>NC_139954.1:15786159-16521159 GCF_963454915.1 Gymnoscopelus microlampas | reverse complement strand
AGGAGTTAGGTTATTTTAAAGATTTTTTGGCCATTTTGGACGCCATCTTGAAAATAACACCTTTCCAGTGATCAAACTTTGGTAAACTTTTAGTATGTTATTAAGGACACCTAATACTACAAAAAACTGTTGAAAAACGTTTTGTTGCAATTTGTTACGGGTAAGGTGCTTTTTTTTCATAACTGCACCCGCCTACTGACCCACTGACTACCTCACCATGACACCAATTAATCTGAATGACGGGACTCATTTATACGGCCCCAGCCTATTTCATAACCCACTGACTTTAGTCTTTTATGTTAGACAGTCAAATTTATGGGGTCCGACACAGAGCACCCCTGCTTCCTGCCGTGAATCTCTGCTGTTTCTTCCCAGCTAATAGGCTGCATAATCGGACGCCAGGGAACCAAAATAAATGAGATTCGCCAGATGTCTGGGGCACAGATTAAAATTGCCAACGCCATGGAGGGCTCGTCCGAGCGCCAGATCACCATCACAGGGACCCCGGCTAACATCAGCCTGGCGCAGTACCTCATCAATGCCAGGTAACCTTTGACCAGAGCACCATTGGCAAAAGGAAAATCTTTGACTCTTTTGAATGAATTACATATCGTTGCTGTCGGGCAAAAACCTTGTATTGCCATATTTCATCATAAATGAATTGCCCTATTTTATACTTTGTTGTATGACAGTGCTGCGAGAAAGTAGGTGATCTACAAGTAGCTAATCTGCAAGTAGACGATCTACAAGCTCACAACGCGCTGCATCGCGATTTGTTGTGAGCTGGCTATTTTTTCTATTTTTGAAAAACTTTCAACGTTTTTGAAAATATTTGACCAACCAAAATAGGGACACCAGGTTTAAAGTGGTTAAGTCTGTCTGTGAGTTTTATATTTAGTAAATGAAAAGTAATAATAACAGCTTGTGGGTAAATAATACCGTAACTACATTGGATCCATTGGAATACAGGCTCTGTTTTCCATTTCCTGAAAAGTAACCATTTTGGTAATACAAGGTTTTCTGCCTGACAGAGATGATAATTATGTATCATATGGTTGTTCTGGTAATATTTAAAGGGGTATTTCACTTTAAAACACTTCTTTGGTAATTTTAATGTCTATGCAGACTTTTGTATGCACCCCAGTTGGTTGATTCAATATTTTGATATTTTATATTTTATCAGACAAGCCCCCTTCCTATACAAACCCTTTAAAAACATAAACGAAAAAAAGTCATTGGAAAAAACATAGCCCACTTTGGTTTTGCGTTGAACTTTAAAAGGTTTTGCCCGTGTATTTTACCATAATACTCACAACCACACTTTGCATTTGAATTTTTGCTGCTGTGCTTCACTACCTCTGTCTCTCCAGCTTTCTGTCTGCCAACTAAACCATTTAATTCAAAGGCTTTTTTCACCCCAAGGCTGTGAAATTGGAATTTTCAGAGACATCCGCAGGCTACCTAAAACCTTGGTGAAATGTAGACAGTGACAGGAGGACAGAAGCAGCTCATACACTTGAATCCCTGGTCTATATTTGCATTTTTTGGGGGGGTGGGTCAGGGGGATTTCAGAGAAGAGTCCGGAAAGAATCTAATGGCTGTTGCTTTCCCACAATTCCAATGGCAGGTTCAGGGACGTGGCCGCCATGTGGAATGACCCCTCGTCCATGACAACGTCCTGAAGTCCACCCCAAATCTGTAACGGCAAAGCCACCATCTCCCCCCACTAAACCCTCTGTGTTCTCCTATGGCAGCGGTTCTCAACCTGTGGGTCTGGACCCCCAGGGGGGTCCCCAGTCTCCCCATATGATTTTTTGGGGGTCCCCAGATGGCAGTGAAGTGACAATTTAGTAAAAAAAAAAGAAAGCAAAGAAAAACACCATTACTGTATCAAAAGTAATCAACAAACTATACAAAGGAAACTGGTCAAACATTGGCCAAATTGTCAAATAATATAAGATATTTTTCTTAAATAGCCGATGCGAGGCGTTGTGAGTTTGTAGATCTGCTATTTTCACAATATTTATCTGTTGAACCGAGTCAAACAAAATGGAATGCTTCAACTCCTACATTCCAAGTGCTTATCAGGGTGGAGGGGTCCCCAGTTCAAATATAATTCTTTTGGGTGGTCGCGGCTTGAAAAGGTTGAGAATTACTGTCCTATGGTAGCGGTTCCCAACCTTTTCTGGATCAGGGCCCACTTGAAAATCTCAAAAGTGTTTCATGGCCCACCCATCTGACCACTTAACACGGCTGCCGTGTTATGTGGTCAGGTGGTTGGGCTGAGTGCATTTTCAGAGCATGTTTATGATTAATCGATCGTGTTCCGGCTTGGATCAATGGAACTAACGTAGTATTTTTTTTACTTCCTATTAATTGGTATCACAAGGTTTTCAAAGTTTTAAAGCCCACTTGCAATAGCCTCATGGGCCCACCAGGGGGCCCGGGTCCAAAGGTTGGGAATCGCGGTCCTATGGAATTTCCTTATAGTCCCGTAGACTTTTTGTGTAGCACCTGATGAGTAGCTTTCAGCGTTAGCTTGGAGAAGGAGATAAAATAATTGACGTCAAGCTTACCAAGGTGGAAGTTGTTTTAAACTCACCTAGCCAGTGTGGAGTTAAGTGTTGAACGCATGCCTAATGCCATGAATATTACTGTAGTTCTGTTTTTGTCCTTTGTAGGTTAGATTTGTTTGCCTATTTATCCCTGTTGTTTACCTGACTGGAAAGGATAAAAGTATAAAAAGTGAAAAACAAAGAAAAAGAAAAAAAATACACATACAGTACACACACACGTACTTACATCAACTGAGCAATGTGTTAAGTCCTATTTGCACTTCATCGTACGATGGCGTCACGTATTTCCTGCGCGTGACACCTTCATTCGAGCATAAATTAGGCTTTAAATGGAGGAATAATGGGACTCTCCCGTTAGCTGTATTGTTTTCCCAAGGAGTGTTGGGGAAGAGGAGCACTTGTCTTTGTTACCTCGTCATCCTTAAATCACTTGACCGCAAGGCAGGCGCTTGCGACAGCGCGGCCTTGAGTCTCGAGCCGCCACTGAGCGAGCCCCTGCGGCGAACAGCCGATGGCCGCTTGCACAGTCTGAGTTGGGAAGCCGTGATAGGAGCAAAACAAGTCTCAGCCAATCATCAGAGTCTTCAGAGTCAGAGAGGCAGAGTCTTCCCCAGCCACCCTAGGGGAAATGGTATCGCCTCCCGTAACCGCTAAAGGGACACGGCAGCATTGATGGCGAACAGAGGTGTGTCTGAAAATCAGCTGTCTGCGTTCTGTCCACTGTGCACAGGTCAGTGTGGAGGCCGATAACCACACAGAGCATGCTGCGTGTTTCACGTCGCCGTCTCTTTTTAAGAGGCTGTGACTACTCCTACGTGCAAAAGGGGGTCACCATAGTACATTTTGAAATCCAATGAGCACTATATCAGTGGTTTCCAAACGGTGTTCCGACTAGGCACACTGCTGTGAGAGCAGGTGTGACTTGGACATTATTATTGCAATACAGTATACAACTACACAAAAGTAACTTTTTAATTTACTATCACTATCAGTACTTTGTGTGGCAATAGCCTATTTTAGGCATGTCATAAGAGAAAATATTACATTATTATTGGTCTCAAAAAGTTTGGAAACCGCTGCTCTAGACAGCCGACCGCACAAAAGCGCATTACACAAAGACCAGCTGCTGCTGCATAATGTTCACGTTTCACGAGAACGTTAGTTTTTCAGAATTGTTTTACTTTCTCTGTCTATTCCCTCCCCACCACCCTTTCCCCCCTCTCCCAAACTGTTTTTAGGCTGACGTCAGAGGTCACTGGAATGGGCACACTCTAATTTCTACCCATCACTCCTCACTCTGCATAACATGGGCCTTGAGCTAAATGGCATTGCACCTTGTTTGATTTTATCCCACTGTATTCGTCTGCCCTGGCTTTTAAGTGACTTGAAAAACTTTTTTCATGATTTTTAGTATCTATACTGAAAAGCTGTGTACATCCACTTGTTATTATAATTCTCCTCACCTGTCCCCCAAATCCTTTTGTTTCTCTTCTGAAAAGGACACTTGAGTTTTTTGACACTCTAGTACCCTGTCTTTGCATCTAATATCCTTTGTCATGTGTGTGTTTCATATCATGTTTTGACTTTTTATTTGTTTTGCACTGCAGGCACCTGGAAGTGATTTTCTTTTACTTTTGTTTGATAGTAATATTTATTTATGAACTACCGTTTGAAATGCGATCCATGTTATTACTCACACGGCATGCCATCAAGTTTAAGAAACAAATCATAATAGTATCAATATTTTGGAAAGGATCATGTCCATTATTGTCATAATCCACTTTTACCGTTTTCACAACTCAGCCATCAGGAGGATAGTTTATTACAGTTCACTTTATAGTAATTTAACCACATTAACCCTGGCATTCATATTTTGGGCATGTCATTATAGGCAAAATGTAAAAAAAAAACTTGTAGTAAAGTATAAATCAGGATATTCCTTTGGTTTTGAACACATTTTCATATCTGATGGATGAAACTGAAGGGGGAGTAGTCTAAATCAACAGTACGGGGAATGCTGACATGATTACTTGGATGCATCATGCTGGTTTCAATTTTGAAAGCTGGCAAGGTACAAGTAAACAAAACGCCCCCCCCCCCCCCCCCCCCCCCCCCACTCTGATGTGAGAATATAATGTTGCTCCTCATTTCATGTGTGCGCCTGTCAGAGAGGCTTGATGGAAAAATGGAAATTGGTGATTTAAGCAGTGGAGATTGAGAAGAACTTGAAAACATAAACGTTCTAAATGGGTCCAAGTCTATTTCCTGTTGCACTGTTCATGAATGTCAGCGGCTGACAGGAAATGCGCTTGGACCCAAGCTGTTCCCTGGCAACCGGACCACAAAGAAAGGCCTGAAAATTGTCAGTATAATGCTGGTACTACTGTGAATGATTACATGAATAATGTAGTCCCCAGACAATAACAAGTCGTTGGGCAGAAACCTTGTATATCCATATTTCAATGTTTTTTGGTAAAGGAAAATGCCCTACATTGTTGTACAAGAGTGTCACACAAAAACGACCAATTCACAAGCTCACAACACGTTGCAACACGTCGCATTGCAACACGTTGAGAGCTTGTAGGTCTTTCTTTTTTAAGTGAGCGTGTATGGGGTTTTATAAATATTGAACCAATGGAAAGTATCAGCAAGAGCTTGTGTCTAATCAACTACATTGGATCAATTGGAACACAGGTTCTTTTTTTTCCATTTCCTGAAAAGTAACCCTTTTGGACATACAAGGTTTCCACCTGACAGCAACAAAGTATTCATTTCCATTCCACTGTGACTTGAATATAACTTTGAAAATGCATTCTGAACAACTGAACCTTTGCTGTTCCCAGGGTTTTTAGAATGTAATGCAAAAGGGCTCAAAACACGCCCCTCCTTTCACCGCAGCATGTTACAGACCTGGCTTTGTTATATCACACATCATTATCCGCATGAACCTAGCCTCCCTATTATGGGTTGCTGCCATAATAGGAAATGGGCGAACATTCTGCAGAAATTGGGCCTCTACAATCTCACAACGTGCATGTTGTCAGCTTGTAATCTTCTATTTTGGCTATTGAAGTACAACAAAATATGTTGGGTTTAAGTGGTGAAAAACCAAACAAAAAAACAATTGCCACATGCTGAACACTTTTTACACTATTATGACTTATGGAGCAAGTGTTTGTTTCATGGGCTAGTGACCATGTCATCAAGCTATTAACAAGTCTAATCAGACTTGCCAGAGTTGATGAACCCTGACGTATCCATCTGTGTTTGGAGATATAATGGTCCATGTCCCCCGCCAGGGTGTGTCTGGGTCAGCTGTTAGTTCATCCACTAGTCCTGACACTGATGATCAAACTGAATGTATTTCCACAGTTATTTCGACCACTAACAGGGACCTGTCATCTGGATGCTAATGTTTCTATAATTGGATTCTGAAGCTGTATTATTTTCCGTATTGTCGCTAAGCCTCAGGTACTTGGGTATAGAGGTACAATGTTGGAGTTGATTATTTTTTTTATCAGATTATGAAGTGGACAGGGTTTGGTGTAGGAGTCTTTCATAATGTACGTGCTTAAAATCGGAAAACTTTCGGTTGAAATTTGTTTTACTTTCCAGACAATGTATGGAATATGAGTAAAAGGATTTGCTGCACTGTATATTAGAGAGAATGAATAGGCTAGCAAATGGAAAATGAAATGATCCTTGCAAAATTTAAAAAAGAAATCTATTAAAGTACAGTACCCATAAATTATATATTGTTCTCTCCAAGCACAGCTCTAATAAGTAATGCAACAAGCAAACTCTTATTAGGATACATATAATGTATATGTGTCTCCCCCCCCCCCCCTCTCTCCTCTCAGTACCTGTAAGTGATTACAGTTTTCCTTTAAAATGTGAATGTTTTTCTTCTGAGGAGTGGCTAAAACACAAGTATAATGTCAGCTTGACAGAAAGCTGACAAGAACACTGCACTGGAATTCCTCATGTCAGGTGTTCTAGGATCCAGATATAGATTTTTACATACAGAGTAAAATTCTCAGTGCTAATTTCTCCATTTGTAACTCCAAGAGTGAACAAATGTAACCAAAAGGTTACATTTGGTTACATTTGGTTTACTCTTGGAGTTGAATTAACACTGTGTGGTAGTGCTGTTGAGGGAACACAGCACAGACAACTCAGAACAGAACCCATCCTAGCTCCTTTTGTTTTTACAGTGTAGATTGGGGTCCCAGAGATACACATCGTATCAAATGGGTGTCCGTAGCCTATTGCATGTGAAATTGGGGGTCCTAAACATGTAAAACGTTGTAATTCACTGCTGTTGTGAGCATTATTGAGGACCACTTTAAATGTAGCTAATGTTGGAAAAAAGGTGAAATGTTTCTTTAAGGCGGGTTGACTCTCTAAGGTCGTGACGGCCTGACAACAACTGGATTACATCCGTGACAATGATTCTTTTGACCGCTGGTAATTGCATGAGCATCATGCCACAGCTGCAGCAGACTGCTGGACAAATCCCAGCAGGCAGTTCATCTTCAAAGGTGCAGCGTACGAATATGTATCAGTCTGCTGCCTCACTGAGCAAAGAACAACAAAGACTTTAGGTATGCTACGGTGCCTTTTAACCATCTTAGATCATTCCCTTTTCCCCCTTTTTAATTCTGTTCACTGTTGTCCTTCCAAATCACAGCATAACGCACGCACGTGTTCCAAGTCGCACGTTGTATTATTGCTCAGAGACACATGAGTTCTCAAATCATGACAAACTGCCATCGCAATTGTCATTTTATTCATGCATTAACACTTTTTTTGTTTTTGTTTTACATTTCCCTTTTCTTTTGAGTGTGCTAGAGCAGCAAAAAATGAAAGGTCTCTTTTGGAGCTGATGTAAATGATTATGTATGAGAGGATGTTTAGAGTCAGATTATGTTGCAGTTTGAGCCGTTGCTGCTTGCAGGTCTGTACTAGATTTAACTTATTGAGGTTGACTTTGAAATGTTTTGTAAAATGGAGAGAATAAAATTTTGTTTTGTTTTTCCCTTGACCTGGATCATGTCATCTTTGTCATGTGTGTCCTTTCTCATCAGTGCAACAGACCATACACAGTAAAATCCTTAGTGTTAATAATGGAACCTAAGGACCGTGCAGGTCCATTTGTACACTCTTGAGTTCTTTTCTTTTTGAGTGGTGCCAACCACTCTTACATTTGACTGTGTCCGTATGTCCGTCCGTCCGTATGTCCGTCCGTATGTTTGAGCACGGCTGATTGGTCAAGCTTCACGTGACACGTGACAATATGTTGTCACGTGTCACTTGACAACATATTGTTGCTGATTGCAACACAAGGATGCAGCCAGTTACACTTTCAAAGGCACCACTCTCTTCACACTGGGTGTGATTTTTTAAATAACAACACTAAGGATTCTACTATGTACTTTAAAGATTACAGTGTCCGATATTTTAATAATGTTATACTGACACAAAATGATTACACTTTTGGTGCTTGTGTGTGTGTGTGTGTGTGTGTTTGAGAGAGAGAGATCTTTGAAATGGAACCCAACATAGTGGAATGCAACATGAACACAACTTTTTTTGAAGTGGAATGCTGCCCCCACACTCTGGAACAACCTGCCTCTCCCCATCCGATCTGCCCAGTCCATTGAGGTTTTCAAAACTATTCACTTTGGCTTTTAATTGCACTTGATCCTCTAATGTGTTTGTAACAATGTACATATTTGTCTGTGCGCCGATTGGCGCCTGTTGTTGCTTTGTTTGTCGCAACCTTGTACAGCATTTTGGTCAGCCTCTGTTGTTTTACATGTTTGATTTGATTTAATTTGATTTAATTTGATGATTTGTGGAATTTTGGGCAAACTCTGCTATTCATAAAGGAGTCGATACATGTTCAAGGTTTATTCACAGCTTTGGCCATATAGGGCAGGCTATCACTCATGAACATATACCATTTTCATTTATTTTTAGATTGTGTTATTCTTGAATGCGACAACTACAAAGCCATTAAGAGGAATTTCCGTATAAAAGCTCAGTTGCCTGTAGGCCTACCTTTTGCATTTGTTCCAGCAGCATCACAGTGACTTCAATGACAATCTTTCATGAGAGTAACAACCTGTGAAGATCTTGAATGTGATTCCAACCGCTAATGCTAATATGTTCCTCATATGACCATCTCTGGAGTGTTCGAACATGGCAACCAATTTGTTCTGACATTTGAGAACGGCAGAAGTCCTTTGAGGAATGCTTTCAAGTCCATTATAATTTGAACACACACATGCACGCATGCACACACACCCCCGTACGCACAGACTACAATCAATGCATAGCTGATGATGTAGTGGTAGTGTCATTACTGGGAGGTGTCAATTGAATGACAGCTAGACATGGTTAAGGATTGTCATTAGAGGAAAGTCAAGTGAAGGAGTTCAAGTTCTCTCTCCCTGCAGCTATTTGTTGAAGAGGACACCATTTTCAGGCAGATAATGAGCATAGATGTCTTGGGGCAACTACTGTCATGTTACTTTCATCAGTTAACCCTCAAGTGACCAACTAGAGGGAGATCTGACCCCAAGCATGTCAATGTAGTATTTATTACCTTAAATGATGTTATTCCATCCTTACAAAAATGCCTTGATGTTGTCAATCAATTTTCAATCAGTTCTCAATAAATTCATGCCATCCTACTATAATTCTAGTAACCTATGTTTATCCGTATGTAGTGGTGTCTGTCTGTAGTGGTGTCACCACCCGGTGCTCCTCACTGGCTGGACCAATTGCTCTGATTTTGCACACAGCCATTGACCATTACCATCTGAACGCAACTGTGAAGCCCGTTTTTCAATTTCATCAAATCTCAGCTTCTTATTAGCGTTTATGTGTCAAACAATGTCGCCTCCCGGGTTGCCAGATCATCTGCGCATATCCCCCCACGGATGCGTCGACCGGGTATGGTCTAGTTATTTCTAATTACTAATACTGCCCATAGCTATCTGTCAACAGTGTGAAGGGGAAAGGAATTGGTCTGCAGACTGTGGTGATATGCGTCATCTGACATTTAGGTCCATTCATTTAAATGAGCAGGCACCCCATAACAATAACATTTATTATAGGCTAAATACTGTATAGCACAATATGCAGAAACACGTATGGAAGTAATGTCACATCCTGGTGATAAAATCATGGGAGCAGTTTATGTGACGCTTCTATCAGTTTCTTATCATGATTCCATACATTTACTCATGATTGGAAACTAACAACTACAGGGTAGTAGTCATTTAAGTCACCACTTTTATAGAGCTGTATGTTTAGAGAATCTAGCCGTCCTTGATCGGGGTTGGACAGGCAGTGTCAAGGTGACCACAGTGTACCCAGTCAGTGTCAGATGTTGCTCAGCAGTTACTCAAGTTATGCTCAGGGGGTTTGAGGGTTTGCTCAGACCGGGAACATTGCACACACACGCCAAGTTTGAGGTAATTCGGTCGTACGGTGCCTGAGTTGTGCCCGGGACACACAGACAGACACAGATTTTGTGAATTAATAGATAGATGATGGAAAAGTAACAATGTACAGTATTATACAACATTTATTTGGCCTAGCAAAGGTGAAGTAGACCCCCAGTTGTGGGGAAACTGTTCAGAAAGACCCCCCT
Organism: Gymnoscopelus microlampas; assembly: GCF_963454915.1. Classification (NCBI taxonomy): domain Eukaryota; kingdom Metazoa; phylum Chordata; class Actinopteri; order Myctophiformes; family Myctophidae; genus Gymnoscopelus; species Gymnoscopelus microlampas. The sequence continues at coordinate 16,510,920 of NC_139954.1, read as the reverse complement.
CTGCTGGACTGAATTTAGGAGTATCAGAGAGGTGATTTATTTGGCATACAGTATAGGAGAAGGGTGGAAGTTTATACTGTGATAGGAAAACTGGAGAGGGATGCTGTTATTTTCTTCCACCATGGGAGACTGGGAGAGCTGTGTGCTACAGTTACTGGCCAGAACGGTATAACAGTGCAATAAAACAATCTCTCCTCCAGATCTTGCATCCTGGACTGCAACACTTATACTGTAGGTAAGCTTCAACTAAACGTCTAAAATGTAAATGGTGTAATTTAACTTGCCTCTCTGTTGGCCCGTTAATGAGCAATATATAGCCTAAATATCTCCCCTGTGTAGACTCTGTGTGAGAAATGAGGCATGCTGTGTAAGAAGTGAATGAATGCACCCTTGGGTTGAGATTAGTTTATCACAGGAAGGTTGAGTTAAAATCGTGTGGGAAATTGTCCTTATGAATTATTCATGCTATCAGAGCATTGCAAGCCTTTTGGTCCAACAGACTGTATTTGGTACAGAATGTGTAAGGTGAGGGTTTTGACTCAATGTTCTAGCAAACAAGAGCAGCAACTTGAACAAATATATATGTTATCTAATATATATCTAATCAACTGTCATTAGATTAGATTTAGATTTTCCATGACTCTGAACAAGATGAAGTAACATCAAAACGTCTTATACTCAGCACCTTCCTTAACCTATTTAGACCTGAGGCCGATTCTAAAAACGCCTTCTAAATCCTGACCTAAGTTTTCTGAAAAACTTCAAATATTTATTAAAAAATGACCAAAAATGTATGTTGCTAAATACTGTACATACCCCAAAAGGGGTTCCCGTCCTGAAAGGAATAGTTACAAAAAGGGGTTCCTGCCCAAAATGGGTTAATAGTAGGCTACTGTTAAGGTTTCAAAAATGACCTGGGAAAATTTGTAACAGAAACTGTTTTAGTCTTACAACATATCAAAAGTCCTAAGAAATCCCAGTGGAGGAAAATATTGAAAAATGCTAAAATAGGTGATGTCACAATTTCCCATTGACACTCATGTAAAACAAATATTTAAGCATGTTTTCTTGTCTAATTTCCACACAAAAGGTTCAGTACTGTCCACAATCAAACAGAAATTGTGTTGGATGCAGTACAGTGCTTGTAAAAGATTAATATTTAAAAAATCTTGAGTGCCATTTCTGTATGTTGCACTTTGTTTTCATGGTCATTTCATTTACATTTTTATGTGAAGCACTTTACGTTGCATTTTCTGTGTGAAAGTGAAATAACTGTGATTATTATTAAGATTATTCATATCAGAACTTATTTTTTGTATTAGGCTACTAAACCCCAAAATAGTATCTCATTATACATTTATTGTGGACCACATCCAAGTCGATGTTGGACTTGACAGCCGCATACGACCCGGTCTGGCACCGTGACCGTGGAATCCACCTTAATATATAATATATATAAGTTGCTGAGGACAATCCCTGATCGGCATATGGTGAACTTCATCGTGGAGATGCTGTCAAACCGCAGGCACAGTTTATTGCTTGGATTTGTGCCGCTGCCTCTTCAACTTAGCACAGGAGCTTCTCCTAGCTGTTCTTACAGAGGACTGCACCTTCGTGGACTTTTCTTCTCCAGGCCAGTCGGTCCTGGGTTAGGTGTTCTCAGTGTTTCAGGTCATTTTCAAAGCTCTTCAAGGAGGATTTCAGAATGTCCTTGTAGTGCTTTTTGGGGCCACCTCATGCTCGTTTGCCACTTTTCAGTTAACCAACGAAAACTTGTTTTGGCAATCTTGTGTAAGGAATTCTGGTCACATGGCCATGTCAGCTGTGCTTCTGTAAGCAAGGTGAGGAGTTGGAGTAGATTGGCCTTGCAGAGGACTTCACTGTCAGGAATTCTGTCGTGGCATGTGATCCTCAGCAGCTTCCTTAGACAGCTCAGGTGGAGATGGTTCAAGTCTCTGGCATGACACTGGTAGTCCAGGTTTCGCACGCACGCACAGACGCACTCACGCACGCACGCACGCACGCACAGACGCACTCACGCACGCACGCACGCACACACGCACACACCCTCCAATTCTAGTATTAAGATTTGCCTCTTTATCCCCCTGTCAAAAAACACAATTACAACCAAAAGGAATGGACATCCTGGAAAAATACCCAACCACCTCAACTAGGTGTAGTACAGTAGGTATCCAAATGGGCACTTTTGTTTCTCATGGAGAGAGTAACTGGATCCTGAGTCATCATGACTCATGACATTACTACAGCATAGCTCTCTCCTACGTTTTGCAATTATAAAAAAAAGTCCTTTCCTATGCGTTCTTGCTAGGTCTAATTTGAATGCAAATGTTCCTGTCACAATAAGACTTTGAAAGGTATACTTCATGATCTGTATAATGATACCTTGCAAACAGTTACATATGAGACCAAATAATTGTGAGGCTTGGTAGTTATAAGAAACAAATTGAAGAGATAATTGTTACCCAGGAACGAGGCGAGGGGAACTTGTCTTCAGAGGTAGACGGATTTCTATTTGTCCCTACCTCAGCATGGCCGTTCGGATTAAAGCACAAGCTGTTCAAACTGCTGGCACAAGGCACAGTATGCAATGTACTTTACTGCTGCCCTCTGTGTAAAGTACAAAGGCACTACAAAGAGATTTGAATCACCCAGTTATATAGAGAGCTAACTTCCCATTAGTACAGGATGACTAGTCTAGCCTTCTTTTTTGGACTTGGAAAAAAATTACATTTCCTGTTTCCTCAAATATCCTTATGTGAGGAAATGTGTTGGTGACATTGGTCCAGACATAAAAACCACCATACAGTACAGCACAGTAAAATCACAACAGTAAGGTTGTGAATGGCCAACAATAGCCTGTATTGAAATAGATTATGATTGTGTTTGTGGATTGTTAACTGTGTGCAACTAGTATTCATTCTTTCTTTGAGTATGTACATTATATGTACAGTATGTGAATGTCTGCCCATCTAAAAAAAGACAAACTAGAAAAAGTGCTCCTCGGAGCACAGGTCTCCGCCAAGTCAGGTAGAATCGGCCACCTGGTGGCGCTATAACAGGCCAATGTGAAAAGGGGGGAATTTCTTCCTCGGCCTAGTGGGAATGTGCGTACAAAATTTCACGGAAATCGCACACTGTGTTCATGATTTGAGGATTTTTTTTCAAAACTGACCTATCCTGCAAACTTTGTAAGCCAATGTTAGGCAAGTAGGATGGAATATGAAATATCGGACACATCCATCTTGATCACATTACTATAGAGATACTGTGTACTGATTTGCGTGTTTTTTGGACAGAATCTGAAGGAGAAAACATTTGTTTTACAAAAGTCAGCCTCCTGGTGGCGCTCTAAAAGGCAGATGTGAAAAATGCAAGGCAAAGGTTTTTCCTTGGCCTCTAAGGAGTGTGCGTGCAAAGTTTCACGCAGATCGGTGCAGTTATAGGTAAAAACGTGAATCGGCCTGTTATATCGCCACCATGAGGCTGATGTGAATGGCATTTTTTTCTGGGCCAAGTGGGAATCTAAGTGGAAATTTTCACGGAAATCGCATGCTGCATTCATGATTTGAGGCATTTTGTTCAAAACGAACCAATCCTGCAGACTTTGGAAGCCAATCTTAATCAATCAGGATTGAATATGGAAATTCGGACTGATCCATGTCGATCACATGACTATAGAGATACTGTGTACCGATTCGCGTGTTGTTTGGACCAAATCTGTAGGAGTAATATCCAAAAATGTGTTTTGCAAAAGTCGGCCTCATGGTGGCGCTATGACAGGCTGATCTGAAAAATGTTGGGCAGAGGTTCTGCTGTGGCATCCAGGTAGTGCGTGTGCGCAGTTTCACAGAGACCTGGCCAACGGTGGCGGAGATTAGCTGGTCACAGACAGAAGGACGGACGGACGGACACACAGACGGACGGACAGGGGGCAAAACGTACTCTCTCGCCATGCCTTTCGGCCTGGCGGAGACAATAAAAAGGTTTGAAGAAAAGTGTTTATTTCTGTTTATGTCCTGGACAAAGTTAATGTGGGAACAATGTTTGCAACTCTTAACTAACAATTGTCTCATCTTGGTGGGATATTTAGATTATGCAAGGCCACTAAAACAAGGGCAAAACACAGTGATTATATTGCCTGAAGGAGCCTGATGGACAGTTCATGCAACCCAATCAAAGTACTCTACATTCATGCTGAGTGGTTTAAAGAAGTGAGAGCTGTGTCCTTGTCCCACCACAGGGCAGAAGATAGTTTCAAAAACACATTCACATAGCAAATGTTGTCTTCACTTCTAGGTTGAATTAACACATCTGAATGATATAACTCACAATTCTCTCACTCAGTCACTGCCAACATTTCAGTTTTTCCCAGGCTCTGCCATGTTGTTGTTTCTCCCGGAAAACTCTCTAATTCCCCTAATCGTCAAAGATTTAAGTAAATCACTCTGTCCATTTAATTGATGGACAAGTGAAGTTGCAATATCAGAATGTAACACATTCTGTACACAGTCAATTACGCAATTATTCGAGACCAGAAAGTTACTGCTACTGTTACTACTAGGTAATATAGTTGTAAATACTCGATCTATACTGTACACTGTCAAATCCACAGTGTTAATTCAACTCAGAGAGTGTACAAATGAAACCTTCCCATTGCATTAGGAATAGGACTTTCCCATAACTTGCTGTAATTAAAATGATGTTAGCGAGTTTTAACAAGCCAAAAGCTCATTAACCACTTTCCATCTGGAGTATTTTGGGCATTTTCATAATAAAAGTGGCTAAACAGAAGGTACATTAGCACTGCAAGATCAAATACAGCCCTGCCAAAAGGAGTACACACACTGAGATATCACTGCTAACCACGGGCTCACCTGAGCTGGGTCAAATTCAGAAAAGTTATTTCCCCCCTACAGGGATCAATAAATATCATTTCATGAAGATAACTGACTTGAAACTCACTTCCTTGAGAAATCAAATGGAGACAAATGAGTAGCTTTCATATTATATCACCTATATAATAACTGTGTCATATGAGGGCCTGTGGTGTAGCATAAATCATAATTCTGAAGGCCTATGTCCTGAGATACATAAGTGCCATGTAGGGCAACAGTTAATCGAACAGAACACGGTGTTATATAAAGAAACTTGTTGATCTACAAAGTAATCAATAGAATAATCACTAACAAAATAATCGATAGTTGCAGCCCTAGCGCCATCCTGCATTACAGAAACATACAAAACAAATCAGACACTGGCATGTAATAGGCTTCATATTCTGTAAGTCATATTCTATAAGCCTGTATTTTTTATCACTGCTGTACATTTATTATTTGTCATTTTATTTGTCATTTACTACTAAATCCACTATTCACAACTAAACAGTAAACATTAAGTCAGTATAGAGCCAGGGATCAAAGCGGGAGCCTTCACAGACGGCTGTTCTACTTACTGAGCCAGTACAATCGATGCAGAGCAATCAATGCAGTACTAATTACTTGCCTCCTGTTTCCAACTTTTACACATAAAGGACATAAACGTCACAGTTTTAGGACTGACGGTAGCAGGTCTATTGCCAGAAGCTATTGACTACAATCACTGTTGGAATATGTACCTATGTGTAACACACAAACCTTTGGCTATATAAAAACGGCTAACCCATTAAAGGAGTAGTTCACCCAAAAAATCAATTACTCAACCCATGAAGCCTTGAATTCATGGAGATTCTTTTGTTTTTGTCGCACTACTCAATTGAGTCTCCTACTGGAGACTCCGCCGGTCATTATTGTTATTATTATTGGCTCAGGAATGCGAGAAAAACTAAAGAAATCTCCATGAATTCAAGGCTTCATGGAGTGAGTAATTGATAAAAAAATAAGTATTTTTTTGGGTGAACTACTCCTTTAATACCCAGAAGATATTTTATGATCATTTGAACTACTTATATTGTGCAGTTGTTTTCCCCCTGCCTTTTCTTCTTTTTTTCTCTTTTTACCAGTTGAACCATATAGTATCCCTATTCTCGATGGAACGTTTGCCAAAAATAGTAGATCTACAAGCTCGCAATGTGTCACTCTGCGACACATTAAGACCTTTACTCATATCATTTCATGAAACACTTAGTGTATAATTATATAAAACATTATGAAGCAAATAAAAAATACTTACAAATACACTTTGTCCTGTGTCTTTGAATCAACGTTTAGACTTTCTCAGTTTCAGATTCGAGCGTGGAAAACCTTGGAACAATTTACCTCTTTTACTGTCTCACTGTTTTTGCTGTCGAATCTCCCGGCATCTGGGCTCATCTCTGAAAGCAGAGCAGGTGTTGTTCTCCCTGCATGACTGACAATAGTACCAAATGTATCATTGTACTGTTCAGTGCTCAGCGGTACAGTAGAATGGCCACCAAACCTTTTGGATCTGATACTGATCTGATTGAGCCACACATTGGTCATCTACACCTCCCTCCCATATACATGTTATACTGGCTAAAGTTGCATTCACACATTACATAAATATTACACAGTGATATGAAGCAACGTCATTTTTATTCTATTCTATTAAGGTGCATTTTCTGAGTTTCTGCACTGCGAATAACAGCTGTAAAAATTAAGCATTTTCTTATTTATTTATTTATTCATCCCATCCTTGGTGTGTAAAGGCCCTAATGCATGTTGGCTAGGGTAGGATTTCCTTGGTTTCTTTTTGTTCGTTCTTTGAATGCTGACCTTTTATTTTGACACTGTTTCCATGTTTGTCTCAACAGTACAACACTGTTGTGACATTCCTTCTCACACGACATTTTCCTTTTTCAAAAAAGAATTCCCTTCTCTTGAATCTCAGAACTGGTGTCTCCAGTCCAGACCATGCTGATGTGGATATTGCTGAAGCCTTCTTCTTATTTATTTTTTGTATCTTATCTTAGTTTTTCTTTTATATGATTACTATTGTCATTGTACAGCTCAGTACTTTTTGGACCTCACAAAATTGCATTTAGCTTCTTGTACCTGTATGAGTAGTGACAAATAAACATTCTTGATTAAGGAGACAGTTTTCACAGACAGTGCCACACGCAGCTTTTAACCCGACTTTCACATCTCATCAATCAATGACAAACTTGAGAGAGATTATCATGATAAAATGTGCATCCAGGTGAGACATTAGCTCTCTCAGCCAAGCTTAGAACAACACTCAGGTCTCGACCCAGGCCAGTTTCACAGTCATGTAGGTCCCATAATTATGGCTCCATCTGATAGACAAAGTCAGATGATTGATGCAGGGTTCCATATGTTGTATTGGCTTTCCCTTCATGAATTGCTTGCATCCATGTCTGCCAAAATAATGGATCATCATCTCATCCACACACAGATGTTCATCTTTCACAGCTGGCACTGCTTTGTTGAGCTCCTCAAAAACTGGACATGCTTTGAAGTCATCAGTCATTTTGGTGTTGTCCACTACATATAAAGGAGCCATGATTTCATCAAACCTTTTTCTGTCCATTTTATTGTAGAATTGGCGAGATCTTCACCTTCTGACCAGAGGAGACGTCAACATGGGACAGGGTTGTAAACCAGAGGTCGAAAGCAATGTCATAGAATGTGATCAGCTTGATTGATTGATCCTTGGCTCCTCCAGGTCCCTGAGCAAGACACTTACCCCTAATTGCTCCCGCTGCTCTCACTTTGAGCAGCACACTGCTGGGTCAAACGCAGAAAAGTAATTTTACATTTTCCCTCAGGGCGGAAAAAGGGAAAGGGGAAAAGGAATTTCCCCACTGCTGACCACTTTTGTTGCCGGTGCCAGATGTGCATTTCTGAGTAAACATATAAAACATGTAATTATTTAGATTGGCTGTTACTAAAGACATTTCTTATAGGAATCTCCAAAAACACCACACATGTAACTTACTTAGATGTTTCCTTTTATTTGGACAATTCGCCTCTGTCATGCCTCCCAGAAATGGTAGCAGGAAGTAAACAACACCACATGAAAGGAAGTGAGTGTATTTTCCAGAAAGTTGTTTGTTTTTAAAGCATCTATCTACAGTTATAACTCCATAAAATATTCACAGATGGAAAATAAAACTTTGTTGCTGGTGGGCTTAATTATGGCCTAATCATTTCCCCGCCCCTACTGATGCCATCAGCTGCCAGTGCCTCCATTCCTCCTGGGCCACTGCCATAGTAAGAGTACTTGTAATTGTGATGAATTGTTAAGGACAAAAGGCTTCTCGGATCAGTATCTTGGCCCTGTCAAAAAAAAAAGATTGATTTACTTTGTCCCAAAACTAATGTGCTTGAATAAGTAAGTAGGCAACAAGAAGAGGGATTCACTCCAGGCAACTGACATGTAATTTGTCTGTTGAGCATCCCAGGGTGTTTGGAGAGGAATGCATTATTTTACAGGCAGGTGAATGTCACGAGGCAGGATTGGTAAGGCCATCGTGATAAACAACAGAACAAAGCCCACCCAGTAGGCTGCAGAGAGTCATGTCCAATTGATGTTACTCGACCTCTTAAACCCTATATTCATTGAACAGGGACCAGGTCTACTGCCCCCTCCTTTTTTCCTTCTTCACCAATCTCTTCGCTGCAAAAGTGTTTGCATTGCATGCTTGTAGATCAGCTATTTCCGCAGGTGTTTGCTGAATTTTCGCCTATTATGACATGCCCAGAATATGGAAGGTATAGGGTTCAAATGGTTAATGGGCTTTGAATGAGAGCTCCCTCCTTTTGTATTCAGAAGTCATGTACTGATTGTCCCATTGTGGATTGTTGAAAAAACTTTTATGGAGTTACAGACTGTTTAACAACTCTAATGTGGTTCTGTGCTCACGTGTGATTGTGTGTCTGATGTGTGTGGTTGTTTGTAGCGTATATATGCATATGTGTATATGTGAAGTTGTTTTGTGTGTTGTTGACTATTGTTTTTCGTATTGTCTTTGTCTTGTTTATATTTATTTTATATCATGCTGTACGGTAACACTTTAATTTCCCTTCGGGAATTAATAAGGTGTATCTCATCTCATCTCTATTTCAAGGGTTCCCAAACATTTCCATGCCAAGGACCCCCCGTAGCCATAGTCTCTGGTTGCGGCTCCCAACTACTTAAAAAAAATAAAGCAACTCGAGTCTATGCTACTCTTGATACCCTGTACACACATGCATATACACGCACACACACACACACACACACACACACACACACACACACACACACACACACACACACACACACACACACACACACACACACACACACACACACACACACACACACACACACACACCATGGCACACCTCGTCGTTAATCTGTTACGCTCAGCCAAGCGTCAGAGGGCCACCTCCCATGTCCTCCTGGGAGAGCTGGATGAATGTGTTCTGTGCTCAGCCATTATTAGTCGCACCACAAAATGAGACCAGTCAGACTCGCCTCCAACTGTGTAATGTAAATAGATTGTGATCATTAGAAACACCCCACTAGAGTTTGCATTTTTTTAAGTGGTGAGATAATGTCGTCTTATTCAACAGTACCCCTACAGTACCCCTACATTTTAACAAATTCACATACAATATAATATAATATAATATAATATAATATAATATAATATAATATAATATAATATAATATAATATAATATAATATAATATAATATAATATAATATTATACAACATATATATTCTCATTAGGAGTGACAAGGAAGGACATGATCATAAATTACTACATTATAGAGGGTCACAGCAGGTTAGAGGGTTTGGGGGTAAAGCAAGATAGGCAAGGTTGAGAGTAATGTGAAAAGGAAGGATGCAGAAAATGGAACTGCCAGGTAAGAGGAGAAGAGGAAGGCCAAAGAGGAGGTTTATGGATGCGGTGAGAGACGACATGCAGGTGGCAGGAGTCACCAAGGAAGACGCAGAAAACAGAACCAGATGGAAACTGATGATCCGCTGTGGCGACCCTGATGGGATTTAACCGAAAGAAAAAATAAAACAATTATAATATAATATAATATAATGACGACCCCCTCGAAAAGTGAGATGATGCATCTCAAGGGGCTTATCCTCTAACATAAATCTCTAAGTAAAATAATATAATAGCCTATAAAATATGTTTATAGACTCGTTTATACAGTTTAAAGCATAGTTAATCATGAGTATCTGGTCTTTTTCTTTGTCACCCGTCCGTATATACTATATAGCTATAATAAAAAAGGACATAGGAGGATATTTCCTCTCTGGGGTGACATCAATCAGAACACATCGATGTGCAAATGTCGTCGTTCATTCAGATAAATTGCCTCTTTCTGCATTACTCTAACTCCTCGTGCCTTGATTTGATTGAAGAAAGTGCAGCACAAGTCGCTGATGTGTAAAAGCTATGTCTCTTTGCCAGCAGGTGCGCTGGCATTTTCTGTGACTCGCACAATTCTGCCCCCCTCAAACCTCTGACCATCGGTTGCCTTTATCTGAATGTCTCTGCACTGCCATTTTGTCCTTTCAGAAAGTATTTGCTTGAGGAACATGAGAGCAACGTTGATCCATATTAGGCTATGATCATTTATACAGTCAGACAAAGAGCAACATTTGTGTGTGTGTGTGTGTGTGTGTGTGTGTGTGTGTGTGTGTGTGTGTGTGTGTGTGTGTGTGTGTGTGTGTGTGTGTGTGTGTGTGCGTGCGTGCGTGCGTGCGTGCGTGCGTGCGTGCGTGTGCGTACGATATCCCTTCTCAACAATGCCTGTTGCTTCTGAATGCATAGTGCGATTTGTTCTCAGCACATGCTTTTGTCGTCCTAATTTGTTGTATTTTGGCATGTTTATTACTGCTGTAGGGCCCTTTTGTTGTGACTGACTGAATGAATGAATGAAGGATGGATGATGATAAGATGCTCTGTTGGGAACACAAAGGATGCTCTCTGTCCAAAGTAAACAGACATATTATCCCTGTCAGAGCCAACAAACAAACTGTGGTATATAGGAGATTGAAAATCTTGAATTGTTCATTCATCCCTGCCACTCTGCTTGTTTTTTTGACCATTCACAGCTTCACATCCCACTGTTATGGTGTAGAATTATGTGCATTTTCAATATTTTGCCCTCCAAGAACAGCTTCATAATGCTTGGAAGTTGTGTTAACAACATAGCAACTGCAATTAGTTGAATTTAACTGCCTGAATATTATGGTTATGGATTTTGTAGCTCTACATTGGCCGCAAGATATAGCCAATTATGCATAAGCTATGAACATCACAAGCACAAGGTAAAAGTATTCCTAATTTTCCCATCATGTAAATTCACTTGGTTCATATTGGAAAGTAGGCTACAGTATACTTCTCACAGCAGGTATACAATGTGAATTTACACACCTTCTAAAAAAATTGTGGGTTATGCTCACACAATTTTTGCTACAGACTAGCTAACCTAAACCTAACCCTAACCCTAACCTTAGTGGGGGAACATAGAACCCGGGGAACATAGGGATGACCCCGAAAGGGATCAGGTCTGTTTGCAGGCAGATACTGTATTTCAGTATCACTCTCTGCAATTAAGCACTTAAATCCCTACAGTATATATACTTAGTTGACCAGAGTCCCCCAGGGGTCTATACTTGGCCCGCTCCTGTTTTCCCTCTACACAAAATATCTTCACTGAAAATTGGAACGCCTTGTGAGTTTGTAGATCTGCTACAGTATTTTTTGCTTACTGTTCCAGAATAGGAACATTAGGGTTGTTAATGACGTTAGCGACATTACATGCAATTTATCATAGGCACCAGCTGCCATCATTACTCAATTTTATTACAACCCATATTATAGTTTACCCATTTATCAAAAATAATACATAGGAGAACAATGATGAGAAAAACACAAATATTATTGGATTTTGTAGTTGTTCATTTGTTGCTCAATGCGTGTTGCATGTTTTCTTGCAATTACCATATTTCACATTATGTGACACTGAGCTATTTATTTGCATATCCTTGGGAGATAGACACACGTGTATTTCATCTACCCATTTCGCCAGTGGGATGATCTGAGAGCTGGGGTTGCTAGGAGTAGGTTCATCATCATCATCATCATCATCATCATCATCATCATCATCATCATCATCATCATCACTTTTATTTATTTATTATTCAGTCAAATCTCATTGTGTAAACATTTTGTGATTGTGATTAATTTTGATGAAATCACACAGCAAGTAGGCCTACACTTTATCTCCTTAATCAACACCCTACATGTATCAGGGTAATGAGCCACAGTAGACAATCTACTGTATCTAAAAGCCACAAATAGCAGCTCTACAAGCTCACAATGTGTCATGTATGCGACGCATTTTGAGTTTGTAGAACTGCTATTTTTGGCATGCGACATGTCATATGACCGAGCATGAATTAAGCATTAGAACATTGCAGGTAAACATTGCAGCGGTATGATTTACCCTTAACTGGCATACCAATGTGACAGACCTAAGCAGAGTAGTGAGATGTGTAGTGTCATTTGGATACCACACCACTTTGCACGGCACTTGGGGTCCCATTCGTTTTAAAATACACTCTCATCTCCTGCATCAGTTTGCATCTCAGACATGTAATCCATCACTGTAACTCCTGTGTTCCTTGCAGGTAAAAACGCTGATGAGTGCCAAAAGTTTCAGCAAGATAATGGATTCCATATAACTGGATGGCAAAAATCCGATTGCAAAAATCAAATTAGATAAAGTGAAAGATTACTTCTAGTTTTGGCAGGAACATGATTTTAGATTGAGTAATTTATATATTGAGACATATTTGAAGCAGAACATTCATTCATGATAGTATCAGAAAGAGATCATCGTTTCCAAGAAACTGAATCTTTCCTTTCACAAAATTGTGTAATACACTCATGCTCCACAAACACACCCCATCCCCAGATTGGGGCTGTAAGGCTTATCGGGGAGGGGACAGTGTCAGCTGCCAAAGGCTGACCTGCAGATTTCAACTTAATTGGCTATCGGTCCCACCTCTGGTGAGTGGAAGAAGTCGCTTAATGTTTGTATGCTATCCTTTCAGTCATTTGCGAGAGTGGAAAACTGTGTGCCAACAGCATCTGTCATGCCTGGCAGGCAGAGAACTGGAAGGTTTGAGACTGTGAAGGGGCTGATCCCACGGCTAATATGAATGACACCCAGGCCCAGCTGACCTACATTCGAACCAGCACATAGGGCAAATGTGTTGGAGCTGAAGAGGCCAGTTAACTTCCCGTCCTTTGATGCCACATTTGCTGATATTTCCATGTGTTTAACAGGAAATCCAGCCATTTGGCATGACCTTGTGGTGTTATTGTTGCCCCCACCAGACCGGAGATAAATCTTGGCCTAGTTTTGAATATTCCAAAATGTTAGCCCAAGACAATAATATCCTTGAGGGATGAACAAAAAAGGTCTCTACTCCTGCCTGGCCCTCTCTGCAGACTGGCACTGGGTTTTGATTAAATACATGCACAATTTCATGAAAGAGACTCATTTAGTCTATAGTCTATGCTTTCCTCAGTTGGGTTAGACATTGTTTTGTTTTTTTGTTTTGTTTTTGTACGTGGTCCTCCTTTCCAATCCTGCTTTTGTGTTTTTGAGACACACAGCACGGAAGCAGACAGGAGGCAGGATAGCGGAGACTGAATAAAAGATTCCCGGTTCGATCAGATAGTCCAACTGGGCTATTGTCTCTGAACAGAGAAAGCATTAATAATTTGAAGCAGACACAATCATGATTGATTGATTGATTGATTGATTGATTGATTGATTTATGTACTTTATTTAGTAAGACATGAGAACAACAGTATATGGAAGTACAAATTCACAGTACAAGGTCTACTAAACTGGAAGACTCATTAAGCACTGAGCTTAATTATTATAGGATTGTGCAAAACAAAACAAACCTCTACCTACAATTGCAATTTACAATGTATGTAATGTGGCAAGAAGGGATACAAGAAGAAAGGAGTGCTAGGTGACGTGGTAGAGTCTGAAGAGGTGAGTCTTCAGACTACAGCTGGAAATTGGGGCTAAAAGGTCTGCAGTTCTCTAGGTCTGTATAGCAACGCCCTGAGAAAGACACGTTGTTGTTGAAACCGGTCGGAGCGTTTTATTGTTTTAAAATTATGTGTAGCTCTGTTGTCTAAAATAAAGGCTTTTTAAAGTAAGTCCTTGCTCATTGGAGTGTGCTTGAAGACCCCTTTCAACCTGTCTGCAGTTCTGAATTTATTGCACAGTTTTGGAGCCAGGAGGGAGAAGAGTCTAGGACGCGTGGAGCGTTGTGCAGGGTGTTTTAGGGAAGGCAGAGTTGTAGGGTTGTCCTGCAGGTATAAAATGGGTGTGCCATGCCTTTGGTTGCCTTGTATGCCAATGTTTTGTATTGAGTATGGGGAGCAACCAGAAGCAAATGACAGGAATGGAAAATGGGGGAGATGTGAACATATTGGGAGCTTGCAGACCAGACGTGCTGCAGCATTAGTGCTGTGCAGTTAAACCCTCTGTTTGTCCGATAAGCTGTTCGATAGGGCACTAATGAACATGATCAATGAATTGGAATGCAATACAACACGGTCAAGTCTTGAGGTGGACTATATACACACATTCTCTTTCTCTCTCTCTCTCGCACGCACGGCACGGCACGCACGCACGCACGCACGCACGCACGCACGCACGCACGCACGCACGCACGCACACACACACACACACACACACACACACATACCTTCTTCACTCACTTTCTTATGCTAAATTGGAAAAGAAAAGTTGCCCATGGTGAAAAAAAGAATTGACATTAAATCAACGTAGGTATTTATTCAGTTTACAGGCTACAACATTTCTGAAACATAACAGTGTTGTTTTAATTTTCTTGGACAGGAGTGCAGGTGCAGGAGACGGGTTGGAGAGGGAGCAGAAGCTAATAATCGATTAATAATCGAGATCATAATTATCCTCTTTTCTTTTTTTCACATGAGTAGTAGCGTTATGTCTTTGCTTTGTCTAAAAAAAATGTTTTTGTCTTTTCTGCTCAGTAAATACTTTATATTTTTTGTTGTCAGCTGTTTTTAATTATTATTATTATTTTTCATAGTTTTTAGTTTTCAATATTAATAAATTCAAATTGTATGTAATGATGTACAAAACGTACATTACCCACTTCAGCCCTATATACATTTTGGCCATTTGAAAATAGCCAATCTACAAGCTCACAATGCCTATGATGCCACACATTGTGAGCTTGTAGATCAGCTATTTTCAAAAGATTTGAATACATTTCGTACATTTGAAAACTTGAAAGGGGACATTCTGCATACTAAGTACTTTCTACTTTTGGTAGCCTACTTCAAGTACATTTTGATACCAATACGTTTGTACTTTTACTCAAGTACTCAATAATTAAAATCTACAAAGTAAGTTGCTAGTTCAAATAACTGTAGTGGAGTAAAGTAAAAGTATAATATTTGTCTCTGAGATGTTAGTGGGGTAGATGTAAAAGTACTGCAAATTGGATATACTATAAAGTAAAAAATACCTCAAAATTGTACTTAGCCTACTTGGGTAAATGTACTTAGTTACTTTCCAACACTGCAGCTGCCAGCCCACTGGCAGACGGACCCCTTCTGGCGCGTCTGGCCACGTGCGCTGCGCGCAACTGAGGGCGCAGCGCGCGTAGAGAACAAGTGTAGCCAGTAGCGGTCACTTCAGAGAGCCTCGACACCCATCAACAAGTGACTGCATGTCCCTTTCTTTCTTCACAAGACGACAGATACCAATCCTAAGGGATCAGATGAGCTGCTCCTGACACATGGTCAGATGTAACGAGTCGTGTGTGTTTGGAGATTGAATGACTTCGATCTCCAGGTGCCGTTTTGGAACTTTCACATTTTGTTCTTATGGACATGGAGATGATGTGGATGTTGTGGTCCTGAGCATTTTTCCACGAAAGGGTGTATTTATAGCCTACTATTTCCAGATGATTGTGTGAAGGGAGCTGGTTTCGTAATGTGGAGACAATATCGCGATCTGGGCACCATGGAAAAACTCTTTCCTGAGGGAACTCCGTCACATCAGGACAAGTAAGTTCATAGCCTTGGATCAAGACTATCATATTTATCGAGTCTGACTTTTACTTTCGTATCTACATAAAAAAAAGGTCATATGATAGTCTTGATCCAAGGCAATAAGTTCACAGTGTTTATTTTTGTTTTACTGCATTATTAAGACACAGTAACATTACACATATTTTAGGTTTTGCATGTGTAGGTTAGGCTAGCCTATCTATAGGCTGCTTCACGAAAATGGTCAGCGTTTTGATACAATACTAGTAGCCAAATAAAATGCCATTATCTTGTAGCCCTCCGGTTCCCAATCTTTTTAGCTCGAGACCCAAAACAGAAATGTTATTTCTTCTTAGGACCCAAACTATAGTGAAAATAGCAGATCTACAAGCTCACAACGTGTTGACACTTTGTGAGCTTGTAGGTCTGCTATTTTCACTATACTTGACTTTTTTTTATTCTGAAACATTTTTTAAAAGATTTTATAAAATCATTTGAAATAATTGTAGGAAACGAAAAAAGGGGATATATACTAGTGACCCACTGTTTGTGAACCACTGTTGTAGCCTAGGTACGCCTAGGTGGCTGGCTTATTCATTAAGTCTATACAGCAGGCAGTTGCACAGCACAGCTCTGGTCCATATAGTGTTAGAAGGAGTTCTCTAAAGCTATGGACATATGTGTGAAGAGAGATACAGTTGACCTGATATACTGAGATTTGCTGAGACACCTTAAAAATGCAAATATATCATTCAAATTAAATGTTTGATAGAATTATAAACACACACACACACACACACACACACACACACACACACACACACACACACACACACACACACACACACAAACTATATATATATATATATATATATATATATATATATATATATATATATATATATATATATATATATATATGAGGTCAAAACATTATACTGATCTGCATTAGTATTGGTGAGCAGTTTTCAATTCATCATCTCCGAAATACAGCTTGGGACCATTGAACCTATAGATAACTGTTTGCATTAGGACCATCAGGCAAACACAGGAACAGCACATATTGTATTAATTTAGCCTATATGATTGATGTGAAAAATGAATTGGGCTTTCGTACCCTCAGTGTGTTCTGGGTGCCTTTGTGTATGAATTTATGACATCCTGTCCACACCTCCTGACAAATGGGTTTGTGAGGGCTTTATTTAACTATAGTGTGTGTGTGTGTGTGTGTGTGTGTGTGTGTGTGTGTGTGTGTGTGTGTGTGTGTGTGTGTGTGTGTGTGTGTGTGTGTGTGTGTGTGTGTGTGTGTGTGTGTGTGTGTGTGTGTGTGTGTGTGTGTGTGATGCCCCTCTAAAATGTTGCCTCATGGCGAGTGACCTCACCCAGAGAGGGATTACATGTGTGATCAATGTAGTCCACAAGAGGGCACACCGTCCCAATATGATCATTATGTATGGCGCTTGGCGCACTGTCTTGCATTCTACTGATTTATCTGTGAATGATAATCACCAATTTGATGTGTAAAGGACTCTGTGGAACAAGCTTTTCTTTATTATTTATGGCAAGCGCAGCTAAAGTGACATTTGCCCAGTTATGAAAAGATTGTATTAGCTACCCTGCTCTAACAGAAGAGATGGATTTCATGTATTGTTTTGAGTGTCTAGAATTAAATAGTTTCTTTCTTTCTTTCTCCATTGTAATTCAATTCGAGAATGCAAGAGATGGCAGATATGTTTGTCTGCCGGTTTATATGATTCCATTCTAAGTGAAATGGATCTCAGTAATCACATTACACGTTTTGTAATCACTGCAGGGATAGAATTGACTGTGTCTGCTCTGGGAATACAAAGACCATTTTGCTTACTTACTATACAAAAATGATAAATAATCTGAAGAAGATTGATTCTACACATTCTACACGTTGTGGTTTCTATTTTTTTCTCCCAATGTATTGACGAACATACACATGAATTCTCAATAAGAGTTTTTTTTTCTCTTTGCTTTATTTTCCCAGGGCCCAACATGGTATGACGAAGCCTCAGACTGCCAACAAGGCTCCTAACTTGCTGGTTTCTTCAACTTCCTCACAGTAAACCTGGGAATAGACAGAGGTCCTCTGGAATATGCTTTTTGTCATCTGTTTTAAAGCAGTGCCAGATGAAATCCCCAAATATTCATCCTGATGGATTAACTCAAGAGAAACCTTTGGGGGTCTAAAATACAACAACAACAACAACAACAACAACAACAACAACAACAGCAACAACAACAACCCCAAAGCACACTTTGATTTGAAAGCCATAATGACGCTGCATTGACCGCCATCCAAGGTAAAAATAGAGGTGGAACCCTAATGGCTCTTGCGTGACAGGACTCTCAGGAGCTTACAGCTGAACATGTGGCATCGTGCGGAGCCTGATTTGCCCAGGAAATCCCTCACCCTGGCCACTTCTGCTCTGTTCTGGTGCTCGATCCTTGGGACGTTTATTGCAAGTATGCCAGTGGCGGGTTGTCCCAAAAGCTGTCACTGCATAGAGAAGAGCGGCTTGACCATGGTCCAGTGTATGTCTCGCAACCTTGAGAAGATCCCCCCAGACCTGCCTCGAGACACCGTTATCCTGCTCCTGGCGTCCAACCACATCACCAAAATCCCCCACCAGGCCTTCAAGGAACTCTATCGCCTGCAAGAGTTGGACCTGTCACATAATGACATTGAGACTGTGGACGTTGGGGCCTTTCAGGGGGTGTCTGACAGCCTCCGGCTCCTGGACCTCTCCAACAACCACATCCAGAGTGTCCCCAAGGAGGCGTTCGCACGCCTCCGGGCGAAGATCAGCCTCTCCAACAACCCCTGGCACTGTGAGTGCACATTGCAGGAGGTCCTCAGGGAGCTGCGCTTGGACCCGGAGACGGTGAATGAGGTCAACTGCCACACGGCGGTGCAGGAGGAGTACGCGGGAAAGCCCGTCATCCAGGTGCTTGACTCGGGGATCAACTTCTGCAACTTTCACCACAAGACGACCGACGTGGCCATGTTCATCACCATGTTCGGCTGGTTCACCATGGTGATCGCGTACGTCATCTACTATGTGAGGCATAATCAGGAGGATGCCAGGAGACACCTGGAGTACTTGAAGTCGTTGCCCAGTGGCTCACAGATCAGCAAGGATTTGGATACAATCAGCACCGTTCTCTAGCAGGGAAGCGCTGTATTTGAGGTGTATTTGAGGTCTTTCAGTAAAGCTTCGAAGGATAGCTTATCAAAAAAGCTTTTTGTTTGTTTCCTGGTCTAGCTATTACTCAACCTATTTTATTGACTACTTGAGTGTGAGCAATTCTGACTCTACTGCCCTACAGTACCTATCAATGCAATCTTACAGGATAAACTTTGACAGCACAAACACAACTAATAGTACTGTAGGTCTCCAAGACCGCCTGAATATGAAATACATTATTTGTTCTTTAAAATATTAGCCACAGATTAGTTAACTACACTGAGCCACAGGCCTCTCCATTCAGCGGGTGTTAATTTGTTGCTTGTCCTTTTGTAAGTGTGCAGTATTTATCATAGTCATGCAAATTGAAGCAGACACAAACAGAGAATCTGAAAGGCCATTGCATTTCTGCGATCAGAGTAAGTGCTACAAATAGGAGTAAACCATAAAACAAACTAAATCAAAACTCTGCCACGGCCATTGATTTTGTTAAAGCGTAACATACAGTAGATTGCTTAGACTCAATCTTGTTACTGCCCTTGCAGGAGATGGAAAGGAAGTTAATTTGCTTGTCAGGACTTGTTTGTGCCCAAGTCACAAGTGCCTATTCTCTGAGATTTGTACACCATACCACTAGTGCATTGGGCTGGACAATTGAGTCCCAAGTCCCCTCCCTATACCCTTCCTCTTTTGCTTGCAGAATTCAAGGTTAACTCTGTAACTCCTACTCCTAAGCCTCTGAAATGACTTGGAATGGCATAAGCTGTTTTATTTTGTCCCGCTTTGTGGCAGAGCAGGCCTTAACAACAGACCTTGCAGGTATAGATTGTGATCTCTAGGAGTGCCTTGTGGGGTTGGGACTAGAGGCCAGGCTCAAGTCGAAATGTTCTTGCCACTTTGGATCCCTGGTGGGAAAAAAATCTATTCAAGGTTATGAGTTTTAATTTAACTGAGAGTGTAAAAACATCTTAAATTAACACGGTTTGTACGGTATACAAATTGCATCAGAAAACTGATTGCAAACAAACAAACAATAAATAAATAACAGGAAAGTACTACTTTTCTATGACTGACATTTGACAATTGACCTTAAAGGTAGGGAAATTGATTTTTTTTCTTAAAAGTACTATACATATACTATAAAGTACTATATTCTGATAGTAATCATTGCTACAGAGCTTTTGTTCGGTCACAGGTGTCTCTCCAGCTCTTTAGTAAACAGAATATAGTACATTTTCAGGTAGGTGAGAGCACTGAAAATGCATTTTCTGTTTATTAAATAGCTGAAGAGACATGGGAGACTCCTTATATGGACAGGACACTCTATAGTAAAGAGTGCTATCAGAACATAGACCCATTTTGCAATTATTTGAATAATTGCAAATCACTTAATACCCTTTAACTTACCCCACCCCCACCCTCTGGCCAAACCCCACCCTCTGGTAGTCCAGAAGTAAAAAAGGTCCACCACTAGAGATGCAATTCTGCATAATGTGCATCTGACAATACTGTCTTAAAATGGACTCATTTGTCCTGGATGTTGTATGTGTGCCGTTTAGATTTGTCTTAATCTGACTTGATGTGTGTGTGTTAGGGGTGTGCCGATACACTAATTTCACGAAACGATACGATACGATATTTGACTCACAACTTCGATACGATACGATACGCACTTTTTTTATTATGAAAATATATGGAGGAGAAAAAAAGAAAATGCAAACAAATAATTCTGTTTTTGCATTATTCAGACATGCAAACTTGTAGCTTTTCAGCTACAATAGCCGTTTTGAATCCAAATAGTATGACACCTGACCCGAAAAAAAAACATGTTGTCACTCTTTTCACTTCGGGGCCGTTTGCATGCCTGATTATTATGATTGTAAAAAAAAAAAAAAAAAAAAAAAAACATTTTTTTTTTTTCCCAAAACGATACATATCGTCGCGAAAACGTATCGCGATATATCGCGGGACGATATATCGGCACACCCCTAGTGTGTGTGTGTGTGTGTGTGTGTGTGTGTGTGTGTGTGTGTGTGTGTGTGTGTGTGTGTGTGTGTGTGTGTGTGTGTGTGTGTAGCAATGTGTATAAAACTGTTAGAATCGAGAGGACTTAATTGTATAGCTTATTTGTGAAGAACGTCTACAACTAAATGTAGATCCAAGTGTTTCGGTGTCTTAGCATAATGTGGTTGATTCGTTTTTTATTTTCCCCCTAAATGTCACAGGATTAATCAGAAACATTGAGATTTGTATTTCTGTGATGGAAATGAAAGGGCTTCAAGAGTTTGGTTTGTGATAATTATGTCACATATCAATTGTCCTGTCGGACATTGTTGTCTTATTTGTTTTCTGGACTTCATTGGGTACTGTACCAGCATTTAAAATAAAGATTTTACAGAAGATAACTCTTTGTGAGTTCACATTTGATTTGCCTGCAAATACATTACATTGGTAGAATATAATCTGACAAAAACTAGCTTTAATTTGACTAAAAGGAAGAAAACAGATGGTAATGGTGTCCTATTCTTTCAACTTAATTATCTTGATCTTACATTCTCATGGTAATGTATTGATTTTCATCCAATGAAACAGCACTTACACATTCCACTTACTGGAAGTAAATATCTGATAAACATCTGAAGAAGTCCACAGATATTCAAGCATTTAAGTTGACTTAAAGTTTAGTTTTAGTTTGAGCTTCCTGGATCAATAAAAATCATTACTGAGAGTTTCACACACCTTAAAGCTCCTCCAACAGAATGAAAACAAACTAGAAAAAGTGTTCCTCGGAGCACAAGTCTCCGCCGGGTCAGGTAGATTATTGTGGCCTCCTGGTGGCGCTATAATAGGCCAATGTGAAAAGGGTGCCATTTCTTCCTGGGCCAAGTGGGAATCTCTGTGGAAAATTTCACGGATGCTGCGTTCATGATTTGAGGCATTTTGTTCAAAATGAACCAATCCTGCAAACTTTGGAAGCCAATCTTAGCCAATCAGGATGGAATATGGTAAATCGGACAGATCCGTGATGATCACATGACTATAGAGATACTGTGTACCGATTTGCGTGTTTTTTTGGACAAAATCTGTAGGAGTCATATCCAAAAATGTGTTTTGCAAAAGTCGGCCTCATGGTGGCGCTATGACAGCCTGATCTGAAAATTGTGGGGCAGAGGTTTTGCTGTGGCATCCAGGGAGTGTGTGTGTGCAGTTTCATAGCGACCGGGACAACGGTGGCGGAGATTAGCTGGTCGCAGACAGAAGGACGGACACACACACACACACACACACACACACACGGACACACGGACGGACGGGGGGAAAAACATACTCTCTCGCCATGCCTTTCGGCAATTAACAAATCGGAAAACACAACATTTCACAAAGCAAGTTTGCAAATCGGAAGGCATACAATTATGCAAAACAGAACCCCACAACCTTTGAACAAATTAGCAAATCAGAAACCACAATGACATTTCACAAAGCAAATCAGAATATAACAGCATTTCAAAAAAGATAAATTGAACTGAACTGACATCTGAAGTCAGTACCTGGCCATCTCTCAGCCACGTGACAAGGATTTCCTTTGGGTAAAAGTTGTATGCACTGCACATGAGCATGGATGAATGTCACTGTGCAGGTTCACTGATTTCAGTTTGATGTTGGGTTTGGCTCTTAGTTCACCTGAAAGATCACAGTACATCAACATCAGCTTCTGTGTTTAATGCAGGGGTTCCCAAACCTTTCCAAGCCAATGACACCCAAATAACCATTGCTTTGCACCCACTGACAATGCCTTGTGAAATGGCTTAAACTTTTTTAATTGTTTGAACATTTTTTTTAAACATATGTACTTTCACAAACACATACTGATGTGCATGCAATGCACAGTCAGGTACACACATAAGAATACAGTAGCCTACATTTGCTGCTTTATAAAGTTTTGCTTTATAAACCATTCTCACTCACAGACCATGCTGCACTGTTTCCTTTTTCTATTGTAACATTTTCAGTTCGTAGAGCACATGATCTGCCGCATTGGAAAAACTTTATATCCTGGGGCTTGACACAAAGCTGGGTTGGACTTGGAAAATGTTGGGGTGGGGACTGTGAGTAAAGAGTAATACACTTCCTTTAACAACTGAACAAACTACTGATTAGATTAGTGTTTTCCAACCTGGGGTCCAGACCCCTGGACTTTTCTTTTTCTTTTGAGTAATATATGATAATTGAAGTCAAAGCTATCACTCATTATTTCAACAAATGAATCGCATCTTGTCCTAATTAGAGTCCTCACCCAAAGATCCTTTTTGATTGTTTGTTCTTAGCAAGGTCAATTCAGTTGCAGGGAAAGCTTTGCAGAGCCTGCGTTCTGCTACTGCGGTCGATTTGAAATTGACACTTGAAATAACATGGCTAAAAATGAGCAACAGATTGATTGGAAGGCATGTGTGCTGTCTGTGTGTCATGAATTTTGTTGAATGAATTTTGTTGAATGAATTTTGTTTGAATTTTGTTGTTTTCAGAAATGTCCCCGAGGCCTACCGTAGCATTGGCAGAGCTAGTTAGAATACACCCAAACCACTGTAAATAAATGAATAATACATCGTATAAATAACACATAACACGTTGCTCAGGAGGTACAGCGGCCGCTTGGGGACCGGATGATTCCCAGTTCGATCCCGGGCTCCCCCAGAGTTAGTGTCGAAGTGTCCTTGAGTAAGACACTGAACCCCTAATTGCTCCCAATGAGCAGGTTGGTGCCTTGCATGGTTTCCTCCGCCGTTGGTGTGTGAATGTGTGTGTGAATGGGTGAATATATTGCACACTGTAAAGCGCCTTGGATAAAGGTCCTATATAAATGCACCATTTACATAAAGGTACAGCCCATAAATGGACCCTCAGGAGATTTATACTTAGTTGTGCGCAGGTTTCACACACTGAAAATGGCCTAAATACAAGTTCAAAACACATTGCAGCGCAATGCGTTGTGAGTTTGTAGATCTGTTATTTCCTGTGTGCAACATGATAACTCAGGCATAAAAGTTGTGACACTGCATGGGAGCAGCGCTTTATTCTAGCCCTGAGGAGGCCAGAGTTATCCATGATGAGTTATGATTGGATGTGGAAAGGCTTTGAATTTCCTCTGTGATGGGGAAATGCAACCATTAGCCATGAATTGAATAAACTAGGGCGATGCCTGTTGGGTACATGCACCCTTTGGTTAAGCAATACCAAAGGGTGTATGTTGATGTCATGCTGTGTTCACGCTGGCAGATACAAAGCTACTGTCTACCATTTATTTTCAGTGGAAGCCAGCGACATGGAGATACAAAGGAACACCCAATGTTTGTAGCTGCTACAAAATCTATAAAGCTGCAATCCAAGTTGAGCTGGCTTCAGCCAGCCCAGACTTTTATATTTTACTTTATACTTTTCTCGTCGGATGCATGCTTGATGATGTCAACGAGCGTGTTGATCACTTCAACAGTGACTCTGCGACAGACACACGGCACGCTTTGTATCTTTGTATTTTGCGTACTTGTGTGAACGCAGCATCTTACTACTCAGTGCAGTACCCATTATCATAGCACTTGGAGGCGAGTCTATGATGTCTTGCTTTCGGAGCGCACGCCCCTTATTCAATACTTGTAGGCTACTTGGAGGCCGGTCTATGACGTCAGTACTATGATGTCATATTGATGACATACAGACATACAGATTTGTGGATATTCTGTCCAACATTTTTGTTTTGGACTAGTGCCAATCCAACTGGCTTCCCACGCGGGTCCTCGGCGATACACACAGCAAGTTTGAAGTAACAAGATATGTGGGAGAGACATGGACTGATACGCAAAGGTTTTGTGAATAGATAGCTCCAGTAGCCTACATACATACAGATCACAATTGTCACCTGAACCCCGGAGAGGCATTGGTACCCCCCCCCCCCAACCGCCACCAACACCACCACCAACTGAACACCTAAAACCCACCTCTGCCATTCCACCATTTTGGTTCTGGCTCATTGCTCAATCTAGTCATGATTTATTAACGTAGTGAATGTTTTGTGGAAAAGAGAAAGTGGCTCATTGCTGAATAGAGATAATCTTTTCAAGAAGTGGTAATGGGTCTCCAAGTAGGCTATTAGGGAACCTATCTTACACTCCCTTTTCAAAGTTTTCCTTTCATTCTGCAACAGAGACTTATGGCAGGCCATAAACTGGATGATGTAAATATTATCCATAGCTGCAAATCTTTAGAGGGCAGGGGACTTGAATCAGTACCCATGTTCTTCAATGAACTTGCATGTCAGAATCTGGCACGCACCACAGGCGTGCTAAATCCCATTTCAGTGCAGACAACAAAGGGCAGAGTTGGCTTCACAGCCATGTCTAGTTAATGTGTTTTAAAAACGGGGGAGCATCCAGTTCTTATTTCCATAACAAAGGGACACATGATAAGATGCACAGTGTACAGGTCACACTGCCCACTGACTTCACTCATCCCTGTTCGTACAGCCTCAGTCAGACTCAGCAGCATCTCCCCACAAGCCCGAACATCTTTTACACAATAAATATCAAGGTAAATATAAATAACACATTAACCACTTCAGCTCTATTATATATTTAGGCTATTCGAAAATAGCGTGGCACCTAGGCGGCGCATCGCCTAGAAGAGGGTCTGTGTGTGACTTATCCCAAACATCCAATGGTTTGAAGTTTCATTCATTATATTGACATTCGGAATAATTAACATTTCTGACATTCACTTACTTATTTTTTTTTCCTGGCTCACAAGACAATTCACTCTCCACTTTGCAAATCTGGTTTAGAGAGGATACGGAAACGGTCTGTGTGTGTGTACATGTATATGTTATTCAAATACATTTTACAGTGTACAATATATTCACCCATCCGCACACATCCACACAACGACGGCGGATGCAACCATGTAAGGCAAAAACGTACCCATCACGGGCATGTTTGGAAACTTCAAATACAGAGACTCCTCTTTAGTAGTTGGAGTATTTGCCAAATACATACACACATGGAATTTGTCCTCTGCATTTACTCATATTAACTATCAGGAGTAGTGGGCAACTATTGAACAGCACCCGAGGAGCAGTTGGGCTTTGGTGTCTTACTCAAGGAATCTTCGACACTAAGCCAAGAGAAGCAGCTAGGGATCAAACCCCAAACAGCTGCTTCACCCTGAGCCACTGCCACCCATAAAACATTATCATTCACAGGATTCAAACCCGTGTGGGGAAACTGCATTGGATTTCGAGTCCAAACTCTCGGCCACCGTTGACTGTACCATCTCTGGCGCAAAGCCATATATGGGTATTATGTTCCAACCTCACAGCCAATCGGCTGAGAGGCGTAACCTACGTCACCCCTCGAGGCCAAACCGGGTACTTAAACTCAGTTTAAGTACACCGGTCAGAATGTTCTCATTTATATTTAAATTATCCAGTCGAAAGAAAAAGAGTTTTCTTTTGCCTGAACACGGTTCATTAGTTACTTCTTTGATATATGTGCACAAATGCTAAACAAAAGCAAAAAGGGCGTGGCCGCAACATGGACCTCAAGATCCATTCTTCTGACAGCAAGAAGATTCCTTGTCATTATGAGACATACTGTCAGAAGCGCCGTTGTCCCTTCCTACACCGGAGGCCACAGTTCTTAGGCGACGGTGACGGCGACGCCCCCCCCACACCCAACACTGATTGGAAAACAGGTCAGGACTGCCCCCCTGAGCAGCAGGATCCTCCCCTCGCTGAAGTGAGGGTGAAGAAGACCTTGGAGGACATCCAAAAGGAGAAGGCGGAGGCTGAACTCTCCTTACAGATCTCGCGCTATCTGAAGGAAATCAGATTTGAAACTGAGCAAGCAAGGAAGTTTGAAGTCAGCACCTCGTCATTACAGCCTGGTGAGGTGACAACAACACAAGACATCATAAAGGAGCCATCGTGCTGCAAGCGGAAGAGCTTACCGCCCACACCAGAGGAACAGGCCCGCAGACGGAGGAAGGGATAACAAGGTTTGCATTTCCTCTGCTAGTCTCGCAGTAGCCAGACATCAAGATAAATATGTATCTGATGTCTGGCTACTGTGAGACTAATTTGCGCTGTGCCGCTATACCCTGATGTAATTTGTTGGGGTTCACATTCAAACCAGCAAACCTGAGCGTGATTGGATGCCGGACGGCGGCGATATGAATGACAATGTTTTTGCCTGGGTCTTCATATTGCTCAGCGATCGACCAAAGACCCTCGGGATCGACATGTTATGGCTCCAATAGTAGAATTTACACTAGAAATATTGAATGTTAGTTATATAGTATAAAACTTCAAACAATTTGATTAGGGTGATTGTGGATACACACAAACAGAAGGAGCCTCAGGTCATCTCTGCTTTCTAACAGTCTGGGTCTTTGGGGGGGAGCAGGGGGAATCATGAGAAGCAGAGTTAAAAGAATCAAATAACAGAGGAATAATTGTATCACATTTGTGAGACACAACTACCGTACATCCAGTCAGGGGCATCCTCAAAACTCCTAACCAAGATATTTATAGGAAGTATTGTACTTTAAGTTCATTGATCCAAACAGAAATATGTGGTTGCTCTGCAGTTCACATTGCTTTCTAAAATGTATAATCTCAGTTTTTCACTGTAAACAGCAAGTCTTCATTTACTA
Source organism: Gymnoscopelus microlampas (assembly GCF_963454915.1). Taxonomy (NCBI): domain Eukaryota; kingdom Metazoa; phylum Chordata; class Actinopteri; order Myctophiformes; family Myctophidae; genus Gymnoscopelus; species Gymnoscopelus microlampas. The sequence goes on along the minus strand of NC_139954.1, from coordinate 16,482,918 downwards.
GACCATAAACTCAGCATTTTTTTGTGAATTAAACTCGTTCTCAGCAACCAACTCAGTGTCATCGCCATAGAACAGAAAAATTAAGCTTTTGCAAAAGTTCAATAAGGAAGATATTTTCCCTCACGCCATCTTTCATTAGGCTTGATCTCTTGAGAGAGCCCAGTTACATTATACTCACCATTCTTTATTATAATTTATTTTTTTATTTTTCTCTCAAAAATTTGGCATGCTCTCCGCCATACATTCACTTAGAATAATCCTCGGCAGATTACGGCCCATTGGTCGGATCTGGCCCACAGACATGTGGCCCGCAAGGCCATCATGAGCACAGAAATAATGTTGTTATAATGAACAAAAACAGTTAATGTCATTTTGCTAGTTATAATCACAATGATGTATTTTATTTGCACAAGAGACATAATGTTCCTTAATTTGCGTTTATTTGCACAACCAACTGATGTGCTGTCTTATTTTTTTGTTTATTTGCACAAGAGACTGAAGTGCTCTGTCTCGTCTTTTATTTGCACAATAGACTGTGGTGATATTTCTTATATTTAGTTTATTTGCACAATAAACTGAGGTGATCTGCCTTCTTTTTTTGGTTTATTTGCACAAGAGACTGAGGTGCTCCGTCCTACTTTTTATTTGCACAAGAGACTGAGGCGCTGTCTTATTTGTTTGATTACTCACTTTATATGCATTATATTGTTTTGTTTTGTTTTGATATTTTGTTATTCTTATGTATTATTTAAAATATAACTGCAATTTGTGGGTAGCTTCTACTGACGTGACAATAAAGCGAAGTTGATTTGTGTCCACCCCACCGCCTGATCAATTTCTCATGTAGCTCCCCCATGGAGAATTATTGTCCACCCCTGACCTAGAAGTTTGTTCAGAGGTAAACAAACATGAATGTATGGTCATACAGTAGGTCGGACCTACAGTATATCTATCAATTGACGATCAGATAAAATTATTAAAATGATTATTTTATGATCATAATCTTTCCTTTTTGGGAAAAGCAATACTTTTGTTCAATAAAGTGGATGTATTATTAGTACTGTATGCTTGATCTCTTGAGAGAGCCCAGATATATTATTGTCATTATTTTTTATAATATATTTTGTATAATATATTTTCTTATTTTTTATCCTCAAAACATTGGCATGCCCTACCTAGCTCTGCCATACATCCACCTATAGAAGCTTTGTTCAGACTTAAAAATGTTTTACAAAATAGCCGGGAAACCTTTTATACTTTTGGAAATATTTTTTTGAAATGTGATTTGCGGCTATAATGCCCGGATCATGTTCGCTACAGTATGTCCTGTAGCGAACACATAGACATGGGAGTCATCCTGTGTCCAGTGCGGCACAAATGAAGTAAATATATTCCTGGTCAAATATTACTCAACTACAAGTGAAAGTTGCTCTGTCAAATTTGTACTTGAGTTAAAGTACTGGAGTTTTAAAACACTAGTATTCAAACAGTATTCAAAAGTGCATGCTTTTAAAAATACTTAAGTATTAAAAATTACAATTTACAAAGAACATTTGTAAATCACTTTATATGCATTATATTGTATTTTGTTTAGTACATGCATTGCTGAACTAAACCTTTGACATTTTCCAAAGCAATAGAAATCCATTATGTACTTTCTCTTCCTAGAAATATAGTGGAGTCAAAAGTACAATCATCTTTGAAATATGAAAGTATCCAAAAATACAAATATTCAAGTATAGTACAGACACCCATATGAAAAGATTTGTGTTAAAAAAAAAATCAAACACTTTAAAGATTTTTCAAAAATGTTCAGAAATAGCAGATGTACAAGCTCGCAGCACGGCACGAAGTGACGCGCTGTGAGCTTGTAGATCTGCTATTTTTGAACAGCCAACGCTAACATCTAAAATGACACAGATGCTTTCCCGGTTTTAATGGGTTAATCCCTTCATCACTTACAGACTGTCTGTACATCCACAAACATGAGCACGTGCACGCACCCGTGCTTACCTCTACGCACGCACGCACGCACGCACGCACGCACATACACACATGTCATGCTGACAGGTAATGTGCCCGGGATGGGCACTGAAAAGTGTGTGAGAGTGTCATGCTGACAGACTGCTTATTTATTTGTATTATAGCTGGCTTTGTGTTGATTCCTTTTGATTTTGTGTGCATGCATGCTTTTCCTTATTATTTCATTTTGAGTTGCAGTGCTTTGGAAGCCAGTCTATTCACCTGTTTCTTGGCTGTGTTTTCCACTTCCTGATTTCATTGGATATCATCAGTCATCTGACCGGTTTCTTTGGATTTCATTGGATCAAAAGACAGGAAGTGGAACACAGTGAAAAGCCTAGGAAACAGGTGGATAGTGGCAGTAGTTCAGCATTGAGGACTCCAATTGGACAAGTGAGTTGAACAGGTGCAGGGCATGAGCTAATGACTCTATTGCAGGCTGCTATTGGTGCTGGGCTGGAAGGCTCTCCCTATTTAATAGCCACTGTTGCAGAGTGATGCAGATACAGAGATACACAGACCTTCAACCAGGGCAGAGGAGGCAGACCTGAAAGAAGTTGGAAGGAACCAGCCGGACCCCCTAGGAAAGGAAAGTAAGCCCCCATGCACTAGACACGAGTGAACGTTACTCAGATTTTATCTGGATTTTAATGCTGGGATCTGTGGTCACTTATTAGAGCCGAAGCCTTTGGCCTATTTGATTGTTCACACTATTACACTACACACACACACACACACACACACACACACACACACACACACACACACACACACACACACACACACATCTATGGCTTGGCTCTCAAGCAGTCTCATTGCAGAGTAACAAGAATGTAAAGTATGTATGATTTAATGCACGGTACATGATTATCAGATACAATTTGCCCAGAATGACTAGTTATCCACAGGTTTTGTAGCAATTTGTGGCAATTGTAGAAAATGTTAGGCCTTAAAATGTCCTAAGCAATGTATGATTATATGTATTTGGGCCTCCCATTTATAAAAGAAAGAGTTCTCAGCTTGCCCTCAGAGAGTCAAACAATGCAGATCAACAGAGAAAAAGAATAATGTCCGCACACTGGTTCTCAGTCACGTATTTATGAATGCTCAACGTTAACAATCATAAGATCTTCATCAGGAATTGTAAGGTTACCTTTACTACTATCTCACCCAGGTGTCTATGCCTCATACTGGCCATTACTTTGACCTTCTTCATGACCTTGTGATCGGAAAGGGGTGGTTTCTTTCTTTCTTTTTTTTTTGCCTTAGAATCAGTAGTGAAGTCATTCATTCATTCATTGAGATGATTGTCTCAAGAGAATTAAGACCTATAAATGGATACAGTGTACTATGATAAAGAGTCCTCGTACCCAGTTTGATCCATTATAGCCTACATGTAAAGTGTCATTACAAGTGATGCAATCTCTCACTCCATATTGTGATAGCAGTGTCTGCACATCTTGAACTGCACTTTCTCTGACACTTTAATGTCACCTTGAAAGTTAATGGCCTACCACAGGCACTGCACTTTCTGCTCCATTTTGGATCATTTGCTTCTCTACAGAGTCCACAATACCATTAGTTAGTTAGTTAGTTAGTATAGGGTTGAAATGAACCTCGATCGATGTGAATGTGGTGTGGTTTCATAGCACTTGTCGGACGGTCCTGGATGCACGTGGCTCCTTCCTCACATTGAACCGGTGCCACGGCTAGCGCACTGTGGCTAATTTATACCCCCTTTTTTGTAATCAAATTACCATCAGATTGCACACGGCTCACAGCAGCTTTCAGCTTCTCAGAGGTGGCCTTGAGGATTTGAAGCATTGCTGTGCTGGGGCGGCTTCACATCACGCCGACTTTCATCCAATTAACATCAGCACAGAGCTCCACCAGACGCTCACCGCACTCCATTAGTGAGAGATCATGGTCCAGAACGATATCTGGAAATTACATGGGGCGGGCTAGCCTATCTGCCTTGTGCACCGCAGCTCATTCTTAACCAAGCGTGATTTTATACCATGGGCCGGGCTGATGGTTGTCTTTGTGAGAGGGTGTTGATTAAAGCTGTCACTTGAGCCCTATTCAACACAACTCATGATTTTAAAGATGGGACATTATGGGGACCTCCCTTGTCTGCACAGTAAAGTCCTCAGTGTCCATTTAGGCCTTTCCATTTTTACCATTTTGTTCTATTTGTAGGCTACACTCTCTAAGAACAAATTATCACATGGGATTGTACTGTGTGGTCGATGGTGTAAGGCATTGTCCAGACATAACTGTTCATCAGAGCATTGTGTCTATGCCTCAAAGCGGCTTTTGACACGATGGACAGGAGAAATAACTCTCTTTCTCACCCAGTTTATTTTCGTGATTTTATTTTACCTGCAGTATGGTATGGAGAAAAAAAAGTCACAATTTGCTCCACAGACAAGAGGAAAATTTTTTAGTAGTGAAGCAAAATGACAATAAATGCACCATGGATCAGTGAGTAGACTACTACCGATCTTTATTTCCCAATGCCTGGTCTAAAAGTAGGCCTACACAATGGATCTTTTAACTGCCATACTTTTTTCTTCATGTTGTACTTTATTATTAATGCCCATAAAATGCAGCCCCGAATGTCAAACATACAGGATGCAACTCTTGAGCTTGTTGAACTGGCAGGAAGGAGAATTCCTGGCAGATAATAACGATCGTTTGGCTTTCCTGCTTCTGTGAGATTGTGGCGATTACTCCTAAAGTATTGCTTTGACAGTGGTATTGATTGACCCTGATATTTATCATCCGATCCCCTCTGTGCTGCAGCCAGGCTGGTCTAGCTCAAGTCCTTTGATGATGGTTTAACAACCTTCAAATAAGCAAGTATTTTACATTTTTAAGATTTTAATGTATGGCACATCATTTGAAAATGTACAATCTGCACTTTTGTCATCTGTAAAAATGACTATTCCCCTACTGTACCCCTACTGTATCCGTATTTTCTTTTTCTATGAATTACACATTTTACTCTTAGTCATGAGGTCGATTGTGGAAAATGGCCCCTAAAACAATATTACAGCAGCTTTTCTCTGCTACCTCACTCAACAATTAATCCACGTAAGCTGTGCTTAGTTGACATATTGACAGATATTGATGATTCTATTATGCATGAGGCCAGAGACCCTGGTTCAGTTATAATGAACTGACTTTGACTTAAGTAAATATTTTAGTTTTCTATATTTTGAAAGGTTGTTTACAAAATTAGTTTCTCTTAACCCTATACGATAATACTGTAGATGTTAATTCCTTGACTTACTGTATACTTTTACTGACTGCTGGCCTTGGAAGCATACAGATCGTAGATGGGGGCACGTTGAGGATGATTTATTGTCTCAGCTGACCTGATGATGCGCTCCAACCTTCTCTGCAACCTGTGTGGGGCTCTCCTGAAGTCTACATTCATATCTGCTGTGCCACCTTTTGCCTGAATACAGACATTCTGAATCAGGCTAGGTTTCTGTCTCTCTGCAGAAGAACCCATTCAGCTAACAAATCGGCCATGGAATGGGCGGTTATCCACTTGTTAGTTGGGCATTTCCTGCAGGCCAGAGTGATAAGCCTTCTTGATTATGGTTTAACGGTGACGGACATGTTATGTGCTGCCTGTATTTGAGTATCTTAGGTTAGCCTTGTTATAATCCCCCATGAAGTCCTGAAAGTCCCTGTCTACTTAATCTATATAGCCAACCAAGTTTAGGGAGGATTGATTGATTGATTGGTTGATTATCTTTATTGATCATGAAGAAAACATATGTCACATGTAACATACATCTGACCCACCATAATCAAAAGGATAACACAAAAATGCTTACAGATTGTTTTCATTGCGGTCCTTATACGAGGTGTGTATGAGGTCATGTAGTGTGGGGTTGGTGAGTGCATGAATCAATGTATAGAGTTCAGGATGTGCTCATGTGTCCCTGGGCCAGGCAGGAACGTGAACACAGGGAATAAAGCAGGCACATTCCCATGGGGAATTAGCGGTTTTCAGTTGATGATTCAAAAATCTATATTTAACCAAGATAAGATATTTATTTACTGATCCCCATGGGGAAATTCAGGTGTAATAGTAGCAACGGCGGATGTTATCGATACCGGTAAGAGTAGTGAGACAAGAATAAGATAAAACCAAGTAAAATCAAATTAACTTTAAATATAATTACAATTACCTGTACCTGTCAATATATGATGAGTTGGTCTATCACCAGTGGATATATGAATGGATATAGTAAAGACTATCAACAGTGAATATGAGATTGAAGATATGCACAGTACAGTATCAGCCAGCCCTGGGTATCTGGATAATATATGTGGTCTATCAACAGTGAAAAATGTGTAAGTATATCAACAATGAATGTACGAGTCAATATAAGTAAGTATCTCTTTAGTTATCCTTAACAGGCAGTCATGGTTCAGCAGTGTACATCCCAGTACTCCATGTGCAGGAGTCAATAATCCTACAGAACAGAACAGAACCAAACCGTGATGTCGTTGCACCAGCCCTCGTTAATGTAGCAGCATGTTCCAACACTTTCCCCTCACGTTTTCTCCCCACTGCCTCTCTTGTGTGAGCTGCTCTGGGTAGTTGAAAGTGGGCCAGCTGCAGTGCATTCTCTTGGGTCACCTCACACAGCCAGGTCTCAGTGAAACAGAGGGCAGTGGGGAGAGATAAGCTTTTGGAGAGGAGTTGTGGTTTACTACTTTGCTGTTGAGAGAAGGGTGATTTGTGAGGAAAATACTGGCAAACCGGAGTGCTTCCCAGTAGTGGCGCTTGCACAGATGTACAGTATATATGAATATGTATACATATGTATACCTTTTATTGCACATTCTATATATTTGGCTATTAAATTATTCTCACCAATATTATGCACATTGCCGCTAAAAGTGAACTATTCTATTCTCAGCTAACTTTGTTTTATACTTCCTTCAACTTATTTTCATATATCCTCAGTTTATAACCAGTATTATTGTCTCCGCCAGGAGACTATTGTTTTCGTTCTCGTCCTTCCATGTGTCCACCAAGCTAACATTGGTCAAGCTTCACGTGACACGTGACAATATGTTGAAAGGGTGTGCTTTGATTGGCTAGCGAGACGCATGACGAAATAGAGACCTATAAATAGGTGTGTCACTTCAAAACATTGTTTACATGTTTTGAAGTGACATCAGTGGCATCAGCCAAGCTAACATTGGACATGTTAACTTGGCTGATTGAACATGTTAGCCAAGCTAACATGTTCTAATCCTTAGATGTTCTAATCTAAGAATCAGAACATTTCTAGAAAAATATGGTTAAAGATAGGGTAAGTGTGATTTCCTTTGGTTAAAATAGCACAGGTCTGCTGGCGGAGACTTGTGCTCCGAGGAGCACATTTTCTAGTTTTACATGGATTTGTGTCCACCGGCAATAGTTTTACATGGACATTTCTAGGCTATAGTATAGTACTGCCCCGTAAAACCTAACAGAACCCAGCACAGCCCACCAGAGCCCATTATAGCCCACCAGAGCCCAGCAGTCCGGCACATTCCAGCACACAAAGTCCAGCCCACTGGGAGAATAGCCTAGGGTATGGGGGTGGTTAAATGACTGTAATAGGCTATACAGGGCTGGGTCCAGCTGGAATAGGCTAGACTAGAATGTTCTAGGCCTTACTAGACTCTAATAGGCTCTATTAGGCTGTACTAGGCTCTTGTCAGCCCTGTAGCCCCTTTGCACTTGAGATTAACCACTGTGTCCACGGGCAATAGTTTTACATGGGTTTGTGTCCACTGGCAATAGTTTTACATGAACATTTCTAGGCTATAGTATAGTACCGCCCCGTACAACCTAATAGAGCCCAGCACAGCCCACCAGAGCCCATTATAGCCCATTATAGCCCACCAGAGCCCAGCAGTCCGGCACATTCCAGAACACAAATTCCAGCCCACTGGGAGAATAGCCTAGGGTATGGGGGTGGTTAAATGACTGTAATAGGCTATACAGGGCTGGGTCCAGCTGGAATAGGCTAGACTAGAATGTTCTAGGTCTTACTAGACTCTAATAGGCTCTATTAGGCTGTACTAGGCTCTTGTCAGCCCTGTAGCCCCTTTGCACTTGAGATTAACCACTGTGTCCACGGGCAATAGTTTTACATGGGTTTGTGTCCACCGGCAATAGTTTTACATGAAAATTGCTAGGCTATAGTATAGTACTGCCCCGTACAACCTAACAGAGCCCAGCACAGCCCACCAGAGCCCATTATAGCCCACCAGAGCCCAGCAGTCCGGCACATTCCAGCACACAAAGTCCAGCCCACTGGGAGAATAGCCTAGGGTATGGGGGTAGTTAAATGACTGTAATAGGCTATACAGGGCTGGGTCCAGCTGGAATAGGCTAGACTAGAATGTTCTAGGCCTTACTAGACTCTAATAGGCTCTATTAGGCTGTACTAGGCTCTTGTCAGCCCTGTAGCCCCTTTTGGGAAAGACTTACAACAGTAAAATCAAGCCCAATACTTGCATGGGAAAAGATTGCTTTGTCAGTGATTCCAGTGCGTATGGTCAAAGCAAGCCTGTGTGCATGCGCTGAGTACAATCATTTGGCCACATGGAAGCAACAAAAAAAGTCAATATGTCAATGCTGAAGGTATACAGATACAAGGCAGAGTACCTCTATGCTGCAAGTGGTATGTATGTAGATTTAACCACTTGACCACAAAAAATATAAATGATTTAAAAGATTGCCGATCTACAAGCTCACAACTTTTAATTTTTGTCTATAATGACTTGCCCATAAGAGCTCAGAGAGTCCACACACCACAATTATAAAGATGAAATACAGTATTTAACGATAATAGTTAAATACTGTAGTTAAAGTTGACAGTTGATAGATGTGTGAGATGTATGGTAAGGGCCATATCAGCCTGGAATTAATCCATTGCGTACAGACACCAACGGGCAGCGGCTGATGCCTTTCTCTGCCCCATTTGGTACCATATTCCTTTAGAAAAAGAACAAGAACAAGAGATTTGTGACAGAACACACTGCCATGGTGTTTCCTGATAAAGGGAAAATCAGTCTTCCAGATTTATTGAGCCTTCCCCTCAGCCTCGGGAGTGATACAGAGATGGATGATCAGCAGGCTGATGCCAAAGCTCTAACACAAAGGTTTTCAAGCTATTTGTTCCCAAGGTACATCAATGGGCAAGTCAACATGACAAGGCACACCTGAATTCATAGCAAAAATAGCTGATCTCATGCAGCTACAAGTTCTGCCTTTTTCTACAAGTTCTGTTCTTTTTTAAACTATTTTTATTAATAATTTCTGGAAAATGTCATATTGAAATAATACATTTAAAATGTTTGCCTGTAATGATGTAATGCCCAAAATACAGTAGGGAAGCCACCAGGTATGTGGTTAAAATATATAATACTGTTTATATATTTTTAGGGTATAGAATAGGCCCTGTTTGTAACTGTACACATAGGCATGTGAAGGTGTCATGTATGTGTTTACGGTTCAAATCCCCTGCCAAGCCAATCAAATTAAGCTATGGGAAACAGGAAAACAGTTATTTCTGGAAACCTGGGACTACAGTTAGGCACAGAGCCTATTTGCCTCTGTGTTGGGAAATGAGTGGACGCAAAGTAATGATATAGTAAATAAAAATATAACTTTTTGTAGTTACAGTGGTGGACAAAGTACTCAGATTTTAAACTTCGCCAATCAGGATGGAATATGAAAAATCTGACAGATCCGTATTGATGACATGATTATAGAGATAATGTGTACCGATTTGCGTAATGTTTGGACAAAATCTGTTGGAGTAATATAAAAAATATATTTTGCTAAAATGTGTCTCCTGGTGGCACTATAACAGGTCAATGTGAAAAGGGTGTAATTTCTTCCTCTGCCTAGTGGGAGTGTGTGCAAAGTCGGAGGCTGCGTTCATGATTTGAGGCATTTTGTTCAAAACGGGCCACTCCTGCAAACTTTAGATGCCAATCTTAGCCAATCAGTAAAGAATCAGAAAAAATCGGACAGATTTGTGTTGATCATATGACTATGAGATATTCTGTACCGATTTGCGGGATGTTTTGACAAAATCTGTGGAGTATTATCAAGAAATGTGTTTTGCAAGAATCGGCCTCCTGGTGGCGCTATAAAAGGCTGATGTGAGAAATGCAGGGCAGAGGTTTTTCCTTGGCCTCTAGGGAGTTTGTGTGCAAAGTTTCACACCGATCGGTCCATAGGTAATAATGACTATAGAGATACTGTGTACCAATTTGCGGGATGTTTGGATAAAATCTGTAGGAGTAATATAAAAAAAAATGTTTTGCAAAAATCGGTGTCCTGGTGGCGCTATAACAGGCCCATCATGTGAAACATTTGAGGCAGAGGTTCTGCTCTGGCATCCAGGGAGTGTGTGCACAGTTTCACGTCGATCCGGCCAACGGTAGCCTACCGTAGATTAGCAACGTCACAACATCACGTTCTTGAGTACATGTAGGCCTACTTTGTTACTTTATACCACTATATAGATATATAGCAATAATAATATGAGGTTGTCACAAAATCCCATGGCACTCCTGGACTTGTCTCATGGCATTGCTGAGAACCACTGACTGATAAAGCCTGATTTACTTTGTTGGTCAACTGTGTCGCTCAACAAGATTAACAGATATTCAATGGTTTTGTGGGGCATTTTATGATTTTATTTAGGTAGGAGAGTGTAGAGAGACAGGCAGTCGAGGGCAGAGAGAGGGTAGACATGTCAGGAGTGGGATTCAAACTCAGGTCCTAGTGATTAACATGGAACATATGGTCAGCACTAACTGGCTGCACCACCAAGCACCCCATTGATGCATATTTAAGACACGTTTTCTTTAAATAGCTTCAAATTAACCAATTCAATCCGGGAACACATATTAAGATTTCATTGGCTTTTTAAAAATAGCAGATATACAAGCTCATAGTGCGGCACCGAGTGCCACACTATGAGCTTGTAGATCTGCTATTTTTGAAAAATCGTGAAAATGTGTGCAAATCTTTGAATATATATATATTTTTTAACATTTGTAACTCAAATCTTCTGGGGGGTCCCTGGAACAAAACATTTTGAGATGGGGGTCTGCGGCCAAATGCATATCTAAAAATGTTTTCTAAACCCTAACAGTATGTTGCTATATCAGTGGTGCTTCAACTTTTCCATGTAAAGGACCCTCAAAATGATATGTATTCAGCCACGGACCCATCTCAAAATATGTTGTTCCAGGGACCCCCAGAAGCACAGATCGGAGTTAAAAATGTTCACTTTAAAACACATATATTCAAAGATTTGCTGTCCAAGTGCTTGAGCTTGTATATCTGCTATTTTTGAATAGCCAAATAAATCTTAAAATGACACAGATGTGTTCCCGGTCTTAATGGATTAAGTTGCAAAGCAGGGATAGGCCCCATACTCTCCTCATTTCCATCTGGGTGATGTGCAGCCTGCGGTGGCTGTATACGGTATAGGAACTGTTAGCCCCAGCTGTGGCTGACAGCTCTAAATACATGCATCGGGGATCCACTCGCAATGTTTTGCATTATGGGGAATTAATTATACTGCACTTAGAGTATCCTTTATCATGGGTCAGGGGCACAAGAACAAAACCTTGCTCTTATAGTACATGAAAATGTGACCTACAGCAGTAATTAAAGTTAATGCATGGCAAACTTTTCATCTCGTTGACTTAGAATCAGTCAGTCAGTCAATCAGTCAATCAATCAACCAACCAATCAATCAATCAATCAATCAAACTTTATTGTCACATCACAGTTAAAAAGTAAAAGTGTGGGTGAAATTCTTTATGCTAGCTCTAAATGTAGCAGTTAAAGAGTAAAGAAGAAAGAGAATAATAAAGAGAGGAAGGAACAACTGTACTGTACTGTACTTGCTCTGTGATGTTGTCCTTTTGTAATCTGTTTTTATGTAAACACTGGCTGCAAAACAACCTCTCCTAGCAGGACAATAACCTTGAACCTTGAGTGGGACATTATTGGCCCAATGACAGCAACCACTTGGGGAATGAGTTGGCAAGCAAACACTGGAATACATACATTATTTCAGTAGGCTACTGATCATAAACAGCAACCTAAACACTAAACAGATCCTTTATTATTGTCTTTGTGTGTTAATTTTTATCATTACTAGGAAAGGACAGAAGAAGAAAACACCTTGTAAAGCAGAAGTTTCCTTCTTGTAGTAGAAGTATGGCAAGTTAACAGTTCTGCCAAAAAAAAATCCCAGCAGCTCACACAATTTCTCTGGCACGCAGCACTTCTGGATTCAAATCGCTGTGTTTTCAAGGAATAAAACCCAACAAGCCCAAGCACAAATAACCAACATAGAATTACCCAGTTCAAGTCTGATATGCTGTTGATTATTTAAAGTCATACTGTGTAACCTAAACAAGTAATTTGTTATACAGGTGTATGTATTCACTGGTATATTTCTCACAATAACATTCCAACACATAAAAATGTTTTTAACGACTTCAACATTATTATCCTCAGAAGGCCAAAGGCGAGGCATTATGTTCACTCCTGTGACTCTCCCATGTCTGTCTGTCTGACTGCCTGCATGCCTGCCTGTCTGTCTGTCTGTCTGTCTGTCTGGAGGCCAAGTAACTGTCATATTTTTCAGATTCCATTCTGATTGGCTTCCATTGGCTTTCAAAGTTTGCGGGAGGGGTCCGTTTTGCACAAAATGCCACAAATCATGAATGCAGTGTCCAATTGGCGTGAAACTTTGCAGTCATTCTACCATTATACTGGTGGAAATGTTCAAAATAAACACACCACAGCCGGTGATGGCCCTACGAGTTTAAGTAGCCCAGACATACACAGCCCAGACCTCATAATAGCTTTTTGTCCACCCCATGAGCTGAATGTTCGGGGTATGCAGTTGGAGGTAGGGCTGCAACTAACGATTAATTTCTTAGTGATTATTCTATTAATTACTTTCGCAATTAATCGAATAATCAAAAATAGCAGATGATCTACAAGCTCACAACACATCACAATGTCACACGTTGTGAACTTGTAGATTGGCTATTTTCACTATTTGAAATGTGACATTTTCAAAAATGTTTTGCCAAAATCACATGCCCAACATATTGATCAATTTTATTATCGATTAAATCGATCAACTCGATTAGCTGTTGCACCCTAGAGATGGAACCTCGACATGACTATTTGGAAGACTTGAGGTTCACCTGCCAACAATTCAACACACAACAGCATTTTTGCTGATGAATATAATCAACACCGGGAGAACCGGCCTGCATTGCGACTGAAAGACTGTTCTGCAAATTAGCCAGCAGCTCCTGATAATTTGATTGGATACGGCTCTTTGCATGTTGGCTTTGATAGCTTGCTATTTCAGAGCGATTTGGAGCAATAATAAGGCTAATGATACCCTGCGTACCACTTAACACAAGCACTTGGACAGCAAACGTGCTGTTACATTGGCTGCTGTAAACAATATGGAGATAGATAAAGCCAGTGGGTACAGCTCAGCTGTATACCGTATAAGCTTGAATAAATAGCACTGCAATCCTGTTTGTGTTAGCACAGGTCAACATCCATCTCTACAGAAGAAATATGTGGTTGCTAAAACAGAATCACTGGAATGTATAGAGATCCCTGATGTCATCAGTATACAGTATGGCCATATACAGTATGGGCACGTCCATATATGAGTATATCGGTTGGATCTGCGGTTCTGGACAATACCTTCATACACTAGACGTCCGGGCTGTTACGCGGCCCTCACCCTCTTCTCACACTCCGCCGGTGCCATATTTGCTCACGAATATCAACCCAAACTCCATATATGGTAGTGATTGTTCTAGAGCTCTATATATGGAGCTGACTGATTTGTTTGTGCCTGATGACGCATTGAGGTTTGACAACAAAATCCATATTTGGGCGTAGCTCCATTGGGATCCTTTGGGATAACCTTATATGGTTATGGATGAGTCTTAGTGACATGAGTGTGATGACATGGTCCGCCCGGACCATGACATGGATATGAAATCTTACCTTCCAATATTCTTTTTAGTTGTGCCAGTTTTAAAAGAATCCCTGGCTAATACGCCTTATATGCCTTAATATACATTATAATTGCCTTCTATAACTAAAATTTTTAAATATAATTTGACCATGTGTGGTCCAGCCATATGTAATGTATGGAATGCATGTGATTATGCAGGTTAATATGAGCGTCAAAACAATATTTTAAATACGTTATATCAGCACATGCATTCCATACATTCCATAGGGCTGGACCACTCATAGACAAAGGATGACAAATGGGGCTTTGTCCCGCTTGAGTAAAACGTAAATAAAATATTTAAGGTGTTTACTTTTTTTTTAGTAATAGACGGCAATTGTAATGTATTAAGGTTGATTCTGTGACAGAGAGAGAGATATGCTCTCTCTGTCTGAATAGAAATACAGATATTTCATTATATCCATTTTCTTGTCGCCTTTCTGAAAGTTATCTGTACTTTATAAGGGTGATAAGAAAAATAACTACAGTATCAAAGGCATATAAGGTTTATTAGCCAGGGCCGAGGGATCCTTCTAAGCAATGTTGTCTTTAAAATTCAACAACTAAAAGAAGAGTAGAAAAAAAATAGCTGATCTACAAGCTCACAACGTGTCGCAAAGCGACACGGTGTTAATTTGTATGTCAGCTATTTTCAGTATTTTTCAGGCCTTTTCGAATCTCGCCCCTTACTACCCCATATTACAATAAAAAAAAAAAAAACTAAGCCTTTTCAAAAAATAAACTAGCAAACCCATTTTAAAAGCGAATCAAAACTGAAATAGAAAACAAAAAGTCAAAACAAGCAAAAGAAAAGAGAAAAAGAATAAAAACAAAAATGCAAAACTACAATAACCTTTGTCATGCACCAACTAGTTTTCTGGGTGAGGACTTGTGTGCCCTGCAACCTCCATTCATTGTCATGCCTCCTGTCATATAACTTCACATCACTCTGTTGCCTCGGGTCTGTCTCTGACATTTTGAAATGGAGCACAGCTGCATGAATGACTCTCCACTCTGCAGGATCTCACACCACATCCACTACCATGGGCACCACTGGCGGCCATGTTGTCTGGCAGGCTGGCACCTCATCCCAATTCAAACAAATTGCACTACTGTAAAGCTAGATTCATACCTAGTTGCGCGACGGGGTCTCGCGCCGAGAATAGCCAAGATAGAAACTCACAACATGTTGTATCCACAATGCATTGTGAGCTTGTAGATTTGCTATTCTCTGCCAGTTTTGGCGTGCAAAACCATTGCGCGACGGAGCATAAGTTACTGTTTATAAACCAGTGATCCATAGACCACTAGTGGTCCATGGCATAATTACAGGTATTCCTTGGGGAAATGTTTTAATATATATATATAATATATATATTAAAAATATATGTACCTGTGTTAAATGTATTGAAAATATGTTTATATAATATTTCAAAGTCCATCAAATTTCTGATTTTTCTTTTTTTTTAAGTTGGCGTAGTGTAGGAGGCGCTTGCTCAGGGGCGGTCAATGGTAAAAGATAGGGTTGTCCGATATTGGCTTTTTTACCGATAACCGATATACCGATATTGTCCAACTCTTAATTACCGATACCGATATCAACCGATACCGATATATGCGGGGATTATTGTGATTAGGGTAAGCTCAAATTTCATATCACACACACCATATACAGTAAGAACTCCTGTAACTTATTTATACAGCAAAAAAATAAAATAAAAAATAAAATATTTTCCCGATATCAATTTTTATGCTAATATCGGCCGATAATATCGGGAGGCCGATAATATCGGACATCCCTAGTAAAAGACGCTCAAATGTCAAAATGTCAGCACTTTTGCGGGAAACCGGGTTCAAATCCAGGGTAGAAGAGGAAAGTTACGTAGTGCAGCTTTACAGTATTTTTCTCTGACATTGTGAGAAACATTACCTGTATCATTGCAATGTTAAGATTAATCACTTAGCCCCAAAACCTTTTTTTTTATGTTACCATTTTTTAATTTAACCTATAATGACATTGCGATGCAGTGGTTAATGGAAGTGCAACCAAGTGTAGAGCTTATAACAGGCACAACGTCCCAAAGAAAGAGCGAGCTGAATTCCAAAATTATTCCAGTAGCTATTTATGTGGTTAAATGAACCACCACGCTGTCTAATTTAGTGGCAAATTGGTCCCAGAGAGTCAGCCCATCATCCATCCTCAGCATGTGTGGTTTAACTCCCATTCATACTTCATTAGTAGGTAATTTCGAGTGGGCAGGACAAACACACACACACACACACACACACACACACACACACACACACACACACACACAGAATTTACAATTTAGGCATTTAGCAGACGCTCAATCCAGAGCGATTTACAGTAAGCAAGGACAACACAAGGTAATACATCAAATGCATAGCAATAGTAATCTAGGATCATAGGTAAACCTAGCCTGGTAAACCCCCCCCCCCCCCTCCAAAGGGAAATGAGATTTCCGGAGGGGGGGTTACCCGGCTAAGGTAAACCATCATCAGTCTAACAGTAGACTATCCAAAAAAAAACAATCATCTGTACATTGAAACTATACACACTATAGGATGACCTGGCATCTGTCTACATAACATGCATCTTCACTCCGTGAACGTGTAGATCTTTTTGCATTGATTCGTTGATATATAAAAAGTAAAACGATTTCCTGTACTTCTCGATTACTCAAAAAGGTAATCAATAGAATAATCTTTAAGAAAATAATCAGTAGTTGCAGCCCTACACATCAGGCAGCAGCTGAGGAAGGCCTCACTCACGTTCAGTAGGTTGGCCATACATAGCATTAGGCTCACAGCAAACTCTACACAGAAACTGAAAATAAACTTAACGCTAAACAATTCTATTTCAACCATGCTGGCAGTTCATATAGATATACACAGTTAATCATCAGTGTCAATTTAAATGGTGCGTAGCCTGCAAGTAGTTCAGGTAGCTACACTTGAGAGGCTTACACACATGCGCAGCACTATGTGGCCGATGTACGACATACGTATACGCATGTGACGTTTCTAGCAGCTGACCGAATTGGCAGCCTTTTTAAGCTCACCTCATTCATTGTACTTCCTCTTGCTGGAAGTGCCACTGCATGTTGTATGCGCTTTGTTTGCTCCCACCACCACCACAGAGCACAGCATCACCAGTATATGCTCTGCTTTCCCTAAGGGTTCTGTTGTCCCCTGTTTTGTTAGATGTAGATATCTCCCTGCACTCAAATGGTTGTCTTCTATCGTGCTGCTGAGCAGTGAGTAATGTAGAGCAGAGCCTGCATGAACACCAAGATCAAATATATTATTCACACTTGTTTTTTCAATGTCTTCTTGAGTTATCTGAACTCTGAGAGTGTAATTGGAGTATACATTCTGGGGTGATCAATGTTGGCAGCAGGTTTGAAGGAGCAGAGTTTTATGATGTTGAAACCTCTTGGAATAGTCGACTTTTTCCAACAAAAAATATACATACATACGAATACAAACATCACATAACAGCCACCTATACCAGAACTATCACCCCTAGTCCCCTACCCCTAAATTCCACTGTAGAAGAGTTCACTCATACAATTTTCAAATAAATGGCAAATGGTAGATTTCTAGCACATTCTCCAACAACACTTTACAATGTGCATTACATTCACCCATCCACACACATTCACACAACCACGGTGGAGGTAACCATGTAAGGCACCACCAATCTGCTCATCGGAAGCATTTAGGGGTCAAGTGTCTTACTCAAAGACACTTCAACACACAACCAGTAGAAGCCAGAGATCAAACTGGGAACTTTCTGAATAGTTGTATAATTGCCACTGTCGCAAAATTGCTTGCTCAGGGTGGGACTGTCGGGTCTCTTCTCTACATGTAAAGTGTCTTGAGACAACTTGTTGTGATTTGACACTTTAATAAAATTGAATTGAATACAAGACACCTGCCCTATTTTGTTTTTCAGTCACAACAAATAGCCTCTGTGCTGTTTATCTCCGCTAGCAGACTCCTTTCCTCTAATGGAATAAAGTGTGGGTTGTTTTCTTTCGAGTTCAGGAAGGGCGAGAACCAGTATTTATGTTCACTAGAACTTTATCGATTACACTGTGATCCAAGACTTTTTGATATAATTGAATAATTTACTGCTAAGGTACAGGGGCTGGCATCATCTAATATAAAGGCAAAAATTTTAAAGGCTTTACATTTTTAACTGTTTTAAATGTTTGATTAAAACCATCAAGTAAGCCCTTCATGTAGCCCACAAAGTAACCAATTGTCAGTGATATTACATTACCACCATCTAGTGTCCAAAATGAGTACCATACATACAAGTAGTTAAAGGCCACTTAGAAATTGTTAATTTCTCATGCACTACAACCATCATAATTTCCTCATCTCCACCAGCAAAAGGTAGGGCAAGAGATTATGCACTAATTTAGTTAAGGTAAGGTAAGTGATATTATTTGGTTAAAGCAAAAACCAATTGTTAAAAGATTATTATATTATTTTATATATTATATTCTGAAAGTAATCATTGCTATAGTGTTTGATCAGTATCAGGGGTTTCTCCAGCTCTATAATAAACAGAAAATATATGTTCAGGTTGGTTGCCAATTTCAGCCAATCAGGCTGTACCCAATTTTCAGCTTCAATTTGATAGTGTTCCAGTTTTGTTTGCTAATTTCTTTGTCATTTATTGTTTATTCTGTATCCTGTATGATTTCTCTCTCCGATTGGGAAAAACAAAACAAAATTACTTGATTAATGCATTTACTAAAGAGCTGGAGAGACAGGGAGGCCCATGTTACTGAACAAACACTATCTATAGCAATGATTACTATCAGAATATGGAGCTATTTAATA
The DNA here is from genome assembly GCF_963454915.1 of Gymnoscopelus microlampas. Classification (NCBI taxonomy): domain Eukaryota; kingdom Metazoa; phylum Chordata; class Actinopteri; order Myctophiformes; family Myctophidae; genus Gymnoscopelus; species Gymnoscopelus microlampas. The sequence continues at coordinate 16,463,899 of NC_139954.1, read as the reverse complement.
CTTATTTTACCAAAAACATAATTATCACTTACCCTAACTTTAACTTATATAACCTTATGTGCAGATGACCACTGCACAGCAGCAATACTATAGCGTCATTCATGGCACACACTGAAAATTAATATGGTAATTCTTTTATACCAAACTTAATGTCCAAAAATTGTAACCCTAATTTTTCCGAGCAGTATAAATTCCTAGCGCGACCTCTAACCTTGTTGATAACTGACGTCCCCTCCAGATAATACTCTTGATATAACTCCTTGTTTGTGGTTACCCTTAACTTTCGTACTGAGATCTGTACTTTCATTTGAAAACCAAATATGGTCAGATACAATCATACTGTTAAGAGTAGTAGTGTAGTAGTGCTCAAATACACTGCCCCACATTGTTTTCATTGGGAAAATGAGAAACAGATCAATTGTGTTGATTTTATTAGGACACTTTGCCAGATAGTGTGATTCCTTCCTCTGCACATTTATCATATTTGATTACAGTGAATGATAATACTTTTGTTTTGTGTGAGATATCACATGTTACCTCAGATTGCTTCTCTGAAAAAAAGCAACTAAAGGTTAGTTGAACAGTAACATGTATTTCTTTTTTCTTCAGATGCCTCTTCAGATTAACATTTCTATTGAAGCTTCTTTGGCAAACCCCTATTTTTCTCCTGTATGAGTCATAATGTGTTGTTTCAGCGTACCGCTCTGACCAAAGACTTTGCCACAATCTTTGCAAGTAAAGGGTTTTTCACCTGTGTGAATCCTCATGTGTTGTTTCATGTTACCTATGTGAGCAAAGCCTTTGTTACAATATGTACAAGTGAAGGGTTTTTCGCCTGTATGAATCCTCATGTGCTCTTTCATATGACTCATTTGACCAAAGACTCTGCTACAATATGTACACGTAAAGGGTTTTTCACCGGTATGAATCCTCATGTGTTGTCTCATATTAGCCACGTGACCAAAGACTTTGCTACAATATGTACACGTGAAGGGTTTTTCACCTGTATGAATCCTCATGTGTTGTTGCAGTCCAACCTTGTGACCAAAGAGTTTGCCACACGCTGTACAAGTGAAGGGTTTTTCACCTGTATGAGTAACCATGTGCCTCTTCAGATCAACATTTTGACTGAAATTTCTTTCACAAACCTTACAAGTGAAGGGTTTTTCACCTGTATGAATTCTCATGTGTTGCTTCAGATGACTCGTGTGACCAAAGACTTTGCCACACTCTGTACAAATACAGCTATTCTTCCCTGTGGTACTCCTCGTGGTTTGGGATTGTTTTGATGATTTTAGGTCCTGGGGCAACTTTTGGCTCAAAGACAATCTTTGTCCTTCCACGTGTTGTGTTTTGTGTGATTTCAGTGTGTTTAAATCTGACTGGTCATCCCTTGTTTCCTCCCAGTCGTCACTGTCTTCAGTGTCAGATTCAGAACCATCTGAAGCGAGGAGCTGGTCCTCATTAGTTGGTTGTGATGTTCCACAGTTCTCTACATCAGCCTGTGTTTTCGTGTGTTCAGTTGAGGTGCTGGCTAGAGGCTCTGTCTTTCCGTTTTCATCATCCTCTTCACTTTTCACTACTATTAATGTCAACGTTGACCCAGCAGCCTCCTCTGGTGTTTGAAGCAGCTCCTCCTGCTGTTCTTCTTTAATCTGTGGAGGCTCTGGTTCCTTCTGGACCAAAATGGTGTTCCACTCCTCCTCTTGTTCTTCTTTAATCTGTGGAGACTCTGGTTCCTCCTGAACCAAAATGGTGTTCCACTCCTCTTGTTCTTCTTTAATCTGTGGAGACTCTGGTTCCTCCTGGACCAGACTGGCGTTCCTCCCCTGTTGTTCAGGGGACACCTCCTCCTTATACACAGGGAGCTGTGGGAAATCTAGAAGGAGAGGGGAGGTAATGTCAGCATAGAGCAACTCAATGTGTTTTTTGATTGGCAACCTCAAGAGATTTACTGATTTCCTTTGCAATGATCGCCAGTGATTTTACATTTTTACATTGTGTTTTTTGTCAAGCAACACTTGTCAAAAGGGCAAAGTATTAATTAGTGTGTACATGTACTATGCAAATGCTGAACTGACCTATTGCAAGTCATGACCACTTTTTTAGTCAGCCTGTGCCATGTTTTCCCATTGATTGCAGCCCACATGTCCCCTAGTGCCTAGAGATGGTTTTGGTGCCCCACCTCTCCAGGTGCCCAGTCATCCCAAAAATATGGTGCCCAGATGTCCCTAGAGCCCACCTGTCTTGTTTTCGGTTCCGATCGGAGCTAACGATAGATTGCTTAGCTCTGCATGGTCCATAGCTTTAAGGAGTTCTCCTTCTAGATTGCTGGGCTACCTGTACAGTACCTGTCTGTATTTTGTACAAGCTCGTTCCCAAAATACTGGCCTCTGGTAACTAATGTTAAATGAACCAACGTTACAAAACAGAACCTAGAAGACAAACACGACTTGTAAAAATAAAAAAGCATATGTAGCCTACAGTACTATATCTAACAAGCGATGCTTACCTGCAGGTGCAGGATCTATCAGGTCAGTTTTCATCATCACAACCACTGTTCTGTGGTGTTTCTCTTTTTTTTAAATTCCAGGTGATACTGTAACTGACTGATGTTAAATGTAGAAAATCTGGTGTTAGATGTGTGCTGTTTACCCACAGACTTTGGTTTAACTGTGTTCAGCTCTGTTGTTTACAGTCACTGTGACAATCAGTGTTGCCAGATCCTGCGAGAGAAATAACCAACCTGGTCTATGAAAACAAGCCCAAAAGAAGCTAGCCATTCACCCTTTAAACATAATACATTGGCTTTTTGAAAATAGCAGATCTACAAAATCCTGAAGAAAAACATTTTAACAACACAAATCTTGTATGGGGTCCCTGGCATAAAATATTTTCAGTTTGGTGGTCCGGTCAAGGGCTCCCAAATTAATATATCTGCGGACCTGGTCCGCAGATATATTAATTTGGGAGCCCTTGACTTGAAAATGTTTGAGAAAGACTGGTTTAAAGAACATTAGGAAACAAGCCCAAATAAGCAACTACACAGAAACAAGCCCAAAAAAAAGCCCATCGTCGCTTATAATAAGCGGACATGGCAACACTGCTGACAATGCCCCGGAAGTTATATATGTGGAGAACTCACAAAACATGAGGAGGTGGCAATAGCGCCGCCCTAGAGTAGGACCGAAATACTACACGACCTTTACAATTATACAGACTGGATTGGAAACGGGATTCTTGAAAATGCACAAAATAAAGACTAACATTGACCACAGTAATTACTCATTTACAAGATGCAATTTAGTCATATCATATGGAAGTACATATATCCCCATTAAGTAAAATGACACGATAGGCACTATTTTCCCCCACATTAAAACTATTACTATGTTGCAAGTTAACATACGGTACTATCACTGTGAGAATATATAAAGGATTAGAGGATTTTGTCTTGGCAGGATTTGGGAAAACTTGTCCATGCATTCATATTCTTCAGTAAACGTGACACAACTTTAATGGTGTAATTTACGGTTTATCCCTCAAAAAACAATCAGACGACTGCAATTGATTCAGATTCCTGCGGCTTGAGTCTTTACTAATACCAAGAAAGTGAATCGTATCACTCCAGTTTTTAGATCTAGAGATCAGATCATCAAGAAAGGTGGAAATAGAGAAACAATTAAACAGAAAAGAAGGTCAGATAGTAATGTGAGCAGCAGTGTTAAATATTTATACGGTGCATGATCTACATAAGGTGTGGTTAAAAATAGCATGGAACAAGGCAGTTAAATAACAGATTGTAATAAATGTAAACAAGGTGCATGGTGGGACTGGGAAAATATCAATACATGGAACAGGGCACACCTGCAGTCATATCATATACCATACACTGAAATATAATCTGGTGTGGCGGCCTGTGCCATAAGGACAGCCAACCTGGTGACAGTGCTTGTTCAATAGTCTGATGAGCCAGGTGGAAACTGAGGTGAAGAGTCATGGCAGACCTACAGATTTCTGGGAGTTGGTTCCCGAAAACAGACCTGTCCCAGACTACCTGAAGAGTCTGGATGGTTCATTATGTATAACAAGATCAGAAATGTATTTTGGCCCGCACAAGGATTTAAGCAAAAACTAGACTAAGACTGAGAATTTGTGAAATAGTGCAAAAAGTCCTCCACCATAGTGCTGCATTTCCCAAACAACTAGCTCAATATTGAAAAATTATGTTAGGGTATTATCATTCTAAAGCTATGTTCTTTCTGTTCTACATACACTTGCTTTGACGAAAAGCAAAAGCTATGGAAGATGCTTCTCTGAACATGTATATTCTATTGCTAGTTTGACCCAATCAAATACACTTTAATCTTATAAAAGATCAGTCATGGTGACCAAGAACTTTAATCCATGCATTCAGTGCTTTATAAACCAACATCAGTTGTGACAGTCACAATAGTGTATGATTGAGCGCTGAAATACAGACATAAATAGTTTCCTTTGAGACAATGAGAAACAAATGAATTATGTTGATTGTATTTTACAATGTTAACATTGTCAGATTAAGTGATTCCTCTGCACGGTCATATTGGATTACAGCGAATAATATGGTGTTTCTATGAGATATCACCTGTTACCACAAGTTGCTTCTTTGAAAAAATCATGTTAGTATTCAACTAACAGTTAGTTGAACATTCACTTTTTTTTGTTGTCCATGTGCCTCTTCAGATTAACATTTCGTGTGAAGCTTCTTTGGCAACCTGTAGAAGGGGTTTTCACATGTATGAATCCACTTGTAGTTTCAATCTAACCTTCTGACCAAAGACTTTGCGACACGCAAATAATGGGGTTTTCACCCGTTTTGGGGTCCTCACATTTTCAGACTTCCTTGAGCTTTTGCTACAAGTAAAGGGTTTCTCTTGCATGAATCCTTGTGTGTTCTTTCAGATGACTCATGTGCCCAAAGACTTTGCTAACATATATTCAATGAGGGGTTTTTCACCTGTATGAATCCTCATGTGTATTGTCAGACTACCCTTCTGACCAAAGACTTCGCCACACGTTATACAAGTAAATTCTTTTTCACCTGTATGAGTCTTCATGTGCCTCGTCCTATGACTACTGGTAGTGAAACTCTTGTCACAAACCTTACAAGTGTAGGGTTTTTCACCTGTATGAAACCTCATGTGTATCTTCAGGTGACTATTTTCTAAAAAGATTTTGCCACACTCTGTACAACAATGGATTTTCTTCCCCTGTATGTATCTTATGGATGAAGTCTGTTTTTTAGATTCCAAGTCCTGAGGCAAGTTGTTGCTTGTTGACGCATGAGCCTCCTCTGCTCTTTGAATTATCTCCTCCTCCTGTTCTTCTTTAATCTGTGGAGGCTCTGGCTCCTCCTGGACCAGATTGGAGCTTATCGCCTGCTGTTCAGGGAACACTTCCTCTTTACACACAGGGAGCTGCAGGAAATCTAGTAGGAGGAAAGGGGAGATGATGTAAGCAGAGAGCAATTCAATCAGTCATGCAAAAACATACAATAATACAATTTAAATAAAAAAATGTCAGTGTGGATGGGGATAGACAAATTAGGCAAAAAGTTGGCAAATGTTACACAAAAGATATGGCCTATCTATCATTATCACTAAGTTCTAGCAGACAAGGCAATGTAAATGTACTGTCACTTTAAAAACCTAATTTATACTTTGTCGTATGATGGTGTCGCACACCAGAAATAGCCTAGATCTAAAAAGCTTGAAGCGCGGCGTGTCTTGTTGTGAGCTTGTAGATCTGCCATTTCTCAGGGAAGGCAAGTGCTTCATTCTACAGCGCTGCTTCACCACACCACTTGTATCACTTCAGTTTAGACACCACAATACCTCCACTGAGATCGTCATCATGTATAGGACGATAATCGCTGCTATGATGATGCTAATTAATGTTCCTCCCTGGCTCCCAAAACAAACGTGGCGATGATGACTCTCGATTTAAATTGTATTTAATGTATTAGTTTGGCAGCCTGCAGGGGCCCTAAGCGGCCGCGTAATTTGCGTATAGGGCAGGGCGGACCGGCACCGAGTCCCGGAGTGTGTACCAGATAATACTACATGTGTGTGTGGCTGTTACTCACTGCAAGTGTTGTTGTCCTCCAGTGTCCTACAGGACACAGTAGAGTTCAGGTCCTTACTCTTGGCTAGCATGTGGTCCTGAGGGGGAACACTGTGACCAGATAGATGACCATCACTGTTGGACATCTGGTACACACACACACACACACACACACACACACACACACACACACACACACACACACACACACACACTATCAAATTAAACAACTGCACATGGAGTGTAAACATGCACATACAAGCTTCTCTTGTTCTACATCCATCTTGACTGAGGAGAGAGGAAACCTAGGATCCCTGAGGGTGCCCGCCAGACCCCACTCTGAGAACCAGGCATTTAGATTTACTTTTACTTCTACTGCTCAACTACATCTCAGAGGCAAATATCATACGTTTAATCCATCCAATACAATTATTTGACAACTTTAATTACCATCTTACTTTGTAGATTTTGATTATTATTACAAAACATACATTAACCACTTCAGCCCTATACAATTCGGCCATTTGAAAATAGCCGATCTACAAGCTCACAGCTTTTAGATCTTTCAAAAGATCTTTATACATTTCATACATTTGAAAACTTGTGAAATGGGACAATATGCACGAGGTGTACTTTCTACTGGTACTTAAGTATATTTTGATACAAATACTTTTGTATTTTTACTCAACTACATGTTGAATTCTGGACTTTTACTTGTAACAGAGTATTTCTAAATTGTGGTATTGTGTACTTTTACTTAAGTAAAACAATTTTGTACTTTTTCCACCACTGGTCGTAGCAAACAAGCTATTCACTTACCTTCAAATGCAGGTCAGAGTGACAGACGGTTTTCATCTCTTCTCTGATCAGGTAACTCTCATCATCACAACCACAGTTCAGCTGCTGTTGTGCTTTTTTTCCGATTCGCGATGATACCGTAACTAAACTATGAAATAAATGGCAGAAGATGGCCCCGTAGTGCTAGCCGTGTGCCGCTGCGTTCGTTTAACAACACAGAATACCGTGACCAAATTAATTATACCCCGGAACCGGAACTTCTCTTAATGTCTTCTGTGGATTTTAACGGCAGCCTGCATGCATTGTGTTGCATTACTGCTGCCATCTGCTGGAGTTATTTAACTCCTACGTCTTACCACTAATCATTATTCTTCCCAACAGTCTGGTTTGAGACTGAGCAAATACTTCATTCCCCAAAGACAGACAGACAAACAACTGCAAGTGGATTCAGAATGCTGCTGCATGAGTCTTTACTAATACCAAGAAAGTGGACCAGGTCACTCCAGTTCTTAGATCATGAGATGAGATCAAGAAAGGTGAAAGAAAATAAACTAAAAATGTCAGACATCGATATGAGCAGTGTGAAATATTTACATAAACGTGTATGATGGTGAGGTTAAAAATAGTAATGGAATGATGCAGTTAAACAGCAGAAGATGTGTAAGGTTCATGGTTTAAAGGAAACAAAATGAGGCAGTTAAAAAGCAGAAGATATAATATCAAACTAGCTCCATAAAGAACCTCTCACTCCGCTAGAGGTTATTTATGGAGCTAATATCAAACGTGACAGAGCAGAGCTATAGTGCCAATGCAGCAGCAATAAGATCACAAAAGAAAAGGTGAAAAGAAAGAGAAAACAGGTCAGATATCATTATGAGTAGTGTGAAATACACAAAAGGTGCATTATTTATACATCAGGGCCCCATCTTGCGTGGCGCCTTATCCCTTATGCCTAATCTTGTTAGGCATTCTTTAGCGGTGCCAACCGCTCTATATCTGACTTTGTCTGTGTGTCCGTGTGTCTGTCCGGGTGTGTGTCTGTCCCATAAACAAATATTGATGACAAAATCAATACGGGGCTCATCAAAGGCACCGCTTCCTTCACACAGGGTGTGATTTTTGAGTGGTGCCGAAGGCAACCACTCCTATACATGACTTTGTCCATGTGTCCGTATGTATGTATGTATGTATGTATGTCTGTCCACAAACATTGATGACAACATCAATACGGGGCTCATCAAAGGCACCACTCACTTCACACAGGGTGTGATTTTTAGCGGCGCTAGCCGCTCTATACCTGACTTTGTCCGTGTGCGTCAACAAAGTGATTGGTCAAGCTTCAGGTGACACATGGCTATAAACACATTATAAACACATATCGATCAAAATGTATCAAAGGCGCCGCTACCTTCACACAGGGTGTGATTTTTTATTTTTATTTTGGAAAACATTTTAAAATAGTGAAAATGACCGATCTACATAGATGTGTTGTGAGCTTGTACATCGGCTATTTTCACTATTTTAATTTTTTTTTCTCAAAATAACAACAAATGCCTAATAAGATAAGCCATAAGGGATAAGGCACCACACAAAATAGGGCCCAGGGTGTGTTGTTAAAATAGCAATGAAATAAGGCAGTTAAATAGCATGCGATGTGTTAACAGATATATGAAGGTGCGTAGTTTAAAAGGAAAATATCAATAAAATGAGGCAGTTAAAAAGCAGCAGATATAACCAATGTGACAGAGTATATACATAGTGCCAGTGCAGCAGCAACAGGGCACATCTGCAGTCATACGTATGTACACCGAACAACTGAGAATTGAGAGTTGTAGCAGGACTGCAGATTTCTGGGAGATTGTTCCAGATATGTGGTGAATAAAAACTGGCGCTACGTCTCCACATTTAGTCTGAATTTGGGTTCAGAAAGCAGACCTGTCCCAGATGACCTGAGAAGTCTGGATGGTTAATGATATATCACAGCCACAGGATCAGAAATATATTTTGGCCCTAAACCATTCAGTGCTTTATAAACAAACAGTATTTTGAAATCAATTCTTTGATAGACAGAGAGACCAGTGTAGCGAGACAGGATCATGTATTGAATAGTACTATTGAGCATTCAAATACACTGTAAAAATAAATGAAAATACAAATAATTTTCTTTGACAAAATTAGTAACAGATCAATTGTTTATTGTACTAATGTTGACATTATGAGACTGGGTGATTCCTCTGCATGGTCATATTGGATCACAGTGAATCATAATACATTTGTTTTGTATGAGATATCACGTGTCACCTCACTTCCTAGACAGACAGCTGTATGAATCCTCATATGTCTATTCAGATCACCATTTGTATTGAAACGTATTTCACAAACCTTACAAGTAAAGGGTATTTCACCTGTATGAATTCGCATGTGTAGTTTCAGACTAATCATGTGACCAAAGGCTTTGCTACAGCATGTACAAGTAAAGGGTTTTTCACCTGTATGAGTCATCATATGTTGTTTCATTTTACTCATGTAACCAAATACTTTGCCACAATCTGTACAAGTAAAGTGTTTTTCACCTGTATGAATCCTCATGTGTAGTTTCAGGCTACCCATGTGAACAAAGACTTCGCCACACTCTGTACAAGTAAATGCTTTTTCAACTGCATGAGTTATCATGTGCCTCTTCAGATGGCCATTTTGACTGAAACTTCTTTGGCAATCTGTACAAGTGAAGGGTTTTTCACCTGTATGAGTCATCATGTGCCTCTTCAGATCACCCTTTTTATTGAAACGTCTTTCACAAACCTTACAAGTGAAGGGTTTTTCACCTGTATGAATCCTCATGTGTTGTTTCAGACGACTCATGTGACCAAAGACCTTGCCACACTCTGTACAAATACAACTATTCTGCCCTGTGTGACTCCTCGTGGTTGGAGTTAGTTTTGATGATTTCAGGTCCTGGGGAAACTTGTGGCTCAAAGGCGATCTTTGTCCTTCCACGTGTTGTGTTTTGTGTGATTTCAGTGTGTTTAAAGGTGACTGGTCCTCCCTTGTCTCCTCCCATTCATCACTGTCTTCAGTGTCCGATTCAGAACCGTGTGAAGAGAGGAGCTGGTCATCACTAGATGGCTGTGATGTTGCCCATTCCTCAGCTTGTGTTTTCATGTGTTCAGTTGAGGTGCTGGTTAGAGGCTCTGTCTCTCTGTTTTCTTCATCATCTTCACTTTTCACTACTAGTAATGTCAACGTTGACCCAGCAGCCTCCTCTGGTGTTTGAAGCAGCTCCTCCTCCTGTTCTTCTTTAATCTGTGGAGACTCTGGTTCCTCCTGGACCAAAATGATGTTCCACTCCTCTTGTTCTTCTTTAATCTGTGGAGACTCTGGTTCCTCCTGAACCAAACTGGGGACCCTCTCCTGTTGTTCAGTGGAAACCTCTTCTTTACACACAGACAGCTGTGGGAAATCTAGGCAAAAGAGTGAGTTAAATGTTAATCTTTTATATATATATAGTTTTGAAAAAGAACTTCCATACACCCAGATTCGTTTAAAAGCAGGTGCGTAGGCGACAAACAGTAGATGAGATCAATGATAAAATGTTTCGGTCGTGTGCCTGAGGAAGCGACCGAAACGTTTCTTCCACATTAAATAACTTCTCTTGAACGTGCAAGTGGCAGTGCAAAACTAGACATATATGAGGATCAACTGATGCACAAACTTGGACACATCATCAGTGTTGTTACCTGGAGTCACAGGGTGTTTTCGGGTCTTGCAACAGACACCCGCCTCCAGGCGACCCGACCGAGCCTGATCAGACCCCGGCCTGTGTCCAAGTGGCATGCGCTACTGCCCCCACTGTCTATTGGGGGTTAGAGACGGTACTAATTAGGGGTTAGGGTTAGGGCAGACCGACAACACGGATCCACTCACACGTGGCAGCATGTGAGTGAATCCACACCATCAGTCCGGCCAATGCCAGGCCGGGTTAGGTGAGATGTTGCAGCTGGTGTTGGCGACCATAGGAGGCTCTAGGCACTGTCTCATATATATATATAGTTTTAAAACTTTAGAGGGTACTAACTATTTAAAACAGACAAGCCACCAGAACTAGATGATCCAGCTAGAATTAATGAAGAGTTCATATAATAAGCTGAAGATGCAGAGAGAAAGAGACGCATGAGAATGTTATCTACCAGCATCCACACGGAGAACATATCCGGATCCTTTTATAAGTCTATGTAAGGTCAATGTTGACCCATCAGCCTCCTCTGGTGTTTGTTGTAGCTCCTCCTCCTGCTCTACTTTAATCTGTGGACGCTCTGGTTCTTCCTGGACCAGACTGGAGTTCCTCTCCTCCTGTTCTTCTTTAATGTGTGGAGGCTCTGGTTCCTCATCCTGAACCAGACTGGGGCCCTGCTGTTCAAGGGACACCTCCTCCTCTTTACACACAGGGAGGAGTGGGAGATCTAGGAGGAGGAGAGGGGAGGTAACGTCAGTAGAGAGTAACTCAATGTGTTTTCTGATTTGAATAAGATTCATTCTCCTATTTTGAATTCAGAATTGTGTCAAAATTGGCCAAAAATGTAATTAGAATATTTATTGTTTTTCAACCATACGTATATTCAAACCATTTGAATATATCTAATTTCATTTCATTTCATTGTTATATAAACTATTGTATGCAGTAAAACTTAATTTACAGACAGCAGACCTTTTTTCTCACTAACTTTCTCTCTATTACTTATGACATCACATTTTATTCTATAGCCTCTATAGCCTTTTAATATGCTTAGGTAATGTAATGGATTAGATACAAGCCCAAACAGATATCCCTCCGAGTGACGTGCTGTGATGGAATAATCGTTACCTTAACATGAAATAGGAATCTATAAACCAATCAATTCAATCAGACTCATAGCTACACACTCATAGCCAAAATACATCCCTCATAATATGGGGTCGTGGTATACAAGATCAATGGTCTAAGATCAATGAGAGAGCGAGATTCAGATCGAAAGAAAATGAAACCCAAATAGCATAGCTCGTTTTTGGACCATTTAAAAAAGGATGATGACAAAACCACATACAAACATTGCTAAACAGTGCACAAATACTGAGGCAGCACGAACAACATGCTAAACCACAAGGTCCCTGTGTATCCAAGCGATCCATTTGGTCATAACTGCATTTCAAGCTTAGGCTACACAATTGATTAAAACAAAACAAAAACAAAGAATCTTCACTAAATAATTGATAATTAATTAACCAAATGATGATGTCAGCCTACCATTTGCAATAATACTATATATAACAGCACTGCATGACTGTGATGATGTTGGTTTTATCTCACTACCTTATAGATGCTTCTTGGCGAGCAGCAGCCAACAACCGATTTGCAGGCTCTGAGCCTTGGTTTCAGGGAACCCAAAAGGTTGTTTGCTCATCTTTCTTTTTCTCACAAAGCATGACTACATGCAGGGTGCAACCATGCTTTCATCAGTCACATTTGGTATCATCGCAGCAGTAAATTCAAGTTACTTGTCTTTGGGAACATAAAAGATTGTCAAATAAGTCCGTTTTCACTTGATCCCTACATGCCCTGAGAAAGCGTGCGCGTATGTCCGTCTGTTTTAATGACCATAGGCTGTGTTAGGGGCGTGCCGGCCCACCCATCTCTTTTGCTTACTCGTCCTAAATGTCATTCCTGGTGCTGTGTGTTTTACTCACAGCAGTTGTTGTCCTCTAGGGTGAAGATGGGAAGCTTGCACACTGAAGTCCTCCAGGGGGCAGCAGAGCTCAGGTCCTGACGCAGGGCTGCAGAGCAGTAGGAATGCATTTGGTCCTGAGGCTGAGGGGACATGCTGTGACTGGATAGATGGCCATCATTGTTGGACATCTGAAACACACACACACTTAAAATTCAACAAATGCACACATCAGCATCTCTTGTTCTACGTCTCCTTAACCTTTGAGACTGAAAACAGCAAAAAACAGTCCACACCCTTGTTTCCTAGACCAGGGGTCTTCAACTGGGGGTCCGGGACCCCTAGGGGGTCCTCAGAGTTACTACAGGGGGTCCACCAAATCTTTGTGTGATATGATTTTTCTTTTTTACATTAACCACTTGAACCCTAGCATCCCTTCTCTGAGGATAACTTTAGCCAAAAATAGCAGATCTACAAGCTCACAACGCGTTGTGGGCTTGTAGATCGGCTATTTTTGGCAAAGAGGTGTAGAGGGAAAAAAGAGCAGACCAAGTAAACAAAAAAAGCATAATCTGAAACACAATTTTATACAATATAGAGGGGGTCCATGCTTCATCTCTCCCTCAGCTAGGGGGTCCTTGGCCTGTAAACGTTGAAGACCCCTGGTATACAGGGTTCTGAAAATCCTTAACGCTATGTTACTTTTCAGCCGTTGCCCGAACACCCCCGGTAGCGCTGGCTAGGCAGCCTCTCGTCTTTAGTGAAAAACAAAAAATACACTTTCGCTACTCACCAAAACAAAGACGGTTTTAAGATGTTGAAAGACTACTTTTCCTTGGTGCTTGGTGGGAACACTCGTAGCCCCCCACCTCACGTCTAAAATACACTTTTTGGACAGAAAATAAAATATTTCACTGGATGGAAAATTGTTTTAGTTACTCCACTGCGCCCCCTACAGATCTGGTCAATGGAATAGAATTGGGGGATTGTGGACACAGATATCTCATGTTGTGTGAATGAATAGCAAACAAAAGATGTTGCTTTTCGAGTCTATAAAACCAAAAATTAAGGCTTGGCTATCGTAGCTAACAAGCTAAGCATACCTTCAGAGATGCAGGTCAGTGTGACAGACGGTGCTCCTATCCGTTTTCATTCAATCTCTCCTCTGGTGAGGTCGCTCATCATCACTTTCAGGGTTGTTGTAACTTGTCTGTGGTACTTTTTCAATTCCCAATGATAGCATAAGTAATATTAAATATAGAAAATAGCACCGTAGTGTACACTAGTGTTCGATGTGTGGGGTTGTGCTGTCTACCGACAGTCTGTGTTTACGGTCACTGTGACAATGCCCCGGAAGTTGTGTGAAGGACAGAACTCTGAGCTGCAGAAGCAATGGCGCCGCCCTAGAGTAGGACTGGAAAACTAAACTACCTTTAATGTAATAGACTGGATTGGAAACAGGAATCTTGAAAATGCTCTACACCAGGGGACAGGGGTCTTCAACGTTTTCAGCCCAAGGGCCCCCTAGCTGAGAGAAAGATGAAGCAGGGATCCCCTCTATATTGTATAAAATTGTGTTTCAGATTCAACCTTTTTACTTGGTCGGCTCTGTTTTCCCTCTACACCTACACCTTTGCCAAAAATAGCAGATCTACAAGTTCACAACGCCTCGCATTTTTGGCTAAAGTTCTCCTCAGAAAAGCGATGCAATAGGGTTCAAGTGGTTAATGTAAAAAAAAATCATATCACACAAAGATTTGGCGGACCCCCTGTAGTAGCTCTGAGGACCCCCTAGGGGTCTCGGACCCCCTGTTGAAGACCCCTGCTCTACACTCTAGATGAGGGTTCTCAAACTTATTCCAGGACCATATTTTATGTGTGTAAAACTCTTACAGTCCTTATTTAGAGTCAGTGCTTTACAGGTTGTTATTATTCTCTCCGCCAGGAGAGTTTTGTTTTCACTTTCTAAATATGACACACCGATTGGTCAAGCCTCACGTGACACGTGACAATACGGTGAAATACTGTGATCCGATTGGCTAGTGACGCATAGCGGCCTATAAATACATGATGAGGTAAGACAGGAACAATCACGAAATGGCTGAGAAATGGTGGATACTGTAACAATTAGATAGGATACATAATTGGACAGATAGGACAGATAGGACACTTAGGACGGATAGGACACTTATACAGACAGGAGGGATATGACACTTACACAGACAGGACGGATAGGACACTTATACAGACAGGAGGGATAGGACACTTATACAGACAGGACGGATAGGACACTTATACAGACAGGACGGATAGAACACTTACACAGACAGGACGGATAGGACACTTACATAGACAGGACGGATAGGACACTTATACAGACAGGAGGGATAGGACACTTACACAGACAGGACGGAAGAGGACACTTACACAGACAGGACGGATAGGACACTTACATAGACAGGACGGATAGCGGCTAGGTAAGACAGGAACCATCACGAAATGGCTGAGAAATGGTGGATACTGTAACAATTAGATAGGATACATAATTGGACAGATAGGACAGATAGGACACTTATATAGACAGGAGGGATATGACACTTATACAGACAGGACGGATAGGACACTTATACAAACAGGACGGATAGGACACTTATACAGACAGGACGGATAGGACACTTATACAGACAGGACGGATAGAACACTTACACAGACAGAAGGGATAGGACACTTACATAGACAGGACGGATAGGACACTTATACAGACAGGAGGAAGAGGACACTTACACAGACAGGACGGATAGGACACTTACATAGACAGGACGGATAGCGGCCTATAAATACATGTGTCACTTTGAAAGAGTCATAAGCCAGATTCCAATACCGAAAATCTCGGCCACTCGCTCACTCCCACTCGGTCACTCCGACTTCGAACCGGAAGTAGTCGCGGTCCAATTGTTCATGTGCGTCTTAGAGGAGGCGAGTGATGTCGAGTGGAGGAGGCGAGGAGGCTCTCCACTTCCGCATTGAGCGAGTGTACATCAAGTGTATCCTCGACCACTCTCAACAGCTCCTCCGCGGCAGACTTCCGCATCACGTGTACACTCAAAGGATCGGACAAGTGCAGTCTATTTTTTAGCGGTGCCAACCGCTCTATACGTGGCTTTGTCTCCGTGTCTGTGTGTATGAGCCTGGGATGAGCACGGCAAAGAAGCAACACATACAAACACACGCACACACACACACACACACACGGACTTGGAGATTGCCTATGCCATCTCTCCTCTCATTTGCCACACGTGCCACCGGTTATCAAAGAGGGGTCCAGGGACCCCCAGGGACGTCCGCCCGTATGAGCACGGGATGAGCACGGGATTTT
Source organism: Gymnoscopelus microlampas (assembly GCF_963454915.1). Taxonomy (NCBI): domain Eukaryota; kingdom Metazoa; phylum Chordata; class Actinopteri; order Myctophiformes; family Myctophidae; genus Gymnoscopelus; species Gymnoscopelus microlampas. The sequence continues at coordinate 16,447,921 of NC_139954.1, read as the reverse complement.
AAACAGCTATAACTCCAGTTTGCAGCATGCCACCAAGTCCAAATTTGGTATGTGGACTTAGACCACCAATACGGGCCAAGCATGAATTGCTCAAGCCCCGCCCCCTCTGTCTTCCCATTGGCTGGCCTTTAAACAGCCATAACTCAAGTTCGCAGCATGCTACGGACTACAAATTTTGGACATGGACTAAAACCACCAATAGGGACAAACTGTAATTACTTAAGCCCCGCCCCCTCTGTCTGGCCATTGGCTGGGCTTTAAACAGCCATTATTGGTAAGTGGACTCAGACCACGGGACGAACTCAAATGAGTTAAGCCCCGCCCCAAAGGCACCGCTTCCTTCACACAGGGTGTGATTTTTGTTAGAATTAGAACATAAGAAGTAGAACATTCCTAGAAGTAGAACATTCCCAACATTCCCAACACATGTCTGCTGGCGGAGAGTTGTGCTCCGAGGAGCACTTTTTCTAGTTATTATTATTATTATTGCAGTGTCAAAAGTCCTCTAGCCTACTGGCACTAGTGGTTGGCTAGGGTTGTTTCGACGTGTGCTCTATAAAAACTGAAGTCCAAACCATCCGTGAGTTAATAACAAAAAGCATTTATTCTCTGTCAACTTCGTCGTCACGTCACTCCAGTATACAGATAGATAAATACAATTAACATAAACTTAAACGCACAGTGGTTAAACCAACAGCCCTCTCAAACAGTCCGAAAAACGGTTTGCTTCACATCAGCAACGCTGGCTGCGCTTGATTAGGGACCCTGCTAAGTACCTAGGCAACCTTGGCCTTGACCATGCCCTGCAGTGACGTCATCAAATTAGAAACAAGTCAAATGGCCCTTACTATTATATTTAGGTTATTATGTTCGTTTTATTTTGGTTAGGGTTTGTAAATTATTCATTTTAAATTATATTTCCATATTCTGTATTTACTTTGCTCATTAATTATCTCGTATCCCTTACTTTTACTCAACTTCATTCCGTCTCTCTTTGAGAGCAGTGAGAAAGCACTATACCGTGTTTTGACATACTGTGATTACTGCCATTAAAACTTAATTTGTTATGTTACAGGATTACCTACTGACAAATGGTCGCTAAAATAAAGGTTGCCTTATGAATCCAATTATTAAACTTATACATGAATAATCAATGATGAAGTGTAGGCCAATAATGAACAGTCGTAGCTCTCTGAGAGAGAAAGAGAGAGTGCAGCCTACCCTTAAGTAGGCATACATTGTAGTGATTGCCTTCAATCACTGTGCTGGTAAGCCTAAATAGCTTGTAGGCCGAATGATAAGGGTATACTCACAATGGAATGGTTTTGATAGGCTGCACAGCTCAAGAATCTGACAGAGATAAACCTCCCTCCTATTCTATAGGCTATAGCTCTCATAACAATCAGAGAAAGACAAAATGTTTTGTCGTTATCCGCAGTAGCCTATCAAACAATAATGGCTTGGTACAGGTAGACGCAGGCTATTAGCCAATGCATTGATCTGTTGTGTACCCCGGTAAAGCTCAATAACTGTGGCGTAGCTGCAACAGGTCGAAAATAGGCGATCTACAAGCTCACAAATGTTGCGTGCTCGACGTGTTGAGCTTGTAGATCATCTATTTTCGGTGCACAACCCCGTTCGACGATGAAGTAGCCTATACATTCGCCTTAAGAAGTGAACGACTGTCGACCGACTTGTAAACCCTGAAACACGGTAAGGATTACCCCTGAAGTTAACATCTGAACTCAGTTTCATAGTACAATCGGTGACTTTCTATGGAAGTCCATTGGTCCAAAAAAAACCACACAATGAAATAAATAAAATCGACAATGAAATAAATTAAAAACACAACTAAATAAAAGCATTTAGTTATTTAATTGTGGTATTTATTATGTCATTTCTGGACAATGAACTTTCCCTAGAAATCCTGACCAATAAACTTTCAACTGTGTGACATTTGTTTACATGTTTGGTGCGTTAGACAAAGTGCAATGTGAACGCAAACCAAATGAAAAAAGCAACAATGTTGCAACTTCACACTCGAATCGCACTGAATCTACTACCAAACTATAGGAGTGAATCTACCCCGAGTCTCTGCCATGTCACGTGGGTGCAACCAAATCAGTACCAACCGTGGTGAAACATATAACATACTGTATGTAACGGCATATTCTTTTATATTAAACTAAGTAACCAAGTAATCTAATTGCAAGACTAACATGTTAGGTTACATGTTACTCAAAAATTGTAATCTGATTACATAATGGCATTACTTGTAATGCGTTACCCTCAACACTGATCACAAGCTCAGTCAGACATGTATTATGTCCCTAAACCATTCCATGTTTTTTAATCAAACAGTAGTTTTTTGAGTCCTTGCTTAGTGAGCAGGGACTATGTATGGGAAAGTGACAATAGCATATGATTGCGCACTCAAATACACTTGACTGTAAAAATAAATAACAACAAAACAAATAACCTACGAGAAACAGGTAAATTGTGTTTTTATTTGGTAATGTTGACGTTGACAGATTAGGAGATTCCACTGCACATCATAATGGATTACAGTGAATGATAATACATTTGTTTTGTATGAGATAACATGTTACCTGACTACAGTTGAAGCACTTGTTCTCTGACAAAAACGACAATAATCCGCTCTGAACTACTTACTTCCTCATGCTTAGTTTCAGAATACCCTTCTGACCAAAGACTTTGCCATATTCTATACAAGTAAATGGTATTTTACCTCTATGAGTCCTCATGTGCATTTTCAGACACCCTTCCGTAGTAAAGCTTTTGCCACACACTGTACAAGGAAAGACGCTTTCACCTGCATGGATCCTCATGTGTTGAATCAGATTATGCATGTGACCAAAGACTTTGCCACAATCTGTACAAGTAAAGGGTTTTTCATCTGTATGAATCCTTGTGTGTTTTTTCAGATGACCCTTCTGACCAAAGACTTTGCCACAATCTGTACAAGTAAAGAGTTTTCCACCTGTATGAATCCTCATGTGTTTTCTCAAATAAGCCCTCTGACTAAAGACTTTGCCACACTCTGCACAACTAAAGGGTTTTTCGCCTGTATGAATCTTCATGTGTTGGTTCAGATTACCCTTCAGATTAAAGACCTTATTGCACACTACACAACTAAAGGGTTTTTCACCTGTATGAACCCTCATGTGTTGTTTCAAAACCCACTTGTGGCCAAATACGTTTCCACAATCTGTACAAGTAAAGGGTTTTTCACCTGTATGAGTGATCATGTGTCTCTTCAGATGAGCATTTTTATTGAACCTTCTTTCACAAACCTTACAAGTGAAAGGCTGAACTATGAATGTCCTCATGGATGGAGTTTGTTTTGATGATTTCAGGTCCTGCGGCAACGTGTGGCTCAAAGATTTTTTTTGTCCATCCACATGTGTCTTGTGTGATTTCAGTGTGCTTAACGCTGATTGGTCTTCCCTAGTCTCCTCCCAGTCTTTGCTGTCTTCAGTGACAGATTCAAGACCGTGTGAAGAGAGAAGCTGGTCATCACTAGTTGGTTGGGATGTTCCACAGTCAGCTTGTGCTTTCATTTGTTCAGTTGAGGTGCTTATAAGGGGCTCTGTCTCTCTATTTTCATAATCTTCACTTCTCACAACTAGTAATGTCAATATTGACCCAGCAGCCTCCTCTGGTCTTTGAAGTAGGTTCTCCTCCTGTTCCTCTTTAATCTGTGGGGGCTCTAGTTCCTCCTGGACAGAAATGGTGTTCCACTCCTCTTGTTGTTCTTTCATCTGTGGAGACTCTGGTTCCTCCTGGATCAGACTGAGGCTCCTCTCCTGCTGTTCAGGGGACACCTCCTCCTTACATACAAGGAGCTGCACGAAATCTAGAAGGAGGAGAGAGGAGGCAACGTGAGCAGAAAGCAACTCAATCTGTTTTGGGATTGGATAAGATTGATTCTGCTATTTAATGACTCATTTTGGAAGGATTTCCAGTGATTTTTGTCAAGCAACAAAGATAGTGCAAATACTGAACTGACCTACTGACCTACAAATCCAAACAGTGTTTACAATACATAGTCTATTGATAGATAGATTACAGTGACTGGTATTACTTTTAGGCCCTGTGGTGGGAAAACACTAAGTCAACACAAATATTTGAATATTTACTACTGCCAGACAGTTGAAATGTATTGATGTGTCTGGGGTGCTCACAAAAGCCAGAGTAGACGTTAAAATGACCCCAAACATGTTTGAAAGTGAAATATCCCTTTAAGTGTGTGTCAACTCAACACATAGTCAGAGCCTGCATTAGTAATAGTCAGTGCAGTTTTATCTTGGGGAAAGGGATAAATGCCCCCCCTACCGTTCTGGGCATGTGTAATCACTGTTGCTTGTCCCCCAGCAGCACCGTTTCACCATAGTGTTATTATGCTATTCCTAGTCTTTTTTTTTTAATAAATGTTGCTATTTATCGTTTATGTACAGTATGGGCTAGATTATGTTGACTCCTGTTGTATGAATGGGAGCGTATCTGAGTCTATGGCGAATAGCAACGGTTGCTAAGCTAGCATTGGACAATTGCTACTGGGGTGGGGCTTAGCGAATGGTATATTGTCTTGGGGCAGTTAAAAGACTGACAATTTCATTTTATCCTTACATGCCACATTATGATACCTGAGACAATGTGTGTGTATGTGTGCAACCCGATCTCACACAACTTAGTATACATTGCACGGACTGTCATTCCGTGCATAGCCGCCTCGCATCTCCTCCATTGACTAAACCATTTCGGAGACGCGCAGTCTCAAGCGAACTGGAGCCACGTGACCACCAAGTGAGCTAAAGCAAACGAGTTGCCATCCCAAACGTTGCAACGTTCGCGTGAGCCTACTCAGCGGCGTTTGAGTTATATACCGATACGCACAGAATCGTACATTTTGTTGTGGGGACTGCTCTGCTTCTGGTTGCAACCGGTTACGCCCGCTGTGGGACTCGCCGTACATATGCACAGACTTTCGGGTTTTGTAGGCGGCTATGCACACACTAAAATGTGTGATATCAGGCTGATGTGTGTTACTCACAGTAGTTGTTGTCTTCCATGGTGAAGATCCTTCAGGGGGCAGCAGAGCTCAGGTCCTGAGTCAGGGCTGTTGAGTAGTATGAATGCATGTGTCCTGAGGCTCTGACTGGATAGATGACCATCACTGTTGGACATGCACGCGCACACACACACACACACACACACACACACACACACACACACACACACACACACACACACACACACACACACACACACACACACACTTACAATTTAACAAATGTAAATGGGGTGCAAACAATGCACACAACAGCATCTCTTATTGTTTTACATTTGTCTTGTAACCTTGACCTTTGAGACTGAAAGCAGCAAATAGAATACGAATACAACCACATGGCAAAATTCCACACCCTTGTTTCCAAGATTATTTGCCTTGCCCTGTATTTGTCTTTAAACATCGGTACAAGTGAGCAGCTTATCTTTACAGGCTGCAGTTGTTAATGTGACAGAGGAGAGAGAAGTAGTGAAGTGAAGTTGAATTCACAGGCTGACGGGACTGTTGGAAAAACGGATTACAACAAGTGACGCCATTTGAAAATAGCCGATCTACAAGCTCATAATGCGTTGTCTACAAGCTCACGCATTGTGAGCTTGTAGACCGGCTATTTTCAAAAGATTTGTATACATTTTATACATTTGAAAACTTGTGAAATGGGACATTCTGCATAAAGTAGATCAAGTAAGAAAATTCCAGACTTTTACTTGTAAAATAGTATTCTACATTGCAGTATTGATACTGTAGAAGCCATTTCACTGTTTTTGCTAATTAATATTATTATCATCATGAATCATGATTGTAGTTATTATTTGGCATTATTAGTTTTGACAGATTATTGTTTTAGGTGATTTGTGGGCACCAAGGGCACACCTCTCCAGGCCTAACTAACTAATTGACAGAAAGGGCATATGTAGGTCTGGGTGATTGGGGAAGGGCATGCACCTGGGTGGACAAATGTTTTTTTGTTTTTTTTTACCAGTGCCAGAGGCACAGTGTCAGATAACAATGCCATGGAAGAACCTGTTTATATATGCACATTTCTTGGATCAGTAAATATACTAAAATGACATTCAACCAGTGGACAATGTGTTCTTTAGGCCTGCGTACAACTTAAGTCTCAAGGTGCATCAGTGGATTTTTGTTGATTTGTTTGGAACCAACGAAACGCCATTACAGATACTTTTACTTAAGTGAAACATTTGAGTACTTTTCCCATCACTGATCATAGCTGACAAGTTAGTTTACCTTCAGATGCTCCTCTCCGTTTTCAATCTCTTCTCTGGTGAGGTCGCTCATCACAGTCATCCACAGTTCTGGTTGAGAGTTTTCTGTAACCTGTAGTACTTTTTTTTATGTTAAATATTCTTCTGCCTGCACATACGTCATGTCCTAGTATGAGCGAATAGGAAGGTGATCAACGTCACGTGATTCCCTTGTTTGACCCGGCAAAAATTCGGATGTCTCAAATATTATGATTATTGTCAGAAGGGCGGAAGGTTTAGAATATTTGGCAGTCCCATTTTTCATTTTTCACAAGATAGGTGCAGGCTCACTGTTTTTGCTTTAAGAAGATAGACATTATTTCCACAGTGAATACATGATTCCAATTTCCACTGAAAAACCAAAACATGTAAAAAAGAAAAAAACCTTCCTGGTCAAACGCACCGACGATACAACAGCGCCACCCACCGCCCACACACAGTAAACATCAGATACATTCTACACATTTTCTCCTGTCATCATTGGACAGGACTATTATGACAAAAACTGTGTATTGAAGGCAGACATAATATCATTTATAACAATGTCATTAATCCATTCATTCTACAGTGATTCACTAGTGATAGGCCTACTTTCTTTGTCAAGCAATCACACTTTATACTTTGCTCCTTAGAACTTTAATGGTAGTACACTGTTCATAGCTGACCATAACCTGGACCATGTCAGCATTGTACTTTAAGCACCTTTGCCTGAAACAGAAAAAAATATAACACACACACACACACACACACACACACACACACACACACACACACACACACACACACACACACACACACACACACACACACACACACACACACACTTAAAGTACTAAAAGTAAAAGTACTCAGTATGCAGAATGTCCCATTTCAAATTTTCTAAATGTATAAAAATCTTTTGGAAATGGCAGATCTACAAGCTCACAACGCGTCTCCATGCACCAAGCTTTAAAGCTTATAGATCGGCTATTTTTCAAATAGCCAAAATATATATAGAGCTTAAGTGGTTAATGTATGTTTAGTAATACAAATCTAAATCTTCAAAGTATTAAACTAGTAACTTAAGGCTTCAAATAATTGTAGTGGAGTAAAAAGTACAATATTTGCCTCTGAGATGCAGTGGAGTAAAGGTAAAAGTATTGAAAATTTGAAATACTCCAGTACAAAATTGTACTTAAGTACTTGTCTTTCTTGAGTAAATGTACTTTAAACCACACACACACACACACACACACACACACACACACACACACACACACACACACACACACACACACACACACACACACACACACGTACGTATATAATATCACCCGTCTTCTTGTTACAGCCAGAGCCGTGGTTACAGCCCCCGGGCCAAAGGGGGAGGGGTTTGACTGAGGATACAGAAGTCTTGTCACCCAGTGGGTGACAGTCAGCAGGGTGACAGGCAGCAAAGAGTTGAAGATGGCGTTGGAGCAGTAGTACGCTAACTGACCGCACATTGGAGCAGCAAGTTGCGAAGGCAATCTTTGAAGTTACTTTTCTTGTGCAGACCTTCAGCTGCTGGCACATTTACACAAAGTCATGCGACAAGTAACATTATTCTGGTTATCTGCGTTGGTTTTATTGGAGGCTGTAACGGCGACTAGCGAGGATTCTAACCGCACTGGACGCGCTGTGCATCGTAATGATGGGAACCAACATCAGCACCAGCACACAGAACTAGGCGTTGATCCGTCTGCAGGTTTGTAGCCTCTATACAGTGGTTCTCAAACGTTTTCATGTCAAGCATCCCCAAAATTAAATGTATTTGGCCGCGGACCCCCCTCTCAAAAATATTGTTCCAGGGACCCCCAGAAGCAAAGATTTGAGTTAAAAATGTTCGCTTTTGAAAATGTATATATTCAAAGATTTGCACACATTTTCAAGATTTTTCAAAAATAGCATACAAGCTCATAGCGTGGCACTCGCGCTATGATAGTTAAAGTGGTTAAAATGATTGTGACGCTATATTAACTACTTTGGCTGGGGACCTCGAGTCCTGGTACCCCCCAAGGACTCCTGGGGGTCCCCAGACCACACTTTGAGAACCAATGGCCTGGACCAGTGGTTCTCAAACTTTTTCGTGCCAAGGCAAGGACCCCCAAACATTCCTGTCCCCTGGCTGTAAAGTAGGTGGTGGTGAGTCACCACGGTGACAGAGCGTCTTTCATCTGTTGGTTTCCCACCGACCGCACATGAAGAAATAACAGACACATAGGATATGGGGAAATGACAGTTGAAGAAAGTGGGACAGTAGTGTAAATATGTGGTGTTTTACTTTACTTAATGCATGTACTGTAGGCAAAGCCTGTTATTTGAACAGAGACATCTAAATTCAAAGTAGAGAGTCATATGATATGCACACACACACGCACACGCACACGCACACGCACACACACACACACTTTTCATTGCTTGTTGTTTACAGCACGCTGGGGAGAGGAGCTGAATGGAGGGATTTGTGACTTCCTATTTACACAGTTCATGACTAATTCATGATGCGTAGGAGACTGAGTAGGAATACATTCCCATTCTTCACCACATGATGATGATGTAGCAGAGTGATTCTCCAACTTTTACATTTCAAGAGCCCCCAGTTTGGTATTCATTAGGGCCTTGTACCCCCATAACTCTCAGAGTTACAGAGCTGTACTAAAACCTAACTATCAATCATTTAGATGGGGACCCCTCAAGGACCCCTGGGGGTGCCGCCCGGACACCACTTAACAGCTGGGGCCGCACCAGTACAGGAGATGAAGTAGTGCTTTAGTCTAGAAGTTATATATTTTGAGCCACGTACCCCTCTGCTGCCACAAATTCAAGTCCCAGCACGGCCATCTCACCTGTCTCACCTGTACATGACGTTGAACGGTAGTGTCACTCGTCGAAAATAGCAGGTCTAAGCTCACGACAACGTGTCGCAATGTGACAATTGTCTCACACTGTCATCTTTCACTGTCAGGGAGGCTCACTACCCACTCTCTTCTGAACCCTGCAACAGTAAATGAACAAAAGCCACCTTTCTTGTACCAGATGGTCAGTTCTTGCATGCTGAGATAGATTAACAATCTCTATTTGTTTTCCACATAATTTAAACTAATAAGAGAAACATCATGGAGTATAGTCATTCTTTGAAAACAGGGCTGCTCATATGGTCAACATGCTCCCCCCCCGCCCAATTTCCAGGCCCAGACCTGTTAGAATCCTTTGTGTCAAATCTCTGCTGAAATTGTTATTTGCTGACCTGTGCAAGAGATGCTTAGGCCGATTTGTTCGACATGCCAAGGGGGGTGACGCATGTTTGTCTGATGGCAGAATGCATGGCCTAATTCCAACACACACCACCCACCCAAACATGCGTGCGCGCACACGCACGCACACACACACACACACACACACACACACACACACACACACACACACACACACACACACACACACACACACACACACACACACACACACACACACACACACACGTATAGGCTGCGGGCCATCAGAGATAAGTCCCTGTGGGACCATCTGTTTGTCCTGACTGGGGGTCTCTGAGAATTGACCACTCAACACGATTCTGTTCCTTCCTGCCTGGCAAATCAACAGTGTTATTCTCCAAAGTAAGCTGTCCTAGAATATTGTTGCCTTCATTGCGAGTTGCATTGCAAGAATTGATAATATCAAGCTTCTTAGAGCCAAGTAATTATCGATTGAAGAGTGTGTACCCTTGATCACATTCATATATATGATGATACAAGTAATCTATTCTCTATTATTCTAATCTACAATCTATCTCTACAGGATGTTTTACTACTTAAGCCTGATGTACTGTATGCTTCATCATATTGTGTTGTGAGGCAAAAGTCGCAGATCTAAAAGCTCACATAGGATTGACAATTATTGACAATTGTTGAAAAACATTGCCTATAATGACATAAATAGGGACGCTAGGTTGAAAGTAAGTAAGTGTCCTGCCTTCCCGAGCCATGTGGCCCATGATAGGTCAGAAGCTTATCTCTTGTTTCTGTAGTGTGAGGTGGCTTGTTGTACAAGAACATCCATCCCCCAGCCATGATGTACAAGTACACCCCCCTTAACTATTCAAAAATAGCAGATCTACAAGCTCATAGCGCGGTACCGAGTGCCACGCTACGAGCTTGTAGATCTGTTTTTTTTTTTTATCGTGAAAATGTGTTATATATATATTTTCTTTTTTAAAGTGAACATTTGTAACTCAAATCATTGCTTCTGGGGGTCCCTGGAACAAACTTTTGCTTTAAAAATATATATTCAAAGATTTGCACAACATTTCAAGATTTTTCAAGAAATTGCAGATCTACAAGCTTGTAGCGTTGCACTTGGTGCCGCGCTATGAGGTTGTATATGCTATTTTTGAATAGCCAAAGAAATCTAAAAAGACACAAATGCGTTCCCGGATTGCATGGGTTAACATGTCATGACACTATAGTAGGCTATGTCGCAGGGACTTACCGCCAACCCAACCCTTGATGCTGAGTGACAAGCAGGGAAGCGTTGGGTCCCATTTTTAAAGTCTTTGTTATGACCCGGCCAGGGATTGAACCCCGACCTCTCAGTCTCAGGGCGGACACTCTAACCACAAGGTCATTGAGCAGGTTGGTTGAAAGTGGCTAATACAAAAAGGAAAAGAAAAAAAGGAATGTAGGAATCAGCCAGTGACATTTGCTCCAATTATTAATTAATCATAACACATATTCATGACGTCATGTATAAAGTTAAAGGCATTATATGCAGATAATTATGCATTATTTATAAGTATGTTTGTAATGCAATATAGACATGGGCTTAATAGGAAGTGTTACCCATTATTTCAAGGCTTCCATTGCCCATCCTCCGAGAATTGTCTCAGTGGCTTAAGACAACACATTTTTATTCTCTCTAATACTCTTTGTGATGCGGCTCACTCTGCCAAATGGGCAGATTACAGTAATCTGCCGTGGTTCTCCACTGGCGATTTATCAACCCCCTTCTGTTATGTTTGGCCAATAATGTCCAATGCACACGTATATAGTCCGTAGTACGACAATATCACTTGGCTTCGTGCTGGTGGAAGAACTAAAACTTCCACCAGCACGAAGAACTAAAAGAAGAAAAATACTGTGCTGAGAATTGCAGATTGGATTGTAGTTGGTAAAGGAAAGATACAATTGTCATACAATGGTGTATAAATTAACCACTTTCATGTCATTATACGTTTTTTCAAATATACATTTAGATTGATTGATTGAATACTGTATTTTCAGTTTGCAAAAAGTACAGAATACAGTTATACAATAATGCTAAAAGGATAACACAAAAAGCTCTGAGGGCTTGTCTCCATTACAAATACAAAATAGGGCTTAAGTGGTTAAGCATTACACTACCAGGGTAAGTCTTTAGTTTGTTTGAACAAAATTAATGCACTAATAGCAATGTACTACACACAAAAACAAAGAGACAGGACTATCATGTAGAAAAATTGGAATACCATGCCAGCTGGTAACGTAAATCCTTGATTCATGGTTTCCAGCAGGCTTTTGGCAGTGCTTTCAGCAGCCAGATTATAAACCATCACAGTACAGCCGAATTCAGCCATCAATCCCACTGTCAATGTTGCAGTGTCACGATTATGGTCAAAATGCCTATGATATGATCTGTTTTTACAAGGCCGTGTCAGCATTGTTACAGCATTCAGTCAGTAAGTCTAGTGTCAAAGGATCCAGGATCATGTATTGTAGCAAATTGTTATGTACTTGTATTTGGCAGAAAAAGCTTGGCTCTGACTATGTTCTGCGATGAACCAGAGCAGCGTGCAAGAGATTGTATGGGGAGTGCAATAAGGCTTGAATGATTATTAGCTGAGTATGATTGTGGAGCTGTGAGCTAAGCCCTATATACTTTGTTGTGTGACGAATAGCAAACATAGACAATCTGCTAGCTCACAACGCATCAACTCACATTGTGGTGCGTTGTGAGCTTTTAGATCTGCTATTTTTTGCCTATAATTACATGCCCAAAATAGGGACACCAGGTTGAACGAGGATTAAAGAAATTTGTTTGAATGAGAGAGTCAGCCTGATATGAGCTCAGCTGTACTGACTATTTGATGCATGCATGACTTCAGTACTCTGCCTGAAATAGCAGCACGACGCTTCATTTAACACATCAAGCTGACCGAGGGTAATAGCTGTTTGGAAGAGAGAGGCAGGCTATACTCACACGTGAGAGAAGTCCCACCACAATGTTGCACTGGTGATTGCTGACCAGTACGTGGGGCCCCACCGTGTCCGATTGCTTTGTTTCTTCACACAATTATTGATTTGCTTCTCTGTGTCATCCATGTATCAAGGCCTGTTATTATTCACTATACTACATTCAGCAATCTGCAGTGCTATACCTCATACCACAGAAGGGGTCGGTAGATCAACAGACCATGTGAAAAATCATCTGAGAATCGGTCATATGTGTTTAATTGGTGGTTTGGTTGGTGCTGCAGTAGGCCACCTGAACACCTGAAGTCATTCAAATAACAATATTGGAAAGCAATCTTTAGAAGCCAGCATGCTGGCAACAGTTTTTGAAATGTGCACTGAATTGCACGGATCATCCAAATGTGTGTGTGTGTGTGTGTGTGTGTGTGTGTGTGTGTGTGTGTGTGTTATGATTATATATGTATATACACTATATATATACAGTATATTATCTCATCATGTAAATAGCTTTTACCTGCTCCTTTACTCCATTTTGGTGTCTTATTTAGGGGGACGGTACTCAATTAGTCACTTGATTTAACCTCCTCATCCCTGCCTCATCCTCCTTCCAGGTTCTACGTTTACTCTGAAGGTCCAGGTGAGTGACGCGTTGAATGGCCACTTCCTGGACCAAGCCGTGGTGGAGGTATTCGTCGACTACGCCAAGACCAACACGGCTGTTACGAAGGAGGACGGTGTTGTGCTGCTTCACGTGCCCTACAGAGTTGGCCTGCCTGTTGCTATAGTAGCCAGCAGGGACCGATACATCCCCACAATGCTGCCTTGGAAAACCAGCAGAGTGCCAAGTGAGCCCACCCATTTGTGTGCGTGTGTGGTAGAAAGAGGAGAGTCGATGAGTGACTGAGTCAGTGTGTGTGTTTTTGTGCATGCTTGTATTATGGAAGTAGCCTTCTATGTCACATTGTCATCATGTTCTGTGGTCCATTATCAAACTTTCCTTGGATAGTGAACCTTAGCTTCCCTATTATGGTGCGAAAACATTTGACAAAAATAGCCAATCTACAAGCTATAGATTGGCTATTTTTGGTGAAAAGATTTGGTGTTGATGGAAAAATGTGTGGACCTAATATAGAGCCCTGGCGGTTCCCATTTAAGTACCGTATATAGGTTAGAAGTGGTTAGGTTGTATGACAACCATCAACCAAATGTCACCAGGTTGGAGATCTCTGAAGCTACTATTTGAACCCAGGCTTGTGTGTGTCTCTGTGTCATATTTATACATTATTCTCTTGAGTTACTCCTCTTAGGTGGTTAATGTGGTTATGGCAATGGTTGTGAATGGAGATCCTTGCCTCTGTAGAAAAAACAGTATGGAGGAAATATCATGCCACACTGCCATCTAGTGGAATTTAGATTTTTAATATGCAATCCCATTTCTCTTGATTGCAGTATTTTCATCGGTATCCCTGTCACTACTTGGCTCGAATCAAGGCAACATATGGCTCTTTGAAGACTCTGTGCTTATAACTGGCAAAACATCTGGTATGTGCAGTTTGGTGTTGTGATTGTGATAATTTGGCCCAGATCCCCACTATTTAGTTTCTGACCAGAAGAGATACATGTATGTATGTAGTCATGACAATACACTGCATGAAAACTTGAAAAACTTGAAGTAGAATAGATACCTCCGCCAACACGGCAACTGTCAAGATATGCCATTTCCACCTTAGACATGTGTGAACAATTTCTGCCTGGCCCTGGAATGTCACATTCCAGGGCCAGGCAGAACTTGTCCTTTGACCCTTTCAACCCACAGGTTATCCGTCCCACAAAGTGTTCACAGACAGACAGAATGAGGCTAAAACATAATCTCTGGTGGAACATGAACAATATGGATTGTAGCTTTAAGTGCTTAAATTAGTGTATTGTGTCAGATACACAAACTTCACGATATAATTCACGATATTGGGCCTACGATTACAATATGATATTTTAAGTTTTATGATTTTCTAATTTTAATAAACATTGCCCATCATCTCCAATGTGTGTGGTGGAAACTGAGTTAACAACACATTTAATAAACTTCATTTAAATAACTTTACTATCATATCAGAGAGGGTTGCTTGTAAATCCTTTGATGCAATCTTACTATTTGCTCATGCTATAAGATATATTGTGGCACGATATGATATCCCTAGTGTCTACCCCTCAATGTTTCCCTTAGTAAGTAATAAGACAGACTATTTTTCAATGGATTCTGTTGTGTTGCTTTTCGTCTACAGACGCCTCATCCCACCCCAGTGCTCGGTTTCCTAAGAAGCTATTGCAATTGACAGAAAGCAGTGATGTGGCCTCTCTCCAAGCGTACCTCACCATCCCCAAACTATCAACAGCGGAGAATGCCTTTCTCAACACAGTGGGTGTTATGAACAGACAATCAGGTGAGTGTGTGAGAGATAGACAAAGAGAATACTGTAGGTGGTCTTAAGCCTGATTTATACTGTACTTGTTGTGTGCCGGTGTCGCGGACGGAAAGTAGCAGAACTACAAGTTCACAACGTTGTGATCTTGCTGATCTGCTATTTTCATTGTGTGACAAGATGCACAACCAAGTTTAACTCAGGCTAAACCATTGAGATCCTGGATGTGCAGTTACAAAACCTTTTTACAAGGGGAGGAAGTAGATTGCTTTAGTCAGATTTAAGAGGGGGGGGGGGGGGGGGGACTCCAAGGAAAAAAGGTTGAGAACCACTGGTTTGTGTTGACCTAACGTTGACCTAACAGAAGAAGCTGTTGAGATGCCCATGATTCACAGTAAATACAATGCAGTTTACATAATCATTATGGAATCATAATGTTCCATGTAATTATATTGCAAGTGACATTTCAGTTTCTCTACTGACTGTAAACGATCACTTTAACGTATATAAAATCACCATTCCACCTATTACAAATAATTAAATGTCTCCCCACAACCCTCGGCTCGCAACCTCCGCTCCACAAACACTAACCTCCTCAAAACCCCCATGACCAAGCTACGTACCATGGGCGACCGGGCCTTCTGCTCGGCTGGCCCCTGACTGGGGAATGCCCTCCCTGACCACCTGAGAGCACCACAGTCTGTTGATTATTATTAAGAGAGGACTAAAGACCTCTATACCTTTTTAGCAAAGCATTTATTTTTAGCTACAGTGGTTTTACCTCTAGGCTTTATGCCCTAATGTTTTTAATGTTTTGTTATTATTATTATTATTATTATTATTATTATGGGGGTCTGGTTATGTGTTTTCAACAGAGCAAGGAACCAGAAGTAGTCCCATTGTATGGCAAGACGGGCGTTAAAATCACACTTTTAGTAAGTAAACTAAAGTTCTTTTGTTTTCATTTGCTTTTTAAGATTACACCAGCATTGAATTACGCCCTGTGGCAGCTGCCAGCATCCAGCTCTTCTCCAGAGAGACTGAGGTCCATATCAATGGCTCCATACAGATCACCCTCCCAGTGCTTGACAACTATAAACCCCGGGCCTCAAACGCTGTCCCAGCCTGGTTCTTCAACAGGACAACTGGTGCGTTCAAGACATGGTCAGAAACCCTGAAGTCCAAAATGTGTGATCACAATGGTGTGCTGTCTGCTTTGATTGTTAGATGCATGAGGTTTGCTACATAACACAATATATTATGAATTTTAGAAAGTTTAGACAGTCAAAGGAAGTATTTTGAAGCCGACAAAATACTCTGCAAACTTATCCAGTCCTAAGTCATCCAGGTTATATTTCAAAGGACCATTGTCACACAGAAAACTGTTACGCAGCAGGCCACATGACACCAGCTCGGTGGCCTTGTGGTTAGTGTCCGCCCTGAGACTGGGAGGTCAGGGTCATACCAAAGGTCATACCAAAGACTCCAAAGACCAAAGACTCTGAAAGAGGTTGCATACAGTGGAAAGTCCATGGAATTGGACTGAATTGGGTGATTGACCTATCTAACGATGAGCAGCCTGAATTTCTTCTATGTTGATGTATTCATGTTTAAATTATTGGTGTTGTTACGATTCATAGCCCCAAGGCAAATACTTATTAAAGGTAGGGTAAGTGATATTTTTGGGTTAAAACAAAAAGTATTTTGTTAAAAGGTTAAATCACTATATTCTGATAGTAATCATTGCTATAGAGTGTTTGTTCAGTAACAGGAGTCTCCCAGTCTCTCCAGCTCTTTAATAAACAGAAAATAAATGTTCCGGTAGGTGTCAAAATCTCAGCCAATCAGGAGAAAGTACCCATTTTTAAGCTTAATTTGTATAGTGTTCCAGTTCCAATTTTGTCTGCTCTTTTCTTAGTGTCATCACTTCCAATTTCACTTGCTTAATCTGTATCCTGATTGAGTTCTCTATCCTGATTGGATAACATTGGAAATGAAACTGAAACTGAAACGAAAATGCATTTTCTGTTTTATAAAGAGCTGGAGAGACAAGGAGACTCCTTTTACTGAACAAACACTCTATAGCAATGAGTACTATCAGAATATAGAGCTAGTTAACACTTATTTTAACCAAAGAAAATCACTTACCCTACCTTTAAGTGTCAGGCCTAGTGTCATTTGCATGGCCTTGAAAATCTCTGTCATGCTGCTGAGATGATTTTAAAGTAAAGGCGTGTGTAAATTGCTCCATGGCCTTGGAAATCCAGAGAAAGTCTGCAACTTTGAGACAAAGTTAATATTTATGTTTTAGCTATAGTACATTCACAGTAACTTTGCTTCTAAAAGCTTGATTTATACATGATTGCATCAAAAATATTTTGTAACTATATATTATTGCGACCGTAGGTCGCACTTACTATAGAAACCTGCTCCAGGTGTCCGTCCTGTCCGTCCGTCACTCCGTCACTCCGTCACACACGTCCGTCACACTTTTGCCCTGCTCATATCTCCGCACCCGTTGCCCCGATCCATGCCAGATTTTGCACACACACTCCTTAACTGCCAAACTACACCCTCCAGGGACCCCCAGCGGCCTCGGGGACCCCCAAGTGTAGAAAATGAGCACATGTGGACAAATTACCAAATGACCACCCCAACGGGGCTGCTCACGGGGCATTCCCGGGGACCACCCACTCCTGGTGCTCCAGAACGGATGCAAAAGTGGTGGCGCCCCCAGTGGAGGACCCCCTGCCACTGCAGCTCACATAAAATGCCGTAACTCGGGGGCTTGCCCCCCACAGTGTATACATGTGACCTACGGTCGCTTATCTCCCGATTAGGGAGTCTTACTGGTATATATAGTTCGCAACTAAGTATAAATCAGGTGTAGCACTAAAGGCTAAAATACATTGTTGCACAACAGAGAGAAGAATAAAGGATATATTGTCAAACGCTCACCCAGTAATTATTTTCAAAGACCGATGACTTTGCTGCGTTTGCAGCGATCAGTAATTTCAAAGCAATCGGGGTGGGAGGAAGGGGAGATATGTATGGGCATGATTTCAATCGATCCTAATTACATCAGAATGTCATTGTGTCGTAATATCATTAAATTAAATGTAATGTCATTTACACTTATGTCATAGGTGATATTCATTACTCATCGATTAGCTGTCACATCCAATTAACAATTAGACGTGAGACAATTATATCCCTTTTTCTTTTCTGTCACAACCCTTTCGGTTTGACAAGCTTTTGTCACATTTGTTTGTCAAGCAATATTGAAAGGGTCATATGACAAAGTATAAATTAGCCTAAAGGCCACCCGAAATGCAGGTCATTTTATTTAGACAGATGCTGTTTTAACTGTGGGTTTTCTTACATACGTAGGTGGGTGGATGAGGAAGGGCCTAGGAACAGTAAAGCAGCTGGAGGGTAAACTGCTGTGGAGCTTCACCGCTCCTCACCTTGGGTACTGGATCGCAGCACCACTGTCATCCACCAACGGTAAGCAGTCACATCTAGACTAGTGATTAGACCATAATGCCACTGATCATAAATATCTCTATAGTTGTTTCCGTTTATCATTACATTAACAATACATTGTAAGAGGGTGTGCTTATTGCCAAAAACAAAAGGTGACATAAACTGAAAGATAATCATCTGAACATAGAGACCCATCTTATTCTGTAGTAGCTTGTGAACATACTTGTATCATCATGTGTACAGTAGGGGAAAATATGCTGTTTTTGTGAAGTAATTAAACAAGATTGTTGGCACCTTTTTAGGGTTTAAGTGATTCATAAATAAATAAACAGTTTATTTGTTTTGTGAAAAGCCCAAGGACACTGTAATAGAATAACTCCAGAATAAAAACACAAAGCAAAATTATTAACAAAATTGATTGACTTCTTTTTTTTTACTGCGGTATTATAGGTTTCGTGGGCCATGCCACCCCCAGGGACTTAATGTCACAGCATTGGTCTTTTCTCATGGCTGTCCTGGGAGGAACGCTTGTCATTATCGTTGGCCTGTTGCTGGCTGTGTTGTGTCATCACAGGTAAACTAGCTGAAATCAGTTTGAGTAACTGGATACCCAGTGGTGCATATTTGTTGTTATTATGGTTTTGATGATTGTTATTATTATTATTCTCTACTCTATCTGGCAGAGGTTCCCTCAGGGAGACTAAGTCAAAGAGGATCCATGCTGATGGAATGCCAGTGTTCAAGAAAGACCAGACTACCTCGACTTACGACAACGAACTATTTGAAGTTTCTTCAGGAGTCTTGTGTCACCAAGAGGATGAGGTGAACCAGACATTCACAGAGAAAGACAATCACCATAATGACTCAATTCTTTCCAAGCACAAAGGCAATGAAATAGTTGGCCCCGAATGTGATAATCTGACCGCCTCAGATGTTGTTTCCCAGCAGATGAAAGTTCCCTTGTCTGTGGCGGATAATGTGTTTTTCTACAACCAACCTGTGGCCATCCTTCATGCCCCGACCTTCTTCCACTTGGAGGAGCAAACAGAGCTGTGGAGCAAGTCGGCCACCCTGCCGCGCGCCGCTGCCGCCAGTGCTGCTCCCGTCGAGCCGCTGAGCACAGACAACTTCACCCAGACTCTGGGAAAATGTCCCTCCTTGTCCCAGAATGAGACACGTGACACGGAGGGACAGACTGCAGGCCCAGAGGGGTCCCAGGCCCCATCTATCACTAACCTCTCCAGAAGCCACTTCAGCCTCCCAGAGTCTGTCTCGGAACCAGGCACAATGAAGGCGATTGGGGACAACAGGCACTCCTGCTCGGGTGCCTTCCCCGGAGAGCTCCACGGGAACATCCCTTCTCCCCTCCCTCCACGGGCGTGGTTTGTGTCGCTGGAGGGCAAGCCTGCAGCAGAGATTCACCGCAGCGTCTCAGAGCAGCAGAGAAGACAGAGGCCAGCAGAAAGCCGTGATACCAGTCTAGACTCAGGGGTGGATATGAGTGAACTGAACCAGACAGCTGGCAAAAGGACAGTAACTCTGGAACGCAAAGCCACATTTATCAAGAGCACACCCAGCAGCAGGCCAGCCTCCGACCAATGAAAATTGTTTCAAGCTGGTATTAAGCTTCCATGAAATCTTCCCTCTGGATATGTCCCCAGTGTATCTGCAGTTGCACTGAGACTATGTTCATGAGTTATACAGCTGTTATGTTACAGCGTGGAACATAATCTATATTTCATTGGTAAAACACCGGTATGGGTATACCAACATATACCTGTGTAACAAAATGTAACAAAGCCTCACAGTGAAAACTATATGGTTCATTCAATGCACTTAATGATGTTGTAAAGAGCCGTTGTTTGTGGTTGGATGTCAGGACATGCACAGACCTGGTGGCGGAGATAACCTTTCAAAACCTGAATGAGTACATTTTTAGGATACATGTGGAATGTTATGGATTATTTTTGAATGATTGTTAATGTATAATCCCAATTATACATTAACAATTACTATTATATCCCTGCTTGTGCAAACAGTATTGCATGTTTTGGTTTGACGTTTTAATGTTGAATTCCTTTCTCTTTTATTTAACAAATAGAACACTGAGTGTGATGTCAACATTTTGTTAAGTAACTGAAGATATTTAATATCTTCGACCCCCCTCATATACTGATACTAGCTGTCACAGAAATGCAATAAAAGCTCAAAGATGTTATTATGAGCGTCCACCTTAATGTGTTTTAAAATTATTTAACACAAGCTGTACTTAGAGAATTGTTGCTAAAATGAAGTTAGTTGCATTGTCCACTTTAATTACATTATTGTGCCACTTTTTTTTGTCCATTCACACACAAAAATATTGGTTCTTAACTTCTTATGCAGCTCTTTGGTGTGGTTGAGTTGCCATGCAGCACTGCTCCTGTACTAAGAACCTGCAGCTCCTGTATGGTTCTTAGAGATTCTCTTTTGGTTCTTCAGCAAAGTTTAGGCACATCTATTAGCTCTAAAGCACATTCAAGATGGGTGCTATGATTATGAGCCAAAGAAACACCGTACCATTTTTGTTTAGTGTGAGATAAGATCTATTGGACAACTCATTTCTACATGAAGTTCATGATACATTTGACCACTCCTGTAACTTAGATATACTCTCTTTGTTATCTTTTGGTCATCAGTTTCAAGTAGTGTCAAAATATGAGATGAGTTTCATAAGTCTGTCCAGCACAAACCCTATGGTTTGCAAAACAGACCACAGACCCATAGAGTAGACTATCATGCTGGGGCCCTTTAGTTTGTACTGTATGTATTTGTTAGATTGACTGATGAGCTGACTGATGTGCTTCCACTACTTTTAAGTTTCCAGTGAGACAGACAGACAGGACGGACAGGACAGACCAGACCGGACCAGACAGATCGGACGGACGGACGGACGGACGGACCGACCGACCGACCGACCACAGGTAAAGGGTAAAACTGGAAGCCAGAAAGCTGAGACAAAACAATGGTTTATGAGTTGTGTAGCTATCAACTGCAAACCTTTTAATGGTTTATGCAACACAGGCACTATAGAATTAAAGACAAAGTGATATCTTGAAATGGTACGTACACAAAGATATTGCAATGCAATGCTAATGTTTTTTATTCCAAATAAAAAAATCTCCTGCCCACTGCCACTATATACAACAAAACAGACATGTTCCCTGGCATGCTGCTCCACAGGCCTTCAGGCTCCAACACCTATTAAAATAAATATTATTAAATACTGTAAAAAATGTATAATATACCTATATGACCAAGTTGTCATATGGTTGGACATTGATACCATGCAGTCCACAGACCTAATGTGGAGGAGAGACCACCCAAAATAAGTGCATTTTTAAATAAATACAAAAGGTCTATGAAATGTTATGGACTAGTTTGCTCATGTGTAATCCCATTTTACTGTGTGTGCAAACAAAGTATAGTTGCACACTTTGTTTACACTAAGGACATGCTGTATTTACAGTATCATTTCCAGTGGGGATGACCAGTGGTGTAAAGTAACTAAGTACATTTACTCAAGTACTGTACTCAAGTTTTGAGTTGTGTGGGCTTGGGTGGCCCCCGTGGCCCTAAAAGCGGCCACTCATTGCCTAATATGAAAGTTGAAAGATAAAAAGGGAAGGGCGAAGGGGGAAGGGGGAAGAACGCAAGAGGAGGAGCAGTAGTAGCCTATTAACTACACACACAGTGAAGGAGAGTCTGAGATAAGCGACACACACATCTGCATCTAGGCCGATCCTCCCACTGGAAACTTTATTCAACTTTTTGAACACCTTAAGTCTAAGGTAAGCTATTTTCTCTGCATGTTCTGACTCTTTTAAAAGTGATAACGTGTAAACACTCGAGTGGGTGTGTGGCATGTTTAAGAAGTTATATTGTAATGTTCAGCCTAGAAACTTACTGTAGCCCTGAAACATGACTGTCATATCATGACCGTCATGGAGGAACTTCAACCTGGTGTTTGCGTTTTCTCTATTTACGGCCCGTACATCTACATACACGTTCCAATTTCAAATATAAAGTACTTACCTCATGGCCAAGGATGTTAAAATACTATAGGGGCTCTTATAAGTAACTTTATCTTCCGTATTGTTCAATAAAAAGCATTTTAATCCGATTGGTGGCCATTTCCTCTGTATTTCCATCATATGCTTTCAACCACGGAACCCTATCGGTTGGGGGGTGTACTGCACTCTGATACATTATAACTCTTTGAGAAAATTGCCACCAATCGGATTAAAATGCTTTTTATTGAACAATACGTAAGAGACAGGTATATTTAAGGACCCGAACAAAATTGTAACATCCGTGGTCATGGGTTAAGCACTTTATATTTGAAATCTGAACGTTTATGTAGATGTTCGGGCCGTAAATGGAGAAAGTGCAAACACCAGGTTGAAGTTAATCCATGACGGTCATGATAGACGACCGTCGTGTATCCATGGCTAAGCCTATACACTCTTCTCGGCCAACCGGGCGGTCTACTTATTTCCATTATTTTATCATATCATATGGGTCATTCTTCATGTATAGAAGCATGTGCACATGCACATCCATGATCCATATCCTATATGTTACATGGTGCATTTTTGTATTAAAGAGTCACTTTCAACATGTTTCAAAAGTATAGAAAGAGTTTGTTTTGACATGTTGACGCCAAAAGAGAAAGTGAAAGTAAAACGTGTTTGTGACTCGCTTATGGGGCATTAAATTCCTTTAGCTTAAACCTTTAAAAAATGTCATTTAAAATGTTTTTTCTCCAAAATGTTATTTTCAAAATTATTCCAAAAATAGCTCATCTCGACGCTCCACATGTTGCAATGCAATGTGTTATTTTAGAAAAAACTGAGAAAGAAAGCAAAAACATTTGCCTATATTGACACATGCCCAAAATAGGGATGACAGGGATCAGGGTTAAGTTTGATTGATTGACACCTTCTGGACAAAATGCATTAGGCAAAAAAAAAGTGCTTGTGTGCGTGTGTGTGTGTGTGTGTGTGTGTGTGTGTGTGTGTGTGTGTGTGTGTGTGTGTGTGGTTAAGTTTTGTCCAGACCAGAAGTTCCTGTTTTATCAGTTTCTCAAGGGACTGTATAATCAGGGAGGACAGGGGCGAGCAACTGACCAGTTCACACTTGTTGGGTGCACGGCTCTGACATGAGCAAGAATTCCTAAAGACTAAAACAAATAATATATTTTTTTCTACAGTTAAGTCCTCCGTATGATTTGACAGTGCACAGATTTACATGTGTAGAACTTGCCACAAGAATGCCACATTTCACATTTTCACATTTGGAGGTTCCTCATATGCAAACAACGAAATGTGAAACCACTTTGCTTTGGGCAACAGTTTTGATAAAACCATGTTAAACAACATATGACATACTTTAGAACCTGTCTGAGGGCGCGGCCCCACCGCACTTTAATTTTACCTATGGGGCGGAATCTGCCAATGCTTTGTCAATGCAAATGCGTGGATTCATGGTCTTGCGCATTTTTTCCAAGAATCCACGCATTTGCATTGACAAAGCATTGGCAGATTCCGCCGCAGAGGTAAAATAAAAGTGCGCTGAGACCGAGCCCTGAATGGGGATTTTAAATATGGTGTGTTTTGTTTTTCTCTTTCAAGTGTCTTATAAGTATCATAATATACTATACAGTATTTTCTGTTTTTTTCCCCAGAACATGGAAAATCTAAAGTCAATGCAGGTCCAACTTTGCAAGTGGCTTTCAACCGATCCTGATCACATCATTGCACAATGTGAGGACATCTTATCCGCAAAGCAGGATAGGATGCTAAAGGAGCAAACTGTTCCTTTGGAGAAAATGACTCTTCTTTTGAAGATGATCATTGATGATGGAGAAAGCAAATGTCAGAAGAACTTCTATGACATTCTGTTGAAGCAGCAGGCTCACTATCCAGACATGCAACACTTTTTCAACAAGAAAGGTAAAAGTCAGTCTCACTCATTGCTGCTGTCACTTTTATTTGAAACGACTCTTATTCAGTTGCTAGTTCAAGCCAAGTATAGATGTAAATGAGCTTTACTGGGGCCAGCTGGGCTAATCTGACGTTCATCAGTTACTGTTGTTATAGTAATATAGTTATTCTTATTGCTGCTCTTTTGTCCTTTTTAGGATCACCAAGACAAACGGTCCTTGCTGATGCCGGGAGTTTTGCTTCTGCCAAACAACTTACGGGTATCAAAGCAAATAATTTGAAAATGTCAGTAAAAGTAAATGGCATCCCAGGAGTACAGTCTGCTCAGCATGGTGAGTATTGTTATGAAACATCTATACAGCAGGACGGTACTAGCCTGGAATCCAGACTGAGGTGCTCGTTCAGCGTTTGTTTGTGAGAAACAAAAATCTGCCGAACGGAGCAAATGAGTCTGGATTCCAGGCTAGGACGGCACGTAACGAATGTACAAAGCTGAGTTGCCCCACAGATAAGTAATTGTCTTGTCCTATTCTCGCTCTGTTTCTGTCAGGCTGGACCGCTGGACAACCTCTAGCCCAATGCAATGCACTCAATAACAGTGTTGCATGTGCAGATACATTGACAGATGTCGATGTTGGTGGTGACATAGACTTCTCAGTGGAGGTGAATACCATGCAACCAGCCCAGAGGGTTTACCCTGCAGGTAAGCTACCAATCATCTTTTCTACACCACTTACCAGACATTAGCATGTATGTATTGTATTCATGTTTGTATGCTGTACATTTGTATGCACACAGGCTGATCAGTATGTATACATAATCACAACTCCCCTTCCAATGAGGAAAGAAAGAAATTAAATGTCATTCTTTGCTTGTCAGCTGTGCCTCATCCAAAGAAGACTATGGTCTTATTTTTATTTAGATTATTTATTAATCTAAATACTCAGGATTATTATTTCATCCAAAATCATCTATGCTGTCTGAAAAAATGTCATGAATTAGATTAATTAATTAATATTAGTTTAATATTTAACTATAATATTAATCATGTCAACACACTGTAATGAAGGCTTTCACTCTCATCCACAGGACCACCTGAACCAAAGATCACGAACATCAGCCTTTCTGTTCCAGGTACAGACTGATTCTCTTCACAAGATATCAATATACACATTTATCTTTCAATTTACCATCTTGAGACATCTTATTTATTGTAGCGTTATCCTTTGATTTGTGTTAAGACAAACAGGCTTTCTTCAAGAAGAATCGGGGGGCTTTGGTCAAAAACGTCAGGAACGGGGAGTCCATCGTTGATGATCTGATAAGTGGGGGGTTCCATGCTGAATTGGCCGCCAAAGTCAGTGCTGAGAACACAGACGAAGCACGCATGAGAAAGATCCTTGACGGTGTGACCAGCAAGGCATTAGCAGAAGTCCTGTTCACCGGCCTACTTCAGCATCAAAATGATGTCATGATGGAATTACTGGGATAAAACCGCCCGATGAATTCAGGGATATGTCATACATCTTTTATAGCCTATCTGATACAAAATATTCCAGGGATCTTGCTTACTTGCTTACACACACACACACACACTCGCACGCACGCACGCACGCACGCACGCACGCACGCACGCACGCACGCACGCACGCACGCACACACACACACACACACACACACACACACACACACACACACACACACACACACACACACACACACACACTATATTACATGTATCAGTCAGACCAGTATTCTCAGCAGACTGCAGTTGTACCTCTGTTTATGTTTCTGCTTTTAAGCTAGTAAGA
Source organism: Gymnoscopelus microlampas (assembly GCF_963454915.1). Classification (NCBI taxonomy): domain Eukaryota; kingdom Metazoa; phylum Chordata; class Actinopteri; order Myctophiformes; family Myctophidae; genus Gymnoscopelus; species Gymnoscopelus microlampas. Next base: position 16,421,618 of record NC_139954.1, on the reverse strand, counting down.
TAATGTATAAATTGAGATGTGAGTACCCATGGAATAATTGGGATAATGTACAATGAGATACTCTATATGGGACCATAAACCCAGACATTGTGATGCAGGCCTCACATATGCACCACTTAAGGTTTATTATTGGTATTTAGTTGTTATTTTTTATTTTTGTCATGCGCAGGACATTTAAAAATGTTACTGACTGCATTATCTGATACATTCACTATTCAGGTTGTATTTTTATATGGGGAAAAAAAACATGATAAGGTGTGACATTCTGATGTTGTATTGAACGTTTTGGTCTACAATTGAAACATGTAACTAGAAAAAAACATTGTTTTGTGTGTTCAATCCATACTGCCACTAGGCATTAGGAAAATATGCCCGAATTTGCATAACTTTCCATCAACATTGGAACATTGGACAAAGCCAGAGTGAACATAATTATTTCATTTTGTTAAGATGATGGAGTCAAAGGTTTTTAACGAGGGAATATTCAATATCTGGCTCAATTTTGGGGCTCTGACTCATGGACTAAATGCCTAATTTGCATATTTAAATATACAATTTCAGAAAACTTGTAATACGATAAATCATTGTGTTAGGTTTTCCATGCCTTCAGCGCCTGTGATATTATTATGATTATAATTATGTGTGTATTTACTGCTTATTTAGGATTATACCAGTGTGGTAGGCTGACATATAAAGGCATAGGTAAAATACATACATAAAGGTTAATACTGCCTGTTTGGAGTCATTAACTGAGGCAGCTCTATAAGGTCTCATAAGGTGGGTCCTTTCTCAGAGTCTGTGGGTCGTAAATTCCTTACCATTCCCTTATCTCGAAGAGGAGAGAGAGAGAGGCTCAAATGACATACTTGATGCCTATGTTAGGGGGGAGGAGAAAGACACTTGCGAGGTGCTCATCGTATTTGCCCAGTGAGTAAAGGCACATATTGGGGGTCCTTGCTTAGATTTTCTGAGGGTCATAAAATTCCTTAAAGTCTTATCAGGAAAGAGAGAGAGAACCAGGCCACCTTGATCTCTGGTGGGAGGCAACATCCTTTGTGTGGGTCTGTGTGGCAGAGTCACTGAGAACTCAGTTTCTTGGAGTCCCTCAACAGATCAGTAGTAAGTAGAAAAGCTCTTGATACACAAAGATTAATGGTCATATATGCTGATATGTTTATTGTTTGTGTGAAGATTCATGTCGGTAATATTGTATTATTGTTTCTGTGTTTCAATCTTTCTGTAGGTTTAAAACCTGACTGACTGTCTGTCTGTCTGACTGTCTGTCTGACCTGACTGCCTGACCTGGCTAGACTTTGTTAGTAGAATGTGAGCCTACTGGCAAGGTTGTAGTTGACTAAGATAGTAGTTGACTGGCCGCTTAGTAGAATGATTGTCTGCTAGGTGTGTTAATGTATGTTTGTATTTGTGTTAGTAAATAAAAACCATCAAAGACACAGGTTTGGGTATGTCTGAGTATTATCTACTTTACACCGATTCAGGGACTCCGGCCTTTTGCGAGGGCCGTAGCCAACCAGTCGCACAAAGTAGTGTGCGTCGGGTTGAAATTCGTACACATTGTGTTCATGTAAGTAATCAACTGGGGAAGTTTCATTATGATAACTATTTTTTTAAATTTTGTCATTTTTTTCACCTGTCATGTACGTATGGGGAAAATAACAAAATGTGTGATAAATATGAAAAAGCTGCTCCTGTGGAAAGGTTATCATATATTTATTGACTTATATTGACCCTAAAAACAATTTAATATAGGTATGGTTTTGCCCACTCTTTCGATAATCATTGCTCAATTTTGGGGCTCTGGCCCATGGACTATGATTTAGATTGTAAAAAGGACCACTATGCTAAATAAAAACGAATATATAAAACAAGCCTCCTTTGAGTATGGACCATGCAGATATAATATCAACATCTTAACAAGGAAGGTTTGACTTCTGTTATGTTGAAAATGACTTTAAACTTTCTCAAATACCCGTTGTTGTACTAGCTTAAACATATATCTTATAAAATCATGATCTAAAAAAGTTAATTATGCTGTAAGTGACGTAAATGTTGATGTTTCACATTTGCTACCCATACAGCCCCAATTGTCAGCATGGTAAGTAGAACAAGCCATACCATAGGTATTAAAGATAAAGTTGTGCTGTCCTCATAAAATGTGTTATTAAATCATCCACCTCTCCAGCCATCCATGTTACAATCTCACTTGTAATGCCTCATGTAATGCCTGAGCATGCAACCCCACAATGATTTTGGAAAGATATCTGCATGTGATATTGTAACGGTCCTGAAGAACAATGAAGGCCCTAAAGCAGGCCTGGGCAAATCATTTTGGTTGTGGGCCACATACAGATACAGAAAAACATAAGGATTCACAGGCCAAACAATATTAACCTCTCTGACCCCCACAGTCCCTGTTTTGAGCATAGATAGGTGACAATGTTTGAAAGCTTTCTTGCTTTATTCACCAGGGGTTATTAACAATGTGAGCAGGTCTTCTAGAATGCTGAAGAGAAAAACTGTGTGCGTGCGTGCGTGCATGCGTGCGTGCGTGCCTGCGTGCGTGCGTGAGTCCCTTTTCTTTTGACTTCCAATTCAATTTCTTTTGACTTCCAAGTCAATGTTCTGCAGCTTTGCATTGAACCTGGCATTCTGCTGGTGTGGATTCAGTATTAGGGCAGGGGACTGGTGAGGAGGAATGGAGAGGAGCTCCAGACAGAGATGGCACACTGTGAGGTTATTGCTGCTATAATAAACTTGACATAAACTTAGACTCTGTCTTCACACAGCTTGGAATTCTTGTTCACTATGGGGAACCTGTTTTTTCCCCTCCACCAACATGTGATGACTTTTAAAAAGTTAAGGGCAGGTGACTCAGTTGCGGACTGGCCATTTGGCGTACCGGGCAAATATTATACTTTTACTCCTCTACAATTATTTGAATACTTTAGTTACAAAACATTCATTAACCACTTCAGCCCCATTTAAACTTTGGCTATTTGAAAATAGCAAACTAACAGAGCTTGTAGTAGATCTGCTATTTTCAAAAGGTTTTTGTACATTTTAGACACATATGATAACTTGTGAAACGGGACATTCTGCATAACACATACTTTTACTTTTGGTACTTTAAGTATATTTTGATGCCAATACTTATTTACACAGGTACATTTTGATAACTTTTACTTGTATCAGAGTGTTACTACATTGCAGTATTGATACTTTTACTTAAGTTGAAAGATAAAAAGGGAGGGGGGAGAGGGGGGTGCGAAGGGGCAGAACAAAAAAGGAGGAGCAGCACACAGCAATATTATTTACTACACACACGCTGAAGGAGAGCCAAGCGACACACATCTGCAGCCAGACTGAACCTCCCACTGGAAACTTTATTCAACATTTTTGTTCAGCTTATGTCTCTTTAAATCTTGTGTCTGTAACACCTTAAAGTCTAAGGTAAGCTATTCTCTCTCTTCTGACTATTTTAAATGTGACAACGTTTAAACACTCCGAGTGGGTGCGGTACGTTTAAGAAGTTGTGTTGTATAGCCACTTAGCCGAGAAATATGACAGTCATTGATGCACGTTCTCCCTTTTTGGTCCGTACATCTACATAAACGTTCAGATCTAAAATATAAAGTGCTTGCCCCATGGCCAGGGATGTTACAATTATGTACGGGCCCTCAGAAGTACCCGTATCTCCCGTATTGTTCAATCAAAAAGCATTTTAATCCGATTGGTGGCCATTTTCTCCGTATTTTCACCATATACTTTCAACTACGCGACCCTATTGGTTGGGAGGTGTACTGCACTTTGATACATTATAACTATGAGAAAATGGCCACCAATCGGATTAAAATGCTTTTTAATTGAACAATACGGAAGATACGGGTACTTTTTAGGGCCCGTACAGTATTGTAACATCCTTGGCCACGGGGTCAGAACTTTATATTTGAAATTTGAACGCTTGTGTAGATGTACGGGGAAAATATGGAGAAAGTGCAAACACCAGGTTGATGTTCATCCATGACGGTCGTGACGACCGTCCTGTGGTTAATAGACACTATTCTCGGCCGACCGGGGACGGGGAGGCCTATTTATTTCCATTATTTTATCATATGGGTCATATCTCCATTGACAGAACCATGTGCACAGTGCGCTGACACATCCACATCCCATGTTTGATGGTGCATTTTTGTATTATAGAGTCACTTAACTGTTATAAAGTATAGAAAGAGTGTTTTGAGAAGTTGACGTCAAAAAAGAAAGTGAAAGTAAAATAGTGTTCATTACTCGGGCATTCCTTAGCTTAAGCCTTTCAACAACAACAAAATAGCTCATCTAGAAGCTCCACATGTTGCAATGCAAGTTTGTGCTATTTTGGATTTGTTATAGAACGTTTTCAAAAAGGTTGTCAATGTATTCGCCTATTGACATGGCCAAAATAGGGATGGCAGGGATCAGGGTTAAGTTTGATTGATTAATACCTTCTTGACGAAATACATATTATGCAAAAACTGTGTGTGTGTGTGTGTGTGTGTGTGTGTGTGTGTGTGTGTGTGTGTGTGTGTGTGTGTGTGCGTGCCTGCGTGCGTGCGTGCGTGCGTGCGTGTGTGTGTGCGCGCGCTTGCGCGGTGCATGTGCACGTGCGTTCATGTGTGCAGAAGTTCCTGTTTTATCAGTTTCTCAAGTTACTGTATGATCAGGGACAGGGAGGATAGGTTAACTGACCAGTTCACACTTGTTGGGTGCATGGCTCTGACATGAGCAAGAATTCCTAAAGACCCCCTTGCCTTGACAAAAAAAAAGTTACAGTTAATTCCTCTTTTAGGTATGATTTGACTTCCTCATGGTCCAGTATGCAAATAAACACAATGTGAAACCACTTTGCTTTGGGCAACAGTTGTGGTAAAACCATGCACACAAGCTGGTCAGTATGCATACATAATAAACGCATGTATAAGGATGCAATTATTTGTAACAGCATTCATAATCACAAATGTCTTCTTTTCTTGACAGCTGTGCCTCATCCAGAGAAGACCATGGCTTCCACTCAGGTAGATACTCTAGGTTTACTGGCAAATAGCAACTCAAATGAAGGTGTCATTGTTACAATTGTTGCATATTGAAAAAAAATAATACCTCTACTCATTTCTATAGGGCTCGGCTGTGACCATATTGGTTGCCAACAAGATGAAACTTGTTGAGTGGCTCAGCTCAGATCTCCACATTGTACAGCATGCACAATGTGATGGAATAATTGATGCAAGAGTTTATAAAAAACTGAAGAATACAGCACAGCCAGAAGATGCTTGTATTGAACTTATTGATACAATGATTGGTAAAGGAGAGGGAACTTCATCTCAGTTCCTTAAACTTCTCCAAAAAACAGAGATTCAAGACACTTACCCACAACTCAAGGAATGGAATTCTTCTTTTGCGCTGCCAGGTAAAAAATAAAGAAGATTATTCTTTGTGCCTGGTGGGTGTAATATCTACTTTGTTAGACTGCATAATTCATTGAAAGTATGAAAAGTTTAGATTTTATGTCTCTCCGTTATGAAATTGCCATCTTATTTTGTCAGCTGTTGCACCTTACAACATTACACAAGGATTAATAACCAGAACATAAGGATCAACAGCTACTACTTTGATGTCTGGAAATATTTAATGTAAATAGATCATTTAATATTTAACAATCATAATATTAGTGTCTACACACTGCAATAAAGGCTTTCGCTTCTCTCTTCCACAGGAACCACATCTTCCACATCTGAACCAAAGATCACAAACAGCCTTTCTGTTCCAGGTACAGACCCACTCTCTTCACAAGATATCCATAGTACAATATTATATACACAATTTTCTTTCAACTTACCATCTTGAGACATCTTATTTATTGCAGTATGTTATCCTTTGTTTTGTTTAAAGACAAAAAGGCTTTCTTCATGAAGAATCGTGGGCCGTTGGTCAGAAACGTCAAGAACGTGGAGTCCATCGTTGATGATCTGATAAGTGGGGGGTTCCATGCTGAATTGGCCGCCAAAGTCAGTGCTGAGAACACAGACATAGCACGCATGAGAAAGATCCTTGACAGTGTGTCCAGCAAGGCATTAGCAGAAGTCCTGTTCAACGCCCTACTCGAGCATCAAAATGATGTCATGATGGAATTACTGGGATAAAACCTTCCGATGAATTCAGGGATATGTCATACATCTTTCATAGCTGATACAAAATATTCACACTCACACACACACACACACACACACACACACACACACACACACACACACACACACACACACACACACACACACACACACACACACACACACACACACACACACACACACACACACACACACACACACACACACACACACTATATTGCACTTGTACATTCCGACTGATTCAGCCAGTCAGACCAGTATTCTCAGCAGAATGCAGTTTTGCCTCAGTTTATGTTTCTTTGGAAGCAGAAGCTTTTAAGCAAGTAAAATAATGGATAAATTGAGATGTAAGTACCAATGGAATAATTGGGATAATGTATGAGATATTCTATATGGGACCATGCTGTAAACCAAGACATTGTGATGCAGGCCTCATGCACCACTTAAGCTATTGGTATTTAGTTGTTTAGATATTTTGTTTAAATGTTAATTTTTTTGTCATGTGCAGGACATTACATTTTTTTACTGACTGCATTATCTGATGCACTTAACTATTCAGGTTATTATCATCAGGTATTATTATCAGGTATTTTTATATGGGAAAACAAAAGACATAAGGTGATAAGGTGTGACATTCTGATATTGTAATGCATTTTTTGGTCTACAATTGAAACTGTAACTAAAAAAAGCTTTGTTTTGTGTGTTCAATCCATACTGCCATGTCCAGGATGATTTAGATTGTAAAAAGGACCACTATGCTAAAAATAAAAACAAAGATATATAACAACCCTCCTTTGAGTATGGACTCATTTACTTTATAGTTTTAATTTTTAGTTGGAAATAGTAGAAAGAGTATATTTCTAACAAAATGTTATTTGTACCCATATTAGCTTCATTTTAAGTTGTTTTATTATAGACTCTCATTCCCAGAAAATCACATGCTTTAATCTCTTTCAAGTTGAAAGTTGAAAGTTTCAACTCGATAGAGAAAATTCACCTCAAGACCAAGTTCCGTGGTTTCTATCTTTGAGAATGAGTTATTGTCAATGTTCATAAATACCAATTGCACTGTCTTAAGCAATTGGGATAGCAAATATTAATGATTAAATCAGGTATGGAAAAAATCAAGTCCCACTTGATTTAACAACTGTTATCCCAGCAAGTCAATTGGAAACCAACCACTAGAGGTCACAATTGATCAAGTTTTATCTCAAGTTGAAGCCATTTAACATTCAAATGAATGCTATGAAATTCTTCATGTGTTCTCGTGTCCTCAATCATTCTTTGTGAACTTGCCAAGATACAATAGTGCAATAATGTAGAATAACATTTAGCAGTCCTCCTCTGTCTACTAATCAAAAATGTAGAGTGAAACATTTAAGCTAAAAGGATAAGTCCTGGGAACTTGTTTCCATTGTGGTCCTATAGTCAATTCATCAACAGAGCATAGAAAATTGACACATTAATACATGTCATCAACAAATACAAATATCTATATTTACAGAGGAGAAAAAGAACAAAGGGACAAACAGTGGCAGTGTATGATCCCTCATTTCCATGGGATTTAATATCTATCTCCACTTGTAGTTGTCTACTTGTTCAGGACTGTTTTGAAAGAGGCCAGTGATTCACAATCACATCCTTTAATGGATGATGTCAGGGTATCCCATATTATGGTGGCACTGGCTGAGTAGCAGTACTAGTAGTAGTTTCCCATGTTTGTGCTACATTTGGGGGGTACCAGATCGTAGGTGCTCCCTCTGGTGTTGTGGCTGTGGGTGTCACTCACAGAAATAGTTAGACAGTATGAGGGCACTGTTCCAGGTGGCAGCGGTGGCCTAGTGGTTAGAGGGGCGGCCTTGATACCGGAAGGTCCCTAGTTCGATTCCCCAATTCATCACATCAATCATGAATCACCGCTGAATAGCCCTTGAGCAAGGCTTCCATGCAGGGTCCGGCTGGAAACAAGCTTCGTGCTTAGTCCGACACCCTGGGTAAACAACAAACTTTGCTTTGCTTTGTCCCTCTGAGTATCTGCAACACCAATCCCATTGATTGCTTAACCCTGTCTTCTACCCTGAGCCATCCCACACTAGCAAAGTGTGTTGGAATTAGGTGGGTCATGGGTTTAAGGCCGAGTACGTCGTATCAGTTTGTTTTGGGAGGTTTGAAGCTTAGTTTTTTAGTGACATTGAGGTGTTGGAGAGGTGAAAGCAAAGTCAAAACTTCTTTCTTTCTTTTAACCTATACTAACAGATTAAGCAATGCTTATTTACTGAGAACCACTAGATGAACGGATATGAGCAAAATCAGACACAGGCAACTTGTGTATCCCAGGAAAGCCTTGCTCCATGCAGGCTGGCTTTGGACCGAGGACCTTTGGGGATGTTGGGGATGTTGTAAAATAGGAATGGAAACTGTTTGACGCACTTGCTGGATCATAAAACACGCAGCAGGATTAGCAGCATGCAGCCTATGGGGAAAGTGAATGACAAGTAGCCTACACTAGCCGTGTGCCTTGAGTGAACCAGCCGGGTTGTGCTCTCACCAACACACACTAGTGCACTGTTGTAATATCCCCAGATTATCTCTGAGAGTGTACAAATGGAGCCATTGACCCATAAGGGTCCTTATGTTTGGAAACATAAGGACCCGTACACTCAGAGTGAAATTATTATATTAATTACAGTGTGTGTTAAGCACTGACTCATATCATGGCTTTGTATTGCCTTTTTACCAGGTTGCTTGCAGACTGGTTTAGGAAGAGACTGTTCAACTACTCAACACTTTCTCAACACTTTCTAAACACTTTCTAGCGACCTTTTCATCATTGGCTGTCCTTCAACCCTTTAAGCCAATGGGGAGACTTCCCTGAGACTTCCCCATACTCTGAACGACGGGCATCCTCCCATGCTATGGGATCATAGCCCAGAACAACAAAAACAAAGTGTGGTCGTCGCCAACGCCAACAAACAAACTATATATATAAAAAAAAGTGTGGTCGTCGCCACCAACTATGACTTGACTCCTCATACACACACACACACACACACACACACACACACACACACACACACACACACACACACACACACAGTGCCGCCTCCAAGGAAGGGGTACAGGACCACGGGTCCATTTGGTTCCGTGCGGGGACGCTGGAGAGAGCAACCTGGTATTTATATGACTGCGTCATCATTTCTTGTTTATGTGTTGACTGTATGTTGTTGTTATAGTTGTTTTTTTGTTTTTGAGCAGCCTACAGGAATTATACTATTAAAGCTGAAATTATTTCAATGAATAAAACATTATTTTAATCTACCTGTATGGCAGAGTAGGTTAATACAATATGTACATCTGCAGTGGTTGAGGTGATCCTACCCTTCCATTGAGAAATTATTATAGACCCGTGTTTTTTTCCCTGTCTTTTTCTTAATTTTTCCTTTCCTATTCAAATGTCCTGTCATAATGTGTTTATTTTGCTTAATGTTTTGTGTGAAGCACATTGATTTGAACTGCCTTGTTGAAGGCTGTAGGCCTATAAATAAACTTGCCTCGCCTTGCCTTGCCTGGTGTTGAGTATAGTAGGACTGCCGAAGCTCACAAATCCAGTACTATCTCCACAAGTGGGGATTGTCCCTTAGATGAGCGTGGAAATTCGGTGTCTCATGCAGGTAACTAGGGTTCAAATCCTGGGGGAGGACATAAAACGTATAGACTGTAGCTTTACCGATAGGTTATTCCATTTCCCAAGAACTCTGTGCAGTTTCCTGTGGTCTCACCAAAAACATTACCACAATGCAGCAGACTTCACATGTGCCTTTGGTATGCTAAGAATGAGAATGCTACAGCCCTTACTGTGAATCATGAGGCTTGAATGAACACTGTGTGTGTGTGTGTGTGTGTGTGTGTGTGCGTGTGTGTGTGTGTGTGTGTGTGTGTCTCTCCTCCTTCTACACCACCTCTCTGCATACATAGAATAGTTACTGTTGTTTTTTTTACTATGGACCACCAAATGTCTCATGTGGCCTCACCAGATCCTTAATAATCATCAGTAACAGGCTACTTTTGGTCATCTGAGACATTAGAAAATTGCTAAACTGGCTTCATCAGTGTAATCCTACCCTGCAATTACCCCTGCACTGCACTGTTAAATGAACACAGTTTTGCCATGGAACACTTTTTACTGTTAGCCTAATTACATTATTGTCCCTTACATTGTAGTATACTGTCCTTCATTTACATTATCAACAGGCTGTGCCCAGAAAAATGATTCAGTTCCTATTCTGAATCCTCAAATGATTGAAAGGTATTAGTGCATGCATGAGCTTTCATTGAGGAGCAATGGTTTTATAACAGCAACAGTAATCTGGGCACCAGCTGAACCAATTAACTATTCTTAGCCACTGTCATGAAATCCTAATGGTCAGACACTGATAGAAAGGACAATGACTGGAGGTGTATGGAATCATTATAGGATGTGGTCACAATATCTCACCAGATTATAGAGTGCATGTTACAGTTCAGAGTTGTAGTCATAAAGTTATAATATATCTAGAGGAAGGATTGCCCCGCCCCCAGCTATTCATTTCTATTAAAGTGCTCAGTGGCGTTTTGAAGCACCCGGAAGTAAGAATAGGAACCAATATGGAACCAATATGAACCAATGGAATGGATCCATGGGTCGTGACGCGTCGTGAGCATGCGCACAAAACGAGAGACGCACGCATGGGTCCATTCCATTGGTTCATATTGGTTCCATATTGGTTCCTATTCTTACTACCGGGTGCTTCAAAACACCACTGAGCACTTTAATAGAAATGAATAGCTGGGGGGGCGGGGCAATCCGCCTTCTAGATATATTATAACTCTATGGCTAAAGCTGCCATCCTCTGGCAAATAATATTGTTGTCATTCATCTAAGTTTTGTAATTTAGTTTAGTTCCAGTTTAGAATTCAGTGGGTTACATGTGTGCGTTACTGAACTAAAAGTAAGTGCCTTTCATGTTGTTCAGTTGAGATTTTACAAGTTACAGTGAGTATATGCCTTTGTTATTTAGCTAACAATAGGTGAATTCCTTTCTTTGCTGTAATGTAATATTAGACCATATATCTACCCCCATCCTAATCTTCAATAAATCTGGCTAAAGGCCAAATAATTACTGTGTGTTCTTACAAACACCTATGGTGATGACCACCCTACCTGAACCACCCTAGCCAAAAGCTAAGTCAGCTACAGAATCATTAGTAGAACCTGTTGTCCCGCTATTCTGCTGCAGTGCCACCATTAGACGGGCGACATTCCCCAAATGCCACTGCCCTGCCAAGTTCTTGTAATGTGAACCTCCTGCTGTGGCAGACAGTGAATGCAATCCGTCGGCGAGAAAGAGATATCTGTTACACGGTCAAGATGCTTGCCTGCTGTCAGCAACACATTTGTTTTAATGGAATGATGGCTTGCCTCCCTTGTGAACAACATTTTCTGCTTTTGCAGTGACTTTAATTAATTTTCCTTTTCATATAGGGATAACTACCAGAGTTATATGAAAGATATATGAAAGCTGCAGTCCAGACATTTATTTTTCCAATCAAATTTTATTTTGACCAGTCTATGGTAGAGTATGTTAATAATTTATAATAACTAACATGTGTGGGGGTTGGAAGTGGACTTCCTTTTTTTCCCCACTGAGAAATAATTTAGACCCTGTGGTTGGGTAGGGCACCTACTAGTTGACAAATAGCCTAGTAGTGCCTGCTCGAAGTCCAACATCTCCCCCAACCAAGCAGGTGCTCTGTCTTTGCTCAGAGGTAGACATTTTCAATCTTATCTTCATATAATTGGTCCTCCCTAATGCTCAAGATGGCACAATTTCCATCTATACACTCTCATTGGTGGTATGGCCAGTTCAGAATCCTGGCTAACTGCCTACTAATGACATGGGGATTCAAAGATAATAGAAACTAGCCTACTGCCTTTAGAGTCCTGTAAAGTTAGCAAGCTGAAATAGAAGCCATTGTTCTTGCAATAATAAAGAGAAAATATAGTATATCTTATATCAATAAGATTATATCAATTTCAAACAATATCTTGTTTGAAATTACCCAATCTGGGAACCCATTCTGTTTTTCCCTCTGGGGGCACCACCTACTTTTTTTGTGTAGAAACAGGAACTAGGTTTGGCTCCTCCCCTTTATTTGTGCACTTCCTCCCGGGTGCTTCTGTGTTTATTCCTACTAACAACAACACTACATGTTTAGGCCAGTGGTGCTGACAGATTCTGCTGTTGGCAGAATCTGTCTTGAGAGATTAGAAATGACCAAGCATGCCTACCAATGATGTCACTTGATGTCAGCCCTCCTTTTTCACACACAGAGTGAGTAGACAAAACTCTTATAATGAGCATTGGTGAGGACCAAATTATATGAAGATAGAATGAAAATGGGTGATGTGGTTAAGTAAACAATTATGAAATGTGAGTTACAAGTGCAGTGGTATGACAAATGTAGGGTAAATACTAAATAGTGTTAGAGCTGGATATCTACTACCAGCTTACTGTAGATACTGTACATGCATATGGCTATAATACAGCCTAAGTGATAATCTCATCAGCAGCATTTGAGAATGATAAAGGTAAAGCAGTCACATATCGGTCGATCATTCTCTTATTACAGAATCAGGTAGCTGATGAATAATTTGTGCAGATTAGCATTGTCCATTTTAAGTACCTCAACTTTGACGGATAGATTGGACAGGGCGGTATCCCGAGTGCACATTAAAAATCCTCTGTGTTAATGTAACCATTGGTTACATTTTTACACTCTCAGAGTTAAATTAACACTGGAGTTTCTGTGGATGGTCTAGCCAGGCTTGGATCTACATGCAGAGTTTAACAGTCTAGGAATCTTAAACAAGTATGTCCCACGCACATTGCAGCATCTTAACAATGTTTCTCAGAAGTCCCCCATCACCACCACACACACACAAACGCACACACGTGCGGACACACACGCATGCACACCCACACACACCACCCAGAATAGCAGTGCTTGGCATAAATGGGTTCAGAAATAACTCTGGGTTGAAAGGGCCAGTGGACATGGATACCCTGAGATCCTGCTGTTCTCAGGTATCATCTCACTTCCTCCTGTTTTTGATTTCCACTCCAGGAAAGGAGCTGCAGATTTGACAGTGCAAAGGTCTACCAACCTCAAATAATGAACCAAGAATACATACACCAGTGATTCTCAAAATGGGGTCCGGGGACCCCCAGGTGTCCTTGAGGGGGTTCCCAGCAACATTTGTTAATATAGCTTCATAATCTATTAATTTTATTAGACTTAAATTATAAGACTTTAATTCTATGTATTCTATTGGCTATTTTCGTAAAATGTGAATATTTTTGAAACATTTTAACAACCCAAACCTTGAAGGTTTGGGTTGTGAAGGAGGGTCCATGGCACAAACTATTTTCAGATGGTCCGTGGCCAAATAGAGATTAATTGGGAGGTCCTTGACAGGAGCAAGTTTGAGAACCATTGATATATACAGTATATTATAGGATTATTAATCTGAGCCTTTGAAACGTATCACATTTTGATGTGCATTTAAAACAATTATTGAGAAAAGCTAATTTCCTCACCAAATTATATTTAACTTGGCAACGTGTCTGTTCAACAGTTGTCATTATGCCTCAATGTGTCACTCTCACTGACAAATCATGTGTAGTAGTACATTTACTAAGGAACAATGACAGTGTGACAGTGAAAGCATGGGTTCTGACAAAGCAGATTTGTTTTTTATCCCAAATGTATAGTGTTATATTATCGGCAAAGACAATTGGTGTTATAAAGATGCCTAATTAAATCAAGCCAATTAGGGTATGGATTATATTGCATTATGGGTGTGGATTAGAACTAGCATTAAGGATGTGTATTAGATTAGAACTAACATTGTGGATGTGGATTAGAACTGGTGTTGTGGAGGTGGATTTTAACTAGTTTTGTGGACTAGAACTACGGTATATAATTGTGGATGTGGATCAGAACTGGTATTGTGGACGTGGATTAGAACCAATAGCATTCTCATGCTATGTTTTTTGCTAGGTATGTTTTGTTAAAATCCTTATGAATCTGCTTCCTGGTTCAGGAGGTGATAAGGGTACAGGGTTACGATACTGGAATCTGAGGTCACCCGTCTCCAACACAACGGTCTCTGTGGTGAATGGCTAGTGGGTCAGGCCATACCTCTGTACAGGAAGTAAGAAGTGTGTCTTGCTTTGCAGAGCACAAATACAGGAAACACAGTGACAGGGACAAGAACACATAAGAAAACGTTATTGACATCGTACTGCTGGTCAAGACAACAACACAACAAAATGACGATGGCTGAACTTAAAATGACAATTTAAGGGTATAGTTATAGTATGTAACTTTGCCCTGCGTTAACCTAACAAAACAATACCTTTTTCACCCATCATTTCCCTCTATACCAGCAGTTGTCAGTACCTAGGAGTTGTGTGGTGATGTTTACCTGCTGAAAACCTTGCCCTCTCGCTGTATTTTGGTGTTTTCACTGTAGACGGGATGTTTTTTTCGTGTGAGGGGCTGGCTGTTTTTCAGTCTTGTGGTGCGTGCATGTATAGTTTTATATGGCCTGTCAGAGGGGGATGTCATTTGTACAGGTGGTGGTGGGTGGGTGGGTTGGTTCACAGACGATGTTGGAGGCCCTGCCCCAACATCGGGCCTGTTAGATTATGTCCTAAACAGCCGGCAGCTGTGTCCCAATGATGTTTTGGGACATCTTACTTCACAACCGTATCTTCGTATAATTGGTCCTCACTACTGCTCATTAAGAGATGGTACCATTTCTGTCTACTTGCTCTGCGTCTCAAAGGGTTTCCTGCAATCACATCACTAGTGGTGATAAGAAAAAAAAAGAAAAAAAAAGGCTTTTATTTCAGTGCGCTAACTTTTCAGGAAGATATAAGCTGTAGTTTCCAATAGCTTGGAATCCCCACCTCTGAGACAAAGAGTGAGTAGTAGGCACTCATTACATGAATGTTTATTATTAAATCAGAATGAGTATGAATGAACCCCACCCTTGCAAAAAGGTAATGTTGTCCACGTCGTGTACAACCAGTAACATCCAATGATGTTTCTCCAACTTTCATTAGTCCTGATTTCCAAAATGTCACTGTAATCGAGACAATTGGATCATGAGCTGCAGAGAATAATGGCTAATTTATGCTCTATCGTACGACGAAAATAGCCGATCTACAAGCTCACAACACATCACACCGTGACGCGTTGTGAGCTTGTAGACCTGTTTTTTTCAGCATGAGACTAAATATAAATCAGGCTCAACGGGAACGAGGCGGACATGTGTGTTGCAGGGCAGGGGTGGATCAAATATGGTGAAAGCTTCGAAGCTTCAAAAAAGCACCCGATTGATTTATGACTCCAGACTCTGCACTTTCTGCCATTTCACAGCTGACAGACCCACATACAAGCAAACACAGGCTCGTGCACAGATGGAAGGCCATCGTTGCGCCCGTCATGAAGTGCTGTGTTGTTGCCCTGTTGGAATGTCTCTCAGTATTTATTTGGCTTGGGGGATGAAATGCAGAGCAGCTGCTTTCCATGCTGTGCTGTATTCAATGCATGTCCCTAAAAAGAGATTATTGTCTGTTAAGTTGGTTTATTAGATCTCACTGCATCTATGCTGGTTCAATGATTCACAGACCTTCCTACTACATGAAATTAGCTTGATGATGCGCATGTTGACTGACTGTTATAGGGATCAGATCAGATTTGTGTAATCAGTCATCGTCAAAATCAACAGATAGTCAACGTGTCAATCAAGCTTCAGATTCCAAGTTTCCAGACTGACACACATCTTTAGAATGTGCAGTATTACAAGATTTGAATCTTGTAATACTGCCTAGGAATGTGGTTCAAATCTGATGAGCAAAAAAAACACTTTCCATGTGTTCCAGTGTGAACATAGCCTAAAAGGTGGTATACACTATTTTATACATTCAAAAAGTCATGCTGTGGAGATTACAACTTGCATCTGACGACATAACATGTTTATTTGAATATGTGTGTAGTGTAATGGTGTGTTGGATCCTCCAGGTTTCAACAAAGCTGTCTTGAAAAGTTGAACATTTCTTTCCTTTTTATTAACTCTTCAGACCCTTGCACACATAGTAGGATACGATATTTTCACACAGAAAAAATAGACGCTTCTTTTTGACCTCTTGGCACACATATTCCGAAATTGTCGTCCGACAAGTGGCTGCAATGGTGCATCATAAAAAAAAAAAAAAATTAAAGTGTGCTCCTCGGAGCACAGGTCTCCGCCAGGCCGGGTTGCCTACCCAGGGCCTGCAAACTTGGAATGGGATCTGAAAAAACTCATACATCTTGATCACATGACCCCAGAGATAATGTAGGATAAAGTGTTATTTGAAGAAAATGCACTATGGCAGAAAATGTAATCTGGCACAAACTCATGTAAGTTACGTCATGATCAGGTAAAAAAAGATTGCAGATTGTACGACCTGTGTTTAGCAAAAATCGGTCTCATTCGGCACTATAACTGGCTTTTTTTTTATTCCTCCTTGGCCAACTGGGAGTGCCGATTGTCCAGCAGTGCTTGTAGCATGTCATGCAAAACGGGCCCCTCCAGAAAACTTTGAAAGCCAATCGTAGTAAATCAGGAAGGAATATGAAAAATGCGACAGATCCGTCTTGATCACATGACTATATAATGTGTAGCGATTTGCGTGATGTTATGACAAAATGTGTAGGAGTAAACAATTTTTGAACATTTTGGGGCAGAGGTTCTGCTCTGGCCTCCAGAGAGTGGGTGTGCACACAGTTTCACGCCGATTGTTCCAACGATGCTGGATATTAGCTGTCCACAGACAGACGGGCAAACACACATGGACGGACGGACAGACGGATGGACAGACAAACATATAGTCTTTGCCATGCCTTCGGCCTTGCGGAGACAATTAAACAGAGTTTGATTCCTGCGTGTCTTCGAATACCTTAAAAAGAAAATTGAGCAATAGTATAAAAGGGGGTAGCAACCTACTGCTGCTACCCCCTTTGAAATATAAAACAAACCCAAAACCCCCGACATATAGCTACTTCTTGCTCTTGGGAGTCTTTTGGGAGTCATGGGAAACGTTATACGGGGGCATCAGTGACAGCCGAGGCTGACCAAAACAGCCCCTCAGCGCTCCATGCGAGATACTGTGTCTGCTGGTGCCTGTGGAGCAGTGTTGCCCTGTCTGCTTATTATAAGCGACTTTGGGCTTCGCTTGTAAATATTGGTAGTTATGGGTTGCGGTTTTAGTTTTGGGCTTGTTTCTAAAGTGTAGTTGCTATTTTGGCTTGCTTTCATTTTTTTTATTATCATTTAAACCAGTGGTTCTCAAATATTTTCAGGTCATAAATTAATTATGAATTTGTCCGTAACCCGCATCTGAAAATGTTTTTTGCCATAGAGCCGTATACCGGATTTGTGTTGTTAGATATTCAGGGTTTTTTCCCCGCAGATCTGCATAGCGACACGTTGTGAGCTTGTAGCCGACGTATATACAGTAGGTTTAAAGTGCTCGCTTGGCCTATTCTATTGGGCTTGTTTCCTATAGGCCTGGTTGCTTATTTCTCTCACAAAATCTGGCAACGCTGGTGTGGAGCCTCAGAGGGTCAAGCCCAGGCCACATATGTTTTCTTTGCTTCACTTTCTCATGGTATAGACGAGGGTACAGAAATCCCTGACCTCTTCGGTGATGCGAGGGCATCACCGTACCTTTCAACCAATGCCTCAGCTGTATAAATAAAAGGAAACACCCCCCCCCCCCTCCCCACAGCGATGATGTGTTTGGGTTGCCGTGTTTGCCTTCTGACACCTGTATGGCGTGAGATAAAGGAGTACGGAGAGTACGGGGGCTGAGTGGGGCTGATAGTATTAATGATCCATGGGAACCTCGGCTCAACAAAATCCACCTTTCCAGCTCTTTAAATCGTATAGGCCTAATAATAATCATGTATTATTTTCAGAGTTCAGAGTTTGAAAATTGTGTGTGTCAATAGCTCTGTATTCTGATAGTGATCATTCCATACAGTGTTTGTTCAGTAACAGGATCAGTCTCTCCAGCTCTTTAGTAAACATAAAAATGTTTTCAGGTCGGGATTCCAATTTCATCCAATCAAGAGAAAGAACAGAATAAGTGAAATTGAAAGTGATGAGACAATAAATAAATGAAAATGTGCAGACAAAAATTGGAACCATAAAATTGGTATCCTGACCTGAAAATGTATTTTCTGTTTACTAAAGAAACACTCTATATCAATCATTAAATCAGAATAGAGATTAAAATGTTTTACCAAACAATATTGTTTTTTAATAAAAAATATATCACCCTCTTTAAATGAACACTGATGATTTTACTGTGAATTATCTGACTGGCCCGTGCCTGGCTTTGAGAATTATGGAAATAACCCACTCCCTGCAGCCACGCCGTCGGGGCCAAATTACAAATTGGTGGCTGCTTCATGGGAGATATTGTGTGTACGTGCAGTTAGCTCCCTTTTTTATATCTCCAAATGAGATAATGCACGGCCGAGGCGCTGTTGGAAATGTCAGTTTCATTGAGCCAAATAATGTTGTTAGGAGATCCTCTGAGAGGCTGGTCTGCTGCAGTGGGGTCTGGTAAATATGATAACAGTTAAGAGTTTGTGTTTGGTAAACTCACTCCCCTTTTGTACACTAGGCTGGATAATTAATCTTCTTATACAATGGGCCACAATGCTTTTTTTTTTTTTTCTTACCCACGTACCCACGATTAAATTACAATCTATTGAATCTATTGTTATCTTTGGCCAGTAAATTCTCTTATGATTTAGGTCCTTGGGAACTGAGCTTGGACTCTAAGGAGGGCGATGTCTGTTGGTTTCATCCTAAACAAAGATATCTCGAAAACAACAGGCTGAATTGCCATGAAGCTTGCTGAGCTCATTCATGTTCCCTGGAGGATGACACGTATACTGACTTTGGTGACCTTGTGGCTTTGCCACTCGCATCACCCTTAAGCCAAAATGTCAACTTTGCACAATAGATATCCCACAATCTAATGGGCAGATTGCCATGACATGTGTCCATCCAACACAACTAGATGATGATGTGTACAAAAAAATCTACCAGTGGTGTTGTTGTTGTGGTGCAGCATGACCACTAGCTGCTAGCGAGGATTTTACGCTCTCAGATTTGGCACAATAAAGAGTCGTCCAGGCAATAAATGTGATTACTATTATTTAATTAGCTTTTAATAAATTGTGCTATGGTCCTTTAGTACCACATGTGGCAGTTCCTCCAAAAATGAGTTAGTCTGGAAATACCTGTCTAGTAGTTACTGGGAGCAAATTGTACCCTTGAGTACCAAGAGTACGGCCTAGAGTTACACTGATGGAGACCATAACTATTCTAGACTTATCTCTGAAGGGAGATGAACAAGTCAGAGTAAAAGGGGGTGGGTTAAATGTATACACCTTCTGTTCTGTTCCCCATGATTTAGCTCCCAAAAGACATGAAGTAATGTGAGTCATGGGCTCCACACACCCCTCTGCTGCTCCCCGCCTTTCACAATCTCCCACTGACTCCCTCGTCCTGTCTGGTCTCAACGTTGAATGGTTTGCTTTAGAAATAGCTGCTCTTATGTAATTGCAGTCTTGACAGACGGACCTGGGTCATGATGCACAGCACGGCAGCCCCCAGAATGATGCAACCAGAGTCATGCAACATTCACCCTGCAGCATTGACAGGTTATAGTAATATTAAATTCATTCTGATGCACCGTTTAAAAAGGCTTCCTATTATTTCCATTATTCCTTTGCAGTTGGGTATTTTGCAGTCAGGTTTTTAATTATAGCTAGAGTCTGTAGCTATATAATTGTGATATTCAAATGACAGTCTATGTAGTTTCTGTCAAACAGTATGGGTGGTGTGTTTCCAAATATTCCCTCAAAAAGCACTTCCATAGAAAGTAAACTGTAGAAGCTAGCGAGGAAATGGAGTTGAATGCCTCCTGTGATTTCAGTAAAGGATGCATAATGTTGAAACAAAGCATTGCTTCTTGCTTCTCCATTTCTCTTTGACACTGACCTCCCCCCAGACGGATAGACTGTTATCTCCGGACAGCAGGGGGTTGCTGGAGAGAGAGGGAGGAAAAACAAAACAATCTCAGAGAGAACAAAAGTCTGAAATCTTGTGGTGAGCTAATTTTGTTTTCTGGCCCCTGGCTTTTTTTTGTTTCCCCGCCAAAGCCAATCTTTGAGACTGCCGACTGTGTCTTGCAGTCACCCCAGTGGACTTGGGCGATATCATGCAATCAGCGCTACAAAGAACCATTGATTTAAACATAGATTTGTTTTGGTGATTTAAACATCTGTCTGTTTATTTTGTAAGAGGCCTATTTTGGGAGGAGGGATGTGGTACTTGTTATGTGGGTAATAAGCTGTTTTATAATGCATCCAAGTTGCTAATGGGTCTGTCAATGAGCTATAGGTTCAAATTTGACAATGGAGTAGATTTGGGAATATTATTTGAATCAAAACCATAATATTGACCAAGGGATGGACATGTTTTGAATTGATCTCATTAATGCAGGTTCTGGATCTGGATTCTCCAGAACCTCAGAAGAAAAAAACTAAAGCAATGCTTCTGTGTCATCGCACAAGTAGCCAAAAACCAAGATATTGGAGGGGTGGCAATGGAATCCAAAATCTACAATCTACATCAGAAATAGTGACGTTTGCAAAATGTTGCTTTCTGCAGAGGGGAGCCGCAGCAATGCGTAGGTGTTGGATGTGCAGTGACTGCTGGCTTATTATGTACATTTGGTGCACCTTCAGGCAACTGGAGACCTTCCTATATATATGGAAGTGTATATACTGTATAGAGTATAAAGTAAAATAACTGACAACAACAAGGCAAACAGTAGGCCTCTTTTGTATTTCTCGGTGCATAAACAATGTTGTATAGCATCCAACCATGGCGAAAGTGCTTGATGAAAGAATGATTAAGACATTGCTCTTAGATAGTTTCAATTTAAAACCTATTATGTTTATTGATCTGTTGTGAACTTGTCTCAAGCAGCTTCCAATGAAGGATTAGCAGAGCTGCTACTCATGCGTTCTCCTAATGAGACAGCTTGTTATTGTGCATGTCCTTAATGACGGAAACGAGACATAGATCTACAGCACTGTGTTTGTACAAGGCGGTCTCAGGCCTCGTCGTACAGTGCGTTCTGCTGCATGCACCGATTACAACGCTTCCTGTTTCATCATCATCATCAGATTCTGGGAATAGATGAGTATATCTCTGGTTGATCGTAAACCATCCAATCTTGTTCTTCACATTCTAACTGTCGTCAAGTTCAACTTTGTACAGAATTTTGCTATACATACATATAGAACCTGGGAGCAATCACTCCTCCATTTTCCCTTGTGTATAGCATAAACTCTCCACTTCAGGTCAACAAGCTGCAACAATATATAACTGCTCTGGCTTCCAAAGTTTCAGATGACGGACCGAGATTTCTTATGCATATCATTACTACCCTGCATCACATGGTAGGGTATTGTAATCGGTCCCGTCTGTGTGTCCGTTACGTTAGCAAAATAACTGGAGAACAGTTGGACAGATTTTCATGAAACTTGGTGGGAATGACTAATAGCCTCTCCCAAGAGTTGATGAACCTTTCAGTCCAACAGGTCAAAGTCAGACTTGCATACATTGTCACTCAGGAATTGAGAGAACAACAGATGTTGGTACAGGCAGTGTTTTCACTTTCTACTAAAATAGTACTGTACTTGAGACATTTCATTCAAATTGGTATTCAGATTTTGCTGTGATGTAGACTATTTTTATTTTTTCCAAATGAGTAGATTCACTACATGAGCAGCATTAGTTAGTTCTTTACTCATATATTATTTATATTTTAATAATATATGTTGCTGTTGTTGTTATTTTCCTCAAATATATGTTCTAAGCTGTGCAAGGATTATTCCTGCTGGATACAGGCATTCCAGAAGGTTTATCAAATTCAGTGTTTAAATCAGATCACTTTGGAAGGTTGTGGCAGTGGATCCAATCAAGGTCAAGTACAGCTGTCATGTATTAACTCTGGAGCCAATCAGAAAATGCTTAAAACATAAAATACATGTGACTGTTCAAATGACATAAAATTACTGAAGCGGAATTAATTTGTATATAAAAAGGAACCCTTTAGAGAGACCAATATGTGTGCCCAGTTCCAACAACCAAACTGCTGGAAGCTGTATCAATATTACTGCTAATAATAGAATGGCAAAACAATTCGATGCGGGTAAACGGATAAAAACTGGTAAAATGATTAGAATTATTCTAAACATTGGAGTTGTCTAAGAGGAAGCAGATGGCTGAATAGACATGATAATACAGTATCTGAAAATGATTTTCAGCTGTTTCACTGATCCAGTTATTATGCACAGACATGCAAATCCATATGGGAGTTGTGAACAAACAGGTCCAGGCTAGCCTCACTAACACCATGGGGAAAAATGTCTCAGTGCTCAACGTCTTCATTGCTTCGGATTCATTGCGATTCATCGCTTCAGTGCATTAACCACATGATAATCCTAGTGTCCTTATTCTGGGGTGAACGTTTGACAAAAATAGCCGATCTACAAGCTTTAAACGCATCACAATGCTTTGTACACTTGTAGATCATCTATTTTCGGTGAAGATATTTAGTGTAGAGCAAAAACAGGAGGGGCCCTAGTATAGAGTCCTAGGGGACCCCAGTCAATGAAGTCAAAATTAAGTTAATCCACGACGAATTTGCGGTTAAATCGTAATTCAATTAAATTTGTGTAATTGTTGCATACTTTTTTGTCTTGATTGATTTGTCTTGAAGTGATTTTCCAATAAGCAATCATTCTGAATCTGTAGCCTATAATTGATTTCCATAGTTTAATTCTTCAAAAAAATCTATGATTGACAGTGACACAGAGTCCATAATCCAACAAAAACATGCTGCATTTCCTCTCTGTGAAGCAATTTGTAACCCTCTCTGAGTTCATCGTAGTTATCACTTTGTTCCAAGTACCCACCCATTGTGCCCACCATTCACAAGCTATATCATATGTCCCCTGGCCAGCAACCCCCCTCTGAACACCAAAGACCTACAGTAACAGGAAGAGGCACAACAAAGGTTCAACCAACATATGTTGGTAGGTCATCAAATGTCTCGCTAACTTTGCTCCCAGCCAAGTCCTATGAGCCATATTTAGTTTATTTGAGGTTCAGGTGTTGACATTTGCTTTCATTACATCCACAGTATTTATTTTCCTTTTTTTTTTTTAAATGTTGTGGAGGAAATTTGATATCTGTTGGACCGAAACGCAAGTTGCAGCATTGTCCTGTTCATCAATAACACGACTTGATACCTTTTGTGAACCCACTTAAAACATGTTAAGTTATTCATGTACCAATAGTGTGCATAATACAGTGTAGTGTACATTGTAATAAAGTAGCGTGCTGAGTGTGTGTGCTAGAGGACAATAATTGTAGTTTTGTGTTCCCGATCTAGCCAATTACAAGGTCAATACTTAAAGGTAGGGTAAGTGATTTGCAATTATTCAAATAATTGCAAAATGGGTCTATGTTCTGATAGTGCTCATTACTATAGAGTGTCCAGTCTCCAATGTCTCTCCAGTACCTTTAAAGTACTTATACTGTGTGTTCAGTGAATTAAGAGGATTTATGAAAAAGATTACATCGTCCAAATCTGATTTTCCACTGGAAAGTCCTTGATAACATATATCTTCCTCTTGAGTTTTAGAGACTAGTTTTTTGTTTTGTTTATATTACTTCCATGAGAACATCTATATTATTTATAGTAGGCCTCTGTACTGTGTGTTTAGGTTCCCTTCCCTTGTGTGTGTCTACTCAGTGATGCACAATTTATCTTGCTGTTGAATCTTTCTTGCGTGTGTGTTTGTACTGTGGCAACATCTGGACTTCATTCCATGGCACTGTAGTGTGTGGAGGAGACAGTGCCCGCTTCCCATTTCAGCGGGCGAAGAATCTCGTGATGTGACGATGATCTGGAAAGCGAGCAAATCCAAAGGAAGATAGATGGGTTCTGTCTCATGGAGTGCATTGCTTTCTACAATGCTACAGCAGGCCTGCAACGATTTATTTTGTTTTTTCGATCAATCGAATAATCAAGAAGTGTATTTTTATATATTAAAAAGTGATGGGAACAATTCTAACCACTTAAATGAGTAGTTCACCCAAAAAATTACTTATTTTCTATCAATTGCGCACCCCATGAAGCCTTGAATTCATGGATATTCTTTTGTTTTTGTCACATTCCTAAGCCAATAATTTGATTCCCGTCTCCTACTGGCTAATGTATCCGGTAGGAGACACAAAGTAATTCTTTGTGTCTCCTACCGGAAATACACCCAGTCATCAAATTATTGGCTTAGGAATGTGACAAAAAAACAAAAAGAAATCCATGAATTCAATGCTTTATGGGGTGTGCAATTGATAGAAAATAAGTAATTCTTTGGGTGAACTACTCCTTTAAGCCCTGTTTTATACTTGTCTAATGGTGTTGCATAAAAAAAAAAGAATAGCCAAGCTCACAAACAATGGGTCACAATGCAATGTGAACTTGTACTTTTGCTATATTTTAAGATGTTTGTCACCAAAATGAAAGTAAAATGTATTTTTTCCCCCCAAATTAATTAATATTTTAAATTTCATTGATTTAATAATGTATTAAATCAATTAATTTGATTAACTGCTGCATCCCTTTCGACACAGTACCAAACTATAACCTTTTTTTATAATGGTTTTCTATTGAAATAATGTGATGTAATTAGACTAGAATATTTTAAGCACCACAACACTGGTTAACTTTTGGGTGAAAATTAAAATAAAGAGTATGAAAATGTCCCCAAAAAATAGATCTACAAGCTCACAATTTGTCGTATCATAGATCGGCTATTTCTGAAATAATTTAGAACATTTTTGTGGACAAGTGGTTAAGTGATAATTCTGAAGACTGTTCATACATGAAATTTATTTAAGTCTATTTAGATTGTGATCTTTGGACGTTTGTAGGGTTGGAAGGAAACATCTGTGGATGTTCTGCATTCACAACCTAATTGCCTTTAGAAAATAATCTGATTTGAATAGTTCTTTGCAGGTTATTGACAATTTGTCATAATGATATTAGCCATTCATGAAATTCATCGCTTACACTAATCATACAGTACTTCTCTGGATAGCTGTGCCCCATCCAGTTTGGGTGTTCTGCCTTGTATGCTGGCGGACAGCCGGCACCGCAAACACTTCCTTCCTGTATTGACTAATGCTTCAGTCAATCCCTTTATACTGCCATTTGCAAACGCATGTCAAAAATGCTATTTTGTTTACCCGTCCTCAAGGTGGGTAAACATGCTGCTCGACTCAGCTTGGTGTTCCGACAAAACACTGGGACACTTCCGTCTCTCTTTACTTCAGTTTCCTGTGCGATCAAAGCAGGGGAAAGGGGGCACCCCTACACACCCGCCACTCCCCCACCCCCAACCAGCAGAGACTTATGCCACAGGGCTGTGGTGTCATGTCTCTCACTGTGAGAGTAAAGCAAGGGGGGCAGGGACAGGAAGGGCTTTAGTTTCTATTTCTATTGTTCATCTTGTGTTGTTTTCCCTTTTGGCAGGTTGAGGACAAGGCTGGTCACCCGGTCGTGATATGATCATCACCGTCTCACTGTATTCACTATGTGGCAGCGGGAGATGCGGCACAGCGTCCGTTACTTTTCAGGTGAAAAGGACTGCATCTCGAAGACGTGTCTTTATGAATATGACTTAATTGTAATAGGCCGAGTGCTACTTGAATTCTGAGCCCCATTATAACATACTGTCCCACATAATAAAATCCCCTGTCACCCTAAATAAAGCCTGACCGAGGTGATTCAGACATCATCACAGTCCGTTGGGCTTTCAAATTATTTTCATAGTTTCACTATGTGTGAAAAAAAAGAAAGTATTAAAGTAAAAAAAAACAAAGTAAGAAACATGGCCACACCGAAACCTACACTAAATGATATCACTGTTTTCATCATCTTCCCTTTCAAGCTAGTGGAAAGGTTATTTTTGGAGAGATTTTTCCATTCTCTGTTCCAAAGTTGTACCATTAACATGCACGCTGTCAGTGTGAGTGGATGCACCTGTTGGTGTACTGTGTGTGTGTGTGTGTGCACTCGTGAGGAAGCTTCCTAGTGGAGTGGAGACATATTAACAACCAAGGACAGTCAAGACACTGGGTTCTTTCGTTACATAGGAGACACCGCTGTTTCCTCTGAGATATTTTCCAAAACTTTGGAACGCTGCTCTGCTTCTGGGAAATCTGTGCTCTATTTTTGATGTGCCATAAAATCTAAAGCTATCATAGCTGGCAGATTCTGCAAAGTGCTAAATTGTTTCTAACGACACTAGCCAGTGATGGTATGGTGTTGACAACACCTGCCTAGCTCGACCCCTATGTGTTGCTTATATTTGTTTCACACTTGACCTTTTATAGTCAGAACTCTTTGTAATCTTGTGCTAGTGTTCCATTGCGACCTAACTAAGTAAAATAGTTAGTAATTCGTCTTACCCCTCACTTTAAAATGGCACTATGTAACTTATTTTTATAATAAAATATAATTTTGTTCAATCTGTATGGTAGAGTATGTTAATACAATATAACTTATAATAATTGGGGTGGTTGTATTTTATCTCCCTGCTCTTCTATTGAGACATTTACTGTAGATTGTGTCAAAGGTCATTTAGACACAGGATCTGACACAAATTCTGACCTGATAGTCAAGATTCAATTTATCCCCTGAGCAAGCAAGCAGGCTCTAGCTCAATGGTAAAAATGTCAGCACTTGCGCAGGAAACTGGGTCCAAATTCAGGGTAGAAGAGGAAAGTTACATAGTTCAGCTATAAACTTTAATTTACAAGTAGTACAAAGTAGGTATATATTAGATGCTCTTATCCAGAGCAAGTGCAAAATCAGAGTAAAAGGCAAAATGGCAACAAATGGTCGCATAAGTAGGATGAAAGAGAACAATGTATTGCTTCAAAGAAACTAGGATACCAGGTATACATCAAACCTATCATCGAAAAGGTGACAAGAAGGTATAAGGTATATATTATTTTAAATTACTACAATGATAATGACAATAAAAGCAATAATTAATGGCATTTTATGCTACACAAATTCAGCGTTAAATAGTCTTTTATTTGAATAGTTATTTACAACTATATTCCACAACTGACAAGCTGCTTACTTGTATTTCTCTGTATTAACTTTTTTAATAGTACAGTTTCATGACAAATCATCATGTTACACAGCTGTTCCACAAGCAGACAAACCATCCCGTTTGGAGAATATCTGCTCATTATTTCACAGCATCACAAATATCAGCAGCTTAGGAATTTACCCTGACATAAGCCTGATTTAGTTGCATAATGGTGTCCCATGGCAAAAATATCCAATCTACAAGCTCACAACGCATCGCACGAGACGCTTTGTGAGCTTGTAGATCTGCTATTTGCCATTAGGCCATACTGAAATGAGTTCAGGTGGCTTAACTGAACGGCAACAACAGCTGGAAGGTGGGTTTTTACTGGAGTTGTTCGTGGGGCCGTTCTGACAAGCTGCATAAAACACAGGGTCGGGGCAAAGTCCCCCCGGGTTCCATCTTGACCGCTGCGTGAGAACGGCGCGGGAGTGGAGCCAAGCGCAAACATCTGGGGGGACTCTGGGACTGCAGGGGCCAGGGGTCGCGCTGAATACTCTGGGAGGCAAAGGGAAAAGAGTGCCTCTCAGGGTCGATTCAAACCAGCATCTCCCCGTCGTCCCGGGGGACGAGTGCTAATTTTGCTTCATGTACTTAAGGGGTCCTCTGTCAATTATGTCATTGATGATGAATGGAATGAGGTTTGCTAGGTGGCCGTGCATGCAGTGTACATTTCTCTCAGCAACAACGTGTGACCCTAGTCTTGGATCAAGACATAGATGTATTTGATCGATTTCGACATTTGCATATCTATAAACAAATATAAAAGTCAGACTCGATAAAATACATCTATGATAGTCTTGATCCAAGGCTAGTGTGCTTTTCACTTTTGTCTTCAAACGTAGCTCGGATCAAGGGTTTTCTCCCCGAGAGCCTTTGCGATACTTTGGTGCATCAAGTTTCAAAACGGCTAGCGCCGGTTGGCATCCGGCCAAGACTGCATCATTCTCACTCTTGCCACCAGACACATACGTGACAAAGCTTTGTCTGGTGACAATTTTGCTTTTTGCTTTCTCAAATCATAAAGGCAGATAGAGGTGCATTCATGCTAGCTGATGCGTACCACTTTAAGCACTTAATCATGATGAGTAGAAAAAATTGCCAACCCACAAAGTTAGAATGTGTTTGAAAATGTTGTTTTTATTTAAATCTAAATTTTAACATTTTGTTTTTGCTTATAATGACATGCCCAACATATGGATGTCAGTTCTAGGACAGATGACACAACTCTACCTCCATCCAACTCTTCTCAAACAATAATATTCACAAACATTACAGCTGTGGCAAAAATGTGTTTGCCACATCTGTGCACTGTGCAGTGAATAGTCATGTTCAGCTCAGCTGGAATAGAACTGATCCGTTAACAAATTACTTTCAAACAAAGACCTCAGCCAAAAGCAAGAGATCATGAAAGTAATATTTCCTAACATTTATTTTTGAGTCATAAATACATCAAATATCAAATTTATGGCTTGAAGATCAAGCCATCTGAGAACGTGGAATTAATGAGTATTAATAATGAGTATTTTATACTCATAACAGATGTTTCATTATCAGTTCCTGGAAAACATTTTTTGTTAGTTTTTTAGCCCAGCTTTCATTTAATTTATTTATCCTTCATTGCAGTGTGTTGTATTGATTTGTGAAATCACATAAATATTTATGCATATGATATTGATACATAACAGAGATGACATAATGAGCTAATCTAAATTTGATTCAGTATAGAAAGCAAACATATTGGCAGTGGGTTCCCAAAGGCTGTATTATTGTCCAATGTATCGGTGTCACAATGTTTGACTGGAACCTGATGAGAAAAGCAGAGCCATCTGTGCTCTATAGTTTCTTTGCTTTGTTAATCACACGTCTAATAATAAATTCTAATTGAAAGTCGTGTTTGAATAACACAGTAATTGTAATCAATAATAACACACACACACACACACACACACACACACACACACACACACACACACACACACACACACACACACACACACACACACACAAGATCATAATGTCATACAACATTATTTGCTGTAAATGGCGCTGAAACGCCCTAATGGGATCCTTCCTGTGTCTGGCTACAGTTTTCCACAAAACACAACCTCAGTTATGCAATAACTAGCATTCTTAGGGGTTGGACACAAAAATGACAAAATGCACTAAGGACGCACACACATACACACACGCGCACCCCCCCCCCCCCCCCCCTCTTATTTTCTCCTCTCTGTAATTATTTCCATGAACCAACAGCTTTCAGGGTCACACACTCCAAAGAGGAAACAGAATTCCTAAAAAGCCCTGCAGCCTTTTGATTACTTTGCCAATTTGTTCAGCCCACTGTCCCAGCATTGGCATGCAAGTCGTGCATGTGCATTCGACTTTTAACTCTTTAGTGTGTGTGTGTGTGTGTGTGTGTGTGTGTGTGTGTGTGTGTGTGTGTGTGTGTGTGTGTGTGTGTGTGTGTGTGTGTGTGTGTGTGTGTGTGTGTGTGTGTGTGTGTGTGTCATTTCAAATATGTTGGAGGCTCAATGTATATAGTTATGCGCTGGTCTGCAAGCTCACAATGCTCGCATTACGAGTCACGACGTGTTGTGAGCTTATGGAGATCGTCTATTTTCGACGCACAACATGGAGGGCACGCAAACAAGTATAAATCTGGCTTCATTGAGCTGCCTTTCCAACATGGCCCCTGCAAAATCCGGCCGATGAAGCAGCTCAGTCCTTGCCTGCAAGATCTTTAACATACTGTAACATACAGTAACACGCTCCACTCCATTGCAACAGTAGACACTTTGACCCGAAAAACCTTTATAGTATCATATACTGTATGCATCTCTGTAGCGTGTTCAGTTTAGCACTAATGCCATTACTAGAGGGACATCTTCTGAACTTCTGCTACAGTTGTTAGGCCTTGTTTACAAATGTAGTCACTAGGTAATTTGTCAAACAGCTCATTGTGGATTTACTTTGTTCCAAAAGTGGATTGTTCGAGGCCACGTGTCAGTGCACAACAAGGGGAACAATGGAATTGGAACAAAGCCAAAACACTGCATCGGTATGCAGGGTCTCCAAAGGTGATGTATGAATTCCTTTAAGTGAAATCTGAACGTCAATTTGGATAACTTTTGGATGGATTTGTTTGATTCATCAACATTTTCACCACAGATGATTGAACTCTCATTACGCTGGTCGTTATCGGTCATTAACAGGCCCGATCACAAGGCAAGGCTCATTTGGATATGTCTGGTTTTATTTCGCAGAGACTTTTCTTGGGCCACAGTCTGGACAGTTCAAAAAAGAAAATCTAATACGTGTGGGAGGGTCTCATTGGGGCCTCCCTGAAGCGTGACAGAACCTGGATCTCTGGTTCGCAGACACGCTCACTCCCACCACTAACATGCAACTCCCACTCCCATCTGTGTCAGACGCAGACTTCCCAAGTAGAAGCCCTGGGTAGCCCAACCAAAGCCACTGTTCAAGGAAGAGAGGATCGGAGGTGGGGCCCGGTCCAAAATGAGGACACGGGCAGATTGATCTCAACGCAGACAGGAAGTTTCCCAACTGCAAGCGCTCCGCTTGGGCTGCTAATTCCGTTTAATGCCCTAACTTGTTCACCAGTTGTGAGCATGCTAGGGTGCGTGGGTAAGCTACCTCACTTCGCACGACACTATCCCCATGTCGCTTTACGCACACGTTGGGAACCAGCCCTCCCATGGGCTGCTTCGGGAGGGGAGCACAGGTCTGTGTTCTGTAAGACTGTGCTCACCACACATGTACTGCAGGTCAAATAGTATAATAAGACATGTTTTGGTTAAAACAAAAAGTCAAGTTAAAACTCCATATTCTAATAGTAATCATTTCTATAGCCTATACAGTGTTTACCAAACAATGGGTCGGGACCATTGTAGTAAGTTTTCCCCATTTTTGTTGTAGTTATTGTTCACACCCGTCTAGTCTCGGGTGACGGTAGTATAACCGCTTACTACGACCTAATGGAGTAGGCAAATGATGGCAAGGCAGACAGTTTGTCAGATTTAACAGTGTTTATTTTCCACGAGGGATGATCATAAAGTATAAAGCAGCAAAAACAAAGGGAGACCATTAGATATATCTGTAAATAGAAAACAAAGGATATTAAAAAACAAATACTTCAAATGTAAAGTTAATCAAGAATTATTATAATAAAATAAATACAACAAATTATCAAATGATTAGGCCAACCAAATTCTATAATAAAAAAATGCATTTTAACCATGGTTTTAACTAAATATAATTACAAAACACTTCATCTCCTTGACATTGACAGCTCCCAAGCAACTCAGTAGTCAGACAATCATAGCAGAGTATCAGACAGACAACAGCTCACCCATTATACACCCCATGGCCCCTCCCACCAGACAGACCAAATAATCAGTGTGATTTATAATTCTGTGTCCTTCCTGTTCTTGTGAAATAAACCAGCACAAAATACATTATTTACATTTAATTTAGACTTGTAGATATTGTATCTTTGCTTTCAGTGTCCAGTGTCCCTCTTTGACACATCAAACCCCTGTCCACATACAAGGAATTGGTTTGGCCCAATTTGGCCCCAATCAGTGGTTGGGTACAGGTGTGTTTCCTGGCAAACCTATATTATGACCTGGACCCCATTGTGACTCTTTTAGGTTCCAGAGCAGAGCAATGGTGAGAGAGATGATTATGATTTGTTTGGTAATTGCTTTCTTGAATAAATAACTTTAAAGTTTCTGTTTGTGTCCATACACCACCCAGCAAGCGTGCTCTCTTGATGGGCATGTATGTATAGCACAATCAGTTGGCATTGTTGTTTTCGTGACAATGTGTGGTCACATTGTCACATTATTATTTCCAAAGATTTAAATACAAACAAGAAAGTCCATACAAAAATGTAAACAAATAGTGAAAATAGCCAATCTACAAGTTCATAATGTGTCTCTTCCTGATTCGTTGGGAACTTGTAGATTTTCACTATTATATAATAAATATTATATATTACATACATAATGTATATGTAAAGTTCTAAGAAGTTGAGCTAGCAGAGTTGTCAGGGAGTTAAAACTGATAAACCACAGTGTGACTGTTGATAGATCAGTATTATCTTCATCAAGTTTGATGAACTATATTGTGCATCTTCTATCCAATTGAGTTATTCTATCCATGTGAGTTAGTTAGCTATCTGCAATTAGTTTAGAATTAACATGCATACAGTTGAGTTGTGTGTCATTCCGAATCCACTGTTTTGTTGTTTGACTTTGGTCAAGCAAAATCAGGTCAGGATAAAACATTTGAGTATGATGTAAAAGTTGAACATTTCGGCCATGTTGTCTGACATGGCCTTCATCTGTGACTGAGAATCTTTGCCTCACTCATCTACAACACTGACTGTTATTTTGAAGAGACTCAGGGTTGACAACTTTAAAGTAACATTCAGAACAAAGACTAAACCGAAAACTGAGCCAATTTGGTTTATTATAATGATCAGGGTTGCTCCTGCGTAGAAGTTGTCGCCCCCAGAGGGTGTGGGTTGTGTGTGTGTGTGTGTGTGTGAGACTATACTTGTGAGGACCTTTATGTCCACAGAAGTGTAGTAGAATTCGAGATGTAGACATTGTGAGGACAATTTTCCTAGTCCTCTCAGGATACATGTTTTTTTGAGTGGTGCCAACCACTCCTATACGTGACTTTGTCCGTCCGTATGTTATGTCCGTCCGTCCGTCCGTCCGTATGAGCACGGCCTCTCTGTATGTTTGAGCACAGCCTCAACAGCTGCGGCTGATTGCAACACAAAGATGCAACCAGTTACACTAATTATACACACACACACACACACACACACTGTGACACACACACACACACACACACACACACACACACACTTTTGAGTATGTTATGTCCGTCCGTATGAGCACGGCCTCTCTGTATGTTTGAGCACAGCCTCAACAGCTGCGGCTGATTGCAACACAAAGATGCAACCAGTTACACTGATTATACACACACGCACACACACACACACACACACACACACACACACACACACACACTTTTGAGTAAAAATACTTAAAATGAGTAAAAAATACTTAAAAGATGTCAAAATGAGTTAAAACACGTACAAATCAGTAAAAACATTTTAAAGTACTTAAAATGAGTAAAAATAATTTGAAGTCATCAAAG
The DNA here is from genome assembly GCF_963454915.1 of Gymnoscopelus microlampas. Taxonomy (NCBI): domain Eukaryota; kingdom Metazoa; phylum Chordata; class Actinopteri; order Myctophiformes; family Myctophidae; genus Gymnoscopelus; species Gymnoscopelus microlampas. Next base: position 16,387,818 of record NC_139954.1, on the reverse strand, counting down.
TCTGTAAAAAGTAACTAATGAAATGAACTCATGAAAGGCACCACTCTATTCACACTGGGTGTGATTTTTTTTTGTTGGTATAATAGTGGCATGGTATAAAAAAAATGGATGTCAAGTGGATGGCAGAGCTCACAATATGCAGTGCTGCATATTGTTTTTCCTATACATTATTATTGTATATATGTATTATATATTATGAGGACATCAACAGTCTTGAAACAAGTGCAGTGCCTTACAGAAGGATGCCTGTGTTGTGTGTTTAAGGAAAAAGAAGACCCCAATGCCTTCCAGTCCTGGTTGTTGTCCATCTGTCTCCTGTAGATGTGAGTCCAACTGTCTACTCACTGGCTGTAGGACATGCGAGTCCAACTGTCTACTGGCCGTAGGACATGATGTATGAAGAAAATGAAGTCAAGAATAAGACTGCTCAAGGTAGGAATCTTTCTTTCTTTTGCATTGAGTTATTTTGTGTCACTTGCAGACAACGGCTGACCGTTCTTTTATTTTGTAAATGTGATTCTGTTGCTTATGTGTCTTGTGTGTTTTACAGTATGCTGTGTATAATATGGTACATGCTGGTGCGCTATTACAGTTACACATGTCCAATTAATTTGGCTCTGGAATTGAAGACTGATGCAAATCTGCAGTGCATCTGTTGTGTTGTGGCTGCGGGTTGAAGGTAGTGAGTTGTGACAGGATACAGTATGCATGTATGTGACTTTTGGTCACTAGCCTATATGTGAGTTCACTGTTTTAAAGTTTCAAGTTCAAGCTTAAGGTTTTGAGCTCTGTTATAAAGGTGAGAATCTACAGTTTGTCTGTTGTGTTGTAACTGCTGTTGGAGGTTATGAGGGGTGTGTGTGTGTGTGTGTGTGTGTGTGTGTGTGTGTGTGCCCTTTACTGATCACTGTCTCACACTCATTCCTAAAGAACACTGCACTCGATGAGGACATCATTATTCACAGTAAAAGCCAGACTACATGTCCTTCCCAACAGACTCAATCTTTCCATGTGGTTCCCCACCACTCAGGTCCCTTATTGACCACACCACAGAACAAGTCACTGAAACACTGTCACACATCTTGAATGGCTGTTATGCATACAAAGGAATGTACCGTATATAGCACAAGAAGGACATATCAAACCATCATGCATCTATAGTGAGGATGTACAAGCATTCCTGTGTCATTCCATCCATGGCTCATCTCTGTGCACCAGTTTTTGTGGTTGATGAAGAGTCCAGGGAAGTGTCTGTATTAGAGATAGCCCCTTTGACTCTAGCTTAGGGGAAGCATTTATGACCAAGGTAATTAAATACCAATCACTCCCAAATACCCTCTCAGAGCTCGTCTAGGTGCAGACTATTTGTTTTTATATTTGGCAGCCTAGAACATACCCACAGACTGTTTGTTAGAGGGTTTCAAACTTAGGATGCCCAAAAATGAGGCAAAAAGGCTGGTAAAGTATTGTCTGTAATAACTGGCAGACGCCATATATGGCGTCTGCCAATATACCCATGTGTGGTATCCTTATTGTATCATGACGATATATGCCATTTTTTTTAATGTAACCTTACTGCACCTTTAATATTTGTCCTTGTATGCTCTCCTTTATGTGAACATGAATCAATTGTGTGCGTGCGATATTTAGTAGATATTTTTGATGACGATGTACGGCCATTCAGCTATGAGATATAGCAGAAACAGCGACCAGCCATAGTGCAACTATCTGAGAGAGTTTAGTCATTATAGGCTTTATTACTTAGAAAAACAAATATTGCATTCAGAATTTGTATGCTCAACATTTTTAACTGTTGGCCTTCAGCTATGAACCATTGCGCAACTGCAATAGGCTTTATTACTTGTCAATTTATTTTGCAGTCGTGCAACTGTGCAATTGCCTTCTAAACTTTTAAGCTCGAGTAATACAAATTATTTTGCACACCTGAATAGATTCCCGTTGGTTAGTTTTTTTCCTCTCACTTAATAAGTAAGTAATGCTTAATTTGTAGTCCGTCCTATGATTTTGTCGCATGCCGAAAATAGCCGATCTACTGATGAATTACATATGAGCAGCAGGCATACCGGACTGTGTGTGATTCTGGAGGCATTATGCTTCTAAATAGCTACAGTGTCAATGGGAACATAACCAATTTTTAATGACACTCATCAAACCCAGACATTTTCATCCCATGAGTGACTGATTAACCTGATTAATTCTTAATCCAGCCTGCAACTAAAAAAACAACACCAATACTCCCAACACATGTACTGTAGGGTATGGGTTTAGTTTTTTCCTGGACCCCAACATTACCCTCCGCTGACCGAGCACCACTAATCAAGTTCCCTCTGTATATTTTACAGGTCAAGGGTCATTTGCCCCTCTGTGGTGCCTGGCAGACATTCCAGAGCTGGTCAGGAAATGGTGCACTCTCGCTTTGCACCATTTCCCCATGTCCTGGCCCCAAGCTTAACAAGCCAAGGGGTGGATGGGTGGGTGGGTAGGGGGACAATGGCAGGAAATGGGGAGAAAATTCTAAATGTCACTCTTGAGAGTGGACCCCAGAAGCAAACCACAGATGGATGGGCGTGAACTCATCAGTGGATTAACCACTTAAGGCCCCAAAACATATAGCTTTCAGTCTCATCACTGTCACAGTATCTGTACAAAATATTTTCTTATGGGAGTCCCTGGCACAAAATCTTTTGTAATGGATCGTCCATGGTCTAAAATGTTTGAGAACCACTGCAGTAAAAAAAATGTGCTGTGACAATCCAACCTGAGCCTACACTGCAACTAAAATGTGTCATGCTATAGGTGTGAAATAGCCTATGGGTTTTTGAGTGCAATTTACTGCAAGAGTGTACAAAAAAAGAGCAAATCATGCCAAGAGTGTTGAAAACACACTACCGCGATTCTGCCTATTAGCAACTTAAACCCTATGTATGGCGAATAACAAAAATAGCCAATCTGCAAGCTCACAACACATTGCAATTTTGGACATTTGGGGAACTTTTTTGAAACATTTTGCCTGCTATAACATGCCCAAAATAGGGATTCCAAGTTAATGCAATCTTCTGCCTGAACCTTGACTAAATTAAATCTTGTCAACGCATGCAGCACACTGTGCAGCGTCATGCATCACAAACTTAACACACGCATCGCAGCTGTCAGGCCGAGATTGTTACACTACTATCAGAAAATCGCACCGACAGGAAACAGACCACGGCAAGCACAGGAGGAAGTTTACTTCAGTCCTTATCACAGCAATTCTTTGTTTCAGGAAAAAAAAGAAAAACATCTGAATAGGCTTTTGTCTTCTATATTGAACTGAGTTTAGATGTACGTGCGTTCGACTCCGCGGCGAAGAGCACAGTTGATGTCATGGCTAAAAATGGTATACGGGAGAATTTATTGCCCCATGAATCTTTGCTGCTTGAGAACATTGACGTGCCGTTATTTCCTACGGTGCCACCCAGGTTTAGTGCTGTGCTCACATTGTTGGCAGTATGGGCAGAATTTTTGGAAGATTAGCACTGTACTACAATAGAGTAAGCAATTTATTTTACAGATACTGTAAATAAAACTGATGAGCTTGTCCAAATGATGGTTCTGATGTAGGCCTCCAACTACAGAATAATTGAGAAGCACATTTATCTTATATTTTCTTTTATATTTTATATGTATATCAAAGAATCTACATGAAGAAATTCTAATAGATTTATTTTTATAATTGACTAAATCAATTAGGCTAGTCTGATTATACTTTTTATATATTAGGTATTTTATACTTCGTCCTACAATGATGTCGCCCAAATCGATTATTTTATTAAAACATTTCTTTCTTTCTTTTCTTCTTTTAAATAATTGATTAAATCCATCAGTTTGATTAACCTTTACACCCCTATTCTGATGTGCAAATATTTTCTAACCAATACGTATCTGCTTGGAATTTATGAGACCATTGAAGAACATTTTGTTAAAAGACATTGTGTAAAAAACTCTACTCCAGCTCTTGTAAGAGAATGATGGCATATAAATCCTCCTCTCAAACTGACAAAAGGGTGGACTTCACTAGAGGTGAATCATGGTGAGTGACTAATGCTCCTCTGCCAGTCTATTTTCTGACCATCCCCCAGTGCATTTTCTCAGCTTTTACACAACAATACCACTGAGATACCACTTTATTATCCGTATTTTTTGAGAAACAACATTTTTGAGAATGGAGGGGTGGGTTTTCATGAAACGTGGTGGAAATGATAAGTACACTGCCCTGAAGAGACGATTAACCGTCAAAACGGCCAAAATTCGAGGTAAAAATGTACCTTTTGAGTGGAGGATATTGTTATATTCTATTTTCTCTCCATTCTGTTTTTATTAGCAGGGTATCTCCAACATGTATAGATTGCAGTCTTTGTGGAAAGGTTTGTCATGGGAAAATGTATCTTTCAAACAAGTGATACAGTATGGTAGGGTAGTCATGGCTTCTCATAAAGAAGTGACTCCTAAACAGATTTTTGTAACAACACAAAACCTTGAGATAGGTTTGTGATTGGACAAAGAATAACATAACATTACTTTTTCACACCTTTTTCACACTTGACCTCTCTAGACCACTATGCAGGCAGTTAAGATTTTCAGAATGTAGCCTACCGAATGGGGGTTTTGTTGGGTGTCATCGGTCACAATCATTGCTGGTGATTGTTATCGTCTACACTTTTCACATTTGAGTGAATTTATAATACTTTAATATACAATACAGTATTTAAAGCCACAACGACATGACAAGGATATGTGGCTGTGTGCAACATTTTGGTGGAGGCCTGCAGTGCTCTGTTGAGCTCACTTTTCTAGTTTCATTTGTGGTTACACAGAAAGATAATATTTATGGACACGCAGGTATATTACAGAAACACGCAACACTCGATTACTCACGTCAAAGCCCAAAATAATGTGTCTCTCTCTATACATGTGGGTGGTGGTGGGGAGGGGGTGGACTATTCCTGAAACCCATCAAAGAGTACTTGAAATTGTGGGCGGGCTCATTCGTCGGCTTTTGTTGCTCCCATAACAAAACAGTATTTTGTGAGAAAAGCTCTATTTCACTTGAGTTGACAGTCACTTCAAGTGGGCTCATGGGTCACTGTTAGTCATAATTATAATGAGTCATTTCTGCTGCAGCCCTGGACGCCTCCATTGTGGGACAACAAGGCAGCATCCGAGCCAGAACTCACTTTTATTCACTGTCACAACGCTGTAACAAGTACGTACAATATACATCCTGGGATAAAATTGTCTTACTTACTTACTGCCCTTTATGCCGGCTGGCATGCAGGGCAGCAACAAAGGATCTCCACTCCTGTCTGTTCTGGGCCAGCGTCTTTATAGAATGTGATGCAGCCGGGTCTTCAGCTCTCCCTCAACTGTCCTACGCCAGGTGTTCTTGGGTCGGCCTCTTTTACGTTCACCGTCTGGTGTCCAATGAAGGGCATATCCAATCCAATTCCACCGCCAGGATGGTAGCCATGTATGTCTGTCTGTCTGCAAACAGAGTATAACATTACCACAGTTTACTTACTATATACAGTATGATTGGTGATAGACTAGATTAAGGCGACTTAATCTAGAAGAGACATTTTTTCACACCAAAAGCCTACAGAAAATACTGAGAATATTCTGGCCCCAAACCATATCCAACCAACATCTTCTTAGCCTGTGCAAACAGGACGACCGACAGACAGACAGACAGACAGACAGACAGACAGACAGACAGACAGACAGACAGACAAATACACATACTCATTCATTGACTGACCATATTTTTATTGAATTCTTCAGTCCTCTTCCCCTGCCAGCAGTAGAGCTAACTCAGCTAAGTACCAGAGAGCAGTCGCCCAAGTGTCGCTTGCCAAGAATAACTGATCTACAAGCTAACAATGCAGTGCTGTTAGCTTATAGATCTGTTATTTTTGGCAAGTGACACCGTCGTAATACGGGGTATAAACTAGGCTTCGTTCACAGCCAATTCAGGCAATCTTTTCTCAAATATTTTTCGTCCATGGAGGCCTGAAATACTGTCAAAACCCATCACAGCATTTCCCATAACGCAGAACATTTTATTACTGTACATTACATTGAATTACTAGTAGTCATTCGTCTATGACGTTTGGCTGGAGCTACTCACACCAATCTTGCGCAATCATGTATAATCCCATGGAAAGACACATGCCTCTACAGTGGGAGAACGGTTCAAGTACTGTTTGACCTTTAGAGCGAGAACTCATAAGGGACATTCTGAATGAAACAAGAGCTTAACCGCATTAACCTTGTCGTCGCTATTTGGATTTTTATTATTTCTGGATATTTATTCTTCTGAAAATTGTTTTACATAAAAAAACTTAATTTACTTCCATAGAAACAGATTTGTGAAGTGGGGTTCATTCCCTGGGGAGCATGAAGGCGCACAGAAAGATTCCATGGCAATCCGGATAGTACTTTTTGAGATGTGTTGTTTGGGACGGATGGAGAGACGAGCGGACATAGCCATCCGTAGACGCCTGCATCTTGCATTGCTTCACGTCCAACTTCAGCTCTAATCTTTCATGTTTTATAGGTTTGACCTCCCGTGGAAGGTACAGCTTCACTCCACGTTTGTACTATAATACCCGTTAATTCAACATCAGACTCTTGATTGCTTTCATTTCAGAGCAGCAGGGCAAAGTTGCGAGGGGAGATTTTGTAAATAATCCATCCTGTGTTTACCAAGTGGTCTTATCTAGAGACGTGCAGGACGATTTGTTATGTTTAGAGCTGGAAAAGGAAAAACTTATCACAAATTGATCTAAATTAGTGAGTTGGTTCATAAACACAGAAGGTTATTCAAACAATAGCATCAAATAGTTTACGATGACAGTTGTTTGATTCACATCATTATTCATGTTGCTATTGTCTATGAATAACGTAATACATTGTCCTCTGGACTGTACGACCACACCTTAAGATCACTTTATATTCGGTAGTATGACAGTCTTGCTTGCCAAAAAGAAAAGAGTATTTAAGCTTTAATGGTCATAATTTGCATACATTGGGGTGGTTTGAATGGAGATATACTCTGTCAAATTGCAATACTGTATTCAGATTTTGTCCTGCTATCCTAACAACGGCCTTTGTATTGTTAAGATTTCAGAATTTGAAATTGCTGATCTACAAGCCAAAAAATGTTTTCATGAATTTGCTTATGAACATTTCTGAAAATCTTTAGAGGGTTTTGGAAGAATTCTGTGAATAATAATAATAATAATACAAAATGTAATAATTGTAGGAAATGGAAAGAAAGAAAGAAAAAGAAAGAAAAATGGAATATACTCACAACCCATAAGAATGTGTTGTGCGACCCTGTGTTTGGGAAATACTATGTGTGGGACACAGGCACACTGAACTAGACTACACACTGGTGATATGACAGACCTCTGGGTGGAGGAGTACACACTAACTATCCTTATGTCTACAAGCAAAGTAGAGACACTTGAAGGCGGTGATTTCTCACAATCGCAGGAAAGCGGTTTAGTGCTAATGACCCTCTTAGTAGTGCGTAACCTGGAAGGACATTTCCTCGTAGGATAGGAAGGTTACTCTAGGCAGTCCGTCTTGCTGGCTGTCCTCAGACTAACTGGTTCCATAAACAAGTACGTTTTTTTCCTTCTCTCCCTCTGTCTTCGCTGACGTGAAACGATTTCTGCAACCTGTTGAACATTCCTTCCCTTCGTTTTGAATGACAGATTGGAGTTGGAAAAAAATCTTGTTTTGTCTCGTTGAAGTAAGAGAACCTTATGTTTTTAGGACAGAGACATGTTTTTTAAAGATATGTTTTTTAGACAGAGAGATGTTGTTTTGATTGTTTCCTAGTTGGCAAAACTAATGAAGCTCTGTTTAAAACCACATGAACTCTTACATTTGGTGAAAGTAGACGATCTACAAGCTCAGAAGTGAGCTCGTAGATCGGCTATTTTTGGCAAAGAGATTTGGTATAGAAGCAAAAAATGAGGAGACCCCTGGGGGACTCCGGTCAACTGGGTTTAACCACTTGAAACCTAGCGTCCGTATTCTGGGGTGAACATTTGACAACATTTTCAAATGTTTTCAACAATTTCAGCAGAGATTGGATGTTGAGGGGAAAAAAGGAGGGGGACTAGTATAGACCCCTGGGGACTACGGTCAATAGGGTTTCATTGGTTAAGTGGTTAGAGTACTCAGTAAGTCCATCTGTTTCATGATATAAAAAAAGGACATATTTCGCAGATACTGTAATAGAATTGACAATAAGCAAAAACCCCATTGTATCATCTTGCCTCCAGGAGTAAAACAATCCATGAGATTTGATTGGGCGAGAGAGTGGAAACAAGGAGAGTTTTTTTTTAGAGACAATGTTTCTCCAGGACAAGGACCCTGCACTGCCACTCTATTCACTGGCACCATGAGGAGGGCTTAAGTACGATGTTCTGATAAATGCCACACAACAGACCATCGGTGCCATTGAGCATGGTACTAAAATGTCTGGCACTCCTTCCAAGCTGCTCTGCAGCCAACACCGGAAGAGCGTAGTTGTTGTAGTGGGCGACAATTCTGGGTGTGAAAGTGTGCAACTGCATGAATGTCAAGCACGGGAATTGCTGTCAGCAAACATCCCTTAGATCAGTGTTTCCCAAACAATGGGACGGGACCCATTTTGGGGTCGCGGGCCCATTTTTATGGGTCCTGAGTATATATTATTTTTTTCCTTCATTATTATTGAAAAAGAAAATAGCCGCAGTATAAAACAGGGTTTAAGTGGCTAATGTATTTTATTTTTATTGACCTTTATTTATTCAGGTAAATAAAGGTCCAGTTTCAGTAGTCCATTGAGAGCAGGCTCTCTTTTGCGAGGACGCCCTGAGTACAACACAGATACAGTATATACAATAGAAAGCAATAAACAGTGAAGTAAGATATAGTATAGAAGAACATTAAAGAAAATAATAATCCTACTATAATTCTAGTAACCTGACGGTGGGTGGGTGGATGGAGTCCTGGGTCTCCGATCAAACTGCGCATGCGTCGTGTTGCCAGGTTTCGCGAGAGAAACAAGCAACGAGGTCTATGAAAACGAGGCCAAACCAAACGAACCCTATACCACCAACATTGGCCCTACAGCGCTTACAGTCGGCCGACATGGCAACACCTAGACCCCGCCCACTCTCTCAGTACAACTCTTCCTGTGGAAAGTAAACACACCAGACGGACCCGAGGCGGCCGAGTAACATGCCTACGCCATTCTCCGTGCTGACATATATATATATATATATATATATATATACGCCCGTGGGGAGGGGTGACCGCGGGCCGGGGGGAGAGCCATATGAAATCCGTGTTAACGGAATCGCGGTCGGAATCGCGGAAATGACCAATACAAATGGAATTGGAATAAAACACGGACTATTGCAGAATTTGGAAAATAAAAAATATTCGCGGTAAAATATTTTTTTTTATCGCGCATTTTTACAAATCCACGGGCCACCACCATTTTGCATGGTCACATCCTACTTTATAAACAGTAAAATCCATGTAGAAATAGTCTTAGAAAGACGATAGAAATAATAATACATGGGCGACGCCATTTTGCGCATGCTCTAGACCGAATTATTTTGGGAACATTTTTGCGTATAACACAACAAGGGCCATTAGCGCCCGCGCAGTTGAAACGTGACGTGAGCAGACCTGATTGTATGGGTAACACATTTAACACACGTGAATTAAAAATAAACTCTGATTAATGTTGTTAGTGGTGTAAAATGCCATCAAAAAATATACTCAAGCCTGCTGCAGGGCAACAGAAAATAGCAAGCCTATTTTGCTATTTTATATAGCAAATTTATATATATATATATATATATATATATATATATATAGAACTATAACAACATAGTATTTATATATCCGTTTTTATATTTATATTTTGCTATATTAAAATAGCAAGCCTATATTGGTGCTATTTAATGTACTTATATACTGTTCTATGTTTGCATATAATTTGCAAATATTAAAGATTTGGAATTGTGTAGATTTCTTTCAGAGACATGTATGGACTGTTATATCTTGAACATTTATTCATTTCCACTTACCAGACACTTTTTTTATGGTAAAAATGAGCATAAAAAGCAAAATACAGAATTCAGAAATATTAAAATGGAAAAAACAGAATTTGGGAAAAAAATAAAACGGATTTCATATGGCTCTTGCCGCGACGGGAGCGACCGGGGGTGGGGGGGGGGGGTGCCACGACGGGACGTGCGCGGGGGAGAAACCGCGCGACAGGACGTGCATTAACCCCACGTTTGCAACGACTTTCGTCTGCGCCCTTCACCGGGTATGGTCTAGTAATAATAATACAGAGAATATAGAGAATACACATGATGTAAAATCACAATGGGTGTGCAAAACAGGTACACTCTTTACGTAATACCTCATTGAGAAGAACCTTAAAAGACTCTGGAGATCAGACTATCCAGTTTCAGAGAGACCTGGAGTTTATTCCATTTGTCAGGGCCATAAAATGAAAAAGCAGATTTTCCTTGTTCGCTATTCATTCGAGGAATTTTAAGAGAAATGTAAGCTTGTGCGTGTGTGCGATATCCCGAAGGATTGGTGTTTAAAAAAGAAGATAAATATAATGGGAGCTTGCCACACAGGGCCTTATAAACAAATACAACATAATGTTGTTCTCTACGAGTGGTGAGAGAAGACAAACCTAGGTTTTCATATAAAGTACAGTGATGAGTATAAAAACCATCACCGGTGATGAAGCGTAATGCACTATGGTACACTGCATCGAGAGGTTTTAGTATGGATATTGAGGTATGCATGTACAGCACATCAAACGTCAAACACAGACATAACTACAGCTTGAACAATCATCCTTCTGTTAGAGAGGGAGAAGCAGGGAGGGAGAATTACAGACAGCAAGTATGTCTGTAATCAAAATCAAAGTCTGTAAAGTAGCCAACTAAAGTTTTCAAATAATTGTAGTGGAGTAAAAAGTACAACATTTGCCTCTGTAGTGGAGTAGAAGTATTGGAAAATGGAAATGCTCAAGTAAAGTAAAAGTACCTAAAAATTGTACTTGGGTAAATGTCCTTAGTTACTTTCCACCCCTGATGAGACTTACTGTTTCTTTATAGGTATAAAGTTATCCCTAACAAAACACAGTACGTGTCAGGATGAACAACAGCTTTATCCATTCTTTATCCATTCTCCACAGGGGACTCCCACCAATTAGGATTCAAACACTGTACTGTACAGCTGCCTAGGCGACGAACAAAATAGGTTTCGGGGAATGGAAACGCAATCAATCCCATCAGAATTGGAAGTAATCTTTTGACACTGCCGGTGTCAGTTGACCCTGTGATCTTCCGGATGCCCACAGATAGATATAGCAGACAACTAAATCCCCACAGACCTCCCAAGGACAAATAGGAGACGAAGCGGTTTTAGCACACAGAGTAGCAACCGGTGGTCTTGTAGTATACTGTACGTCTGATGCCCTATTTATATATATACTGTGTACAGTACATGAACGACATGCACAGGGTTCGATTTGCTGGGGGGTTAGGGGGGATTCATGCCTTAAACTGGAAATGTAGACTGGAAAATGTTAGATTTTTGTCCACAATAATATCACAATAATATATATTTGAATACAAAGTTACTGTAAAATATTTTTTTTTTACAATTTTCAAAATCGCTAAAGTAATGTGTAGTGTGGCATTTTCTTAACCACCTAGGTTAAGAAAATGCCACAACCGTCTATCATGCACAAGCATGCTCCAAGTGCACTTACTGTATGCAGACATGCCTGCGCAGAAATACTAGGTAAACGCAAACGTGCAGTCATGAGCATACAGACAAAAACTCATACTCTGTTTCACACATCTCCTATTACGCCCACTCAAAAGCTATCCATGTCTAATGCTGTCCTGTCCATATATACTTTATCCTTCTACTCTCACTTCCTCTACGTAGGCTACGGACCTCCGTTAAGGTACACCTGTCGTCACACTCTCGCCTGTCACTTGTCAAGCGGCCATGTATGTGGCTGATACCCACTGAATGCTTCCCGAGAACTGCTCTATGCTGGATATAGAGCTCCAGTTGGCATGCTTGGCTATGTTGATCAAACACCCGTCAAGCTGCCAATAACGGACTGTTCCAAGCTATCACTCTCACCTAAGCAAGTCAGGGCCGCAGGCTTTAGTCACTGAGCAAAGCATGTTTGTCCATGGGTAATCGATTACCTTGATCCCATTCTGACTGGGACATCCATCAGAGACGGAACAATTATTCACCAGGGCTGGCATGCACACCTGCAGTGTTCCGTCAGTGCCAAAGTCATTAGAAAAGAGATGTGCTGTTGATCACAAAGTTAGTTAAAATATACTTCACCTGAGTTGGCTCTGTACTTGGTCTGCTCTTTTTTCCCTCTACGCCAAATCTCGTATAGCGATCTGGGAGTAAAACGGCGATCTACAAGCAAAAAACAGAACAACCATAGCTACAAGCTCACAACGGTGTGAGCTTGTAGATCGGCTGTTTTCTGAGAATGTTCCCCTCAGAGTGGGTATGCTGGGGTATTAGTGGTTAGTGAGGAGATGTTTAGATATTATCAACTTTGCAAACGCATCAGCAACGTGGTCAATATGTGATCAACTAGAAATCCAGTCTCTCGGCTCTCGCCGATTATTGTTTTTCCCTCCACCAAGGAGGTTATGTTTTTGCCCTGAACAAGATGTCTCAAGACATAATACATGGTTTCTCGTTAATGTAGCTGGACAAGAGTTGGTGTATCACAAGGAAGATTAGATTTAGTCGGATATTTTACACATACGTTTATTTTCATCATTCTTATCCCTACAGCCATGGCATATGGCATATATTTAGTGAACTAGAGAGGTACTGTTTGTAGATCATGTTTTTTTATGCGGTTGTGCATGGGGTTCCGGTCATAGATACTGTACATAGATACCTCATTTGATAATTTGATCATTGGAGCGATGTGTCATTGCCACTGCCATATGCGTATGCCCCATCTATGTATGAAGTAGGAGGTCTCTCCACAATTAAAATCCTTATTTTTAATTCTCAACTGATTTTCATGCGGTTTGGTTTGTTACAAATGTCAGACATGGAGCTATTATATGTATAGGATACTTGGTGAAATAAAAAATATAATAAACATATTATCTTACATAGATAATGTGTAGTAGCAGTAATGGTTGTAAAACAGAAAAAAGTTGAAGTCTCAGGTACTTATATACTAATTATTTCTTGCAGTGAAGTTATGGCAAGCTGCCCTAAATAATAGGAAGAGGGTGAAAATTGGTCGACTATAATCAATAAATCTGTCGACTACTGTCAATGCTTGCACATCAGCATACCTAAATCTGACACACCCATCCATCATTTTATTAGCTGCAGAACATTCTGTAGTTTTGAACCTGTACAGGAAAACAAAATCAGCCTATGTATTCATTCCCCTTTACGATTATGACCTGTTTCCACCTACATGTTTCTTCCTGAGCGCAGCATACAGTATGTTTTGAACTGTTTACAATGGGAACTGTTTACAAATCGGTTTAGCGTTTTCAGACGGGGGAAAAAAGCCTTAGCGGACACGCCAGTTTCTGTATGGGCAAGCATGGGTTCCCTTTAACCTATACTTAGTTGGCTGGCTTCTCAAGGATCCTACACTTAGTTGACCGGATTCCCAAGGATCCTGTACTTACTTAGTTGACCGGATTCTCAAGGATCCTATACTTAGTCGACCGGATTCTCAAGGATCCTATACTTAGTCGACCGGATTCTCAAGGATCCTATTCTTAGTTGACCGGATTCTCAAGGATCCTATACTTAGTTGACCGGATTCCCCCACGGCTATACACAAACATATCTTCCAAAAATAGCCAATCTACAAGCTCACAACACGTTGCAACGTTAAGTGGTTAAGGTCTGGGTCAGCAATCAGTAACCAAACCCTCCTTGGTGTTTCCCGAAGAATGGGCAGCTTGGTGACCCCCTGTGTAAACCGCTCTGCACTGCCAGTCAGAAGGAGCGGGTCAGGAGCGCGTTGCTGTTACTCTCTCACATATCAGCACCTGTCCTGTACAAGGAGGCCCCACCCCAGATGGGAAGCTGGGTGTTTTTTTTTAATAACACAGTTTAAATAGAATGAAGCCTGATTTATACTTTGTTGTACTATGGTGTCGTTTACTGAAAAAAAGCCGACCAGCTGTGAGCTTGTAGATCTGCTATTTCTTCGGCAAGGGACACAGTTGTACGATGGATACATTAGGGCGTAACACTTGAGCAATAACAGATGCCCCAAGAGTTTATTTCAACACCGAAAGCCAGCACACAGCGGAACCTCCTATGAGAAAACATGAAACACAACAGAGGGGGAGAGCGAGATCCAAAAACTCGATAGTACATCATCAGATCAGTATAAACATGTCAGTGCAAGATGAGATGGTGTTTAGGTGTACAAGCTAATGCCGAGCTCATTTAGAACTAGTTGACCTCTCGGGTCAGAGGCACGGCATTTTGAAATTGTTGGCTGCAGACAGCAAGACGGACGGCGTGGACGGACCTACGGAGAGGTCAGTGACAGGTACAGTTCACACACATATGGTAAGACCAGTCAGCTTTAGCGTTATGTGACTGACATCGGACCCAATAAACGTCATCCAATAGGACATAAATGCCAGGCTGCCAACACCAAACACTGCTGCAGGTCAGAGTTCATCCTAGCCAGCTCACACAGTAAAATCCAGAGCGTTAATTCAACTCGGATAGTATACAAATGGACTAAAAGGACCCTAATGGGTCCATTTACTGAAACTGTAACTTTCAGGATTTTGTAGTGCAGGGTTACAGCAGGTCACCCAACTCCCACCGAGACTCCACATTAATTTAAATAAAACATGCACTCACATACTGCTTATACTGTAGGCTATATGAGCATAACAGCAACAAACTGCCAAAAAAAGATATCTACTGTATACAGTACTGAATTTTGTACAAGATTAACCCATTCAGTCCAAGTGCAGATGGCCAGGAAATATTTTTTAGTTTTTTTTAGTAATAAGTTATATTTTTACGTTATATTTTTTATCTATCTTGATAATTTAATACATAGTTTTCCTTGGATCGTTTTTAAGTCACTGTCCCTTCAAAGTATTCTCATTCTGCATAATCAGGGGGAAAAAGTGTCTCGGCTGTGCTGAGCTTAATGTCTTTGAAAACACGATTGTTTTCCCTCCTAGATAGTAATTTCCAACATTCTAAAAACAATAAACAACCGCTGTCTGTCTCTCTATTGCCTAATTTATGCTCCGCCGTACAACACTGTCGCGTGCCGGAAATAGCCAATCTACAAGCTCACGATGCGTCACAGATTCAACGCGTTGCGAGTTTGTAGATCGGTGCGCGACACCACTCATAGGACAAAGTATAGGCTTGTCTCTCTCCAGTGAATTTGGCTGTTCTCCTAGGGATACAAGGCAGCTATCAGCTATAGCTATCAGCACAAGGCAGGGTAAGTGTTTTTATTGAGTTACAAACCCTCCCAACGTCCCCATTTCCTCTGCTGTCATGGAGGAGGAGGGGGTGTGTGGGGGTGGTGCTGATTAGATAGGGACAAACACACACGTTGGCGCCTTCTCATCCTGTGGCGCTTTTCCAGCTCGGAAAGGTTAAAGTGAACGGAGACACCCAAAGCGCTGGCGAGGAACTGAACCAGAAACACTGCTGTATTTCTAAAGATGTATTGTAAGCGTTTTTCATCTTTATAGCTGGCTGGCTCCCAGCAGCTATAAATGAACCATTGTCTAAGCCAGTAGTTCTCAAACTTTTTTGTGCCAGGGACTCCCAAATTGATATGTTTTTGGCCGCGGACCCCCATCTGAAAAGGTTTTGTGCCAGGGACCCCCAGAAGAGATTTATGCATTTTGATATTTTTCAAAAATAGATGTGTAGGCCTCATTTATTAGGCCTACAGATGCACATATTAGTGCAAACATGTAAATCTTCCAACTTGTTGACCCTATGGAAAGCTTCTCCAGAAAACACTGCAGCCTTCATCTTCACAAAAGGCTTCAACTTCCAACATGAATATTATAAAATAAATGATCAGCTAATACCGATTTGATATCGGTTGGCCAATATAGATTTCTTAAGGCCGATATTGCCGATACTGACATGACCGATTAATCGTGCATTCCTAGTTTCATGCATACATGTCGACTACAGTCTTTTGACACAATCGCACCCTTTTCCCTATCTGATGCATGTAGTTGTTGGGGAAAACAATTAAATGGTATCACACAATGTGAGATACGTTAATGGCAATTATTTACGTAAAGCTGCACCAGAGACTTTCAGCCACAAATGGCAGCAACAGGTAGGCCTAAATGTTTTGATCACAAAGACAGACAGACACCACATAGAACAAGGAGAAGGATTCATATGCCATGGAACTGAATGAAACTTTTAGGAGAGTACTCACACATCATGCTAAACTTGCTGTCGATCTTTCTGAAATTCACAATGCGTCGGGTTTCTGTGTCTGTGCATAACTGTAAGTCCTGGATTTCCCGAAGGAGGTATACCCGTTTTCGGTTCTGGTTAATTATCTCATAGCTATCTCAGGAGCAGATTTGAACTGGAAACATATGACGCCGTATGTGTTTGAATTAATATTCAATTTCTAACAAGGCTAGAGCAGTAGGTTCAACTCCAGCTGAAGAGAGAGAGAGAGAGAGGTGGAAAGACAGAGAGGGAGTGTTGCTCATGTTCATTTCACCGGCGGTGATTTTATTGGCATGTTCACACACGGACACAATAACTCTGCAGTAGTCCTCCCATTGCAAATCAGATCTCCATTTTTATGAACAAACTGAGTAACTGCAGCCTCGCACTTTTACACTTTTGTCTGGCACGTCAAAATGACAGATTCCCTTCCTGAAGAAAGCACTGTTGGTACTCCATGATGTCATGAGGCCTCCCTTGTAGCGGGGGCTGAACTGACACATCCATTATCCTCACTTCAGCACAGACCCAGGCTATTAACGCTGGGGTTACCGAGCGTCGCCGCTTGTTGGTGGAAGACACCAGCAGTTGGCGTTCCCACGAGGTCATATGTTTGTTTTGACCAAATGTCCTCGTGATTTTGAGCAAAGGAGATTGGTCAGCCTATCATCAACATGGGTACGTAGGGTGGCATTAGATTAGTTTGTACAAATTCAAGACATTCATCATTTCACCCATAAGAGCCAATTACTAAGATAGAGAGCTATTGGACGCTAATAGACATGACACTTTTGTAGCTTCCAAGACCGGATGATCGTGAGTTTCCTTTTCAAATCAAGGAGAGTACGCACGCGCGCACACACTCACACACACACTCACGCACGCACGCACGCACACACGCACGCACGCACACCAGTGGCGTAGCCAGAAAGCTGGCAGCAGCTGGGCATGGGGATTTGTGGGTGGGCACTCATGCACGCGCGCGCAGCACGCGTGCATGAGTGCCATGCGCGCGCGCGATTTTTTTCCCGGTTATTATCGGTTAAAATCTTACTTTTTTGCGCAATTTGCGGGTCTTTTGCGGGTTTATTATGTTATTTAATTCTTATTTTTGCCTTCATTTTCATGAAAATATTGACAGGTCGCAAATAATGCCCCGTTGTCCGCCTCCTCCGCGCGTCCGCAGTCCGCAGTCCGCCTCCACTCACAGAGCACAGGCACAGTTCACAAGCAGAAAAATAAAATCAAACTACTCGTTCAGTTAATCATATGACTAGTAGGCTACAAGACACTTTGTTCATATCATATGAATATTTTTAAAAAATAAATTATTATTTTTTTTTTTTAATTTAAAAAAAAATGTTTTTTTCTTCTTTATTTTTTTGGGTGGGCACAACAGCCAGGTGGGTGGGCCCAGGCCTACCTATGCCCACCCGTGGCTACGCCCCTGACGCACACGCACACGCACACGCACACACACGCTCTTCAAGCTCACAACAGGTCGCGATGCATGAGCTCGTAGATCAGCTGCTTTTGAAAAATAAAAATAAAAATGTTTGAAAGTGACCAGTGACAGAGCATGTCCCTGGATTATAAAAATAATAAATGGTCACATTTGCTATCTAGCTCTGCAGTCAAACTGACTAGATGAGAGGGCAGTCTCCCCCATGTTGTGCTTTGTCTAGTTAATGTATGCTTAACCGTTCTTGAGCCTAAGTGCAGGTGACAGCACCCTGTTACCAGCCAGCAGGGTGACAACAATGCTTATTCAGGTCATCAAGGAGTAGAGGGAAACCAAAAAACTCCCTAAAGGTTCCAACATAGGCAGCACTGAAAACAAGCACAACTATTTCAACACTGGGCCAAAACATTAGATAAAAAAAGGTTGAGGCGTTGGAATATTATGACATATGATATCTCATTCCGCTTGCTGTGCTGAAAGCGTGGATAAGGGTCATTTGGAGTTCTGCATGTCAGCTCAGGCTGCGTCGGAGTCAGAGGAGCGGCAGTAACCAGGCGGTACATGGGAGTTATAATTGGGCGCATTTAGACGTAGGGGGATCGGTGGTGGAAGCCTGTCTCTGGCCGTGTTTCATGGAACAACACAGGGGCAGAGAGTCCTCTGTATGAACTGTTGAACTCCACAGAGTTGTTTGTATAATGAGGAGAGATACTGTAGACACATTCTGGTTGACTGACCATCTGAGATCATTATACTGTATGCACCACTATACAGTAAAATCCATAGTGTTTATTAAAGTTTGAGGGCAAACATGGACGCAAAGGGGCCTACAGTATATACTGTATGAGGATCCTTTTGGGCATAACTTTGCAATTCAGTGCCTTGCGGTGATTGTGGTTATTCAGTCGCGACCTGTAAAAGCCAGAGTTTAATTCACGTGTGGTGATGAAGAGTTAATGCAGCACTATATATTCCATTAACAGCACTGTGGTTTGGTTGAGGTTGATACTTTGAATAATGTACAGTTGGCTGTTTTGCTCTTCTGTGATTGATTCCCTTCTGAACAAGACAGGGTTAATCAGTCACGGATTTTATTCGTGTTGTGAGACTTCCTGTTTTTGCCAGACCCAAGGGGTCGGCCTTACATGAGGCTTTGTATCTGTTTTCTCCATACATGGGCATGGTCACTTTGTCCCCCGGCCCCAGCCAAAAAAAGTCTGTCCCCCTTTCGTCATAGAAGGGACATAGAAGGGACACACGTCATGTGAAGCCCGGCAATTCAGATTTCAACCACTAGGGGTCTGGCAGTACCAGGTCTCCTGGTTCCCTTGTTATATTCTTCTTCCTATGGAAAAGTATATGGGGCTTACTGTACTTGGTAACTCATACCTACAGTATTACCAGTGAATTCATTTATTAATTTATAATCGTATATTGACCAAGGTCCAAATGATCATCTAACGTCCAGGGACCTTTTCAAGTGATTCCAAAGAGCAGTTGCCAGCTCACAGCGGCGTTGAGTTGAATCCAGCTACTGTAGGAGGTAAGATAGTCACTGTGGGTCAATAATATGAAATGAAAAGGCATACTGTGGCTTTGCTTTGTTACACTGCAGGGGCTCTCCGCCAGCACTTGGGGCAGATAGATTACTTAATACTACCCCCCACTGCTGAGTCACAGGGGTCTCATGAACAAACCAATTGCACAAAATGTGCAATGTGCTTTTAGATATTTCTAAATCTAAGTAGAACCTGGCAGGCTTGATATCACGAATGTTTTTTTTTTCATTAGAATCTTTTTATTGCTATTTTGTTTTACTATGTTAGCTTGTTGCTGCAATGTTGGCTAGTCGTCACGCAATAATCTTACGTTATAGTATAATGGGATGGAATGATAAAAGACACTTTAATCTTGTGCCTTTTGTGATCAACAGTACCAGCAGCAGCCTTTGGTTTTACAGTGGAATACTTACATGTTTGCTTCCAGTGTGCCACAACACGGCCACATCATTTCCTGTTAAAGTATTACTGCTTTTGTGTAAAGCACTTCTGCTTTATTTTTTTAATTGTTTTTCGCTCTGTAAGGCACTTTGAGCTGCATTCATGTCATGAAAGGTGCTATATAAATAAAGTTTATTATTATTAGTATTATTTGCAAGTGGGCTCTGACCAGTGGCGCGGGAAGGGGGGGGCTACGGGGGCTGCAGCCCCCCTGGTGATGGGAAGGGATTTAAAATTTTTTTTTTTTATTACATTTAAATTTAATTAAAAGAATTAAATAACGTAACCCTAACCTAACCCTAACCCTAAAACCGAAATAAAGTCAAGGAAAAAAAGTGCCAAAACCCACCCAAACCCGCACATTTTTCGACCCGAACCCGCAAAAAAATCGCGCGCTGGCTATTAAGTACTTCCCGCGCGCCTGGCTCTGACTAGCAAATATTCTTGGGTGTTTTACCAGCACACTGTACGTCATAAGAAGGCTGATTTATACTTGTCACATGCGACGAGTGTGACGAGTATAAATTAATAAATTGTGTACACAACATACATGTATGGTGCTACCAAGTGCCCTGGATAGTGGATAGCCTGGTTCACAATTAAGAAAGAGATGCACCTGAAATCCGGGTTCTGTTGTGCTATGCTGTATTAGTTGGATCAGGTACACACAAGATAGCAACATCGTCCATTTCAGTGAAATAAAAAAGGAAATGCATTGTACGTAAATATAGATTGTATGTTTTTCACATCCACAGAATTAAACACAACCAGTTACATTCAAACAGTAGCATGGTGTCGAGTGTAGTCATCAAAAGTTAAAGGTAGGGTGGGTGATAGTTTTTGGTTGAAACAAAGTGTTTTGTTAAAAGGCTAAAGCTCTATATTGTGTGATAGTAAGCATTGCTATAGCACAGGGGTCTGCCTGTCTCTCCAATTTCACTTGTTTAATCTGTAGCCTGACTGAGTTATCTATCCTGATTGGATACAATTGGTATCCCGACCTGAAAATCAATTTTCTGTTCAATAAAGAACATGGAGAGACATGGAGACTCCTATTACTGAACAAACACTCTATAGCAATGAGTACTATCAGAATATAGAGCTATTTAACACTTATTTTAACCAAAGAAAATCACTTACCCCACCTTTAAAGGAACACTCCACTGTAGAAATGTATGCTTTAATTAATGCTACAATATGGGATTTATTTTAAGATGTTATTTTAACCAAGCTGTATAGCAGAGTAGTCAAATATAACCAGTGCTAGTTATATTGTATGATGTACATCTGGGCAGTAATTAATTAATTATGTCGGCGTAATGCCGGCATAATTATGAAGCAGCACAGACGATCTGTGTTGCTTTAAATTTCCTTTAATTCGGCGAAACAGATGTATTGATCAATATACTCCTACCAATAAAGAGATAAAGTTGAAGAATAGTGGAGTATTCCTTTAAAATACAGTACAATAAAATCAAACAAACAAAACAGAAAAACAAAAAATACAAATACAAAACTACAGACATAGTCCTCTATGCTTTTTCATACTTTACAATACGTATGTTGCCAAAGCGTCTCTCCGCATGTCATAAACCATTTATAAGACCTTTGAAAGGCCATTTAAAACTGTATCACACAAAATATACATCTTAATAATAGATGGCACTAGAATTAAACTACATTTGGCAATAACGACTCCACCATTATGAAAAAAGGGCTCATAAATGATTGCTATGCATCTATGAATGACTTATAAATGGTTTATGAAGGCTTCACAATGCTGTCATAATACAGTATTTGTTCCAAGCAGTGCTATGCCAGATTACAATGGTGATGAATTATATAGTTTTTAAGATAAACATTAATGTCCAGATGTTGAGAAACTGTCCTGCAGATCTATTAGGAAAAACAACAAAAAAGACTAGGTCAAGACCTAGAATAAGGCTGGTCTGTGTGAAACACTGGAGGGTTTTTCATTTGAAACTGGATACAGGTAGCTGCAACACTCTGACAGTGTAGCATCATTAGTCAGTGATCTTCAGGTTTTTCTATTATCCCCGTAGAGTAGGGGAACGTTTTTCAGGCCAAGGACCCCCAAGCTGAGAGAGAGACGAAGCATGGACCCCCTCTATATTGTATACAATTGTGTTGCAGATTAAACCACTTTTTTAACTTGGTCTGCTCTTTTTTCCCTCAACACCAAACCTCTTTGCCAAAAAAAAATCCGATTTACAAGCTTGTAGATCGGCTATTTTTGGCTTAAGTTCTCCTCAGAAAATGGATGCTAGTGGTTAATGTAAAAAATATCATATCACACAAAGATTTGGTGGCCGCCCTGTGGTAACTCTGAGGACCCTCTAGGGGTCCTGCTCCCCCTGTTGAAGACCCCTGCCGGCGAGTTTGGTCGTGCCAGTATAATAAATCATCAAAGACTTGACTTGGTTGGGGATGTATACTCGTCCACGGCAAACGCAATTGGCACCAGCCCCAATGTCAAATGATAAGAAAGGGTCGGTTAATAGGATAGACTATAACGCCATAGCCTGGAGGAATGACATCCTATAGCCCGGAGTGATGATTGCTCTGAGATTGGCTAGTTTGTTGTTGGGCCACGCAGCCAACCACTAGTGTAACTGCCTCAGTTACTCAGGGACTGCAGAAAGAGATGTCAATAAGAGACGTTCACATTTATTACTGTAGGGACTGGGGCTATTTCTGTGTGTCTGGAAATTTGCAGCTTACCCCACATATGCAGTACCGGTACTAGGGCAACATCTGTTTTATCAGTCGATCTGGATGTACTGTACACTTCTGAATGAAATGAAACAGAGCCCCATTGGAGTCATCCAGGTAGGGTGTGACTCGTGTTCCTTACTGAAGTCTGTTTTCTGCTCTTTATCAGCAGTTCAAAGAGCCTATGACATGGCCCGTGATTTGTTCACAAAACTACAACACATCTGGATTTCTCTTTGCTAAACACATCCTGAAACATATGCTGGGAACCTGCGATGATTGTGTCATTTGAACCCCTTACAAATCAAACAAACAAAAGTAGGGTTACCAATTTTCAAAGGACTCACACCCTGATAAGGATTACACCTTAAATTTCACATAGCTGTATAAATCTATAGAGGTTAATATGCACATAATACAGGCATAAAGATTTCTTGCTGGAACATTTCTTTTTGTAATTTTAGTGCGAGCCCCAAATAACCACTTTCTCACACACACATAAGCAAACAACTCCTTCAACAATGAATGCTTTAACAATTACATGAGACAGATGATTCATGGTTGAATGCCTCTGAGCGTGAGGTATTCATAAATACTTCCGGTGTGTGTATATTTGTTTATATATATATATATATATATATATATATATATATATATATATATATATATGGAATTGTGTGTGTGTGTGTGTGTATATATATATATATATATATATATATATATATATATATATATAAACCACACACACAGATATTCACTTATCAATCAATTAGACATTATGGAGCACGTTTCATCCAGCATGTGGACTTAAATATGCATTACAAAGTGAAGAAATGTCATTAACAGCAACAAAAAAAAAATACTTCACAGACCATAGACAGTCACACACACGCACACATGCATATGTTCACGCATGCATGCGCGCACAAATAGTACACATACACAACTTACTCTCCCTTCCCTAGTGCAAGATGTTCTGTACATAGTATTTACATCAAGTGATAGCGAGTGGTGTTTCCAGCATTTTGGACAATGACAATGTTTTAAATAATTATTAAAATCCCAAAACAAAACGAATAGATTTGGATCATGGATGGAAGCGAAAGCGGAACAGTAAAGATCATGTGCTGTGACTACGGACCAGGTCCCACCAAAAATCGACATATGTAAATGCTTAATTTGGCCTAAATACAGCCATATTCACATATTAAATGCTCTCTTAAGTACTTTTTTTTTTTTACAGTATACTAAAAAATCACACCCTGTGTGAAGGTAGCGGCGCCTTTGATACATTTTGTCATCGATATGTGTTTATAATGTGTTTATAGCCATGTGTCACGTGAAGCTTGACCAATCACTTTGTTGACGGGTCTGACCAATCAGAGCGTTGACGGGTCTGACCAATCAGAGCGTTGACGGGTCTGACCAATCAGAGCGTTGACGGGTCTGACCAATCAGAGCGTTGACGGGTCTGACCAATCAGAGCGTTGACGGGTCTGACCAATCAGAGCGTTGACGGTGAACACGGACAAAGTCAGGTATAGAGCAGGACCCGCTCTATACCTAAAGGTATAGAGCGGCTAGCGCCGCTAAAAAGCGCAGTGGCGTCTGACGAGACCTCAATCATCTAGCCGTGAGTGAGGGATGCTGGGCTGTACTTGTGACCATTAATGTGACAAGAATAGATTTCTTTGGCAATTCAAAAATAGCAGATATACAAGCTCATAGCGCGGCACTCGGTGCCACGCTATGAGCTTGTATATCTGCTATTTTTGAAGAGCCAAAGTATAAAATAATGGTTAAAGTGGTTACACAGATGCGTTCCCGGTTCTAATGGGTTAAGAGATATTTTCAGCACGAGCACAGTGTGAAAACTGAGCTGTGTGTTACATTCAGATATAACAGATATGACATATCGCTCTTGTCGAGTGGAAACCTCATATATGTCCAAAAGATGTTACTTTTCAGGCTTCGAATTCAAAAGTAGCAGATCTACAAGCTCAAAAGTTTAGAGCGTGCAGATCTGCTACTTTTGATGCTTTTGTGTGATCAAGTAGGGCGTTCATTTACGAAAAAAACACATAAAGTTAAAATATGGATATAAGAGGTTTCTGCCCGACAGCAACGATATGAGATGTCAGGATTTAAATTACGACCCACAACATGGCTTAATTTTCAAAGGACTCACACCCTGTTAAGGATCACACCTGAAATCACTTAAATCAACCTTTTTTTTTTTTTTTTTTGTTTCAAGGGCCCCTAGTCTGATATGAATTAGGGCCACAGACCCCCATTTGATAAAACATCTAACTATGGGTCTAATCTACACTGTAAAATCCTCAGTGTTCATTTAACTCCGAGAGCGTACAAATAGAACCAAATGAGTCCATTTGGTTCCATTTGTACACTCTTGGAGACTCCATGAGTCTCCATTTGGTTCCTAACTAATCAATCATATAGCTGGGGACTCCTTGGAACCCTTTCAAGGACCCCATGGGGGGGGGGCCCGGACCCCATGTTGAGAACCAGTGACTTTTAAGCGATGCTGTAGACTTAGAAATGGAGCATAGCATGATATCAAAGTGATCAGCGATTAATGAAGCTCTTGCCACATCAAAGTAAAAAGTATGAATTGGTAAAGCATGTGCCTTAGCAGTAACAAAGGAGCCAGATGTGGACATTTACCGAAACCCACATGTTCGCAAGTTCACAAGTGCACTGCAACTTTAACCCATTAAGACCGGGAACGCATACTTTGTTGTTTTAGATTTTTTGCTATAACCATTATTTTATTCTTCTATTCAAAAATTGCAGATATACAATCTGCTATTTTTGAAAAATCTTGAACATTTTGTGCAAATCTTAAAATACATATTCTTTTGAAACGACATTTTTAACTCAAATCTTTGCTTCTGGAGGTCCCTGGAACAAAATATTTTACAAATGTTCACTTAAAAAAATACGTATTCAAATGCACACATTTTCACGATTATTCTAAAAATAGCAGATCTACAAGCTCGTAGCCCGGCACTCGGTGCTGCGCTATGAGCTTGTAGATCTGCTATTTTTGAATAGCCAAAGAAATCTAAAATGACACAGATGCGTTGCCGGTCTTAATGGGTTAAATGTAGCACATTTCTCTTTCTTTGTGGATAACTTTAACTCTTTCCATGACTGCAATGTTCCAGCAGTAAATCGACGGTCATACTTGCTTGTACGCATCGTTAAAATCACACTCTTCTAAGTGCTGTAGTGGGGTTGTACTCGGATCACTGTGTATAAAAATGGAGAGGGGCAGATCCCTTGGTTTTGGCACTATAAGCAGAGAATGCGTTTTGTTGTGTTTTTGGCAAGTCAACTGAAGGCTTTCTGAGGTATCCAACACTTTAAACCTGCCGATCCTATTTCGGGCATGTCATTATTATAGGCAAAAAACTTCAAACATTTTCCATCCAAAATAGCAAAAATAGCCAATCTTCGAGCTTGTGTCACGATGCAATGCATTGCACCGTGACGCCAGCTTTTTTTTTGCGTAACACTGTCGTACGACAAAGTAAAATGGGGCTTAAGTGGTTAAGAATATATATCAAGCAGTAACAGAGAATCTGAGTATATGTACAGTATATACCAACAGGAGCAGATTAAAAACAGTGGACAAAAAGACGGCATGTGTTTTTTTGTCATTAAGCCAGACAGAGTCACAGTACAGTACGTTTAAGTGCCCATGCCGGAGTGACAGAGAAAAGTAGCAAAATGCTTCAAGTGGGTATAAGAGCCTGTTCATACAATCCTTTCTCCCCCCCTCATCCCTTAGGCAGCAAAAATGTTTCAGTAGGGGGGGGGGGGGGGGGGGTTTGGGGGTTTGTTGGGAGGTCTGGGACATGTTTTCTCAAACCCCGTTACCACTGCAGTTGCCAAAGGTAACTGGCCATCTCTGGAAAAAGCGCTGCCGTCGTTTGGGAGCTTGGGACAGGGCTGCTGAGCCCCCCCCCCCCCCCAGAGGACAGGGGGTCCTCCCTCAGGCGAAGGGGTTGTCCGATTTGAAGATGGACGCGTCGTTGTCGTGACAGCCGCCCTTGCCGTTCATGTGCTCCGGGTGGCCGTCGATGCTGTAGCAGCCCTGCACCTCCGTGATGGACGTGGCCGTGTAGGAGGCCGAGCGCAGGGCGTCCGAGTGGGTCCCCAAGCTGCTGCCGAACTGGATGCGGTGCTGGTTCCAGTGCCTCCTCAAGACGGCTTGGACCTGTCCCACCACGCACACCACAACATCCAACAAGATATTAAAACGCAACCGGGTTCAAGCGTGGTCCTGTTTTGACGTGTGTACAATTTGTGATGCGTTTCTACACAGTGGTGGTGAAAGTACTCAAGTTTTTTTAACTTAAGTAAAAGTATCAATACTGCGATGTAGAAATACTCTGTTACAAGTAAAAGTAGTAGTATTCAACATTTACTTGAGTAAAAGTACAAAGGTATTGGCATCAAAATATACCGAAGTTCTAAAAGTGAAAGTACTCATTATGCACAATGTCCCATTTCACAAGTTTCCAAATGTAAAATTCCTTTGAAAATAGCAGATCTACAAGCTCACAACGCGTTGCGAGCTTGTAGATCTGCTATTTTCAAATAGCCAAAGTTTATTATTGGTCTGAACTGGCTAATGTATGTTTAGAAAAGTACTGTAACTAGTAACTAAAGTTTTCAAATGATTGTAGTGGAGTAAAGGTATAATATTTGCCTCTGAGATGTAGTGGAGTAGAAGTAAAAGTATTGAAATTGGAAATACTCCAGTTAAGTAAAAGTACCTCAAAATTGCACTTAAGTACAGTACTTGAGTAAATGTACTTAGTTACTTTCCACCACTGGTTCTACAGACACCACTGACATCACGCAGGCAGAGAACACGACTGCTCGGGACTCACTTGTAAAAATACATTCCATCAAACTTTCGGCACAGGCTGTACTCTACACAGCACAGGCTGCATGTGAGATACGATATAACTTAAGACAAGGATAACGATGCATCATAGCAGCTGAAGCCCCTGTCGCTAGCTTTGTCCCATTGATAACACTTGCCAGGGACTTCTTGAGCTAAAATATGGCCCATATATACTGTAACACCCTCAATCCCAACACAGAGGGGATCAATCAACAGTAGCCTGGTCGATATAGCTCTCTGTGTCTGCTGTCTGGCTGCTTGCCAGTATGCTAAATTATCTTTAGTGTGAGCAGGCTGTAGGGAACTGGGGCTTGCTTGAAAGACACTGATCCGCCAAAGATGTATGCCTGCAGTGTCATTTAATCGAACTAATCAATTGAATCGGTTAGGAAAAAAATAATCGATTAATGATCGATCCATATTTTGGGCATGCCATTATAGGCAATAAGGCTCAGAATATTTTTAAAAATTGTGAACGCGTCACAAGCTTGTAGATCGGCTATTTCTTTCACAACATTTTTGTGCGACAAAGGATAAAACAATGCCTATGTGGTTAATCGATTCGTGGATATATAATCTTTTCTCCAAACATTTAAAGAAATGCACTTTATTCCAAAAAGTAGTGGACAGCATAACAGCATGTTTTGTGATCTATAGTTTCAGCCCTAATCGAATCTATCCCATATCATGCACGGCTAGTATGGATGTACTGTGTCTGTCTGTCTGTCTGTCTGTCCGTCTGTCTGTGAGAGATAATAGAGCATTAATGTTGTTAAGATAACTAGTGTGAGTTTGTGCGCACGTGCTGGTTAGGGTAAGGAGATGTGAAATGAATGCAAGTTAATGCAATGTCCTCAAAGGTAAACGTATGTGTTTGTGCCAGAAGAAAATGAGAAAGGCAATATGGTAAGAGGGTGCCTGCATCTCACCTCTCCATTGAAGAAGCAGAAGATGGTGGCCACCAGCAGGCCCTGACAAGAAAAAAAGAACATGAGAGGAAATTATGATTACTGTTCAACAAGCAACAGTCCTTAAGCTTGGACAGCCTAATAAGTTTTTAAAGCTGTTAAGACAGCAGGTCAACCTCTCCACAATGATTCCTTTTGGCATCTGGGGGAGAATAGAGAGAGAGAGAGACAGAGACAGAAGGAGATTGTGTAGACAGCATGATTTGTTAGCCGATTCAGTCTGTATCCTGAGTTTAATGGTTACGCATAGTGTCACGTTGAGGAGATAGATGATCTACAAGCTCACAACGTGTCACGCCGCGGCGTGTTATAAGCTTATGGATCGTCTATTTCCACCGTGTGACACCGGCGCATAAGCAAAGTGTGAATCAGACCTATAATTGTTCAGCGACATGAAACCCGCCCACGTCTGACCATGAAGCAAGCACGGACGCCACACTGAAACCTAGGCAACGTGCATGCAGTTGACATTCTGCAGCCTCCCAGCCCAGATAATAATCGTGCCTTCCTTCCTGCAGCTCTTCCCTAGGCTACAACATAAACAAAAGGTTGCCAAAGGGCAAAGGGAAGTCTTGTTTTTTTTTTTTTTACAAAATCCCCAAAAGCCAGGGGTTTCAGATTCACAAGGCTGCATGTCTAAATCAGAAAGAACTTGCTTGGGAATTTTATCCTAGTGGCATTGCTGTAGAGCAGTTGTTATAAAATAAATTGAGCTCTGGACCGCTAGCATATTTTAAACAATCCTCCAGGACCACCCCACCTCCCCACGAAAATATACTGAAATAAATAAATAAATAGATACAGATAATTATGAATACAAAAATACATCATTGGCCCTCCCATGGCATTTCACATTCCACCAATTAACATAACTAGATTACTAGCATGATGTAACCTAACATGGAAGCTTGATATTTGTTCATTAGTAAGTGGACCATTTTGGTTCTAATCATCAGAGTTACAGAGTATGCACAGGTCCAGGTTGCCATAACACTACAGAGCACTTTGAGCTGGATTATATGCCTGAAAGGTGTTTTACCTGGTAATGCATTAACCCATTAAGACCTGGAACGCATCGGTGTCATTTTAAGATTTGAGCTAAAAAACATAATTTTACACTTTGGCTATTCAAAAATAGCAGATATACAAGCTGGTGCCGCGCTACGAGCTTGTAGATCTGCTATTTTTGAAAAATCATGAAAATGTGTGCAAATCTTTGAATATATATATTTTAAAGCGAACATTTCTAACTCAAATCTTTGCTTCTGGGGGTCCCTGGAACAAAATATTTTGAGATGGGGCTCCGCGGCCAAATACATATAATTTAGGGGGGGTCCTTGACATGAAAAAGTTTCAGAATCACTGACACACTGTACTGTACAGTAGCATACGTTTTTTCAAAAAACAGTCGGCCTCAGGTCTTAATGCATTAAGATGTGCATGACATAGTTTTACCTGGTAATGCATTAAGATGTGCATGACATAGTTTTACCTGGTAATGCATTAAGATGTGCATGACATAGTTTTACCTGGTAATGCATTAAGATGTGCATGACATAGTTTTACCTGGTAATGCATTAAGATGTGCATGACATAGTTTTACCTGGTAATGCATTAAGATGTGCATGGCATAGTTTTACCTGGTAATGCATTAAGATGTGCATGGCATAGTTTTACCTGGTAATGCATTAAGATGTGCATGGCATAGTTTTACCTGGTAATGCATTAAGATGTGCATGACATAGTCGTATATTTCAGAGGAGACCTTTCCTTCCGGCTTGTAGGGAAGGAGGACAAACTGGATGCCGAGCAGGGGCACCAGGATGAGCGTGGCCCTCACGGCCTTCATGTAGAGGCTGGACTCTGCCTGGTGGGTCACCTTCAGTTTGGTGATGAGCACGCGCACAATGTTCAGTAGAAAAAACAGATTCACCTGGTGGAAGGGAAAACAAGCAAGACATTAAGTTACACTTTTGTCTAAATGCTGTTAAATTCTTGGAAAAAGCCGATCTACAAGCTCACAATGCATCACGATGCAACGCATTGTGAGCTTGTAGATCTGCTATTTTCCAATAGCCAAAAGTATAAAATAGGGTGTTAATATTGTGTTTATTGCTGTAGCTCAGATCTCGGGTCTGGTGTGTATTTGATAAGCTGTGTACAATACAGTACAGTATGTGAATTTTCATATCCGTTCGCAAATATTATGTTGGTGCCTAAATACAGCCAGAATATTTCCACGAAAATAATGTAAAGATTGAAAATATTGAAATGAGAGAAGAGGCAAGTGGCATAAAAATGTTCAGGATTATGTAAACAGGATGTACTTCAGTAGCATTGATTGGTTGACTGATTGAGTGACAAATATCCCTCCATCTGGTGAAATAACTGTGCTGTGTATCACACTAACCTTATATTAGGCTATTCTGTTATCCTACATTGGTCTAATCTTATGCTGTTTTAACTGTTTTTATGTTGATTATAGTCTGTTACATTTTTAGCTGTTTTTATCAGACAGCACTTTGGTCAACTTGGTTGTTTTTAAATGTGCTTTATGAATTAAATGGACTTGAATTGAACCTTAGAAACAATGATTGACTAGATATCGGGGTACCACCTTATTTACAATCCTGTAAAATGTAACATACACATTTTAATATGTGACACTCCACTCTGAGCCACTTGAGGCTTATAAAATGAGCAGGGAGAAGATGTGTTCTGGGATGGAGTTTAGGGATCAACCTGACTAATTTGTTTTGCAATGCCAAGGACTAATCAAAATCTTCATTATGATCCAAGCTACATTTTGGCCAAAGATTACTTTGAGCCTTTCCTTTCAATACGGTATATATAATACTCCTTGAAACATGCCTTGCCTGTTGATTAGCTGTATTCTAAACTGCAGCAGGAGTCTTTAGAGAGACGTGGGTGTTTATCAGCAAAGGAGGTCGACCCATTAATTAAAAAATAAAGCCCTCTCACTGCGGTATGCTTCCCTGCTTGCAAACCACGACTTTGTTTCCACACCACAGAGCAAGAATAGCGGGTCATTATTCATCGCACGCATATTACACCACTGCCTGAACGTGGATCATGTGAGATTCTTCACACCATTGTATATACATATTAATAGGAGTTAATCTAACGATAATCGATAATATATATATATTTTAAATACAGTAGGACAAATACAGAAAATGGCAGATGTACAAGCTCAAAACGCGTCACAACATGTTGTAGATAGGCTATTTTGCGTGACACCATTGTATGACAAAGTAATTAACATAGGGCTTAAGTGGTTAATCAGACTAATAGATTTAGTCGATTAAAAAATATATTTTATAATTTAAAAAAAAGCGTTATTTGGTTAATCAAACAGGTCGTTGCGTCGAAGAAAATAATCTATAGTTGCAGACCTACATATTGATATAATTTTCCTCGTTGGAATTTTCAAACTAGATGACCTTTGTACCTATATTATACTGTAGCTTACATAAAAACATGATACATAATAGTACTACATTAGACATGGCAGGCTGTTTACCATGAAGGACAAATCTCATGCGCCTGACGTCAGCTGTCACAATAAACAACAGAAGTGTGAGAGATAACGAGGCACAATATCATATTATCATAACATCCTAACGCTAAGCATTACTGAAAGGAAGCTCTAGCACAGAGCCAGCTTACCAAGAGAGCAGCGCAGATCGGCCCATGAATGATGTAAAGTAGAGACGTATTAGAGCTGATCCAACAGCTAGAACACAGCACGAGACAGAAAGGGATGGTGATGCAACATGCTCCACATTAACCCTATTTGTCTCCATTTTCATTTTTTTTAGGGTTAATAAATAAATATAAATAAATAAAGGAATCTTTTTTTATATATATAATTCAAAAATAGCCACCTAGAACAGGGTTTGTCTGTATCTCTGTCTGTCTCTATCTCTGTCCCCACATAAATAGACCAATTACAGCTGAGCTCACGCTGTCATGTGCATACAGCGAACCGCCGGGCCAAGTTCTGTAGGCAACGTTAGCACATAAAGCTCACGTTAGCACATCATGGGTGATAGATAGACACTAGACAGTGGTGTAAAGTAACTAAGTATATTTTCTCAAGTAATGTTCTTAAGTACAATTTTGAGGTATTTTGACTTTTATTGCGTATTTCCAATTTTCAGTACTTTCACTTCTACTCTGCAGATACAAATTATTACATTATAAAACATACATTAACCACTTCAGCCCTATTTTGTACCTAGGCTATTTGAAAATAGCCGATCTACAAGCTCACAACGCGTCGCATCGCGATGCGTTTTGAGCTTGTAGATCTGCTATTTTCAAACATTTTAGTACTTTTACTTTTGGTACTTTAGTACATTTTGATATCAATACTTTTGTACTTTTACTCAAGTAAATTTTGAATTATGCACTTTTACCTGTAACAAAGTACTTCCACATTGCAGTATTGATACTTTTACTTAAGTAAAACATTTGAGTACTTTTTCCACCACTGCATATGGCTGTAGTTCACTGTACAAGGATGAAGGAAAGTAATTCTCCCACTACAGTAAGACTGATGAAATGTTTTCAATTTGCATTTTAAGATGTAGTCTATTATATGTAGGGGGATTCACGCCAGTTATCCAGATAACTGATAATTATCTTAGCTAACTGTCTGGAAGTCTTTCCAATAACACAAGGAAGCCACACCGCTATCGACTCTGAGCTTGATGTAGTAAGTCATGGCCTCATTATAACTAATCTGAGTTCCCAGAAGTTTTCGCCAGCTCTGGCGAGGAACTTCTGGGCCAGAGCCCTGGTATTTGTGGGCGGGATGTACCTTACGCTCTGAATCTGAGCGGACACGCCTCTTACCGGTCTGAGAGCTGTGCAACTCGTCTAAAAAGTCCGACGAGAGGCAAACAGCAGTACACAACAATGGCGGCCGAAATTTCTCAAGGGGAAATTGCTTCCCGTCGATCCTATTTAGATGCAACACCCACTGCATGTGGACCCCGCCCCCTTTTCTTCATTGGCTGTTGATTTGAATCACAACGCAGTGGCCGCGCCCCTGCTGTCCAAGCTCCGACGCTAACCCTCCCAGACTACATTATAACTAATAGATTATCTCAATGTTTACTCTGGGGCTCCCTAGCGACTTACTATTGACACTGCTTAGAAAAATTATAAATTCATTTATTATTGTAATTTACTTTATTTTGAGATAAATCATTGTAGATCATGCCTTTGAGTGCTTACTTGTCATTGTAGTAGTAGCTTCGTGCAATGGCGTGTATGGTGGCTGGAATAAGAGGGAATCCTGTAAACGACACAATATTTGTTACTAAAACAGCCTATCATTATTATTATTATATTACTAAACTATTTCATATTTTACTTTTCAAACAAGTATTTTCCAAAATGTTCTACTCTCTGCATGCTCATGACGCGTTGCATCCGTGACATGTTGTGAGCATACAGTAAGTGGTTAAAACAAGTGAAAATCTGTAATGGTGTGGTTCAATTAAAAATGTCCATTTCATTTCTTATGACTTACCCCATCCCAAAAGATAGTACCACATCAAGTGCTGCTTCTCGGCAAACACGGCCACCACGATGAGGGTATGCAGGTAGATCCCCTCACACAGCATCCAGAAGTAGTTGCAGCCAAACAGGTACAAGTGGATAAACTGAGAAACCTTGCAGCTTGTCTGTATAAAAAGAAACAAACGGGATGCAGGAGCTAAATGAAGATGCACATCATCTTCAATTTCAATTTTCCACAACTGTGGTTTCATCATGTGCTTATGTTCTGCACTATTTGCCATACTTAGACTCTTAAAGTAATATCATCTAGCTTAATAGAGCGTGAAATATTTCATTAAACAGTCCCCATGGCGACGGATATGCCATTTTCTGATCTGGGATGACAATGATGGTCCTCCCACAGAGGGGCTGCGTAATCTCTTTGCCATTTTGTCTCTCCCCCAGAATTTTCCTACTAAAAACAGCAGAACACTGCCGTTTAGCACTTGTCACCTCGGGATGGTGAATTTGAAGACCAATTTGACACCAATTCCAATGTAAAATGTAGGCATTTAACAGATGCTCGTATCCAGAGCGACTTACTGTACAAGTGAGAAATCAGAGTAAATGGTATGCTATGACTGCATGCATATTTATCTATGATTAATTTCTCCCCATGGCATCATTAAAGGTCTACACTGGTCAACAAACAACAGGGTAAACACCAACAGTCACATGAGTAGAGTAGAAATAAAACAATTTAGTGCTTCAAATAAACTACGATACCAGGTAAACATCAAACCTAGCATCTGTCTAAACAGCATGCCATCTAAATAACATGCATTCATGCTATAAGCATTCATGGTCAAGCAAAAACTAAATATGAAAAACGTGAAAAAATTACCAACATATATTTGCAGGGAATAACTAGCATCTATCAAAATAGGTGACGAGAAGGGATACAAGTAAAGACCACTCACAGGATTCCTCTGCACCAGTTCCTGGTTGTTAGCCACTGCCGTCAGCCAGATAATCGTGATGATAGAGTTTAGCACAAAGGAGAAGAAGAGGTTCTTGTGAAGGGTGATCCTTTGGCAGCTTAAACTCCTGCAATGGAGGGAAGATGAGTCATTGTACTGTAGTGCAGTGGTTCTCAAACCTTTTAGTTTCAAGGACTATAAATAAACTTTTTGTTTACCACTGCACTCTGACTCCTCTGGTGCGATATCCTCTTAGATTTAGCCAACAACATTCATACAAGTAATGGGTCATACTAAGAGTGGCAAGAGTGAGTTTTTGTGAGTCTTTTTTTATAATTTCTTACATGTCTCTATAATAAACAAACGTTTAGGCTATCCAGCCTTCGTCAGCATCACACTGACGAAGGCTGGATAGCCGAAACGTTTGTAGAAATAATAAAAAAAAGTCAACTCACTCTTGTAACTCTGAGTGTGACCCATTACCGGTACCTGTATACATTTCAAGGACTCTCAGTTTGGTGTGCATGATTAGGCCACGGACCCCCTAACCCATAAAGAGTGTACAAAAGGGTTCATTTGGTTCCATTTGTACACTCTCAGAGTTACAGAGTTACAGATCTATCCTAACTATCAACAATTTAGCTGGGGACCCTTGGGAAACTTGGCCGGCTGACAAGTGGTGTTACTTCATTAGTCAGTGACTCAGTCAGAGACATTCGCGTTTATATTGCTGGCCCAGCGGTTGTGTTACAGAAAGAGAGAAAGGGCTTCACAGAAAAAAAAACTAAGAAAAAAATACAACATACTGTGTATCTGTGTAGATCCAATAGCAGCAGTTACGCAAACATAGCATGTTTGTTGGAGGTTATTAGAATGGATAGGTTGGTAGGACAATACCCGATATGCACTGTGCAACGAGTGGAGCCAAAGAAAGCCTAAATCTCAGTACAGTTACTATACCCCCTCCCTGAGCCTCACACGCCTAATGTTAACCATTATCTACTGTAAACTAAGCACAATGCATCATGGGTAATTGGGTATTGTCCTGCAAAACGATCCATTCTACTTGACATAAGCTCTTGACATTAGTCGACGTACTTGAAATGAAAGAATATTCCCAGCGAGACAAACAGTGAGGTCAGCGACAGCCCATGGCCAATGAGGGTCAAGTAGAAAAGATTCATTGCAGTCTGGAAGAAAACAAAAGGAAATATAATTTGATTCCATTTCATTGACCTGGTGATGTTTGTTTAAACTTTAGTATGTGAATAACCCATAAAAGCAGATGACTGTATAACTGTGCTGTAGGCTACACTATGCTGTCTCTACTATATTAGACTATACTATGTCTCTATGAAAATCTTTTATGGATGTTTAATGGTAAAAAAGGACTTTTATGGATGTTGTAGGAATGTTCAACCTATACTTCGACCCCTGGAGTCCCTCAGAGGTCCATACTAGGCCCCCTCTATTTTTCCTTCTACACCAAATCTCTTTGCTCAAGCGTCGCCGTGTGACACGTTGTGAGCTTGTAGATCGTCTATTTTCATCAAATGTTCGCCCCACAATTTGGACGCTAGGGTTCACGTGGTTAATGTGAAAAGACATTTGAACATGATCGAAGTCATAAAAATACTATATAATATAAAACACACAATCATGCACTCAGGAGGTAGAGCCTGGGAGCTGGAAGGTTCCTGATTGTCGCCTTAGCATAACGCTGTATCTGTGCTGTGGTGGGGTGAATGAGTGAAGGTCATTACATTGACTGAATTACATTAATTAAGTGCTTTGAATGGTTCAGAAAGACCAGAAATGTGCTATATAAATGCAGACCATGTATTATTTACTGGCTGCAGCAGACGTACACACACACTTCATGGAGTGATGAATTATTGTCATTCTGCCAGGTCACTCGTGAGTGGAATTCTAATGATCCTGTTTATTGTGACAGCTGACGTCAGGCGCATGAGATTTGTCCTTCATGGTAAACAGCCTGCCATGTCTAATGTGGTATTATTATGTACCATGTAGTATGAGTTGTTTAACGGAGACAGGTATGAAGCAACATGGAAGGCTTCTATGATCACCCACTGCTATGTATTTTACTTTGTGACCAAATGATGATCAGGAACTCTTAAATACTGTTATACAGTTTGACATGGTTTCTGTTGTGTCTGACATCAGTGCATGTTGAAAATCAAATCTCCATAGATGTGCACTTGGTTTATGTTGTGTCTGACATCAGTACATCTCCATTATATGCATTTGACTCCATGTAAGTAGGATATGTGCCTTTGACGGGGGTGGGGGCCGGTGGTCCACACTGACCGACCAACTGACACACCCACCCATTAGGCAATTTTAATACAGGATATGATAGCACCTTTCATTCATAAAAGGCAATTCAAAGTGCTTAACACAAAAAAAGAAAGATCATAAAAAAGTACATAAAAAGAATTAAATATCAAAAAAGGAAGCTTTCAAAAAAAACTAAAAGATTAAGAAAAATGTGCAGGGGAACACATTAAAACGCTATCAAATTAATCATTGAGATAAGCAAACAACTAAATAAAGATAACGTTTTTAAAAAAAAATATATAATCTACTAATTCAGCCATTCGGAGATTCACTGGCAGAGAGTTCCTCTCTGTGTATCTTGGTACTGACAGTTAGAACTGTTAAATGTTCAGCGCCAGAGGATCTCAGTGATCTACTAGGTAGTTGTATACCTAGAGATCATACCTGAAATGTATTCCGGTGCATAACTATGAAGTGAAAGTTATAAACAAATAAAATAGTTTCAAAATCTATTCTAAAAGTGACAGGTAGCCAATGCAGAGATCTTAGCCGGTGTGATCTGTGCCCTGCGCTTAACATAACCTGGTGAGGACTCGTGCTGCAGCATTCTGTATCACTTGTAATTAATTGGGCAATTGCTGTCTTTGGCAGACCAGCTGAAAGCGCGTTACAGCGTAATGCACGAAGTACCCTGACAACGGTTACCATGGGTATTGCATAACCGGAGGGACATACATTTTCAACGGGCATTGCCCTAGTATAATATAAATATAAACATTTTAAATAGACATACAACTGCCACTCTGCCTTGTGGTGTGTGTGTGTGTGTGTGTGTGTGTGTGTGTGTGTGTGTGTGTGTGTGTGTGTGTGTGTGTGTGTGTGTGTGTGTGTGTGTGTGTGTGTGTGTGTGTGTGTGTGTGTGTGTGTGTGTGTGTGTGTGTGTGTGTGTGTGTGTGTGTGCGCCACTCTGCCTGTGTGTGAGTGCGTGTTTACAGTGACCTACCACTCTGCCTTCGTGTGTGTGTTCATTGCAACGGGTGTAGTTGGTCCATGTGCGATTACTCTCAGGATGCAGGAACCAGTGTCCACTGTCAGTGCAGATCTTCGTCACCATTTCTGCAGGCCAAAACAATAGCCTTAGTTTGAAAACCTCAAACACATCCTATACACACATAGTACAGTCAAATCATCAGTGTCAGTTTAACTCTTGAGAGTGTCTCAAGACTAATATCGAGGATTTCCCACGTGAAGTAATAGCAATCTGCATACTGTGCTTCATCTTCAAATCACTTTCTTAGAGGATCTCATTAGT
Organism: Gymnoscopelus microlampas; assembly: GCF_963454915.1. Lineage (NCBI taxonomy): Eukaryota > Metazoa > Chordata > Actinopteri > Myctophiformes > Myctophidae > Gymnoscopelus > Gymnoscopelus microlampas. The sequence goes on along the minus strand of NC_139954.1, from coordinate 16,348,977 downwards.
CAACACTAACAGTGTCACTGTGTCATGTATGGGTATTTGGACATTGTTAACTGAATTCTCTTAGAAGTATAACAAAACCTGTAAGACAAATACTACAACTAACATGCTGACTGGAGAGGGGACATGCGCTTCTGAAACTACAATATCTACATGAAATATTTTAAGCCATTGATCACAGTGAATGACTGTATCCAATAAGCGTGTGTGTGTGTGTGTGTGTGTGTGTGTGTGTGTGTGTGTGTGTGTGTGTGTGTGTGTGTGTGTGTGTGTGTGTGTGTGTGTGTGTGTGTGTGTGTGTGTGTGTGTGTGTGTGTGTGTGTGTGTGTGTGTGTGTGTGTGTGTGTGTGTGTGTGTGTGTGTGTGTGTGTGTGTGTGTGTGTGTGTTCAATCAGTATTTGTCCCACTGTAGCTGTGAATCTTTTTCAAATCTCTGGAGGCCAAGTAGTCTAGGTTTAGTGGGAATTATTACAGTATGGCAGGCTTCACCTGAAGGGTCAAAATCCTGGAAGTAGTCTGGACAGTGCTGCTCGGTGGTATAGCCTGCCTTGGTGTCATCCCAACACAGCCATCCATCCCAGGTGCGATTACACATGGACTCTGAACCACGGGAAATACCAGAGAAGAAATCAGTGATTGAATGAATACTGGAACAGAAATAGCACTTTCTCCCTTCCCTTCTTACACAAGATATCTCTGTAAGTCAGGTATTGTGCATGGAAATAATACTACAGTTTTCTTTGATGTGGTGTGAGGCAGATCCATGCCTCTCTGAGGTGCTTCGTTTCTGAGGATTAGCTGTATTGATGGAATGTAAGTCTAAAGCCCTCTTGTTCCAATAAATATGCAAGTGATAATCAATGGGGAGTGGGTCATTAATGAGAAATCACGTTGGGGTCTAATCTCAAGGGGTTTATTTCTCAATAATGACCCGCTCGCAATTGGTTATCCCGCTTATTACACGGCAGTATTCTGAAAAAAAAACGTATGTTTCTGTATCAGTGGTGCTCAAACTTTTTCATGTCAAGGACCCCCAAAATGATATGTATTTGGCCGCCGACCCCCATCTCAAAATATGTTGTTCCACGGACCCCCAGAAGCAAAGATTTGAGTTAAAAATGTTTGCTTTAAAACAATATATTAAAAGATTTGCACACATTTTCACGATTTTTCAAAAATAGCAGATCTACAAGCTCATAGCGCGGCACTCGGTGCTGCGCTATGAGCTTGTATATCTGCTATTTATGAATAGCCAAAGTATAAAATAATGCTTTTTAGCTCAAATCAAAAAATTACACAGATGCGTTCCAGGTCTTGAAGGGTTAATAAAGAAATTAATAAATTGAACAAAAAGTAGTAACAAAACGAAGGATTTCATTGCTGCCTTATGGTAATGAAAGTATTCCATTAATTTATGCCAGGTACGTCCAGTGCAACGCGGTCACCTCGGAAAGCAACGGGAAGTGTTGATAAAATAGAATACATTTTCGGTTACTGCATTGTCTATTTCTCGCTTCAAATGTTTTCAAAAACATTCTTGACAGCAATGCTGAGCTGTAAATGACATTGTGTGTTTGTGACATGGCTGCCATGTTGGATACGACACAAAATCAAGCAACCCAGATTGATTCTTTGATTAGACAGCGGTCTGTTATTGAGTTCTGTAGCCATTATTCCAAAATAACACAGCTGAATTCAGTGATTGACCAATCAGGATCAAGCATTCAACCAAGCCGTATAATAAGCCGATATATCCGTTCACAAACAGCAACAGCTCAGCTGCCAATAAATAGTCAATACAATTCTTAAAAGTAAATGTAATATTGAGGGTGCCTAATGTTACAGGTCACAGGAACACTTTGCTGTCTATTCGGGTCCCTAGATTCCCTTTTATCTTTTGACTGGTAGGGTTTCAGCGCTTCCTGAAAAGCGTTCCAAAAACCTTGGTTTCAAATTCATGAAATCCATGCCCTGCGGTGATAAAGACACTTGATAAGGTGAAGACACGCTTGCAATGAGAATTCTTTTCAGAGAATATTTAGAATCTGGATGAAGGCTTGTTTCGTTTTTTTTTTCACGACAGGAAATGTGTTTCTCTTTCCTTTGGTGCTGACCCACACAATTGCATTTATGGATTATAAAATGACTGACTACAGCACTATCAAAAGCTGGGGAAATGGCCAGCATTCTCCAAAAATGCCTGATCTGTGACTTTATTTGGTGGTGACAATGACAGTGTTCCAACTTCATTGTTACGGCCGAATATGTAGACCAGGGGTTTTCAACAGGTGGTCCGTGGACCACTGGTGGTCCGTGAAGGTATTGCATGTGGTCCCTGACCATGCACGTAGTAATGTAGGAAAGTGAAAGTGAATATTTTCTTCCACGGAACAGTGCACTAATGATCTGGTGACCTATGATGATGCGTCAATGTTGTTTAGAATGGGAAGTGTACTGGATTGCCTGATTGAGTCATTATTAGGAAAAGTGCTCATATAATCACATGTGTCTGCTCACTCATACATAAGATACAAAACATGAGTTTAGTGGAAGGTTGAATAAAGTAAGAGAATAGAATAAGTGTAGCTGAGGGGTAGGAATAGATTTCTCAATCTTTTTTTTTTTTTTAGCTCTGGACAACTCACATATTTCAGTTAAATAATGCCTGGGTTTGATATAATTTGTTGCACATATTATCGTGCAAACAAAAATTAAGCCCTTAACAGTAATTATTTAATTGCAAGCTTTTTCTCCTACACCACGCCTATTAATTGAAATATTTTCTTACATTTGATGGACTTATTAAATATTATTTTAATACTTTTTACAAAGGTATTTTATTCTAGTTACATTTTATATTTTTTTCCCACGGACTACCTGCAGGCCTAATTATACTATGGACCACTATTAGTCCGTGGACTATTGGTTGAGAAACAGCGGGATGCAGACATGGGATGCATAGAAAGTGTTACCAAAGCGCTAATCTTATTCCATATCCCCAGATACCCCACCCAACATAACAGTGGTCCCCAGGTTGATTCTTAGTCAGCGTGGTGGTCCCTGGTGCACAATCAGTTGAAAACCCCTGATGTAGACAATAGACAATCTACAAGCTCACAACATGTCACGATGCAAGGTGCTGTGAAATGTGTAGATTAATAGAAAGAGAGAAACTGATCAACAGCTTTTACAGTATGAATCAAAAACATCCGTAAAGGTTACAAGCAATTATTGGTTTACCTTGTCTTTCATGAGAATCGTCCTTCATTATCTTCTGGTAGCACTCAAACTGTGCTGTTACTATCTTGTTCCTGGTGACACCGATGTCGTTGTAGACGTTGATTGGATGCTGCTGGGTCTCGTTGACGCCTAGGCTTGCCTTCACGTAGATCTGCAAGAAATTGTTTAATTAGTTAAAAGTTATTTTTATTTAACCAAATGAATCATACATATCAACATTGTTCCCATACATAAGTCAACGAAAATTATTTTTTTCCTTAAATGTGAAGGTTCCATTTAAGAAATTATAAACACCCTCTAGTAAACTTTTAAATATATATAAGAGATCATATTAATATCAATTGTCAGATCAGGGTTTTTATTTTAAATACAGTATTGCATGCTTTTTGTGTCCATGTGTTCCTGACACATCCCTGCGACACAGAGCATTATTCTCGACTTTAACCACTTTCAACCTGATGTCCACACGTCATTATATAGAAATAATGTTAAGAATTGTCTAAATACGTTAGAAATATGCTGTGCAATGAAGTATATAGGGCTTAAGTGGTTAAAACAAAATGTCTATCTCGACCAAACCTCTGCTATAAGTGAGTGAGCTATAAGTACTCGGGATAAAACTTGTGCCTAGCTGCACCCCATTTTGACCCTGTGTTCTTATTCTTACTGTAAGCCCCCCAGGGGGCTATTAAAACAGGATGGAGTAGGACCCCATATCCTTATTTAGACCACAGGAAGGGGAGTTGAAGCTGCACAGACATCCATTAAATCCATTTGAGCTTCATGGAAAATGCGACCTCTGTACAGAGAAAGGGCCAACCAGATGTGTCCAGTTGAACCTGCGACTTCTCTGTTATGCAAACTCTTCCCTCCAACCAGTATAAGCAACCACAACAGCCATTCTTTGCTCGTCGACTACGGAAACTAAAATTGTGATATACGAATACGATTCTACACACTGGACCAGCAGAACAACACGCCTAGAGAACCGGCATGGTCCCCGGCCGAATTTCATGTGTTCTCAACTTCTCTGATGCAGTATAATGCCATGGGAGGAACAAGATGGCATGAGAAAGACATGATAAATATGATTCCAATGACATATTATCCACCACTGTCCACCACTGGACCTACCTCTGCTGGAGTGCACAGCAGTATGAGGGCCGCCATCCACCTCCACCCAGTAGCATCCATCTTCCTCTTGGGCAAGCGCTGTTCAGTGATTGGCCCGGCGATGGATCTGGAAAGGAGAGAGAGTACAGCAAATGATGCACATGGAACCTTCATATCACCCAAGGGGCGGGGGTGCTCCGCAGCACCTATCATCGCTCCCATTTAAGATGAATAGAACACCTAATGACCTATTATGCCTGAAGGATGCACAAGCCCTCGCCACTGGTATTGTTTAACCGAGCATGAAAGCTAGCATTGTGTTTAACTGAGCATGAAAGCTGTTGTTTGCCATCACAGTCACATGCTATCGTCAGTCTGTCTCTATGCACTGTACAATGTCATGGTCATCAGTCGGTCTCTATGCACTGTAAATGTCCATGACTCATCGCGCTCTATTCACTACATGTCCATGTCTCATTACTCTGTCTATGCACTGTAGATGTCCTCTGTCTCTATGCACTATAAATGCCCATGTCTCAGAGGAAGACATGCTGGCTTCTATGTATGGAATCCAATCAGCCGTGACGACTCTTGAGAACTTTTAATCCAAGAGTTCAATGTTCTGAGACCTGGGGTCACCTGTATGGCTGCCTGCGGGGCTAGGATCTGATGCAGTCGGGGGATTAGAGGTTGGAATTTGCCCGGTGCCACACAGTAGAAATTAAATGTTCATGTCCTTGTGGGAAGTGTACACTTCAAATGGACCAAATGGAAACAAATGGACCCGTAGGCTCCATTTGTTTCAGGTTGTGCACTCACAATTACATTAATTGCATTACACATTTTACTGTATAATGCATTAAAATGCATGCTATACCACAGTTAGTTCCAACCTCGCATTCTGGCTGAGAGTCAATATCTCACGGTATAGTACTCCAACTGCTTCCACCTTATTTATCTTACTTGTAACCTAGCAACAGCAGCTGCCACATGTATTTTCAAAATAAATATTTCGTTTTCTAATCATAGATATTAATAATGCAACTGTTATTTCAATAATGCACTTAAAGCCGTGGTAGTTGTGCTGATCTACGGCACACCAGTGCAAATATCTCACGGTATTGCACCCCCTCTCCTGTATTATTGCTTAGTTACATACATAGAGATTTAATCATGACAAATAAATCTCTTGAGTTATTATTACCTCTGCCGATGGAGTTCGACCGGGTAATGTTTTCGCCTCATTCCTTTTGTTTGTTTGTTTGTCCATTAGTCAAATAACTCTAGAACTGATGGCCACATTTTCATGAAACTCGGTGGGAATGGTCAGTAGACCTGAAGAAATGATTAGGCCAGTAATTCCCAACCTGTGGGCCGTGAGTGCATTGCAAGTGGGACCCCAAATAATTGCCAAAACACAGATTTTAATGCCAATATAACATTCATTTTAAAACGTTAATGTTAACAATGACACTGTATTTTTTCGTTAAAGGGATATTTCACTTTCAAAAAAACTTTTGGTGATTGTATCGTCTACTCAGGCTTTTGTGAGCCCCGCAGACAGTTTTTAAGTTACTTGAATCAATATTTAGATATTCATTTTATCAGACACGCCCCCTTCCTATACAAACCGATTGTAACTACAAACTCCATTTTCAACATGTTAGATTCATCAAAAACACCCATCCTTGGTTCACCCGTCTCCTACCGCCCCCCTAATACGCGAGGGGGCCGTGTTTTTTCATTTACTTTTTTCATTTATTTTTAATTTTTTTTTTGGAAAATGAAAAAAATAAAATACAATAAAAAAATAAAATAAAATAAATGAAAAAAAATCTCGGAAAAACACGGCCCCCTCACGCATTAGGATGGCAGGGTGAGTCACCAGAAACAAGAACGGGTGTTTTTGATGAATCTAACATGGTTAAAATGGAGTTTGAAGTTACAATGGGTTTGTATAGGAAGGGGGCGTGTCTGATAAAATGAAAATCAAAGATCTAAATACTGAATGGAGCAACTCAAAAACTGTCTGGGGGGCTCACAAAGGCCTGAGTAGATGATAAAATCACCAAAAGTTTTTCTGAAAGTGAAATATCCCTTTAATACCTTGAAAATGTGTTTCATAATGATATAATAAAAAACAGATAATTAAGATTATTTGAGTAAAAAAGTAATTAATAGAATAATTGCAAATAATCAATAGTTGCAGCATTGTATTTGCATTGACAGCGCCAAAATACCCACGTTCCTCAGTCAGGCAGACTGGTGGAGGAATACACAGATAAACGGCTACGTATAAAAGTAGACATCAACTAGTCCGGCACTGAGCCATTATAACCAAGTTCAGTCTCGCAGAGGTACATGTACTGTACAGAACCAAAGTGCTCTCCAGTCTGCTAGGGATTACAGTTCCATTACACAGGGGAGAGGAGGTTAGGTGGGAGGCAGGGGGGGCTTACTGAAACTGGGATTGTAAAACATTACAGCGATGTGCAAATTGGAAACAGCCTGGAAGAAAATCAGCTGCTCTGGCACGCGCGCGCGCACACACGCACACACACACACACACACACACACACACACACACACACACACACACACACACACACACACAGTGTGCGTGTGTGTGACACAGCAATACTGTACTTGTCAGGACATCAGCATTTTAGGATGGTGATTTTGTGAACGCCATATTTTCTTTTTTACTCTAACGTTGAAAATAGCCGAGCTACAAGCTATTTGTGAGGTTATAGATCGGCTTATACATTGTGAGTTGTGAGCTTGCAGATCGGCTATTTTCAGTGCTCGACACCGGCATGCAACTAATAATAAATTGGCCGTGACTCCAACCCTAACCCCCTAAACCTAACCTTTAAATGCCTATCCAACCCTAACCTCAACGTGAATCTTTTCCTAATTGTAAGGCTATTTTAACTCATAAAACAACAATTTGTCTTGTAAAGACCAGGAAAATTGTCTATTTCTTCAACTATACTTGTGGGAATATTTGGTCCTCACAAGTGTAGCAATACAAGTGTACACACACACACACACACACACACACACACACACACACACACACACACACACACACACACACACACACACACACACACACACCATTGCATGCACGCCACATGCTCTGCCAAATTCCCCAGCTGTTTCTGGCAAGGGTTGTTTTTCAGACATTTACAAACTGAACGAGAGGATACATCTTGTCAGATTACAACACAGACGACGCTCCCACGGATGTATAGTGCATGTTTTACAGTTCCTTTAAAAAAAACATGTTAGTATGCAAGTAAATAATGTTTACTGTCTGAAGCTTTATTTTTGTAAAGGCCACGTTAAAGACTGACAGCTACAAACCTGTGTAGGCCGGGCAATATATTGATATTGTATTGATTGATTGAATATTTTATTAGGCAAAAAAAATGTAAAACAACACATTTACATTTAAAATACTTTGTCTAACAGGTTCGTTCATAAAAGTCCTTGCGGACTTGTTTCCAATGAGGGCCTTGGTATTCAATTCATAGACATATATAGTGGCATCACAGTTCGAATATCATTACACAAAGAAAATAAAAATAAAACAGCAAGAATATATATATATCTATATATATATCTATACATATATCTATATATATATACATACATATAATACTATGTACAACAAAAGAAATAAAAAAAAGGGGGGGGGGGGAAGATATGTACAAGAACAGGGGGGGGGGGGTCGGCTGTCTAATGGAAAAATGGTACTACCTCCTCTTTTGGCCTCCTGAAAGGTGATTTTTTAAGGCTCTTTTAAATGAGCCCAGCGAACTGCATTTTTTGAGGGATGGGGTTAGCCCATTCCAATCCTGGGTGGCAGTGCTGTAGAAGGAGAATTTGCCCATGTTTGTTTTATGGGTGGGTGGTACCAAATTGTTGTTAACGCTCCCTCTGGTATTGTGACTGTGGGTGTCACTAACCTTTTGGAGGTATTTACTCAGATATGCGGGAATAGGGGGCATATCGGGCAAATTTTCGTTTACAATTTTGAAGGCCAGTCCCAAGTGGCCAGTCCCCCTTGTTTAACCCTGTCTTCCACCCTGAGCCAGCCTAGGCTGGCAAAATGGGTGGGAGAAAGGTGGGTCATGGGCCCCAATCCGAGGAGTAGCCGAATCAGTTTGTTTTGGGAGGTTTGAAGCTTAGTCTTCAGTGACACTGAGGTGTTGGAGTACCAGGAGGTGCTAGCATAGTCAAAATGTGGTTGAATCAGGGCCCCTGAGAGGGTCCTGAGGGCCTGTGGGTTGACAAAAGAGGAAACTCTGCCCATAAATTTGGTTCTCTGGTTTACTATTTTGACCACCTTTGTCCCCATGCTTTCACCTGACAGGTATTTGTCGAGAATACAACCCAAATAGGTAATCTCTTCTTTGCTAGCGATAATTGTGTCATCGACTTTGACCTTGAAATCATTTGTATCAATATTGTGATACAGTATGAGATAGATATCGTCTGTGATTTTGGATCGTCATAATGGCATAAGGATTGTTGTTTCCCGGTGTTAATCACTTAAGCCTTATTTTATACTTACTGTATAAAATAATGAAAATATCCACAAGCCCACAATGCATCACATCTTAAGGCGTTGTGGTTAATTGTGTTATTATTATTGTCTCAATGTTGATATTGAGGTTTCTAGGTAAAACATATTGTGACATTTTATTTTTATTTTGTCCATTTCGCCCTGCCCTAAACCTTGTAATTGAAGTTACCAGTTGATTGTGATTGTGGCTGAAACGCTTTGAACTTGCAGATAGGCGCTAGTTCAGTCAGATAACTCAGGAATAGATTGAACCAATATTATAGAATGAGAATACAAGGTTGATGTAATATTTTGTCTTGGCGTTCAGGCTGCTACATTTTTCTCCCTGCTCAGCACAATTAGACAACCATCATTAACCATAAAGAGCAGGGAGATAGATATACAATAACAACCCCCCATGGGGAACAGAATCAATAGCAGAGCCCACTGGTGGTGGGATCAAACAGCCGCATAACAACAACCAGGGACACAATACACCGGAATGAATGCAGGTGAGCTTAAATAACCCGCCCAATTAGTCAGCTGATTACCATGTCCGTGTATGACGTATGGGTCTTGCATAACACTGTATACACCCACATACAAAATAGGGCTTATACTAATTGATTTAGTCAATTATAAAAATCGAAGGTTATCGATAATCGAATAATTGCTAAGAAAATAATTGATAGTCGCAGCCCTATTGATCTATTTATGTCAACGTAATCCATCCACACATCCACACTAACCGTGTGGGTGGTCCATCCAGTATCATCTGTACAGTGCGTCAGAGCGGTCCACCAAAGTGGTTAGTCACGGACACTTTGCACAAGAGCCGACGTCACCCATCACATCTGAGAGTAGCCAAAAAGATGCGGGGAAAGCAGCCTACAGTATGCGGAACAGCTGTTGCGATCGCGCCCCCCCTGCCTTCTCTTATCAGCTCCCATTGTCCCTGTATAGAGGCAGTGTTACGCTTGTAAACATCCCATCCAAGCCCCTCTTCCGTCACAGGATGTTTTGCACACCGTCCTCCTCAGGTTCCTCTCAGTGGCATTCAGATATCCATTTCCATGCTTGTAACATCATTCCAACTGTGTGTGTGTGTGTGTACATGCACACGCACGTGTATGTATGTATATATATATAAGTGCGTACCCGCGCGTGTGTGTGTGTGTGTGTGTGTGTATATATATATATATATATATATATATATATATATATATATATATATAAAGACAGGTACTGTTGGTGGTAGGAGAGTAGTGATGAAAGATACTGTCACACAAAATGCAGAGGTGTTGATGGACTGTGTTTATTTGCTACAGTTGTGTCCTAGTTACGTGCGCTGTGTGAAGTCCTGTTGATCTAGTATCATGTGGCAGTGTTTTCTGTGTACTGTGTTTGACTGTCAAATAGTCTGTGCCACGGCCAGCAAACTTCTCACAACCACATGAACCCTAGCGCCCCTATTCTGGGAACGAACATTCGGTGAAAATAGCAGATCTACAAGCTCACAATGCATTGCAACGCATTGTGAGCTTGTAGACCGGCTATTGTCAGAGAGATTTGGTGTACAGGGAAATACTAGCGGACTTAGTATAGAGCCCTGGGAGACCCTGGTCAACTAGGGTTTAAGTGATTCTGAATGAGAAGCAACAGTAGACGAAAGCTAGATAAAAAAATAAAAAAAGATTCCTTTTCAAAAGTAAAATGACATATTTGATGCTTGGCTACAACTATATACAAATATCTAAACCTCACAAAGAGTCGTGCTCTTCCCATCGAACTATACATAAACCTACTTCCCATATTTCTCTTAAAGCTGCTTCTTCAGCAGCAGATATCATGGCTGGACGAGGATCAGGGCTGCTCCAATGGTGAGAATTGTTGCAATGGAACACCCTGGGCCCACCAAGTGTATTTACAGTGTGCTGCCAGACCTAAATAAGTATTGAACTTATCACCTGCTCGCAGAAGTGACAAGAGCCAGATGGTTATTCTGCATATTGTCCCCAAAAGCAACGTTTGTTTGATTCCATTATCGGGTTTTTGAAAGTCAAACACTACACTGTCCATGGCGATACCTCGATAAGTACTGTGTACTTACTGTATAAACAAACAGTAAAAGAGTATACATAGCAAAGGAAGCATTGCAGTTGTTCTCACAAAACGCAGCACTCAGCACTATTAAGGTCTTGTTTTGGGTTTCACATTTCTAAAGGACTTGCAGGATTGCAGAATTTTGATAAGCAGTTGGGGGTTGAGAGGGACTTTTGGCTCAGGATTCAGTTTAAAGCTGAGTTGGACTCCGTTTCCTATTCCAGATGTACTTCCAGCCCAGGTTTTTTGATTGATTGATATCTTTATTGATCATGAAATAAAACATGTGTCACATGTAACGTACAGATCTGACCCATCATAATAAGCTTACAGTTTGTTAACATTACGGTCCTTAGTATGAGTCTCTGAGACTTGGATGCGTGGGTGTACCTTCCTCTCAGAGTGTGGGGGGTATACATATTTACAATATACCATCTACAATACAATATCGATACAAAAAGTCTACAAAACCAAACAAAAGTACATACATCTTCAAAAAATACTATTCACTAAAAAACAAACACATCTCAGGAACCATAATGCCTACATATCTACTTGGTTCCCTATTCAGAAGCAGCTTCTAGTGCTGCTGAACCAGCTCTTTAAGGAGGACTTAGGTGACATACTGTATGAGCTAATAGACTTTAGGTAAAGCAGGTAGACCATTCCACAGTAACACAGCATAATATTTGAATGCATTTTTTCCTATCCATGTTTTGAACCTGTAAGGCACCAAGTGGGGCTCGTCTGGTCCGTGTATACACGGACCCGTCTGTTGGCGTGACTGTGAACATCTCTGACCTTTCTGAATTACAGAGATAACCAGGAACTGAGTTGCTAACTATCTTCTGCAGTCTGCACCAACTAAATCAATGATACCCTCTCTTCTACCCTAAGCCACTTAGCTGATCAAAGTGAGCTGGGAGGAGGTGAGTCCTGAGATGGAGATGTAAAATCAACATGACAAATTTATGTTGGGCAGTTTTGAGTCGATTTTTGAGGGTCCTGGTTATGCTTGTGTACCAGGATGCACAGGCATAGTCAAAATGACATTGAACCAGGGCCCCCGACAATATCTCCAAAGCAGTTCTGTTCACAAAGTTGGAAAATCTCGCTAGGAACTTCACTCTCTGGTTTATCTTAAAGATAACCTTTTTTGCCATACTCTCACTAGATAATTTGTTATCTAGGATAAAGCCCAAGTAAGTAATCTCCTCCTTTGCTGCGACCTCAAAGTCCCCCACCATAACCCTAAACCCAGGAGATCTCTTGAGTCTGATATTGGACCAAGAATACTCCCTTGGGGGACCCTGCATGTTAGTCGAAGTGGAGAGGACTTTGTGCCATTCACTTCCACCCACTAGAGATGTATTGTCAAAACCCAGAGCCTTCATTTTGTACAAAAGTATATTGTGATTGACGGTGTCGAATGCCTTCTGCAAGTCCAGCATCACCAGTCCAGAATACTGTCCCATGTCAACTTCTTTATGTATCAAATCAGTCAGATAGAGCAGACAAGTGTCTGTGGAATGTGACTTCCTAAATCCTGATTGAAATTTGAACAGTAGGTCATGGGACAATAGATAGGTGTTAATCTGTTCAAACATGATCTTTTTAATTACTTTTAAATTTGAAACAGGATGGTAGTTCCCCGGGTCTAATTTACTTCCTTTTTTGTAGAGAGGAATAACTCTAGAGATTAGATTTAAGATCTTGTGGGGGGAAAAAAACTTTTTTTTATTGACAAATTGATTAAAAATGTAATGCAAGGAATAATAGCGTCTGACAGCACAGTCTCCTCACGGTGCGTTTTAACAGTGGGATAGTATTTTCCGGAAGTGCATTATATGTCTATGAGAGCCGGCAACTACTGGCGATAGGGCGAAGTGGGCGGGGGGGCGATGAAAGATGGACCCTCGTGAAAAAAACTCACATTAACAACCAAACGTTTCTGTTAATTTATACTGTAGGGCAGGCCATCAGGCTTCTGTGCCATCAACAGTCACTCTGTCGTAGAGCACACAGTGAAAGGTCACTGCAGGTGGAAAGGTCCTGTACACACCCCAAAACATCTATATGACATGCAAATAAAATGGACACAATTCCAATTTAGTCCAAGACCTGAAATCAATCAGTAACCTAAAAGTCATGTTTTGTATAATGTGACAGAACACTACAACAGCATTCATGCCTTTCAGCACTGAGAGCATGCACACACGCACAGACAAAAAGTAATCCAACCCACATGAACATGAAGTCACATTTTGACCTAAAACCAATCCAGCCCACCACCTAAAATGAGTTTGACATCCCTGTGCTAAAGGAAAAGCAATGGGATCTCAAAAGTCGGTAGGGTTCATCCGGGAATCTGCCTATATCATGTATTATGTTATGGATATCTTGCGTCAGAAGTTGATGTTTCGGCTTGAGAAAAAGGTCATGGGGTCACTTAAATAAGTAGGGTTCAATTAGGGAACATGAATGCACTCAGCAACTTTCATGACAATTTGCCCATTAGACTTTGAGATAACTTGTAATGGTAACCTGAAAATTTGGCGCTTAGACCCTCATGGATTAAAGCAAAAATAAAATCTCAAGACAAGAACATTTTTGTATGGCCAAGTACTAATTTAATATTTGTGAAAAAGTGTTAAAGGAGCCGCCCACACTAGTGCCGTTTCCAGTTAACACAATGAAATTACGTTTTAGTAATGTTCCTGCTGTTATACAAACTGCAAACCAGGCGAGGAAATCACAGATTGAGGCTTTAACCTTTTTCTTTTATGAAATATCCGAGACCATTATTATTATATTTATGGAAGATGCTTATGAACATATTGCTAGTTTGACCACTTCAAATGCTCTAATCGTAAAATAATAACGGAAAATAGCCTATATCCACAAGCTCTCAAGAGAGCTCTCAATCAGTCGTGGTGACTGTATGGGAACTTTAATCTATGTGTATCCACTAGAGGAAAGGTCATGTGGTCGCCAAAATCAGTAGAGACCCACCATCCTCCAGAGAGCATGCATTGAGCTCAGTGAGTCATGGCAGTCCGCTCATTCGGTTCTTAACTTTTCCCAAATTGAAGCATGTTTATCCCATTCAAACCAACCACTTTATCAATATTATTTTGGCTATTCAAAAATAGCAGATATACAAGCTCATGAACTTGTAGATCGGCTATTTTACTTTTTATATATTGGAACATTTTGTGCAAATATTTGAGTGTATATATTTTTTATAGGGAACACTTTTTACTCAAATCTTTGCTTCTGGGGGGGGTCCCTGGAACAAAATATTTTCAGATGGGGGTCCTCGGCCAAATCATTTTGGGGGTCCTATATAGCAACATAGTGTTTTTTCAGAAAACTGTTAGGATTTAGATTAGAAGATATTTGTAGAATCCCCAAAAACAAAGATTTGAGTTACAAATGTTCGCTTTAAAAATGTATATATTCAAAGATTTTCACGATTTTTCGAAAATAGCAGATCTACAAGCTCATAGTGCTGCACTCGGTGCCACGCTATGAGCTCTATCTGAGACATCTAAAATGACAGAGATGCGTTCCCGGATTGAACGGGTTATGAGCATTTTTGCCAGAGTTGCGGTCTCATCACCTGGGTCACCATCCTGTGGGTGGACCTGGCTTTGCGACTAGAGAATAATACACACACATACAACCCCAGAGAGAATGCCAGCAGAGAGAGGGAGAGAGAGAGAGCTGGCTCAATGGTGCAAAGTTATAAAGGACTTAAAAAAAAATACAGCAGCAGACTGTTATGTGTGTGTGTAAAGCGCAGAAGTGGCTTTAGTCCCATTGCTCGGGCGGACGGTGGGTGGACCTGGCTTCAGGCTACAGTGCACACACACACAACACGAGAGAGAATGCCAGCAAAGAGAGACATGTGGCTCATTGTTGCAAAGTTATAAAGAACTTTAAATGCATAGCAAGCAGCAGACCCAGCACGACTGTTGTTGTTACAGTATATATAACGTGTGGTGCGTAGTCCATAAAGCGCAGAAGCTAATTACACAGTGGCGTCTGCAAGAACCCACAGAAGCACTCACAGTGACATAATGGCCAATCGGTGGACGCTGACTTACAGTTACGTATGTGGCCCTTGTCAGGCATTGTTCACCTTAGTGGGACTACTGAAAATGGACATGAGAACCGCAGGTGCTGTGCCTGGGTGTTAGTGTGAGCAGGCCTATGAAGGTCTAAAATTTAGACCTTCATAGGCCCCTTGTAGATCTGCTATTTTTGAAAAATCATGGAAATCTTTACAAATGTCTCCTAAATGCTAACAGTTTTCTGAAACACTTATGTTGCTACAGTATAATGTGGTTCTCTAACTTTTTTATGTCTATATTATATATATATATATAATAGGTAGTTAGAAGCATTAATCATATATGTGTTAAAAAATAAATGTATCAAAGCTGCTTCTTTTATTTCTCAGGAGCTTGCCCAGTGAAATCCTCAGTGTTATTTGAACTCAGAGTGTATTTAACATTCTATCTGGGGAAATCTCTGTAATTTTAAGATTTATTTGGCTATTCAAAAATAGCAGATATAAAGTAGATCTGCTATTGTGGATCTGCTATTTTTGGAAAAATCATGGAAATTCGTGGTGTTGATGCATCTTTGACCGTCACTGAGGAGTTTGTGGGGCTGGTGCCTATGACAGACACTACAACAGCAGATGACGTGTTCACCTGCCTGGTCGCTGTAGTTATAGCAGTGACTGAGATGTAGTGGAGTAGAAGTAAAAGTTCTGGAAATTGGAAATACTCTAATAAAGTAAAACTACTTCAAATCTTTACTTAGGTACAGTACTTGAGTAAATGTAATTAGTTACTTTACACCACTGTTCTATAAATGTAATTATTTAACAACCCACACAAATTACCAGGTATTGTTTAACTTCAAATTGAATTATTCTATTTAAAATGGTTTATAATAATAATTATAATTATTATTATTGTTACAAATTGCATTGTTTGTTTTCTGAGACAAGTTCAGACAACAGATTGAAAAACAATGCTGTATAACTGAATGCGTGAGCGCGCATGTGTGTCCGCAACTGGTTCCTGCCCACCTCAAGTCACAATTTGACCAATCTTGCCCGGACACCAAATTGAGTTTGACACCCCTGGTCTAAATGGTACCAAGCTGGACTGGGTTTCTGCTTATTGAGGTCTTAAGAGCAGCACATCAGCCTTTTGTTAGTGGCAAAGGAATGTGGCTGAACATTACACTTCAGTCTCTTTGCTTGCTAGATTTATGGTTGTGAAATGTCATCTCTCAAGTAAAACTTGCCCTATATTAATAATCGTTTCATTTCCCACGTATATATAGTGTTGTACAGTATAGTGTTACATGTGGTCGGACCTTTTTTTTTTTGTGTCATCATGGTAGAGTAGACGAAGAAATTTCACCTATGTAGCACCTCTCATTTCCAAATGAGGGCACTTAAAGAGAAAAGTAAATAAAGCAATAATCCACTCCTTCTGGTACTTTTAATTCATATGCACGGACAACAGCATACACAGACGTGTTTTGGCGTCAAGCCTTCGACAAGACCAGAGTCTATTAGCCCCGGTAGCGGCACCTAGAGGCCATGTTTGAGATAGAAACTAGAAACTACCCAGCTAGGGTGATACAGATATTCTTTCTCTCTCCGTTTGTCCTTGAATGCATTCATGAAAAAATAAGTTGATCCTCTCTTCATGATTACGTAATGTGGACAACCAGGGTGTTCACACACACGCACGCACGCACACACACGCGCACACACACACGCACACACACACACACATGAACACAAACTCAGTTTGGGGTCCTATATTCTAAACACATGGTACAAAATGGCTTTAATTGGCTGCAGGGGAGTGAGAGTATTCCAAGAAATGGCACATCCTCTGAAAAGTCTATAGCTGTCTGTCCAGTACATGATGAGGTTTGTGAATAATGGACATACAGACAGATGATTCTCGGAAAACTTTGAAAGACCCCCCGCTGTGGGTGTCTTCCGCCCATCGCTTAGCTAAAACAACAGGACCAAATATAGCCCAGCCCCAGTCACAGTCCATGGGCACTTCCTACAGTATATTATGGTCCCGAGTTAGGCAGCCATGTTAGCGAGCGTGGGATGTGTGCGCCGAAATCATGCCAGCTCACATGGATGCCCAGGGGCGCCACCAGATGTCAGGGAAAACAATAACAAGCACACACAGATGTGAGGGAGGAGGAATCTTTACTACTCGAAGAGACTCACTGAAGCCACCCTTAATAGGGGGAACGGTTCTTTGCGTGGACATGGCCGGATCATGGTTATGTTCCCTGTCAACAGACTTAATGCAGATTAACGGTCTGGACAAATCCATCTGGACAGATCCACATGCCAAAAAAAGCACCAATTTCTTTACACCAGTGGTTTTCAAACTGTTTCATGTCTGCGAAACCCCCAAATTAATAGTATTTGTCTGCGGACCCTCATCTGAAAATGTTTTCTGCCAGGGACCCAATACAAGATGTGTTTAAAAAATATTCAAAACTTCCCACATTTATCAAGGTTATTTTGAAAATATCAGATCTGTAAGCTCAGACCGTGTCTTCAAATAGTTGATTTTGATGCTATATTAACTCATTTTGCTGGTGACCCCTGGAATCCCCTCAAGGACCCCTGGGGGTCCCCGGACCCCCACTTTGAGAACCACTGCTTTATACCCCACACCTCTGTGCATCATGGCAATCTCCAATGCAAAGGGATCTTTGTCACTATTGCAGTGTAGTCCTCTGATTCTCAACATGGGGTTGGCGGACAACTGGGGTTTCCTTGAGGGAATTCCAAGGGGTCCCCATTTAGATTATCAACTTAGGAATCGAACAGACCCTTATGAATCTGTAACTCTGAGTGTACAAGTGGAACCAAATTGACGCTCTACAGGTCCATTTCCACTCTCATAGTTAAATTAACATTGAGTATTTGACTGTGTACTGTGGGGTCCCAGAGATAAAAAAAAAACAAAAAAACATTATTAAAGCTTTGTGGCATTGCCGCAAGGATAGAAATAAACCTGTAGTTTTTTCTTTATTAAAATCTAGCATTTCAAAATAACAAATAAGACACAGGGGGTAAAAGCGACAACGATGTAATTGGGTTAGGTTTTCAGTTCGTCTGTCCTTTCCCGAGGGAAAGGACTTCAATAAAGTTCAAAGTTCACTTCTACTACACCGACTATCCCCCTAGCAACCACATGAAATGTTAATAGACTCTTGGACAACTAAAATCATCGTAGTGTGTGGATTTTGAGATTATAGAGTGTAGTGTGAGCCCAGCTTCAAGGACACATACACAACATCACTGCTACACTGCACATCTTTATTTTTAAAGATTTGTTTTTGGGGCTTTTATGCCTTTATTTATAGGACAGTAGACTGACAGGAAATGGGGAGAGAGATGGGAAGTGACACGCAGCAAAGGTCGTCAGGGTCGGGACTCGAACCTGCGACACGCTGTCAGGCTGGCATTGCAGCATAGGGCATGGGTTCCCAAACTTTTTAGCCTGCAACCCCAAAATAATGCGGCCATTGACTCGCGAACCCCACATAACCTGGAGGTAATTTATGCACATAAACGTGCACGTTCGGTGCGTTTTTGTAATGTATTTTAGTATGACTTTTGACTGTAGGCCTACTGTTAATAATCTTCTTAATATAGATTTCAATCGATCACATTTACAGTACCTAATGAGATGGGTAAAATGTACTATTTGTAATCATTTGTAGATAGTATTTCATTAATTTGTTTGAATTCCTTTTTATTTCTTTTTTAAAATATTTTTCATGACCCAAAATAATTTCGCGACCCCACCGTCAGTGTTCCTCGACCCCAACTTTGGGAACCCTTATTATATCGCCATGTTAACGCCAGGATACAAATTTTGTAGTCATATATAAGTAAGTATATATAAGCCTGATTCCTGTCCCTACAAGGGATACTAATCAAAACATCATAGCCTTTGTTCCTGATTTCCTTTGTTGTGTGTCATCACTCACTTTCAAAGACATGTCTTGAATACTGGCCAGCTATCATACTACAGTAACACAGTTACATATATACAGTAACATACCAAGCCATTTGCATCTACTCCTATCAGAAAGCTTGCGTTTCAATGCCATGCCATGCAAGGTGATTTTAGTAAATTAGCCAATGCACCATTTAGTGCATTTAGAAGGAAGTGCAGTGAAACTAGGTGATCTGACCATAGGAAAGAATCCCCATCCAAAGGCCTGTCATCCAAAGGATCTAGTTTACGCATGGGAAAATATTGTAGAAATACCCAGTTAAAAATACATGGGTTAAAAATAAAGAGCGGAACGCCATGTGATGCACCTGCATAGTTGCCTCCTTGGTGTCGATATTAAATGTTTTGACGTAGCTAAGAGCGCTATGGTTTGGCTATGGTTTAAACAGTCTAACCTAGTGGATCATGTAAGCCGGGGTAACCTGAGGCACATATTTAATAGCCTGGGAGGAAATTGTGGCCAATTCAGCAGGTTGTTTCCATAGTCCAGTTGCCAGAATAAAACGTTGGCATTGTACTTTTTTTAAAACCATGGATACATTGAATCTTGACATTTCTGAACCAAAAATATATTTCATATCAACATTTCGATGCTTTGCGTCCGATGCTGAGGCCGAGGGTACTCTTTAGCGTACCATGTTGACGAAGACAGAACAAGGGCCATGTTGACTGAACAGGGTCCGTGGAAACTAATCCCGGCCCTAACCCCAACTCCAACCTAGGGGTATTCTGGCCACTGCGTTGCTTTCAACTAGAGAGACACAAGTATACAGTGTACAGGGGCATCTAGCATTGGATATAAAGATATGGACTTACATGTTTGTACAATAGGCCGTTAGGCAACACCATTGCTTTTCAAATGGTTCTCCTTAGAGAAACTAAGATCACACATAAAAAGAGGACAGATGCATAAGAGATGGCCTGAAAGTGAACTAAACAAACTAAGAGATCCCGGTCTATAATTGCAAATGAATAATTGATTAAAGAAAGTGTCCGTTCTCAGACCTTCGGCAGGCACATGTCTGTATTTGTTTAAAAGGTCGATCTCCTCCCACAAAATCTAGTCAAGCATAAAGATTGAATTTTACATTTTGTTTGTTGCCGTGCTCAGCGGTCATTAAGTTACTCAGGGGGATTAGAAGGCCAAAATCCACCCTGGGATCTTAAATGGTTGTTTACATGTTCTTCCTCTGTTTATCTGAGGGAAAGATGGTTGTGGTTTACGTCTGCATATTGCATCAATGTAGGTTCACCTCAATTATCTTTTATTTATGTATTTATTTATTTTATCTGGGGACACACTGTAAAGCCAAGGAAATACCTGCTGTGATCTGCAAACAGGTCTAGAACCATTCACTGGCCTGAGACTCGGCCAACTACATTTAAATGGTGTTACTCTATCCTCCCCAATGCCTAAGGTACTCTTCCAGTGAATGCATGACACATTCTCATGTTCCGTCATAATGACATTCCTGAATCAGTGAAGGAACATAGTGTTACGCGAAGAAACAATAGGGTGGACAAGCGTCATATTATACGCTCAACAACAAGTTAGGTTAACTTAGGTTCTGTTCCAGGCCGCCAGTTGGACGGTGAACCTCAGGCCTTCAGGGCACTTATGTGAGAGGTTCCCAACTGGCCTTGCAAAGACCAAAATAACCCTGGAGCAGGATCAAATTCAATGCTTTTTTAAGACGGCCCCAAGGAAGCTAAAGAATATCCTCTCTGCGCACGCCGTGGGCCCTAGACATGACCTCCAAGGGGGCTATTCACGTCACTGGTGACGTGCTTACAGTATGTTTCTCTGCTGTAGGTTTCTGTAGCAACACGCTGTGCTTACAGTGTGTGCGTTAACACACGGACATTGAAGCATGTAGATTGTGGGGAAACCAATAATGTTTCACTGACAGTATAATTCAATTAATTCACATATAATCATATTTTTCATGATAGCACAAAGCCATTGTTGTAGCTTTTTTTTGTTTGTGATTGTTCTATTACAAGAACACCCTCTAGCCAATCATAATCAAGTATTCACCCAGGCAGGCCCTGCCGCTGATACAAGAGCAGTCGAAAACCAACGTGCAAAATCTTATGAGTTATGTACTCCTCGCTTATCTACAAGAAGATTCTTGAGATTCTGCTTGAATCAATGCGAGTTGAAAGAAGGCTGTAAATTGTGGTGGACAGCGGACAATAAGCAATTTTTCTAATAATGATGTGCAGAATAATTAAGAAGGAACAGTAGCACGCAAGCACACAATGGAGATACGCGGATACACACACACGGACGCAAAGGGCAGGACTACACTTCTACACACGAATGCAAATGCGCTGACATTTTGCACGCGCACGCAAACACCACTTCCCACCCCGGGACCTTTTCTTCTTTTCTGTCCGGCAGAAGCCCCCTCCCAGCCAGTAAATCAGGAAGGCTGTTGCTCCGCTGACAGTTTGTTTAGCTCACACAAACACGGAACACCCTTGGAAACTGCCACAGACTGTTTCCACTGTCCAACGTCTTATGCGGTCTGCACTCTGCACACACCGCTATACGGCCCACATCACAGCGCGCCACACACACACGCAAGAGACCCCGAACTGTAGCTTTTGGAGACAGCCAGGAACACATAACTGATCTCACCAGGCACTCAACGTGCTGAAATCATGTTAGATACTGCAACAATAGCAATAATGATAATAACATTGATAATGTATGAGTGGAAACACTTTCACAAAAGGTTTCACATCCCCGAAACCAAATCCAGGGCAGCTTCAGAGACGGAGAGTGATGCATATCAACATTGTTGTGCTTTACTGTAACATGATAACCTCAGGCCTGAGGTGAGGGGTGAGGGGAGGCATGATGTCTTGCAGAGTCGTTGCTCTGAGCAGATTTGAGATTAAATAACGGCACAATATCGGCTTACAGAAGATTCACTTGGATGCATATGAAGGGGCAATAAAACATGATCTATTATATGCTATTGTAGCGCCCCAGGGTGTGCAAAAACATGCTCGGCAGGATTTTTAAAAATAATATTGTTAATTTGTCGTATTCATTATACTGTCTGCTATTAGTCTACGTGGTGGCCATTTATTTTTATATGTGTAGATTAGGTTGCAAAAGCAACAGGCGTCGGGGCGATACGGGTAGCTGCTCCCCTGCCACCAAGTCATCTCTCTGTCATCGACGGCCTGCTGCACTGCAGCTGGCACTGGCAGGCGCCCGAGGAGGGAAGCACGGTACAACCAGCTCCTTGGTGGCCCTCCAACTCCGCACTCACTCGGAGCAAAGAAGGACGAGGACTACCCCTCTTACACTCCCCCCCCACCCCACAGGCTGCCTGGTTTAACCACTTAAACCCTCTAGACTTAGTAAATTTGGATCTGAGTTGGCTCTGAACTTGGACCGATTTTTTTCCATTTTCCATTTATGCGACGAGTTGTCACAATGTGACAACCTTAACCCTTTAAGACCGGGAAAGTATCTGTGTCATTTTAGATTTCTATTAAAAAAATAGCAGATACATACAAGCTCATAGCGCGGCATCGAGTGCCGCACTATGAGCTTGTATATCTGCTATTTTTGAAAAATGTTGTGCAAATCTTTGCATGCATATATATTTTAAAGGGAACATTTGTAGGCTAACTCAAATCTTTGCTTCTGGGGGTCCCTGGAACAAAATATTTTGAGATAGGGGTCTGCGGCCAAATGCATATCATTTTGGGGGTCCTTGACATGAAAAAGTTTGAGCAACATACGTTTTTCAGAAAACTGTTTTCTGAAAATGTTTAGAAGACATTTGTAATTGTATCTCAGGTCTTAATCACCTGATCTTTAATGTAAAGATCTGCTATTTTCAAAAAAATCTACAAAAAACAACACAAACAACACCAACGCAAATCAAAATATTTTCAGATGGGGGCTGTGGCCAAATACATATTAATTTGGGGGTCCTTCACATTTGAGAAGCACTGCTCTATGACTGCTGGCAGAGAGACTGGGACTTCCACTTGCCTCTGGTGCAGTGTGGAAATACTGGACTGTGTAGTCCAGGAAATTATGCATTGTTGCATCCCAACTACCCTTGCGTTCGTTCGAGAACTGAAGACCCCAGTGGACCTCATATGTTTGGCCCACCGCCTGAGACAGTAACTACTTTGCTCAGCTATATGGTGGCGATTATGAGACTCATAATAGGGGAGCCCTCGCTGAGGCTGGGGTCCACCAGACGTGGGCCTACGAGAGGAATTCTGTGTACCGTCTTGGGGTGTGCCAGCTCGCTTCCTAGCATGCCTCGGGCACACTCTAGCCTGATTTATGCTTGTTGCGTACCAGTGTGGTATGCCGAAAATAGCCGATCTACAAGCGTTTCAAGCTTATAGGTCAGCTATTTTCTGTGTGACACCGGCTTGCAACTAAGTATAAACTACTAGTACTAAGCATTATTGTTCATTGCTGTATTCATTATACTTAAGAGAATGGTTTAAAATAACATGTACACATAATATATTGTAATTCATTTACAGTATTAACAAACAACATAACCACAATATATTATATTGTGGTTAATGTTGTTAATAAATGAATTACGATCATTATTGCATATAGCCATTTATTTTTATATATGTAGATTTGGTTGCAAAACCATGGGCCATGGGTAGTTGTATGCACCCGATCACATATTGGGAAACACTTTTACAGTATCTGTGTGAGACCTGCCATAGAAGACCTTCATACATTCCTTCCTACTGTATATTGAGAAGTTGGCATGTCTCTTACTGTACCACTCTCTTCAACAATACCATTACATTACCATATGATATTAACGTTATTACTCTCCATCACTTCACTACATATCAGACTGAACCTGCACCTGTGGAAGAGGACAAAACCTGGGCACAGTATGAACAAGGTGTATTCACAAATGCAAAGCGTTAGTCACTTCAGACATTATTTCCAATGTTTTGGCTGACTTTTTCCTCTAGCTTGTAGTCCAATAGTGTTGTGATATAAACACATACACACACACACACACACACACACACACACACACACACACACACACACACACACACACACACACACACACACACACACACACACACACACACACACTCATTATTCCAAAACAACTACTTCAAAGTGACTCCCACTGCAACCACTACAACAGTGGTTCTCAACCTTTTTACAACAAGTACCACCTCAGATTTTATCTGCCGAGATGAGAAGTCGCATGAAGACGCGCTCTCCGCGCTCCCGCTTGGAGACGCGCTCTCATGGCAACATATTTGCCAGTTTTTCACTGGATATACTCTTCATTTTCATCCTTTCGTGGACAACGGATTCATTCCTTGAATATCCACAAAATCTACACCTGATGGAGACAGAAAAGGGTAATCCACGGGAAATGAAAAACGAAAAACACTCGGACTTCTACCTACTCGACGACACTACAGAATCAAAACATCTGGGGTTTGCGGCTGGAGCTCTCCATATGCTCCTAGGCATGGACTCGACTAGAAAGTACGCGCCCCCGACAGGACGCATGGACCGAAGATTTTTAATCATCCTTTTTCTTCTCCTGTCGGGTGATATCCACGTTAATCCAGGCCCAGTTACCACCAGGCAAACTTCTGCCCGTCTGGCGAGAGAGGCAAACTTGGCCAACGAAGCTAGCGCTGCTAACGTTGCTATCGTTGCCAGCGACAACGTCGCACAACAACAGCAACTCCACGCCGCTAGCTCCCGGTCCCAACAAGCCAACGCACCCTCGGACCACTACGACACCGCAGCCGTACTCGACGCACCACGACGCGCGACGGAGAGACGCTGCGCAACGGAAGAAACCTATCCACGGACACATCTGGCGTTTCCAGGCGGCACACGGACCAGGATGGACTCCCGTGGACACAGACGAAGGCCCCCCTCAACCCCCCATCCCCCCATCCCCCAAGCCCCACAGCTGGTTGCTTACCAACAAGAACCAGACGATGCCCAACCCCCCACCCCCCCCCAACCCCCACAGATGGCCGCGTACAGCGAAACAGAGGCTTTGATGGACGCTAACACCTCAACACCCCCCTCCCCCCCCGACACTGCTCCTCTCTGTGGACTCTCAGTGGACAGACATCTTTTCATTGAACAAATGAAAAAATCGTTTGGCGTTGGCTTGCACATGATACACCTCAATGTGAATTCCCTTGTAGGAGACAAGCTAACACAAATCAAGCAGATGTTTTATCATGGTAAGGTTGACATTTTAACTTTCTCTGAAACGAAACTTGATCATACGATAGATGATACTGATATTGAGATTGAAAACTACAAACTTTTCAGAAAAGATAGGAACAGAAACGGGGGCGGCGTATGCATGTATGTACATAAAGACAATGTCTGCATCCTTCGCGAAGACCTGAATGATGCAGACATTGAAGCTGTGTGGGTCGAGATCATTTTTGAAAATGCTAAACCTGTGCTAGTCGGTACCATATACAGACCTCCTAACCAGGCTGATTTCTATGATAGACTTGATGAATGTTTAGCTAAAGTGGACAATGAGGAGACAGTACTTCTTGGTGACTTTAACACTGACATGCTCCGTAAGGAAGCGTCAGTGTTTAAGTCATTCAGGGGGTTTTGTAATCGGCACTCACTCCACCAGCTGATCACTCAGCCCAAAAGGCTGTGTGTTTCCACTCAAACTATCATAGATCTCATTCTAACAACGGACAAGGACAAAATCCTCAATAGTGGTGTTTCTACCTGTGGCATATCTGATCATAACATGATCTTCTGCACCAGAAAGAAACGTAAACCTAAGACCGGTTACCACCAAACAGTCACGATCAGAGACCTCAAAAACTACAAGAGCGAGGACTTAGATCACAGACTGGAGGAACAGGATTGGTCCGACGTACTAAACAGCACACAGGTAGACGAATCTTGGCTTGGTTTCAAAACCAAATTCATTCAAAATTTGGACAGTGTGGCTCCCATGAAAACCATCAGGGTCAAAACCCGCTCGGTTCCATGGATGAATTCGGATATCCTTGCTACCATGAAAGTCAGAGACAAAAAGTGTTCTGACTATCATAAAAGTAGGATCAAACTTGCCAAAAGCTTCAATAAAGGTCTCGAATCCCACGTAGCGAAACTCAAAAAAGAGAAAAACATGCTAAGAAACAAGGTTAATGGCATGCTGTTGTTAGCAGAAAAAAGCTACCTCGATGGCAAAATTGAGGAAAATCAAAACAAACCACGTGAACTCTGGAAGCTATTCAACAACCTACTAGGCTGCAGCAAGAAATTGAAAACCAGGTTTACAAACATAAACCTCAAGGTGAATGACACTCTCATTTCATCCAAACGGGAAGTGAGTAAAATCCTCAACATATTCTTCACGACCGTGGCCTCAGAGTTAGTTGAAAAACTACCCCCTCACTCTGGGAGTCATGGTGGAGAGTATGTTGATTCATTTTACGATAAACAGGGTGTACGCAAAGATGATTTTAAACTCTCCCCTGTGTCAACAGATGAGGTGTTTAAAAAATTGAGTGCACTCCAACAACACAGAGCCACAGGTCCCGACAACATCCCCGCTAAATTTCTAAAAGACTCAGCCGCCTCCATTGCCCCAATCATTACCCACATAATAAACCTCTCCATCATACAGGGACGGGTCCCTAACGACTTCAAAAAAGCAAGAGTGACCCCTCTGTACAAAAAAGGAAACCAATTAGACCCTGGCAACTACCGCCCTATTTCTATTCTTAGCTCCATCTCGAAAGTCATGGAAAAAATAGTCTATGAACAGGTTGATAAGTACCTTGCCGAAAAAAATCTAATTTACGAATTCCAATCTGGTTTCAGAACAAACCACTCCACTGACACATGCCTTCTCTATTTGAACGACTCTATCAAACAAGATGTCGACAAGGGCAAATATTGCGGCATGGTCATGCTGGACCTCCAGAAGGCTTTTGACACCGTTAATCACCCAATTATGATCAATAAGCTCAAAGCAATAGGCTTTGATGACACGTCGGTGAACTGGATGAGATCCTACCTGGAAGGGAGGGAGCAAGTGGTGGAAGTAAACGGCACCCAGTCCCCTCCCCTCCCAGTGACTTGTGGTGTTCCTCAAGGAAGCATACTAGGACCACTACTGTTCCTGATATATGTGAATGATATGTCCTCAGCTTGCGACTGCAAACTGTTCCTGTTCGCAGATGACTCGGCTCTGCTGGTCTCGGACAGGGACAGGCTGCAGGTTGAGAAAACTCTCAGCACTGAACTCAACAAGATCTGCATCTGGCTCTCCGACAACAAACTCTCATTACACCTGGGTAAAACTGAATCCATCCTCTTTGGGTCCAACCCTAACCTTAGAAAGGCTGAGAGTTTCACGATCAAAGTGGGTGAAAATGTTATCACAAGAAAGGAGGAAATTACCTACCTGGGTTCCATCTTGGAGGCAAACCTCTCAGGTGACAAAAACGCTGAAAAGACGATCAAAAAGGTCCACAAAATAACACGGAGGATGTGGAGGCTTGTTCGTAAAGTCAGTAAGAATACTCTGAAGATTCTTGTAGGGGCCCTCATACAAGGTCATTATGATTATGCATGCACTTCGTGGTATCACAACACCTCCAAGGCCCTAAAAACAAGGCTCCAAACATCCCAAAACAAACTTGTAAGGCTACTTCTTGGCCTCAATTACAAAGCCCATCTAACCCATGCCCATTTTGCTAGGCTTGGATGGCTTAGGGTTGAGGACAGAGTACAGCAACTTGCTATGGGCCTGGTCTTTAAGATACACCACAACATTGGGATCCCCCTGTATTTGTCAAAATACTTCCAAAATGTTAATCAAGTCCATGATCATAACACCAGAGGCAGCTCCACAAACCATGTTCAACCCAGATTTGGCACAACAAAGGGAATGAACTCTTTCTCATGCTATTCATCTAAAATGTGGAATGCCCTACCAAAAGGAGTAAAGGAGTGTAAAACCCTACTTACTTTCAAAAATGCCCTAAAGATACACCTTCAGGAGGCTGCAATTCAAAAATGGCCCCTGTCCAAGTCCTAACCTACCCCATGTCCTAACCTAACCTACACCCCCCCCCCCCTCTCTTTCTTTTTTGTACATATTTTTGACCCTTCATACTTCATACCAGTAACCTGTAAACTGATTGTATGACATTCTGTATAGTAGTGTGTATATCTGTCTGTCTCTTATATGTCAACATGATTTGTGTGCATGGGGATCTCATCTTAAACAAGCTACGTGCTTAACTGAGCTATCCAGTTTAGTAGACCTTGTATTGCGAATTTGTACTTCCATGTACTGTTATGTACTGCCATGTACTGTTCTCATGTCTTACTAAATAAAGTACATCAATCAATCAATCAAGTAATTCCAAGTACCACTACCGCCAAACCGCGCGCGTGCACGTTTGGCTTGCACGCGTGCACGTTTGGCGCGCAGCGCGCGCGATTTTTTTTGCGGTTATTAGCGGTTATTGATGCTTTTTGGGCGGGTTTAGGATGGATTTAGGTGCCAAGGACCCCTAAATTGATAAACATTCGGCCGTGGACCCCCATTTGAAAATGTTTTGTGCCAGGGACCCCCAGAAGCAAAGATATCAGTTCATTTTCGCTTTAAAAAAAAAAAACATATTCAAAGATATGCAACACTTTTTCAAGGTTTTTCCAAAAATAGCAGATCTACAAGCTCATAGCGCGGTGCCGTGCCTGCTGTTTTTGAATAGCCAAAGCTAAGTGGTTAAAAATGATTGTGACGCTATTAACTCATGTCCAACTTGACCATACTGTACAATACCAAGTACATTTTCAAAAAGCCAAAGTTTAAATGGGGCTGAAGCGGTTTATGTATGTTTTGTCATAATAATTAAAATCCACAAAGTTACTAGTAGTAACTAAAGTTTTCAAATAATTGAGGTGGAGTAAGAGTATAATATTTGCCTCTGAGATGTATTGGAATAGAAATAAAAATATTGCAAATTGGAAATACTCCAGTCAAGTAAAATTACCTTAAAATTATACTCAAGTACAGTATTTGAGTACATGTACTTAGTTACTTTCCACCACTGTCAGCATTAGATAAGATGAATTACTCACCTTCTGAAAAGATGAAAGAAAACACACTTTTGTTCCATAGCCCCACATTGTCTTGGTTTCAGAAATCATGGTTGTAAATATGAACTTTTGCCACAAAGTCTTTATATTCCATAATGTCCCATGACCCACGTCCATGTTATTTACATTTTGACGATGCACGTTAGTCAAGTGGAGCTGTGTTCCGTGAGCAGAAAGCTGTCAAGTCGCCTCCAGAAAATAAATCTGGTTTCCTTTCAAAACGATGTGCATTTCAGAATAAGAGGTTTTTAAAACTCTATCCTTGTAATGTTACAATGCAACACACGTTTTATTTTGAAATCATACTACTGGAAGTAGAAGTACCCAGGTAGCCTAGTTGAAACTACTTAACTTCACGCGAAAGCAGCTGTTTATGCGGAACGGGGGGAGAAGAAAAAAAAGTCAGACAAACAGTGGGGGGAAATCACGGATCTGTGAGAGTGTCCCGTCGTACGCACAAATTAATGAATGGTTGTGACGCCCTGTATGTTAATCTGACGTTAGTAGATTATGTTTTATTCTTGAACATGGCCATGGGTCTGTGGCAGGTTATTTAATATGGGATTTTCACAGCTGCCTTTGACTTTTTCTTAACGGAACGGCGTTCCGCCACCGAATCTTTTACCGGAACGCCGTTCCGGACCGTGCCGGCCCACTTTCACCCCTGCCCTTCACCGTGTTTGTTTTGATCGTGGCTACCAGTACCGGCGCATTCAAAGTAACAGCCAGGAAATGCGCTGTTCCCACGCTGACAAAATACAGCACTGAGCGCACTGGCCAATACAAACTAATAGGCGAGTGTGCTCCGGTGCGTAATTTCCGAACGCACCCAAAAGTGTTCAACAAAACCTTTTTTAAATTAAATTTGAGTGATATTATGGTAATGTTATTTCCATTCAAAGTAGTATTTCGATAGTTTTATTATGTTTTCATATATATAATTTTTTTTTTTTTTTTTTCATTTTCCCCCCACTTTTTTCATTTTTGGGAAGATTCTTCCGCGTACCACCAGGGGGGGGCTCAAGTACCACCGGTGGTACGCGTACCACAGGTTGAGAACCACTGCACTACAACATGAAACACTGACAAGCGTAGCGCCTGATTAGACTTACAGAACACTGTGTGAAATGGATTGTCCTTCATTACTTGACTGCGAGACAATTCAATTCTAACGCACAGCAGGAATGCCATTGTGTGAACCAACTCTGAAAATAGGATTCCTCTTGCAGGCTCTTCTGAATGCCATCACTTAGTAAAACCATCACCATACCATGGACATGCTAGGGACTTAAAGGGATAGTTCACCCCCAAAACGACTTTTTTTTCTATAGATTACACACCCCATGGAGACTTGAATTCATGGAGATTTTTCGTTTTTTGTCACATTCCTAAGCCAATAATGTGATGACCGGCGGCGGCTCCGGTAGGAGACACAAAGAGTCAACTTTGAGTCTCCTATCAGAGACATTGGCATCTTTCTGCCAGTCATCACATTATTGGCTTAGGAACGCAACAAAAACAAAACAATCTCCATGAATCCAAGGCTTCATGGGGTGTGTAATTGATAGAAAATAATTCATTTTTTGGGTGAACTATCCCTTTAATGTATGCTGCTAAGGAGCAGGGAGTGAGCTACAGTATGCTTGAGTTTCTGGCATTGTTTTTTGAGCCAAGCATCAAACACTCCACAGTTGCTTGCTGGGGGGGGGGGGGTGGGGGGGGTTGAATCTCGTGCTAGTTGCCTGGACACAATGACTGTCCATGCTGCACGATATTCCCAGTGCATCATCAGCCAGCTCATGCATTTAATGTAGGCCCAAGCCACTGATGTCAGGCCACAGTAGATACCTCCCCTGCCAGCTGGCACCTTCAACATGCTCGGAGTCCAAACTATCTGGGAGTCCTGCATCCTCCCGGGACAATAAAGTAAAAACCAAGTTTCACAGGCACATGTTCATTCATACCCCCCTCACCATAGATATAGCCCCTCACCCCCATCGCCCCTGCCCCTCTCTGTTATCTATTGGATGTACATCCCACACCAAAATCACGGTGTCCCAATGGTTTTGAAAGCTGCTGCAATTTTGTGAGATGGATACTTTATTTTGCTTTAAGAGTTGACTATTAATACCCTCCCACTAACTTTTATGATTAAGCAACTAAAGCAAGCCATTGCACATCATTATTAACCTAATTTCATCATAATCATATCATCATCATGATCATAATCATCATAATCATGATCATCAGACATCTTTACTCTCCAGCCTGATCACTTCCATCATGCTGCTTACATAACCATGTAGAATACTTAAGCAACCATGCAGCGAACATTGGTTACAATTAAGGCTGAACAATTCCATTGTTATTTAAATTTAGTTTTTTTTTTTTTTTTGCTAGACAGTAAGGGTCTTCCCCCCCGCCTATTATTTATATTCATAGACGGCAGCTGTAAATGTCATCTACTATGAATGAACATGAAGCCAGTACAGTGTCTGACATAATTATCTCAACCCACGGTAATCGTAGACTGTGAATGAGTCAACTCAATGCGCCTAAATGAGGCGCATCATGCATGCAAATCTACTAACTTGAGAAATGTTGATAAAATCACGCAGGCCTATAATTTAGAATTAAGAGCTAATGTGGCACAGGCATCACTGCACGAGATCCACTGTGCATGTATAGCCTGCAGTCAGGCCCATTCAAGTGACAAGCGAAGAGACTGTCACTGTACATTAATATCAAATCCAAAGCAATGTGTCATCATATCATATGACACATTGATTTGGATTTGATTTGACTCATATAATACCTGCACAATGTACATTCCTCTGACCCAATTATGAATGATCTTGTCCCAAAGCACTGAAATGCCATTTTGCCGTTTAGAGACCTTACTATTCCCTCATTTATAACACAATAATAGGCTATACTTGCACAATATGTGTTGTAACCTACAAATCGACACACATGGCCCACCATGCAAATTGGTCCACGCGCCGTCTTTGCCTTCAATTCATGTACAGCACAGCGGGGGAGGCGTCCACAGATCGTATACAAAAACGTGTATTTCTATTCGACATGTAAACTGCATGCTGGCAGGCAGCGCAACTTGCTTTAGAACTATGTCTCTGAGATGCATGTGAGACACAGCAAGAATCAGCCTCACTTCCCCTTCATCTTACCTGAGAGAGTGTGTATATAATCCAATGTTATGATGATAGTGCAGGGAAAGAAGCTGGGAGTAATGAAATGTCACAGCAATCCTGAACGTGTCCCCATGCACTCCCCAGTGAGTCAGTCTGTCTGTCTGTCCTGCTCCTCGCTCCGCGCTGCGCTCAATGAACACACAGTTCATCACACTGTCAGGTGGTAGACTACACATCCCATTGCCAGGAGGAGGAACGCGCACTCATTGGCTAGTTGGTTGCCGCCTTGTGATTGGCTAGTTCAGGCATTGGTTCGCCTGCGCTGACTCAATTAATTGATCATAATGATAATCAGTGGTGGAAAGTGACTAAGAGCATTTACTCAAGTACCGTAGCCTACTTAAGTAGAATGTTGAGTTTTTTTTTTTTTACTGTAGTCGAGTGTTTCCAATTTTCTGTGCATTTACTTCTACTCCACTATTTTCAAAAGATTTGCCTGCATTTTATACATTTGAAAACTTGTGAAATGACATTCTGCCAGTGGTGGAAAAAGTACCAATTACCAAAAAGTACCAATACTGCAATACAGAAATACTCTGTTAAAATGTAAAAGTCCAGAGTTCAAAATGTGCTTGAGTAAAAGTACAAAAGTAGCCTATTGGCATCAAAATGTACTTAAAGTACCAAAAGTAAAAGTACAAAAATGTTTGAAAATAGCAGATCTACAAGCTACATTGCAGTCTTGACACTTTTACTTAAGTAAAACAAATGGCGCTTTAAACACCAAAGATTTTTTTTTAAATACCTATAAAAGAACATGGAATATAAGAAACCACAAAGTAATCAGTATGTAATCAGGTAATAAAAGCAGGTCTATACATGTGTATTTTAATTAGGTTAACATTTGAGCCAATACCTCTTCAGTGATTTTCATAGATACAATATTGTGTTTTCTTGACATTACCTGGCTGTCATATTAGCTGCAGTCCAAATAGTATTTGATGTGTTTGCCTTAAGTTGCTCACGGCAACACACAATAAATGCATACTCAGCATTATGTTGTAAGATGAAGCAAAGTGTATTTTACTTTTATTTGGAAATTACAATATTGTTTCATCCATTTTACATGATATACATCAGCTTCAGTCCGATTTATTATAGCCTGTAGTTGCGAGTATGACAGTTAAGCAAAACACAAGTGAAGTAAGACTCTTTCAGAAATGTCTGTTTATACAACACTGTCCTCTCCTGTTTTATATTGACAACTACAGTACACACAGGTATGATGCCTCTTGCCTCATTTATACAACATAATACTATGGTGTTGCTTGGCAAAAAAATAAAAGAAAAAAAATAACTGATCTACAAGCTGACTATGTGATCGGAAATAATAATAATAACTTTGCTCTGTACGTTTTGGCAAGCAACACCCTACAATGGAGAATAAATTAAGCTTAAGGTTTCAGTGGTGATTTATTACCGTCTCATCCAATTGCTCAAAAATGTGTGTACTCCATTTCAGGCAAATAAACACACATAGACAGTGTACATAGGCTAATGGAGCAACAGCTAATTTTGTGAGAGCAAAGCCTATTGATGAATGTACAGTATGTGCTTGGAAACACCACTGGAGTTTATTGGACACTATTGGAATAAAGACAGTGCAGCAGTTTAATTTGCTAAAGTAGCTATTCACATTGATTAAAAATACTGGAACCATTGCTGAGAAGGGAAAAAAAGACATTAACATGAGCCATACACGCTGTACCTCGACTCCCTATGTTTGTCAGATATCTGCGTATGCAGATTTCTCAGTGATATAAACACATATAAAGCAACATCTGCATTAATATTGCTGCTATAGTAAGTGCTATACAGAACACATATCAGCAAAACAAATTGTTTTTTGTCAGAACTGCATCAATAAATCTTTTTGATATAGTGAAATAATGTGAAAAAAAAGAAGAAAAAAGAAACAACAGTTGAAACAAAGCTGCCAAATATATATTGCTTCTGATCACTGCAAAGGACGATATGGATATACATGTTTATTTACTATATCTTTGCAGTACAAAATAATACATCAACATGGAGAAAAATATGAACCGAAAGTGGTCATTACAAAGCAAAACATGAATAGATCCAACATTTTAGCACTACAAAATAAAAGAGTGAAATAAAATAGAATAAAAAAAGGAAATAAAAAACATAAATAAAAGTGAGTCCAAAGTAGAGTAGATTTATTGAAATTCCATGTGTTCAGACGGAGCGAAACGAGATGTTGTTGAGGTTTTTCTTCTTTATTCGGATCATCTTACCCCCGGCTGCACAAAACAACATGAGTGGAGAAAGTTAATATAGGGGATCTGAAATACCAGGCCCCCAATCACGTTTTGGCAGTGCCAATACTTTCAGATCATAAATAATGTGAATATGTTTAATTCTTGCTATTTGACCAAAGTGAAACCTTGTCTTACAAGATGATTAAACCATTTAGACTGGGAACCCATCTGTGTCATTTTAAGATTTATGTGGCTATTCAAAAATAGCAGATGTACAAGCGAATAGTGCGGCACTGAGTGCCGCACTATGAGCTTTTTTTGCAAACAGATTTTTTTTTGCAAATCTTTGCTTCTGGGGGGTCCCTGGAACAACATATTTAGAGATGGGGGTTCGGGGCCAAATACATATCATTTGACGTGAAAAATGTTTGAGAACCACTGATATTATAGCAACATAAATACATAAAATAAAATAAAAACATTGTAGAATCCCCAGAAGCAAAGATTTTAGTAAAAAGAAATCCTTTCAAAATATATATATATATTCAGATTTGCACAAATGTTCACGATTAAAAGAAAATAGCAGATCTACAAGCTCATAGCGTGGCACTCGGTACTGCGCTATGAGCTTGTAGATCTGCTATTTTTGAATAGCCTAAAAAAATCTAAAATGACACAGATGCGTTCCCGGATTGAACACATTTGAAACATTTGAAGGCTACTTCATACAGTAGCTTAAACATTATCTTTTGTAGGCAAGCGACTATGTCGTGCAATGGAGTGTAAATTAAAGCTGCAATCCGCAACTTTTATATCCTACCAGGGATTCAAACCCTGGTCTCCCGGATGAGAGGCCACATTTCTACTGCACATCCAAGAGGAAACCATTGCTTGGTCAGGGGAGATATTATTTAAGCGTATGAGCTTCAGGCAGTACTACTTGTCAACAAGTAGGTGTTGTATCCGACACCAGGAGCTAAATTTCTCATTGGAAGAGTAGGGAGACCAGCTCCAACCACTGCAGATGTACTAGTTATATTGCATTAACATTCACTACCGTACAGATTGATTTTAAATAATGTTTTATTCATTAAAAGAAGTTCCAGATCGCAGCTTCAAGGGCCACTGTAATGTTTTTGTTGAG
Source organism: Gymnoscopelus microlampas (assembly GCF_963454915.1). NCBI lineage: Eukaryota > Metazoa > Chordata > Actinopteri > Myctophiformes > Myctophidae > Gymnoscopelus > Gymnoscopelus microlampas. Next base: position 16,313,109 of record NC_139954.1, on the reverse strand, counting down.
CTGCCATTGATTTTCTGCCATGCATTTGTATGGTAAAGACACACTAGGACACACATTTCAGCGCTCTCTGCATCCAGCATTTATTGGATGAGAGCCCTGGGTGCCTCGAGTACAAAATTGTTGAACTTAACAAAAAAAAAAAAAGAAAACTTTCTGTGGACATGGCCACTTCAGAATGTTTTTATTTTAAAACGAAAGCCAACATCCCTTGTTGTCAGCTTGTTTAACACTTTCACAGACTGGATCTCCATTCCTGTATTTCAGAGCTGCTGGTGGTGTTATGTGTATGATGTGTGAATACATTTTTAGAAATGATCTCTTTCAAACGATTGCACCCTTACTTTTGATGTTCATGCATGTCTTCATGCAGTGTCTCTTGTGGGAAAAGTTGTTGGTGTTTCCTCCACAGCCGCTGTAGCGAAACATGTGACACCTGTTTGTCCTGGGGTTGAAGGCAAACCTCCTCTCTGCCCCGTCACATGTTCCCCTGTCCACTGGAGTGATACAGAACGCCGGAGGAATGAAATCTGCAACACAGCAGTTAACAACACAAAACAATGTTGAATTCAAGACCCATCATACTGATAGAGAGATCGTTTTTGAGGAATGAATATAATTGAAAACAACTAAGCACATTAACCCTGGCATCCATATTTTGGACAACATTGCATATTCCGTCCTTTCTTTTTATTATTAGCAAAAATGGCTATTCTACAAGCTCAAGAGTCACGATGTGACACATTGTTTGTCATGTTTGTCATGCAGTTTGTCATGCACTAATGTAGGGCTTAACCCATTTTGGGCAGGAACCCCTATTTGTAACTATACCTTACAGGACGGGAACCCCTTTTGGGGTTCTTGTTGCTAGGGAGACCGGGGACAAAGGTAACAGGGAATAAGCTAGAGGGGTGAGACTTCTTGTGCACATGCTCAGTAGGGTCCTCTCTCTGCCTATGGAAGGATAGAATGATCATTTCATCTCAGCAGAAGTTTTCAACAAAAAACAGATTTTGAGGTGTAAATGAAATTTTTTGAGTGTACGGTACTTTCCTTCTGCCGTCTAAAGATAAGATGTCAGCTAATTTAAACTTGGATGAATTGTATCTCTATGTTATTGGTCACAAATTAACAAATTAATCAATTGTAACAATGTGTTTTCAATGCAGGCAGATTTTTTGTCTGGGATTTCATACTTTTATGTTAGTAAATGAACATATTTCACTAAATGTCACTACATTTCAAAGTAAAAATACATTTAAATAAAAAATAGACATGCATTTGAAAAAACAAAATTGAAAAATAAAATAATTTGAATAAAAATACAAAATAATTGTATTTATGTATATAAAACATTCCTAAGTAAAACTGTTCAATTATACAAAATACATATTACTTAGTGATGTGCTTTTATTTGAGATAAAGTGTATTAATATGACTTATTTTTACAGTGTTACAATTTCCCCCAACCACTGTTACAACTGCCCCTGTCACGGGGGCAATTGTAACACTGTGACTCATTGCATTCAAATTAATATTTTAGTCTTGTCCTTATTAGTGAAAGCTTAACATTTTTATTATTAATTAGGGCACATATATATGTTTCTTATAGCAAAAGATGATTAGGATATTTCAAGTGGTCTGTGAATTATGAAGGCAAATACAAAAAGTGTTACTTTTGTCCCTATATAACAACATACATTTTTCGTAATTTTTGAATTCATATTGAAGTTTTCCAGAAAACTTTGGTTGGGATTTAGAAGGCTTTTTTAGAGTCGGACTCAGGTCTAAATGGGTTACGGGTTAAATGAAACGGCACCAATATTAAAGTGACAAAATTCCACATACATTTTTACTATCTGGATCTAGTATCTATTGAGACATATAGCATAGCAATTCAGTAGTATGTGTAGTAGGTTATTACATATTATTTTATTTTTAAATGATCAGTCAAAGTGGATCTCATCTGGAATGTGGAGTTTTCTCCACTTCAAGTAGTTCTCTAGCTGAAACAGTTTAAGAACTCCTGATTTAGACACAAGGGTCTGCCTTACGCCACATCCACACTCGATACACACAACATCCACAAGATGTCAGTGTTTAGCTGAGCAGAGGGTTTTCTGCTAGAGTAATACTCAAGGCTTGTCGTCTTCATTTTCGATATACTACAGGCTATGCGGACTATAATACACATAAATGAAGGGGCGTGCTGGTACAGTTGCAAACTGGATAGTGCATCGACCACCTACAGTAATTGCAAGGTTAGATAATAGTCGGAGACCCTTGAATTCCTCCTTTCCAACCTCAGTTTCCTCTCTATATACTCTCCTATCAATACTCTGGTCTCATATCTGCAGTAAATAAAGCAAAAGAAAAATGCATAACAAAAACATTAATCTTAAAAGATAAATTAAAAATTAAAACACAAACTGCAACCAATAAAAGCTGAAACAAGGACCAACAACACAAAGGTAATTCGACCATAAAACTAGAAAGAAAGAGTACAAACAGAGAAGAATTATTAGGCGACCCAACCCAAAATTCTCCCCTCTCCAGATTGTCTTCTGGCTTCAATAAACGTTTTCTTCTATTTATTATTCAGTGCTTGCCCTAAATCTTATTATTAATATATATTTTTCAAGTTAATTCTGTAGAGCCTTTATGATATTAGTGAGATTTACTGCAGGACCCATGTTTTGTTAAAAGCAGTGAAGCACCTCATTACAGAATGAACCCCCCTCAAGTTCTAAAACAATCATGGATGAGAACACACAGCACAAGGGACTATTCAGACCTGTGCATCACAGAATTCCCCTTTCCACTGGCCTGCCTGACAATGCTGAAATTGAATTTTAACAAATCATAACTGACTCAATGAGCTGAGAGAGATTAAATTAGCACCCTCTGGACGGGCCCATCTGTTCCAGCATGAAAGGACCTTAATGCCAAGCAGTGATCTATGAGCCCCCACGTCTGAAACACGCAAAATTAGTAGGTGGGAAAATGTCAAATAGACTATGGGGAGGAGACACTGACAGTCTTGTTTATGCCCTTTGACTGCACTGCACAAGGCAATTTGGTGAGCTGTCTAGCAGAGGGGCCTGGCTGCACATTGAGTGGTTATGTTAAAACACCCTGACAGCACAACTTAGCAAAGTAGTTGTACTTCAGTTACTTTGGGACTTTTTACTTTGAGGACCGGTTGACTTATTCCGTTGTGATTCAGTACTTAACATCGTGAACCCTATAGTGTCCCTATTCTGGGCATGTCATACTGTAATAGGCTAACATTCGGTGAAAATTCACCCAAAATAGCCAATCGCAATCTGAACTTGTACATCAGCTATTTTTGGTGAAGATATTTGGTGTAGAGGGAAGAAACACGGGGGGCTAGTATCTTCACAAGGCCTCACTGGCTTATTCTGTTGACAAATCCTTACAGAGGTTTTACAAGCCCGTAAACCTAAGCTTTACTCTAAAGAATTAAATTTCCTTGAGCAATACACAATAATCCCTCATTTAGCTAACAGTAGAGGACTGGGGTTGTAGCCACAGTCATTGTGTGCTGTAAGTGTAAATGTGTGTTAGACGAATGCAAAGCAGGATGTTGCCGTAAAGTAACTTAATCGATTTGATTGATGAATAGAAGATAAAACAAGACGTGTCTAATACTGGTGTGGCTTCATGTGGGATCTCAGGCTTCACATATCCAGTCTATGGCATCAGTCGATGTACTCCATTTGGTCACTGTCTGACCGCCATCGACTTCCATTGTAAAATTCAATTCAATATGTCAAAAAAACCTATGTTGTTTTGGCCTACAGGCAGAGTACAGTGCGATTTGCAAGACCCAGACAAACATATAGACACACCGACTCACAAACAGAACCTCTTCTACACAGCTCTACCTTCTACAGAGCCACAATGTACAGTAATAACATCCCAGGTTTGACAAGTAATCATTGTTACCCAACGAAACAACTGTCACTGAATACACGATTATCTTTGGAGTTGTTTTTGATAGGTACATTGTTTTCCCATCATGCAAGCCACAGGCTACAATCTAAACTCATAATCAGTGTTCTCACCTGTCTCTCTGGGAGGCTTGCGGAGATGCACCTGTGGTTGGCTCAAGGCAATGTCCCCTGAAAAAACAAGTAAACAACTTAATTAAGTTATCAATCATTTACAGAGGTGTTATGAAAATATGTTATGCTTTTATCTGAAGATAGATTGCACATTGTATGGATGTTGAACATAGACTTCCTCTCAGGCATAATAACTACACAAAAATGTCAGTTATGTATTGCTTGTTTGTTTGCTTACTTTCTTCTACCACAGTTTGTGTTGTTAATATTAATCAGTACATGATTTATCTTTATCTTTTATTTATGCATCCATTAATACGTTTTAGTCGAGGTTAGGCACTGTTAGTATTGCCACGTCTTGGGTTTGGTGTGTAATGAATTACAGTACTTAACCCATTAAGACCTGAAGCCAATTCTAGAAATGTCTTCTAAATCCCAACAGTATTCTGAAAAAACATATGTTTCTATATCAGTGGTTCTCAAACTTTTTCATGTCAAGGACCCTCAAAATGATATGTATTTGACCGCGGACCCCGGAGAAGCAAACAGTTAACAGTGCCTAATACTACACTATATACTGTACATGGTACAGACCCGCGGGGCACCCTGGTCAACGAGTTATATAGGGTTTGAGTGGTTAATGAAGAGTCTGATCCTATTACATACACGCACGCACACACACACACACACACACACACACACACACACACACACACACACACACACACACACACACACACACACACACACACACACACACACACACACACACACACACACACACACACACTGTGTATTTGTGGTGACGAATAGCGATAGAGCTGTCAGCTGTGTGTTATTCTCACCATTGAGAGGCTGTATCCTAGATTCTTTCGTTGGTTGCACACTGTCAACGTTTGTTGCCTTGGTGGTGGTTCCTGCACTCAAAGGATGAAAATGTATATTTATTAAGTTATGTCATTCAGAGGAAGGTTCCGTTCCATACCATCGATTGAGTGCTCCATTATCCTAGTTGTGTATCATCTTCATTGCACGGCTGTCATGCTTCTAGTCTTATTATTCTGTTGGTGTTAGTGAAAAGTGGAAATTGGAAAGCATCTTTGCTGTTGTAAGTATAACATATCCATTTGAAATGTCAGTTTGTAGCTGGGCCTTTCAAGTTGGCCTATGGTTCGAATACATCCAATTAAATGCCTGAATAAATTAAGCCTAACCCTACAATCACCTATGATCAATTTTAATTGAATGTTTAAGTGTTTACATTTGTATTAACATGAGAATACTATATAACTATAGAACATAAAAGTTGTAATTCAATAGCTTTGGCACTGTAAGAAAAGGGGATTAAGCCCAGTGCTCCCATGAGGCATAGTTTAAGGTTGCTAATAAAAACTGACAGAAGCATTCATTTGAAATTACTCTCCACACTTGTCTACATTGATTTCAATATAACGTAGACTGTCGGCTGGAATCCGTCACAGAAGAACAACTTGCTCGTTAATTTCTTTGACAAATCCAATATCTAAATGTCTTCCAAATGGAGCCCGAGTCTAGCATAATTAAATGTGCTTCTGCTACTGTACTCCAAAACCATTTAAATGCTAAATCAAGGTGGAACGTGATTTCATGCTCTGCAAAAATCCATCAAAAAGTTAATTTTCCAAGATAGCGCTATTTTGAATATGACACATTCCTGAAATGAGGCTATCTCTGCATTTCTGTGTGGCAATTAAATGAAGGAGCAATGGCTCTGTGTAAGTGCAGCAGTATATAAATTAAGGCCATTAAATGGTCTTTAGACATAGTGTAAATACAGAATAACAAGTAATATTGTTTCTCTATTTTGCCCAATTAACATGAAACCTAGTATCCATATTCTGGTCCATAATAGGTGGAATATTTTTTTCAGTTTTGAAAAAATGTCTCTAGTTATTAATTATTATATTATATTATATTGCAGATATGTTCTGGGGTGGTAGTGACACAGCTGTCTTTATTGCCTGGGCTCAGACATGTGCCTCTCTCTATATGACCACAGTAGTTCAGTCGCCTTACCTTGGTTCTGGCATCTTGCCTTGCACAACGCCATGCTCTCGAAGTTATTGGCGTTGCCAAAGCAGCCACCGTAAAAGAAGTGTTTGCACTCCTGACTCTCGCTGTCATACAAATAGCGTGTCATCATTCCACGACAGGGGCCAGGGGCTTCCTCCAAATGACAGGGGCTTTTTTCAACTGGGTGAGGGAGAGAGGGAGGGGGGGTGTACAGTATGTGATGAGAGTAAATTATAGAGAGAAAAAGAAAAAGATTAAGTGACAGCTGTTATAACAAAAAATGGTAATACAATTATTTAATCAGGTGAATCTCAGTACCCACATGGTAATGGCATTGCTCTAAAGTGGATCTTGGGGCCTGGGCCGTAGCGTGACGGTCCAGGCACCCTTGGTTGCAATGCCAAGGCCTGACAGCATGTTGCGGGTTCGACTCCCGTTCCCGACGACCTTTGCTGCGTGTCACCCCCCCCATCTCTCTCCCCATTTCCTGTCAGCCTACCTTCCCTATCCCTCTCTAAATAAAGGCATAACAAGTCAAAGCCAGCAAAATAAATAATCTAAATTGGATCTTGGACTTCACGTGGCCAGCCTGTGACACCCCTATGTCTTCGGCCGTCTATGACATTATGACGTACGACTACAAATGTGGACAGTTTCAGGGCGATCAGAGCCCGACTGACTTTGATTGAAAAATGTAAGTTAAATATTTCAAAAAAAATAAAACACATCTGGAAACAAAAACTGTGGCCAACTGGCATTGTGCACAACATCGGTCATGCAGTTTGCGAGATTAGCCTGACAGACGGGCTCTATTCTAGGCAGCTCGCCTCTGAGAAGCCACGCCATAAAACAAGAGATTAATTTGATCAGAGCTACTACTACTACTTCTTCCACATAATCTATGTGCAAAACCGTAGTACAAATTTGCTTCATTTCACTGTATGCTAAATTAAAGTTGAATGTGTGACACGTGTCACTAAAGAAAAGATAATCAATCTTTGGAGGTTAGCTTTGTTTTCCGTTAGTGATAAGAAGAAATCAGCCCCATTAACTGATCCACATAAGACTGTTCTAAAGCTCAATTTATGCTCCAGTGCACAACAGAGTATAACATTAGGCATAAAGCTGACTTCTTGTGAATGGAGGAGGCAAAGTTTAATGGATGTTAAAAGTTTTCCAAGAGATTTATTTTCCTTTGATTTACTGAGCCAAGACAGGCTATCAAAGCCAGAGAAGAGGGATGTGAATGTGTGAATAATATGCTTGCTTGCTGGACCACATGGTCAGCTACCAGAGTGCTCCAAGAGATTGTAATTATTTATCAAAGCTTGCTAACTTATTTACAGAAAAGAAATTATATTGATCAATACTTTGTTGCAATATTGGCGTAGTCCAGGGTAGGGCTAGGTGTCTGTCTACTGCTGTCGAGTAAAGAGCATAACATGACCTTTAAGATAGTCTGTTATAAAAGGAAAAGTTGATCGTATAAACTCATGTTGGGATCCATTGTGAGCTCATACAGTAGATTGGCTGTTTTAACCAAAGAGATTTGGTATAGATGGACAATTATAGACCCCTGGGGGACCCTGGTCAACAAAGTAGCCTAGCTATATTGGGTTGTAGTGGTTAAATATGCAGGATAATGTTAAAGTCAAGACCCACTGTTTTGGGTCAAATTTTCAAACTTAAGGAACTCAATGAAGTATTTGGTTTAAGTGGTTAATTAACAATAGTGTAGGTCTCATTATCCAACCTACAGTAGGGCTTACGTATCGGCACAAATGAATAACAACTAAGGCCTGGGCCATAATCTATACATGTAAAAATGTTGAATTCAGTCCAGAAAGGGAGAGGCAACTGAAATAGTGACACATGTAGCCCTTATACCATGCTACTTTAATTTTGTGCCAGAGAAATGAGTTGAGGTTGTTGGGAGAGAAAAAAAAATTAAGAGAGGAAAGGAGGACATGGCACCCTGCGAGATTGGAAGATGATTGCTGTGACACAGCTTACAATAAATACACTTAAATAAAAACAGAGAAAAACAAAGTTCCCCAAAGGTTGTCAGATAAATCCTTTGAGTTTCTGGATCTTAAAGGCATCATCTCACCACCATTATCCCTCTCCGTTCTTTCTTGATTTATCATAAATATTAAATACATGTGAAAAACAAACAAACAAACAGAGCTCTAAGTGCCCAGTTTTTCTGACAAAGTAAGAGAGGGAGAGAGGGAGAGAGAGAGATGAATTGAGTTGTATGTTCTCTATTGTGTGAACACATGCATTTGAGTTTGTATGGTAAAAACATGAAACGACAAGTCCTGAAGAATGAAAGGGAGAGACACAGATGGAGAGAGAGTTATGTGGCGAGTGTAAATCATAGAGAGAATAATAAATAAATAGTCTGAAAGACAGGACTGGCATCGCTGAGTAGACATACGTTCATCTTTCAAGGTAACACCTGCAGTAATATCACTTGCAATAGCATTCACTATTCCCGTAACTTCACACTATGGCAAGTTTCATAACGGTGAATACAGTTTTACCATGCATTCATCTTCAGTAGACGTGCCTACTATAATTGTGTCTTTACAGGTCTCCCTAAAAAAAAATCGATCAGATGACTGCAGCTTATTCAGAACGCTGCTGCTCGAGGGGTGCAGTACGTTAGTCCGACAGCGCATTCCTCCGACAGCGCAGTGCTCCGACATTAAACAGTAAACCCGAACCAAACCCGCACCCTAACCCTAACCGCACGCGGATGCCACATAGTCAGAGAAAAGGTCTGTCGGATTAACGCATGCCTCGGCTGCTCGAGTACTAAGAAAGTGGACCGTATAGCTCCAATTCTTCTTAAACTTTTACATTGGCTCCCTGTCTTATATAGAATGTATTACCACTGTTGGGTTTATAAAGCATTGAAAGGTTTAGGGCCAAAATACATTTCTGATCTTGTGATACATTATGAACCATCAACACTTCTCAGATTGTCTGGGAAAGGTCAGCTTCATGTCTCCAGAATCAGAACTAAATGTGTAGAAACAGTGTTCAGTTTTTATGCACTGTAATTTGATTCTCTTACTATTCTTTTTTTTAATTGTATTCAACTGTCCTTTTATAATGTTTATTTTGCACTCTCTTAAAGCAGCTATATGCTCTGTGTCATGACTTATGTTTTAAGTCATCAACAACCTGTTGTGGAAATGGGCTATGCAAATTAGTCTGCCTTGCCTTGCCTTACAGAGACTGGTCTGACTACAAGCCAGTATTGTATATCTACTTTAATTTGCCTGTTCAGCCAGTATGAAGTACTGTTGAGTATGCTTTTAAATTTGACAATGATGGGACCAACACCAACGGCATCCTTTAATCACTTGCTGAAGAACTCAAAATATCTTTGAATGGAAAAGGGTATTGATTGAGATCTCAAAATCATTCTTGATAATGGTTCTGTAAACTTAATATGATAGTCTGTAAACTGCACAGAGAGAAGTACTTGCACGGTCGATATATTCAGAAGGCATTGTGACTGAAGGAAACCGGAGTGCAGCTTATTTTGAATTACATTGTTAAATTTCAGGTTCAAACAGCTGTATCAGCGATCTGGAACATTAAATTGTAATTTGAAAGTAACTTTCGCAACTTTGCCAACGTGCTAACTGGATTTGTTCCAATAGGAATAACAAATGAACAAGCTGCCGGAGGCCCGGATTGTGCTCCGTTCAATCCTTGTCCTTCAAATACGATCCAGTCATCTGTGTATTAAAACACAAAATATCTGCCCTCTGTCAGCAAAATTGGCTCATGATAATTCTGAGATATGAGTTATGAGCTCATTCATCTTGCTGAAGTTCGTGCTATCAGAGTCCACATTAACTTTTTGTGTCCAGAGACTTGGAGTGATGCCATTCGCGCACGCATGTACGCACACATACACACACAATTCAAACACACTAAGGCAAAAGTCTCTCTCTCTCTCTCTCTCTCTCTCACACATCACATTCTGAGTGATTGATTTAATTTTGGACTCATTTGTAGGACACCGTTATCCAGCTTATTTTACTGGCATAATGCCAGAATCCTGTAGCTACAGTAAAAGAAAAAAGAAATCCCTTAAGCGATGATAACCAAGTTCATCTGTGGGCACACTTAATTAGAATATTTAACTGGAGTGGCCGTCAATCATCTGAAGACATTTTAAGGCACTTCAGCCAAAACAGTTTGTGTTTTCTAAACCAATTCTGTGTCTTTCAGTAAAGTAAAAGTACCTCAAAATTGTACTTAAGTAAATGTACTTAGTTACTTTACTCCACTGCGTATGGGAGCCAGGGTTATGGTTCATTTTAACTTTCAACTGGTGAAGGATTCATTACTCCTCTTAAAAGTTCAAGTGTCCCTGCAGTTCAATATGTATTAGCGCAGTATAAACTGAGTCAAGACTCAGAACTCATAAAATGTACAAAACTCTGTCCATCTGTCCTTAGCCATGTTTGTCCTCATTGGGTTCACCAATCAATCCTTTCCTGAACGTAATCTGTTTAACATTTTCACCATGGGCTGTAGCCACGGTCCCCGCAGGCTAAAGAATCTGTACTCGTGGTCACGATCCCATAGCCAGGACGGACAGTTTTATTCCCCCCTGCATTTCCCACTGATCTGATCCGTCTTTTGATTACCACCCGTTTCCCAGTGGGTGACCATAATTAAAATGCCATTACATGGTGACATCTACAAATTTCACAAGGTGACACTGACTTAAAAGCACAGGGAATAGAGAAATATCAGAGGGCAGTCTACAGCTGTTGGTTTGGCGATGCAGTGAATAACCCATTCAAACCGGGAAAGCATCTGTGTCATTTTAGATTGTTGCTATATTTTAACCACTTTAACCATTATTTTATACTCTGGCTATTCAAAAATTGTGAACATTGCCGCAAATCTTTGAATATATATATTTTTTCAACTCAAATCTTTGATTCTGGGGGTCCCTGGAACAAAACATTTTGAGATGGGGGTCGACGACCAAATACATATAATTTTGGAGGGTCCTTGACGTGCAAAAGGTTGAGCACCACTGACATACGTTTTTCAGAAAACAGTTTTTTAGATTTAGAAGACATGTTTTGAATCGGCCTCTGGTCTAAATGGGATAATTCACAATTACATTTCTGTATGAAGGCACTGGAGGTGTTGGAAAGGGTGATTTATGTTTTGCTGGGGAATTATCACTATCAGTCAGACCATTTTTATAACCAATGGGTGGAAATCATAATGTCCCACTGAGCAGGCTGCTCTCCAGACTGGACTTGACTCAATATTTCCCCCAAATTGACTTCAACAGTTAAGACAGGCCAGCGTGAGTTCGAGGGAGAGTAATCCTGTGTATTCTTTTCATACCTGAAATAGAATTTTCACTACTACAAAAAAACATTAAACCCCTGCAGTTTGGAAAGGGATTTGAAACCTAATCTAATTATTTCTCGGCGTCCGGGTGGTGCAGGGGTAAAGTACCTGCCCCACCACCGTGGAGACTTGGTTTAGAATCCTCCATGGTGCCTCCGGGTCGGCTGAGCGCTCTGACAAACACAATTGGCTGTGTTCAAGGAAGTTCTGTTCAGTAGGCAGGGCATGGAACTGGGAGGAATAGTGTTCCTCCACAAGGGTATAGGCAACAGGCAGATTCAGACATTTATTTTTATCAGGTGATTGCATTGGCACAGTTTCATAGTTTGCTATGGCCTCGCAATTTTTGCTCTGGCCTCGCAATTTTTCTCTTGTTTTTCTGTCTGTAACTAGATGTCCTGGCCGGTGTTTTTTCTTTCCCAGGTCCCCCTTGTAAGCAAGACCACTAATGATGACCAAGGAAACATACTGTAGGTGCAAACGCACCTTGGCCACTAGGTGGAGACAGACATATGCCACACATGATACAAAAGTCAACAGCACTGACTCCTTATTCCAGAAACGGATCAATCAAGTCGTTTTTATAGCACTTCTGCATTAGTAGTACAGTGCAGAGATTAATGGTAGAGTAAGTGATTTATTTTGTTTTAGTTAATAAGTGTTAAAATAGCTTTATAATCTGATAGTATTCATTGCTGTAGAGGGTTTGTTCAATAACATTAGTCTCTCCCATCTCTCAAAGAAAATCAGAAATGGAACACTATAACATTGAAGCTGTTAAATGATCTATGTGGAGCTCTCTCCAAGTTGGTTTGTTTATTAAAAAGCTGGGGAGATGGGGAGACCCTTGTTATGCTGTGTCAAGACTTATGTTTTGTGTAAAACACTCAGTATTACCTTGTTGTGGAAATGGGCTATATGCAAATGAATGCCTTGCCTTGCCGTACACAGACTGTTAGCTATTACTGAACAAACACCCTATATAGAAATGCTTATGGCTTACAATCAAAATACAGATGTATACAAAAATACTAGATGTTCAGGCCTCTGTGACCAGATTTGGACAATCAAATCTAGATGTTACATTTGTGATGCAGACCCACCGACCACCCATAAGCCAATTTTAATGGAGAGGCTGTTATATAATTCATGTTTATTTTGTCTTCTTTTCTTTGCATTACTCATTCTTCAGAAAACCCATCTTTATTTCAGGCCTGGCCCTACATGTTATTGTTTACCAAATTGGAATTCATCTACCATTGTGTGCAGTTGTCTGAAAAGGACATTATTCTTTTTAATAGACATGTGCAGTAGAAATGAAGCCTGTTATTATTTCTGAAATACATCGGTATCTCAGAGCCACCCATATGAAAATATAGGTCAGCATTTTATGGGATTGACACAGTAGTGTCATAAGGGTTAGAGGTCCATCACAGTCGGCAGGAAGAACTGTGCTGAGCGTAATACGTTCTCAGTGCACAGTGATTATGTCAGTAAATGAGCCAGGCTGAATAACAGCCCTGAGATACTTAAACGCTGTATCGCTGGTTGTGATTACAGCGAGGCGGGCTCATTCTTTTCAGTTCTGCCATCTCTATTGTTCATTCTGACAGCTGAGATTTAGTTCTTTCTCTCTTTTATTTTTCCTTATAAGTCTGTCTTACATAGACTAAGCTGAGCCTTGAGTCGAGATATATATATTTATTTAAAGGGACGATGTCTGACTCTGTGTGATTAAGCGTCTGACCTCTCACAGGAGAGGCTTCGCAGCAACATCAGAGCAGAGGAATTCTTTGACAAATAATGGTCTATGACTCATCGTGGTGTAACAAAGAGTGTCAGGGCTTAAGAGAAGTCTTTGCTAAGCAACAGATGTAGTATCCTGTGCCGTTTCTCCGCAACGCTCTTCACAATGTTAATGTTATCAGGACACGTTCTGTTGTTATAGTTTTTACGTAATTACATGATGATCACTATTTGCTGCCACACACATCGCCTGTAAGAAAAGTTAGAAGCATTTCATAACTATGAGAAGCGCTCGCATGAACTTCTTCCTCCTGAGAGCTGCCATTGTTGTTGGTTTGTTTGTATTCCCTGTTGCCGGGCGCTCCACTGGAAAGGCAGGGGAAAACACGAATGCCTCGCGTTTTTGAGTGGTTGAGGAGAGGGGATTTCTAAGGAGAAGCTCTCTGTAGAGCGAGAGTATAATATCATTTTGAAATGGGTTTTCAAATGGTCAAATAACATTTCACAGCCTGTGAGAATTACCCTTTAAGCTTATACTGACTCAATCAAACTGGTCGTGATCCAAAAATCCAGATCAAAGACGGCAAGCTATTGATCATGCATTCCCATGCATGTGAGCCATATGGAAACTTGTTTATTTAGCATCAAAATAAAAAGTCTGCATAACGGCTTGCTGCTGCTCCTTGCTGCACTTTACTGCGCAGTGCGCAAATGCCATGTTTCGACCAAAGGTTTGGTCTTCCTGTAGATTTTTGTAGCAGTACGTTGTCGTGCAGATGTTTTCTTTTGATGCTGTTACTGATGCTTTTGATACATTGTACTGCAGCAGTGAAAGAACATATGGATGTGCATAACATTTCCTTTTGAACTTGTTTATGTAGCTCACAAATGCAGAAGTTGAATTATACAGAATATGACCGTATCGAGTGGTGAAAATAGCCGATCCACAAGCTCACAACACGTCATGACTCATGATGCGATGTGCTGATCTGCTATTTCTGAAGTTACTGTAAATCTTTGCCTATAATGACATGCCCAAGATGTGGGTGCCAGGCTGAGAGTGATTAATTAGCTGTCCTGGTTAGCATAATGCATAGAGCATGAAGTAAGACACTAACACAAGGTCAAGTGTTGACTTTGTCTTGACCTGTGTGTTGAAATACAGGAACTTATGATGTTGAGGTGGTGGAGGATAAAAGCATCCATGAAAGCTAATATATAACTCGCAAAAACAAAACAGCCTATTGAATGTACCATTACTACTACAGACCCTTTCCTTGTATTGTGTTGTCCCTCGCAGTATGGCACAGTCTAACTTTCCAAATGATGAAAGAGCTTTGTGAGTGTTCTACTCAGGACTTGGCAGCTAGACAAACCCATTGTAATGTTTTGGCATGTGACTTTGACACTGTGTTGACACCCGGCAGCCCCACACTTCAGTCACGGAACAGACGGCAAGCTTTATTTAATGTCACCTTTGCTGGAGCTACCATTCCCTGAGTCACTTTAATGCAGATTTGTTTGTGTTGAATAATGGGGATGCTTTTAAAGTGAATGTAGGCCTACGTATCTCCAGGCTGCTGCCATCAGGTGCAAATGGACTGGTGATTATCTTGTTGCCTGATTGAATAATGCATGCTGTGAACACAACAAACTTTATGACGCCGAACATTTCTCTTTGCCATTGAGAAGAAAAGCATTGTGACTGATCACAGACAAACGTTACCTAAGCCTCTAGGCCGGGAGAAATATATTTTCCTGCAGAAATGAATGCTTCCATAGTATTGACTTCAGTTCCTCACACAAATATCCCAAATAACCAATCTGTAGGGTACAGAATGTTAATAACTAGCTCATCTGTAGTGGTTGGACGTGGAGGTCTTATAGATTGTAGCTTTAGCCATGTGGGACGTATCGGCACACTTGTGTATCACTTAAAAAGCAGGCTACTTATAAGTAAAGTAAAACTGAAGTACCACAGGTTCATGCCAGTGAGACGTTCTGGGGTGTGTATCAGAAAGTTGACTCAAAATATTATGTACAGATTTTCTATTGTATCTTCATCATTGTATCATGTATCTTAAAACATCAAGTTTAATAATACTAAAACATTATAATATGTGAATATAAAAGTTCTAGGAGTAAGGGTAAAAGAATAACATAATAATAATAATAATTGACTTTACATACCATTTCTTCCAAGAGCATGAATGCCTGTCTGTCTGTCTGTCTGTCTGTCTGTCTGTCTGTCTGTCTGTCTGTCTGTCTGTCTGTGTGTGTGTCTCTCTCTCCCTCTCTCTCTCTCTCTCTCTCTCTCTCTCTCTCTCTCTCTCTCTCTCTCTCTCTCTCTCTCTCTCTCTCTCTCTCTCTCTCTCTCCACACACACTATGTGAACATTGTTTTAAATGTTTATTCATAAATGTGAATCCTATGTATTCTTGTGAACCACATTTAATCAGTATTTGCAGCTGAGTGAGGGAGGTGAATCCATATTCATATTCTGATGTTTATCTGGCAGATGGCAATATGCTTATTCATCACCACAGAGAGCGGGATGAAAACAGACGCACATTCATAGTGTTTACACTTGGAGCGTTCTGGAGTGTTCTTTAATTAACCACATGAACCCCACAGCGTCCCTATTCCGGGGGTAAAAAATAGCACGTCTACAAGCTCACAATGCGTGGCAACACGCCTATTTTCGGCAAAGAGATTTGGTGTAGAGGGAAAAAAAACGTGTGCACGAAGTATAGAGCCCTGGGGTCAAAAGATTACTTATTTTCTATCAATTACACACCCCATGAAGCCTTGAATTATTGCCATTTCTTTTTGTTTTTGTCACATTCCTAAGCCAATAATTTGATGACCAGCGGAAAGACACTAATGTCCCCAGTAGGAGACTCAAAGTTGACACTTTGAGTCTCCTACCAGAGCCGCCAACGATCATCAAATTATTGGTTTAGGAATGCGACAAAAACTAAAACATCTCCATGAATTCAAGTGTGGGGTGTGTAATCGATAGAAAAAAAGTATTTTTGGGGGTGATCTATCCCTTTAAGTGGTTAAACTTGTTACTACTGACTCCCCAACTGACGGCCACCTAGGCCAGTGTCACTCACAGCAAATACTTTTACAAATACTTGTTCCTACTTTCGCCATGTCTCTTCATGTCATGTCAAAGCAACAAATGAACCATTTATATTTGAATTTCTTTCATAAGGAAAGAAACCCAAAACTTTTTTTCTTTTTTTCTTTCAGAGCAAGCCAGAATTGTTTCAAGATATCAGTGGAATGTCTATCAGCCTTGTGTGCCAGATTTCACTGTCTGATCCAAAAGGGACTACTATTCAAACATTGTTCAAAAGAAAACAGACATGCAAATATGCACACGCACGCGCACACACACACACACACACACACACACACACACACACACACACACACACACACACACACACACATACACACACACACACACACACACACACACACACACACACACACCATTTGGCACTAATGAGTCACTGTGAATTCTACTCAGGCATGGCCCTGGACAGCTTTCTGGTGTATCAGACAATATTATGTATTACAGATGTGCGTGACAACGTTGAGTGACAATCAGCATTTCAGGCAGAGCTGTCGGCAGCAGGGACATTCATATTATCGTTGCCGTCAGGCAGAAACCTCATATCTCCATGTTTCAAATTGTTGTTTCCCCCCCTCCCCCGTAATTTAATGCCCTACTTCGTCATACTACAGTGTCACACAAAAGGAGCAAAAAGAGCCGATCTACAAGTTCACAACGCGTCACATTTGTTGTTTTTGCCATTTTTTAAAACGTTTATAAAGTGAAAGTGGTTAAGACAGTCTGTAGGTTTTATAGATATTTAACCAATTAAAAATAAGAACGAGTTTGTGACCAAATAGTAAGTACATTAGATCCATTGGAATACATGTTATTTTTTACATTTCCTGAAAGTGACAGTTTTGGACATACAAGGTTTCCACGCGACAGCGATGATATCCTTTCTACACTGAAAGCTGGTGCCATTCTTTGATCTTTTTTTCACCCTGATTAACTGTCCATGCACAGTTCCCATCACTACAACGTAAACCTGGAGCAATATGTCTCGGAGTCCTTGGTGCCTTCAGTGGGTAGACTGTCAGTGTGTTGTTTTGTTTTTTTCTTTAAGATAATCATCTGTATCCTAGATGATCACGAAACTAGAAGGAAACGTTGGGAATTGCACACTTCTTCTCGGTGCCAGTACATGAATATGTATTAGTTATTAGGTTTTGTCATGATGATGACGCAAAACCTGGGGGTGAATGAATAAAAGCTTTCATTTGCATGAAAGCTTTTATGCATATTTATTTAAGAGCGTCCCCTTGGGGAAATGTATCCTCTGCATTTGATCCATCCATAAGGAGCAGTGAGCAGCCACAGTGCAGCGCTCAGGGACCAACTCCAGTAGTAATGACAGTACCTTAATGGCAGGAGTATGTACCCTAAACATGCATGTCTTTTTAGTATGAGAGGAAACCCAGGGACAGTGGTGGAAAAAGCACTCAAATGTTTTTACTTAAGTAAAAGTATCAATACAGAAGTACTCCGTTACAAGTAAAGGTCCGGTATTCAAAATGTGCTTGAGTAAAAGTACCTACTGAACAAGTAGCACCTACTGAACAAGTACTCTACTACGGCACTACCGTACTCCTGCCAACAACTGACTGGGAAGGGAATGATGTGGCTATCTATTGTTAACAGTTCTGTGGAACTCAGACTCTTCTTCCTTCTTCTATGGAACACTTCAATTAAACGTAATTTCTCGATAAACAAGAGATATGAGAGACTACACAATAATGTTATCTCATGTAACTAGTAAAACATTAACACCCAAGTGCAATGCAATACAGGACCGCCCATCCTATTTATTAACGTGTCCACACATACTGTACACTGAGGTTGGGCTTGGTGATATGGACAGAATCAAATAGCCTAGCCAGATACTTTTGACCAAATATTTCTATCGATATTGTGATGATAATATCGTATTGTGAGGCTAATATGAATTATTTAAAAATGTTCAAATAAATTCAGAAATAGCGAAAATAGCAGATATTGCCTAGCCTTTTTGGCACTGTAGATGTTTACCCTATGAGCACCGTACAAAAAAATTGCTCTTCAAGGGCGATAAATCCATCCATAACATCTGATTAGCAAATTAATTTCCAAAGAATGAACAGATATTATCGCAGTCTCTTGAGGTTTTGCTCTACCCTCTGGGGATGCTTCAATTTTCATTTTCACTTCCTTGTCCCAAAGTTGGCAACGGCTGCAATGCTACATTTTGTGACACCGTCAATTACTTACGTCTACAGTATCTAATAAGTTGTCTCCATGGCGGTGATCTAACTCTGCCTGCCTGATAAAAGGTGTCATTCTTTTTTTTATAGCTAGATGCCTCTAGCAAAACAGTCTGCTTCTCATGTTCAGTTTGAGCCACATCCTGACATAATGCTTTCCTAAATGGGCTTTTAAGCTGCCTTCAAAATGCCCATGGTAGCAATAAAGCCTAATGAAGTGCAATAGCTTTCAAACATGAAATCGATCATTTGCTAACATTCGAGGAACAATGGCCTATAACAGTAAGTCTTGATAAAGGACGCCATAATAATCCCTCTAAACTTACTGAAAACAAATGATAAAAATAATACTTCTGTGTGCACTTTGGCTGCATGTGGTTGGTGGACCCATTCATCAGATTTTCATTAGAATTACAGCCTACAGACAGTACAATAGCGATTTCTTAGAAAATGGTCGTGTCATGGGTTGTAAAACAAGGTCAGGGACCAGAGGCAGAAAAATGTTCGTTGGAAAATGCACTGTAAGAACTTTGGCCTTGAAAATACTGTAACCTATTCTAACCAAATTCTTTAATTAAAACAAAGTGCCTTCATTAAAATAGTTGCAAATAGCTGAGTGCCTGCAACACACTTTGCAGCGGGTCAAAACTCACCGGATACCAAACACGTTTCCGCGCATGCCTCCAGGGTCTCGAAATTGTTTGCGTTGCCCCTGCATCCTCCATATTCAAAAGCCTCACAGCGGCCCGTGTCGATATCGAAGTAGAATCGTTCCTTGATGGCCTTGCAGGGCCCCTCCATCTTCTTGTAGGCACAGATCTCGCTGAAGATGAACAGCTCCTCGCGAGCCTCTCCATCTGCTGTGAACAGAGAGGAAGAGAGAGTTTGCAGTCTGCTGCTTGTGGCACTCTGTGTGTGTGTGTATGTATATATATAATATATAATATAATGAATTGGAACGTGGTTGCACTCTATTTTAATGACGTGACGCGCACGTCGCTTACCGACACTACAGGTCACACAATGGACACTTGATATGCATCTAGGCTCATTCCTATGTTAATCCACCTGGTGTGAGTCGGGAGCCTTTGTAAACTTTGTTGAGGTGTGAATTTAAAGTAGTTTTAAATCTACGCGTGTGCCTGCGCGTGCTCCTGTTCAAAAAGGTTGTTGCACGGCGTGTTAGGCCGTCCCATGAGCAATGCAACCCTGACACACACACACACACACACACACACACACACACACACACACACACACACACACACACACACACACACACACACACACACACACACACACACACACACACACACACAGTATATATATATTTTCTTGATTTTGAATTTAGGTCACAGCAGAAAGCTCTTTAACCTAAGGCTTGGAGATAAGGTTAGAGTTGCCTCACTGGCAGTATAGTTTCTAAACAAGTTAATAGTTTGACAGATTTAAAGTTCAGGGATATATTCCAGTTGCAGTGGGGGGGGGGGGGGGGGGGGGGGTCTGTATGAGGGGTTTGATAATACGTCTATCTCTTTAGAGATGTATTTTCCATGCAAGCACTCAGGATGAATGACGGTAACCTGAAAACAAAAACTATCATTCTGGGTAAGGTACATTCATTCACTCTGCAGGCTATTTTAAACTATCCACACAAACTCCCACTTATCATAATCATGATGACAAAGATTATGTGGCGGTGAATCGTGCACGGGTCACTTGCGTCGCGTACAGAGGCGACAGAGAGCGCTTTGGAACAGCTTGCGCGAGCGCGTAGGCGTAATGCAGTGCCTGCATAACCCCTCAATCACATCACTCATAACAGCGGGCGTCAAGGCGAGGAAGCAGCCGACATGAAATGCTCCCAGCCTCTACCAGACACCTGTCAGAACGTTAACCCTTTAAGACCGGGGAACGCAATCTGTGTAACCACATTATTTCATACTTTGGCTATTCAAAAATAGCAGATATACAAGCTCATAGCGCGGCACAGAGTGAGCTATGAGCGCATTTGTGCGAATCACATTTGTGCGAATCTTTGAATATATATATATATTTTTTCAAGCAAATATATTTTACTCAAATATTTACTTCTGGGGGGTCCCTGGAACAAAAGTATTTTGAGATGGGAGTCCACGGCCAAATACATATAATTTTGGGGGCCCTTGACATGAAAAAGTTTGAGAACCACTGATTATAGCAACATAAGTTTAAAAAAAAAAGACTGTTAAGATTTAGAAGACGTTTGTAGAATCCCTAGAAGCAAAGATTTGAGTAACAAATGTTCGCTTTAAAAATATATACATTCAAAGATTTGCAAAAAAAAACATTATTTAAAAACAAAAATTGCAGATCTACAAGCTCATAGCGCGGCACTCGGTACCGCGCTATGAGCTTGTACTGTATATCTGCATTTTTTTAATAGGCAAAGTATAAGATAATGGTTAAGGTGGTTCTTAATGGGTTAAATCACTCTCTCTGCGTGGTGCACGGAAGCTGCTCTCGTCTGCCCTCACTCCTGCCTTTTTATAGGTCAGGTTATAAGTCCCTGTTACACACCCTGAAGCGCAGGTTAGTTCAGGGCTCCCGCGGCGGGATGCACACTATTAAAGGACGACGTCGCCCATTTTCAACATATCTTCATATAATTGGTCCTCCTCACTAATGCTCATGATAGTATGGCACCATTTTTGTCCACCCCGTCTGTGTCTCAGAGGAGGGCTGTGTAGACAGTTCTGAAACCCGCCTACCAGTGACATCATCGATGGCGCAGCCTGATCTCACACAATTTAGTATACATTGCACGGATGTCATTCCGTGCATAGACACCTAGAAAACCCTAAAACACGTGCATATGAGCAGCGAATCCCACGGTGGGGCGTAACCGGGTTGCAACCCGGAAGCAGAGCAGTCCCCACAACATATCGGTATATAACTCAAACGGTGCTGAGTAGGCTCAAATGAACTGGAGCCACGCGAGGGACCACCGAGTGAGCTAAAGCAAATGAGTTGCCGTCCCGAACGCTGCGACTGCACACCTCCGAAATGGTTTAGTCAATAGAGGAGATGCGAGGCGGCTATGCATGGATTTTCAGATTCTCAAGTTGTGTGAGATCAGGTTGGATGGGGAATCCAAGCTAATCGAAACTGCAGGCTTTCTATTCCTAGAAAGTTAGCATTTCCCCCTGTTAAACTATAATGATGATGAGTGCATTTTGGCACACATACACCTGGGTGTGTAAGCTTAATCATCACCCAGATCCTTTGTTATATTCATTATATATTACTGCGGGAATCCTTCCCTGCAGGGTTCAAAGTTCCACCAAAGCACTCCCTTTTATTACTGCCAACTGGGCCTGTCCCTGACGGTCCCTCTGCCAGGCAAGTAGTAGGTAATGGAAGCATAGACTCATCTCAACTCTCCCTAAAGCCAGCACCACACAAAACCCCCCCATGCAATTCCAGCAGACCGTATAACCACGGAGGTGGAATCCCAATGAATTTACGCCTGGGCTGAATGAAAACTCACTATCTTGCTCCTGTGTTTGCAGGTTGGGTGGGGTGGAAATTAAATGTTTTCCCCCACCGCCTCATGATATACAGTATGTATTTGCATTCGTCTTGTTAGGCAGATAAGAGGCAGTAGATACGGTCATCCAACAATAGAGGGGGGGGGGGGGGATTGTTTGTCTCGCTATGTAAGACAAGCAATCCCACCGGCCTTCTCAATGGTACTGGCCCCATTTGGGATATGTTAACAGTAACACACTTCCACATGCTGGAACCTTGCTGAGCAAACTTTAAAGGGAAATAATGACAAGCTGAACAGACAATGTATGCTAGTTTCTTTCACATCGTAGGCCTCAAGTCACACTGCTGCAGCGGAGCTATTTGTTTGAAAGGAAACAGTTGCACTGGCTGGCCTATAAAGTGTGATATGTATTTTATTGTAAATGAAAGTATTACATTAAGCTAGGATTTTGTTTCCCAAGGATGCGAGGATAAACAGGATGTTCCTATTGATTTCCTACCCCCTTCTTCTGAGACACACAGAAGTACAATAAGCAGTACTTATCTTCTCCGTCTTATTGAGCCGGGTCCAGCTCAGTTCCAAAGACAACAATGTGAGTTTCCCAACTAAATACAAAGTTCAGATATCACCAAGGGGCTGTCGGCCTCGGACACAAATCAAAACATTTTCTCTGCATAGCAGCCATTAAGGGGCCTCTAAGAAAACAAGACAAACAAGAATAATGTGTCATGCAAAGACAGACACACACACACACACACACACACACACACACACACACACACACACACACACACACACACACACACACACACACACACACACACACACACACACACACACACACACACACAGTCATTAAATAGACTACTGTGGCTAGCGTGACTATAAAAGTACATCCTCTTTTACCCGGAGTCCCGGACATGTCCTCTTTTATGGTCCTAAAAATTCTGTCCGGGTTTTTTTTTTAAAACATTCCTTAAAATGTCTGGGTTTTTGTTTAGCGTTTATCACAGAATACGCATACAGTACGTATTTACAATACACGTTCACTCACTGGTTCATTCACTCCGAGAGGCTCTCACAGCCTCTGCATCCTTAGATGAGACAAGGATGCAGTTTTTTATTCATAGCCATGTCTGTGGCTATGAATAAAGAGAACTGCATCCTTGTCTCATCTAAAAAGGGGAAGCGAAATGTTCTGACATTTCTGACAAAAGAAAAGTGTCCACAGGACCTCATTTCCACAGGACAGTGACAAGAGAGACAGGAAATGCCAGACTGAGTGGGGAATGACATGTAGTAAAGTGCCTCTGGTCAGAATCGAACCAGGGTCAGCTGCGGGAAGGACTACTATAGCCTTATTCATGTGGCGTGAGCTCTTACTCGGTGAACCATGTTCTGACAGTTAGAAGACTTTTCAAAAAATATGAACAAAGGAGGTAGTTTCAGCTCATGAACTCTGTCCGGTGGCTCACAGGGACAGGACTAATCCATATCTGACTGAGAAGAAGAATGCTGGAAACACAAGGAAAATGTTTCTAGTAAAACCGCAAAACTGACTGACGTTTTGATAATTTGGTAGCAGTGTTTCATTGGTGGAACATAACATAATCAGGCCATCATCTCATCTCATCAGGTCAGCCAGCTCAAACTAAAAAACAAACAAAAAATTCACCGGTTGCTGGGCTTTTTCATGAAACCAAACGGGCCTTGACATCAGTCAGTTACAATGTAGTACTTAACCCATTAAAACCGGGAACACATCTGTTTAACCACTTAAAACCATTATTTCATACTTTGGCTACTCAAAAATAACAGATATACAAGCTCATAGCGCGGCACCGAAGATGTGTGCAAATCTTTTAATATATTTTTAAAGCAAAGCATTTGTAACTGAAATCTTTGACTCTGGGGGTCCCTGGAACAAAATATTTTCACATGGGGGTCGGCGGCCAAATACATATAATCTTGGTGGTCCTTGACATGAAAAAGTTTGAGAACCACTGATATAGTAACATAAGTTTTTCAGAAAAATACATTTTGTTTTGTCCTCCTGCGCGTACCGGGGGAAAAAAAAGCTGACCGCAATCCAGCTCTTGCCGCCCTCACGCGTGTGCACAAACAAGCGCGAAAATTTCACAGGACTGCGCCCGCTCGCCTCACCGCCCTTCAACTTCTCCACGCGTCCCAAATAATCGCCCGCCTCTCATTGAAAATGAATTACATAGGCGTGTCAGCTGCCCTTACAATGTGCTTTTAAATTCACCAACATATGCTGGATGCATGCAACCATGCAAGGCATCGACCTGCTTACCAGGAGCAGTTTTGAGTTCAGTCTCTTGCTCAAGGACACTTTGACACAAAGCCAGGGATATAGCTCAGCTATAGGGATCAAACCGGGAACCTTCCAGTTCCCAAGCAGCTGCTCCTACCTCCTACTGCCGTGGTGGCAAACTGGCAACATTAATCCATTAAGACCGGGAAGGCATCTGTGTCAAAAATCAGATTAAAAAATAGCAGATATACAAGCTTGTAGCGCAGCATTCGGTGCCGCGCTACGAGCTTGTAGATCTGCTATTTTTTTTTTTAATCGTGAAAATGTTTGCAAATCTTTGAATATACTATATATTCAAAGCAATTGAAAAAATGTAAAAAAACAATTGAGTGATTTTCTTTTAACTCAAATGTTTTTGCATCTGGGGATTCTACAAATGTCTTCTAAATCCTAACAGTAAAATATATTTATATCATTGGTTCTCAAACTTTTTTCATGTCAAGGACCACCCAAAATGATATGTATTTGTCTGCGGACCCCGCCCATCTCAAAATATTTTGTTCAAGGGACCCCCAGAATCAAAGATTTGAATTAAAAATGTAAATATTTATTCAAAGATTTGAAAGAAAATCCCACGATTGTTCAAAAAAAATTGCAGATCTACAAGCTCATGAGCTATGAGCTTGTATATGCTATTTATTTAATAGCCTAAAGAAATCTAAAAATGACACAGATGCTTTCCCGGTCTTAATGGATTAATAATGAGTTATTGAAACAAGAAGCCTTTTGGATATATGCAAAGGCCATAGCCCCTGATTAAATTAAAACAATTAAATCTGTCTGCGTCTCTGATTTATAGTTTCTGGGGGGCAACAATGTAATAAAAAGACAATAACTAATAGCAGGTTAGTTATTCGGTTGGATACCGAATGGTAGTAAAATTATGACCTTTAATATGTAATCATTTCACATTGAAGAAAAAGAACTTAACATAAAATATCTATTAACTATCACAGGCACGACACCACACATTAATTTCTTCATCAAGGTCAAGGTTTCTCTATTGTTACATATTTTGTACGGGTACATAAGAGTGAAATTCTCTCATTCAGACCATGTATTGCTAAATTTGGATGTGTGCTCCAGTTCTCTTTGTCATAATTCAAAAGATATTTGTCGGGTGCCACAGTGGCTCACAGAGTAAATGGCATAAATAAGGCTACAATACTTTGCAGCTGGCCCGTGTTCTGACCCAGTGCTGTTTGCTGTCTGTCCAAATAGAAATACCAGAAGAAATCATAAAAATGTCTGTCATTTGCAAGAAATATAAACAGCTCACATCATGGTTACACTGCAGTATTGCCCAGATCTTGTATTTGTCAATAACACACTTAAATCCTTCTCAAGACATTTGCAAAATCCATCTGTAACCATACCCAGCTTCACAAACATCAGTAACTAACTGCTAATTTGTATGCAAATACATATTCCTACTCACACAATGCACACCAAGCCAAACAACAAATCAGCATCTGAATCTGTCCTCTGAAATATGTACGAATTTAAATTAGGCACAACATTTTGGGTTGCATCAGACTTGGAAGCTGGTTTCATCTGTCTTGGAGACAGGCTATAAAGCTTTGCCAGGATTTGCACGCACACGCATGCACACACACGCATACACACACACACGCACGCACGCACGCACGCACGCACGCGCGCGCGCGCGCGCGCGCGCGCACACGCACACGCACACACACACGCAGGCAGGCAATACACACATGCATGCCACACATCATGCAAACCATATTTTGGATATCTACTCAATATGTAGCTCACAATACTGGCAGGCAGCCCCCAGGTCTCAACGTGTTCAAGTAAATACCAGCAGAAATGATCCCACGACTTTTGTATTATCTTAAATCTCTTTTGCCAGGATTAAGTCGTACATTTTTTTATGTTCTGGAAGAGCAACCAAACAGTACACTGTTAAGAGTTTCTGATTGGCCAATCAAAAGTCAAACACCAACTGAACTGGCATGCTGTGCTGGACTATGAGAATGACAGTCAATCAATTTAATCGATTACAAAAAATCATCACATTTTATAATATAATTGGTTTTAAGGGTAACTGTTTTCTTTCTTTTCTCTTCACTAAAGGTGACACAAATGTAAAAAAAGAAATAGCACATTATTGTGTGCGACACTTGTATGGCAAAGTATAAAACAGGGTGGTTAAGTGGTTTAGCCTATTTAAAAGATTAGAATTGTTTGCATCGATTTGATGATATAAAAAACAATGCTTCTTGATTATTCTTTAAATCAAACAGTAATAGATAGAATAACCGAAAAGAAAATAATCGATGGTTGCAGTCAATGCTCAGCTAACAACTACCTTAGTGCTTACAGCACGACTGCTGTAGAGAGAGAGAGAAAGGGTGAGAGAGAGAGAGAGAGAAAATGAGATTGCCCATATAGAAATAAATTCAAAAATCCCCAAAGTGTTATTATGAAAATTATAGCCCATACATTACTAGCTGAGGCTTCAATGCTATAAACTATTGTAAGATACAGTAGCCTATATTACAATATCATTATTGCCAGAAGCATATTAAAAATAGAGTTTGAGACGCAGAAGTCATATACAGCATATGTCATCATATACTGTAAAACATCCTTTGGAAAATGGCCAAATTCCCGTAGAAAATCTGCAAGGAACTGGCTCTGTTAATATACAGTAAGCATTTTCTAAAGCCTTTCTGGAGAGTTTCAGAGGCAGAGAGTGTGGCGGAGAGCCTCGAAGATACAGTAGAGGAGCGCTTCAGAGGCAGAGAGTGTGGCAGAGAGCCTCAGAGATACAGTAGAGAAAGCGACAGAGAGCGAAAGTCAAAGACAGACGCGAAGACAGTTCGCTGAGAGGGCAGAGCATTTTCAGAGCCATGTTCTGGACAGCTTGACAGCTCCCAATGGGTTCATGTCCCTCCAGCCCCGTTAAGGATTTAAACTGGCCAAGAGAAGCTGCTTCGGGGCTTTCTGGCCCGTGTCCTATCTAAACTCACTGCTGGCTTTAAATTGGCGACTGTTGTGAAAGGGGAGCTGTAGGAATAGGATGTTATTTGTACTGTAGCTATTGGCATAATAAAGTTTTTGATCAAATTTGTCAAATTGGGTAGGGAACCAATCAAAAGGTCCACATCAATCCTGTCACCGTGTGCACAACATTCTGAGTGGAAATGGAACCAAATGGACCCTTATGGTTCTGTAACTCAGAGCGTACAAGTGGAACCAAATAGACCCTTACAGATCAGTGTTGATTTTGACAGCAATTCAGTTTTAGTCAGTCTTTTGAATAAAATTCCATTTAGATTTAGTCAAATTTTTGTCATCTGAAATGTTTTAGTTTTTGTCTAGTTTTAGTCGACTAAATGTCATACGATTTTAGTCGACTAAATCTACTGTTGATTTAGTCGACTAAAATGTATTTTGGCGGTGCCTCGATGGTGTCGTAATGGCTGATTTTACACTTGCTTGCATGCTGAAAATAGCCGATCTACAAGCTTGTAGATCTGCTATTTTCAGAGCGCAACACCTGAGCGCAACCAAACATAAAATGACTTGTCTTTTAGTTCTACTGCTCCAGTCGTCCCTCCCTGACAGTTTAGTCTAGTTTTTATTTGTTGACGAAATTGCCAATATATTTAGTCTTAGTTTTAGTCATCGTACCTTATATTTATTTCGTTTTTATTTCGTTTTCGGCAGTGAAAAAAGGTAGTTGACGAACATTTTTCGTCATAGTTTTAGTCGACAAAATCAACACTGTTACAGATCCATTTGCACATACTCTCTGAGTTAAACGAACACTGAGGATTTTACTGTGCAGGCGTAGTATAGAGCATGACATCAGAAGTATGCACTGATGCCGGTGGCCAAAGGGTTCGAAGCCATTGTGCTATTTTCCAGCTTGCCTCAAAGCGTTACAGTTGCACCCATCTATCAAGGTAACAGATATGGGCCACAGTGCCACAGCTGTTCAGCTTTTTATTGATTTGCAACTGCAAGGATACAAGGGTTTATAACAATGATCAGAGTTACAGTATGGTGAGAGACTTAATTTCTTCAGGATTAATTAATGCTTAATGCTCTAAATTTACATTGTAATTTACAGTAGTTTGTACATGAGACAATGTTGGCCAAGTTGTTTACATGTTTCCAAACCAAATTTCCCATATAAAGGTTGCCCAAAACAAAGGAACAAGCATGGCATACAGCGTAGATTTACAGTGTACACATTTACAGCGTGCATTTACAATGTAGATTTATTTTCAGTACAAGGAGGACATAATTGATCCCTCTTGTCAAATATTATGAACCTGCACAATACAGCTTGACCATTTCAGTGGGTGACTACTACAGGCGTGCGTATGGGCACGTGCACGAGTGTGTGGGTGTGTGCTTGTTTGAGTGGTCGGGAGTGGCAGTCAAAATGAGGTAACGGAGATAATGCCAGCGATAACAAATTAATCCTAAAATCATAAACCGATTATATACTATAAAACGATAACAACTGTGGTTTATGAGGTTTTCTGGAAACCGGAACGGTTTATCTGTGGAAGTTGTAACTGAGCCCAACGCCACCCAACATGCATTGGAAAACTACAAAGACATGACAAGAAGAATGACGCCACACATGACAGAACATGAGTCACTCACAGCTTGTTAAAACGACGGCCTTTCAGGCGGCTAAACACGGTGACCTCATTCCTGCACGGTTTGCACATGGGGCGATGAACACTTCGCGTGAAGCTCCATGCTGGGCAGATTAAAGTGGGCTGCTTTAGATAAAAGCTCCCATCAAAGGACATATGGTAATGTCATGCAAACCAATGTATTGCATCTGTGCAAGTGAAGTAGCTGTCCCTCTCTGTTAGAGGAAACGGTGTTTTCTGACTGTAAGATCACACGATAAACAACATCCATATTTACTAGAGCTAGACCGATATATCTAGGCCAGATTTTTTATGTTTTGGGAATGTCACCATATACGAAATTTATCAAAAGTCTACACACTTCAACATGTTGCGTTGCAACGTGTTGTTAGCTTGTAAATTGTCTTTATTGTCTTCGCCAGGCCGAAAGTTATGGCGAGAGAACGTATGTTTTACCCTCCGTCCGTCCGTGTGTGTCCGTCTGTGACCAGCTAATCTCTCGCACCGTTGGCTTGATCGCAGCGAAACTGTGCACACACACTCCCTGGATGCCAATTATGAACTTCTGCCCCAGGTTTTTAACATGGGCCTTTTATAGCGCCACCAGGAGGCCGATTTGTGCAAAACATATTTTTTGACAGTACTCCTACAGATTTTGTCCAAAAAATCTCGCAAAACGGTACACAGTATCTCTATAGTCATTAAACGAAACGTGTCTTTCAGATTTTTCATATTCCATCCTGATTGGCTAAAAATGTCTTCCAAAGTTGCATGAGTGCTTTGTTTTCAACAAAATGCCTCAAATCATGAACACAGCATGCAATTTCCGTGAAATTTTGCACGCATATTTCCACTATGCAGAGGAAGAAATGACACTTGAAAATGATCAAATCAGCCTCATGGTGGCGCTATAACAGGCCGATTCATGTTTTTACCTATAACGGCACCGATCTGTGTAAAACTTTGTATGCACACTCCCTAGAGGTAAAGGAAAAACCTTTGCCCTGCATTTTTCACATCTGCCTTTCATAGCGCCACCAGGAGGCCGACTTATGTAAAACACATTTCTTTATATTACTCCTTCCGATTTTATCCAAATTTCACGCAAATCGGTACACATGATCTCCATAGTCATGTGATCAAGACGGATGTGTTTCATATTCCATCCTCATTGGCTAAGATTGACATCTAAAGTTTGCAGTAGTGGCTTGTTTTGAACAAAATTCTGCAAATCATGAACGCACCGTCCGATTGCGGTCAAACTTTGCACCCACATTCACACTATGTTGAGGAACAAATGCAACCCTTTTAACATTGGCCTGTTATAGCGCCACCAGCAGGTCTAATTTAGCAAAAAAAAACACAAAATGCCTCAAACCATGAATGCAGTGTCCGTGCAAGGCCTAAGAACAAATGGCACCCTTTAAACATTGGCCTATTATAGCGCCACCAGGAGGCCACAATAACCTACCTGACCTGGCGGAGACCTGTGCTCCGAGGAGCACTTTTTCTATTTTTTTATCTATTGAAAAATATTTGTATTAATAAAACATATTTTTAATAGATGCTTATAAGTTTAACAAAATTAACAATTTTGCACTTTTGTACTTTTCCGGATCGGCATCAGACCCAGAAATTTGGCATCTTGTCCTCTAATATTTACTACCACGCCTATCATAGGGCGCTTACACCACACAATCGGTCTTTCTGTATAACAAGCAGCAATCGACTAGAACTGCAGAGGGGGGAAAAAAGCCTTCTTAATTATCTAAAAGCTCGCAATGAGAACCATGCATTTTTAATCAGAGCAGTTGTGTTGGTATGGCAGGTGGTGGGGGAGGGAGAGGTCGCGATGAAGGAGCTAATTGTCACTCTGCCGCTCGATAGCTTATGTAGAGCTATTTGTCCGAGCCATGCCCGACTTCGCATTCATCACGGCTTGTCTTTGCCGCCCTCGACCTCTGTAGTTTAGTTTCTTTTTTTCTTGCTGGAGGGATTGGAAAGTAATAAATCAAACTCTCTCTCTCTCTGCCTCTCCATAGCTTCAGCCTGTATCTGGCAGCAGAGATCTCCAATGGCTGGCGTTTATCAGGGACAACTAAGTTTACCCACCAATGCCTGGCTCGATGGGGGAAAATCTCCCCCACACTCCCACCCTGCTCCCCCCACCACCCACCCTCCTACTCCTAGGAACCCGCATTCTATCTTTTCCTGGCAATATCTGCCGTGAGCCCCTACCTGATTTTCACCTGGCCTCGTACGATAACGGCTTGTGTCAATTCCTCCTCGCGTGGATTCCTCTGCCGATCCTCGGCTCTGAGAGTTTACAAAGTCCAAGCTCTGGTGAACCAAACAATCCCCACTGCTGCCAATTAGAGACCAAGAAATTGGAGAAAGTGGGTTTTCGGGGGCTGTCATTCAACAGGTGCGTTTTATTAGCTCAACCACCCGGGATTATGACGCATCTCCTCCAAGTTGGTCAGGCTTGGTGTTAGAAACCAAACAACATGCATCTAGTTTCTTGCCCCTTTATTTGATACAAAATGGTCACTACTAAACTCAGAAGGAGCATATGGCGAATGGTGACGCAAACATAAGTTTGCCATACGTTGTACAGGGCTGCAGGGGGGGGGGGTGTACCAAAGCACCATCTGCTAGGGTCAGGGAGTCCCAATTACACTAACACTCTTGAGTTATTCACAGGATCACCAGCAATGACATGCCAAATGATTTACAAAGGCAAAAACAGAAAACACTCAGACATCAATGGGTTTCATTACAAAGAACACCAGGGGTGTAAAACCGAGATCATTTGTCAGGCAGCCTAAACAGAAAGAGGCACTGCATATTATTAAGTATTGCATATCTGACTGAAAAATGATTCACTTCAATTATGCAAGATCCTCTGATCTGATTTTAGGATTAGTGGATGGATATCCTATTTCAAGCATTTTCTACAGGGAATGGTACTTACATTAACATGTAGGTTGAAACTATTAGTATCCAAATGCCAATTATCCAATATATGCATTGTCTTATAACAGATTTTTTTTCACAGTTGATAAAGTTATCACAGACTCAATAATATAGGCTTGTTATTTGAAACAGTCAGTTATACTCCTCTGCACTGTTCCTGACTGTATAGGAAAACCAACAATAGCACACAAAATTAAGGGCTCAGGTGGGTCTCGATTTAATCGATTATTTAAAGAGAACTAAATCAATTACAATTATAATAAAATAATCAATGAATCAAGTAGCACTTTCAACCTGGCATCCCTACTTTGAACATGTCATTATAGGCGGAAATGTTCAAAAGATTTCAAGAATAGTGAAACTGTGACGTGTTGTGAGCTTGTAGATTGGCTATTTTAGCTATTTTTACATGACACTGTTGTACGACAAAGTATAGTAGGCTTAAGTAGGGCTTAAAGGGGCTACACCATGAATTGAAAAAAATATATTATATATAAATATTACCCCCTAATACGTTTTAAACAGGTTGTAAGCCTAAAAAACATCCAGATATTTTTTCTCACAATCTGACTGTCATTCCAAGCTTTTTCAGCTGCAATACCAAAACGTCCTATTGGGCAGGGGGGAGCTACTGAGCAATTCTGTCTGGCCATCATCAATGCAAAATCAGGGCAAGTGACATCACTTGCCCTGCCATTCTGAAATGGCCTGTTCAGACACGCCCATTCAGGAAATCCATGAAATGAGGATGAATGACTGAATGTTAAAAAAAAAAAAAAAAATTGGGTACAAGAGACACTGGGGAGCCCAAAAAATACTAAAAACCTAAAAAAAAAAAAAATTCATGGTGTAGCCCCTTTAAGTGGTTAATCAGACTAATCAATTCAGTCCATTATGAAAAATCGACTAGAATGTCCTCTTGTCGATTCATTGATATATAACAAATATACATGTACACACTTCCCAAATTATTTGATTCATCAAAAACGCCATCGATAGAATAAGACTACGAAAGTAATCGATAGTTGCCCTAGACTATCCAAGGCCCAAAGGCTGCTTCGGAGTGTATATGGGGTGCCTAAACCATCTCTCGGCGGCATGTGAGATCTTGAGTAACCAACAAAACAAAAGTCCCACCTGTTTGTACTTGTACTTGCATTTGCTTTGTGAGGTCTACAAAGCTGCCAAGTTACAGTATATCTGATACTGCATATCTTGGGCTCTTTATTTAAACTCAATGCGATGCCTGCTCATGTTTGTCTCGCCTGTTTACACACTGCGAGGTCTGCTTGACTCAACTCCCTCCCTGGAGACCCGCAAACACGCATTCTTCTTGGCTTTCGGCAGAATTTGCTGTTTTGAAGGCAAAATATGCCACCCATGTCAATCGTGTAGATCCAAAGAGATTTTAATTCCTGTAAGGCTGGCGGGGCGTCTAGTGCATCTTGTTCCTATTTGACTGAGATACTTCCCACGGTGAGGCTAGCGAGAAGCAGCCTTCTCTATCAAAACACCAATTAAACAGGTCAACTCAAAGCTATCTTACCGGGATGGTACTTAAAAAAAAGCATCCAGAGACAGTCATGTGCAAATTCAGGTCAAAAGAAGAGGCGTTGTCAGAGGAAGCAAATTAAGAGTTGTGGTGCCTTCTGCAGGCATAGCCTGGCAGGCCAAATGCACAGTGTCATAATTTATGTACACCGTACAACCTGGCTACGTTGATATCATAATAAAATGTTCCTCACAGTGATGTGAAATACAAGTGAAAGACGAGACTTAAAGGACGACTTCACCCATTTTCAACCTGTCTTCATATAATAAGTCCTCACTAATGCTCATGATATAATGGTAAAAAAATCTAATCTAATCAGTCTGTGTCTCAGAGGAGGGCTGTAGACAGTTCAGAAACCCGTCTACCAGTGACATCATCGATGGGGAATCCAAGCTAATAGAAACGGCAGGCTTTGTATTCCTGGAAAGTTGCAATGCAATAATAGATCCCATTGTTCTCGCCTTAATAAAAATCTGAATGAAAAAATTATAATCTTTTTGGGGGAAAAAATTCTGCCTAACGATGATGTCACTGGTAGACGGGTTTCTGGACTGTCCACAGCCCTCCAATGAGACACAGACCAAGTAGATTTTTTTTTAATAATTTTATCATGAGTATTAGTGAGGACCTATTATATGAAGATAGGTTGAAAATGGGTGAAGTCGTCCTTTAAGTGACGAGTGTAAACTCGTTAGTTAAAGCTATAGGACTCGTGGTGCAAACCCTTACGTCACTAACTTATGCTGTTTAGGGACAGTCATCGGTCCTTACCTTGTTCTAAACCAAAGAGACAAAACCGAAAGTTGAAAATATCGTAGTCATAATATTAATTCATTTCACAATTGTGTCACATTATGAGCCCATAATGTGCAATTTGCAATTTGTGTGTGCATGAACCCATAAAGAGAAACAAAACCAGACGATGGAGAGAGCGCTCTCACACTGACAACACTTTATACAGAGGAGCTGCAGATTTAAGACACACACACACACACACACACACACACACACACACACACACACACACACACACACACACACACACACACACACACACACACACACACACACACACACACACACACACACACACACACAGACTTTGTCTCCCAGTCCCCTTTGTATTACAAAATTGTCAGCAATACATTTTCAGATGTTACAATCAGATGTCTGTATTTGTGGTGCTCTTATCAGTACATGCTACAAAAGGTTATCCATGACTACAGTTTAAAGAATAGTCTAGAGTAAGAATCAGCAACAAAAAACTGTTGATGCTCTCATGGCAACACTAATAATAATATAACAATGTAGGAAATAAATATATATCGTGGCTGTCGGGTAGAAACCTTGTATGTCCACAACCATTCGTTTTCAGGAACTGGAAAATAGAACCTGTGTTCCAGTGGATCCAATGTAGTTATTATTTAGTCACAAGGTCTTGTTAATTATTTTCATTAGTTCAATATTTACTTCGCATTGCGAAGCTTGTACATATTATTGCTACTTTTGTGTGACACTGTAGTATGAAGAAGTACGTAGGCCATTAAGTTTACAAACAAAATACAACAAGTTGAAATATGGAGATAACAACAATATTTGGGGCAGTCAATTTTCACTTCAGAATCAGAGCGGCTGATGGCGTTTGGGAATGGTGTATGCCATTAAATGACAACTGTTTTATTCTACACATGTCATGTAGAACAGTGGTTCTCATCCTGTTGGTCACACTTTACATCTCTCTGTGGGTTTTACGATAAGCAAGTAACGTAAAAGGCTATATTAGCAGTTTGTTGAAGCAGTAAAGAGGAAGAAGAAGCTGGCCGTATGTCACATTCACATGTGATTTTGTGAGGGGCAGTTTGGTCTCAGTGTATAGGCTGGAATGGGAAATGGGTGAAACACAGACCACTGGCTTTATTTAGCAACAGAGCTGATGCACGCTGACAGCGCTTCAGGCATTATAAGCGGAAATTACATTTTTGTGATAGATGGTTTTGAAGAAAACTATTAAATACACTTCACTTTGAGGTGACTGACTCTGTAGCACTGTAGCAGCCTGGTCACTGTAGTCAAAGCCCCCGGCGTTTGGAAGACTTGCATGCTTCTAGTGCATGTCCTGACCTAGAGAACAGTCTTAGGCAGGACAGAAAGTCTGACCAGATTCTGTCACCTTTACACCATGTTCTAGAAAATTACTTAGTTCAACTTCCCAATACGATATCCTCATACTCCGTTTCCTGCTTGAGGACATCCAATATAATTCCTCCGATGTGTTGAAATTGGAAATGGAAAATACCAATCACAAAATAACCCTTCCCCATTGGATGAAGACACACTGAGATTGGTTTGCTTTCCCCTCGAGCACAAGCCATGAAAATACACCCAACCTGTTCGCAACAACTTGGTTAGTTGAGCAGTGTGAAATGAGTGCAAAACTATTATAATGATCAGTTTGAGCCACTCTCCGCAATAACTATACCATAATATCATCAAATCACCACACAAGACAGTGAAACATCATACCGGTAATAGTTATCTAACTTAATATATTACGTTTGGCAGTCAGCGGTCAAAGGTCATACATAACATAACTTCATCATAGAGGGATCGAGACTGACTGAAAACTTGTCTCAAGCCATTTCATGCCCCTTTAAGTTTATTTTATGATTTAAGATAATGATCGCACAGTAAATTGAAGTCCAAGTTGCCCTTGCTTTGTACAAGAAATAAAAAGAGACTGACATTTGTACTGACAACTCCACATGTTGTCTTCATTCAACAAGCCCATCCACAACTCAGAGAAATTGTCTTCAACAGGGAAAGACTAAAGGAAGAAATGCTCAGCTTAAGTCATGCATGAGTGCTCTTGACACATTTGTTTGCCTGTTGCTTTGTAAACCATTCTCTGCCACCATGTCAAAACTGCCATGAAAACCAAGACTAATTCAATCTCGCCTCAAATCAGTGGCATCAGAACTTCAGACTTAAGCAGAGCATTCAGCTCACCAATGTAGAAAGTTTCTTTCTGTACAATGTGGCAAGTAGGGAAAACTTAAAACAGTCAAAGCTTTCCTTTAATTTGTGACAGTGCTATATGGCACATGGCTTAGTCAGCAATGAAATATCCGCAGCCCCCAAGGGGCTTTGAGGAGGTTCCAGCTAAATTATTTAATATTTTATGTGACGTGATGTGAGCTATTTTCAAAATGTAAAAATAAATATAATAATAATCTTGAAAAAATATTATTATTTTTACCAAAACAATTATTTTATTATGGTGGTCCACAGCACAAAATATTTTCGGAAGTGGGGATCCTTGACATGAAAACCACAGTTCTAAAGGACTATCTGTCATTTTAAGAATAATGGGAGCCATAATGCTCCGCGGGCATTCAATCATATCATTTGTCAAACCAAGAAGGTAACTCCTCCGGGACGGCACTTGCTCAGGAGGTACAGTGGCCGTCTGGGAACAATAAGGGTTCCCAGTTTGATCCCTGGCTTCTCCTGGCCTCGTGTCATTGTCCTTGAACAAGTCATTGAACCCCTCACTGCTCATGATGAGCTGGTTGGTGCCTTGCATGGTTGCCTCCGCCGTCTTTGTGTGAATGTGTGCGAATGAGTGAATGTCACACACATTGTAAAGTGCTTTGGACAAAAGTGCAGACCATTTACCATTTTCTTGATGGAAGTGGATATGATTATAGTGTCAAATCAATGGGAAGAACAGAAAGCGAGAGAGGGCGCCTCGTCTCCTCCCTGTGCAAATGCCACGCCTCAAACGATCTGTACTGTAGTAGATGCACTCGATTGGATGGGCGGATCAA
Source organism: Gymnoscopelus microlampas (assembly GCF_963454915.1). Lineage (NCBI taxonomy): Eukaryota > Metazoa > Chordata > Actinopteri > Myctophiformes > Myctophidae > Gymnoscopelus > Gymnoscopelus microlampas. Next base: position 16,275,588 of record NC_139954.1, on the reverse strand, counting down.
TACGGGAGTCCTTTTCAGCGACGCAGGTTATCGCTCAAACAATACAAATGAGACAATGGCAACACTTCTTATCTTGGAAGCAGGCGAGCATGCATGGTCTCATTCAATTCCGCTCCTTTCCCCAGGGGGATTTGCTCTTGTCGCCGCAGAGATCTCGTCTACCGAAGCAGACAGTTATTGCACATAAAAGGGCATGTGAAATTGAACCAAAAGCTCCAATTTGCTTTTGCTTAATCTCTGAGACAAGTCCAAAAGGGATTTTTCTTTCAGTGGCGTGTCCATTATTGCAATGTGCTGCTGTTCCCAAGATATTACTACACTCTAACAGAAATTAGAGTGTTGAAAGAGCTTTGGACTGGTACTGTAGTGACATTTTTACTCCCTCTCACACATTCCACACACTTAAATCCACACGTTAATTTAAACCTGAGAGTGCACAAATGGAACCAAATGGACCCGTGAGGGTCCATTTGGTTCCATTTGTGCGCACTCAGAGTTACAAATTGATAAATTAAAGGTGCAAACTGGAACTTATTTTAATGGATTAAGGTATAGTACTATATAACTAGTACATCTGCAGTGGTTGGAGGTTGTTTCTTTACTCTTCCATTGATACATTTAGACCCCAGTGGTGTCGGGTAGGACATGCACCTACTGGTTGACACATAGTACTGTATTAAGCTCATAAGCGCAATATCTCCGCTGGCCAAGCAGGAAGTCCCTCCCATGACGTTTGGTCTCCCACACGGGAGACTGGGGTTTGAATCCCGTGTAGGACATCAAACTTGAGAATTTTAGCGTGTAGGCTGCTGGACCAAGTGCACTCCCCTGCAATGCCAGCCTGATTGCGGTTGCTAAATTCTCAGAAGAGGAGATTAGCCGAATTCAGCAACAATGAACACTGCATGGCTTTAAGACTGCAGCAAATTGCTCCCCCCACTACTGATTCAAAGATGCTGATTCAGAAATGTGGCCTCACGCCAACGCTTGCTTCTTGAGATAACTCCGACCAAACCTGGGGGTGGGAGGGGGTTGTCAGTGTCTTGTCCCGCCTGGGCTATTTGTGACAGACGGTACGATTTCATAGCCTCCACAAAATGGCTGAACTCGAGCATAGTACTGCCTGCAAGGAACGTCTCTCGGCTGGCGTAGCACGAACCTCTTCACCGATGTTCCAAAGATCAGCGCCGCACACATGAGAAGTTAGCTAACAGATTGCTGTGGTGATAGAGTACACCCATACAGTATATAGGCCTATAAGGCCTCCATAAAAGACCTTTAACAATCATGTCACATTTCAGAGCATGTCATTATGTCAGTATTATTCCAGACACTCATTCCAAGTTGTCATGAAAATACCATGCCTTTACAAAAAACAGGATATGCTCATGATTTTTCCAGTGTTTCACATAACCCCAATACAACAGCTTGGATATGACGGTACTATTGTGTATCAGATTTGCTGTTGAACTTGAACTGTATTTTGCAATCTGCTTCCACGTTAATGTTTGGGACATCATGTGAACTGTAGCGTACAGAAACATATTTGGACATGCATTATGAAAATGTCCTAACCAAGAGATGATGCTGGGATGCTGTGAACTGGGAGCGAACCCGGTAATTGATATTGTAATGAATATTACATCAAACTCACCACCACAAAGAAATAACATTACTTTGTAGCGTGTTGTTCTCCAAACTTTGCTCATGCAGAGATTAAAGCAAAACAAATCCCAATCTGCCAATCTTTGGTAAACAGCATGAGCCGCATGGGTTAGGTTTGATTTATGCTTGGTTTATTTATGCTTGGTTGCGTGCTGTGTCGTGCACACACACCATAGCAGATACACAAGCTCACAATATGTCAAGCCGCCACACGTTGTGAGCTTGAAGATCGGCTAAGTATATAAATCGTCCTTCAGCAAAAGCCAAGAGTTAGCCGAGACATGCTGAAAACGTCATGCTGGCCTCTATGGGATCCAAATGACTGAGATCAGTCATGGCGACTGAGAACTTTAATCCATGGATAATGTCTTACATGCAGGCAGCTCTGTCTTTCTGAATCACACTACCTTGAAGTGAATGCAACAAAAGCAGGAGCTTTAATTCCTGGCTGTTAGTTCACGGCTCACTTTGTTTGAGTGCAACTTGAACAAGTACAAACTCAGTCCACCACCATCTGTCTTTTTGCCACACCTTTTGTACACTCCAGCTATGGATGAGTGCAAAAGCAAAGAATCGCATAACTTCACGACGTAGGGTTTCTGTCAGGACGATATGCAGTTATCTTTCATTCGATCAGAAGGTAATCTCTGCGAGGTAGAAAATACACCCTGATTTTTATCCTGAAGTCTCAGCCTCATAATCCATCTTACAGGCTCTGGGCTTCTTCCATTGCTGCAGCCATGAGAAATAAATGATAGGATTCTAATAAATGAGGGAACATACTAGGAAAAGGGAAACTATATTGATTGTAGAAGGCTATAGAACTTTGGATTATGACTTTCATATTGAATTTAATTCCCAATACTTAAGGGTTTTGACGATACTGTCATGACTTATGGGACTGCAGTGAAATATTCAGGTCCATCGATCAATGCAGCAACATGTCACTGAAGATATATTTTGCCAGTGATTTTAGCCAAAGCTACTTAACCCATTAAGACCGGGAACGTATCCGTGTCATTTTTAGATTTGAGCTAAAAAGCATTATTTTACACTTTGACTATTCAAAAATAGCAGATCTACAAGCTCATAGAGCGGCACGAGTGCCGCGGTACAAGCTTGTAGATCTGCTATTTTTTTGAATATATGCATAATTTTAAAGCAAACATTTTTAACTCCAATCTTTGCACACACACACACACACACACACACACACACACACACACACACACACACACACACACACACACACACACACACACACACACACACACACACACACACACACACACACACACACACACACTTCCTGAAATAAAAACTATTTTGAATATTTTCTCAACAGAACAATGGGGGGACCCCGGTCAACAGAGTACATATGGGTTTAACACATGCCTCTCTGAAGCATTTGCAACATTATTGCATGACTCTAGCTCAGACTATAGCTCAGGGGCCTCAGTCTTCCAGGCCCTATCTCCCACTGGTTCAGTATCCTGTGTGGAACACAGCTTCCTCACGCATTCCCCCCAAATAATAGCGTATAAGTCATTTTCAGTATGACTAACACAGGAAGTCATGCCACCATAGCCATATCCGTTTGTAGATGACCGGCTCACGCCTCTTATAGAACCGCTAACGATGTTCTATATGACATGGGGAAAAGATACCACTATCACTCTGAGCATACACAAGTCATCAGTGAGTCATGAATCCATCACAACGGTTGACACCCAACCCCAACTCTGTTTCCGTATGTGTCATTTGACCCCCTGCACAAAATTGGGCAACGGCGTGTTAACGGCGTGTTAATGATACATAATGAATACACAGAGATGGAGAAACATGGATGTCGCGCCCTCTGACATAAAGTACTGTACTTGAAAATTAAGTATTTAAAATACATACTGTAGAGTACTTGAAAATAATTGAATTTACAAAAGTGTTGCAGTTTATGGCAGTGGTTCCCAAACGGTGTCCAGGTGGGATTTTGTGACAATCTCACAACATTATTGCAATATATACAACTATAAAAAAATATCAGTTTGTGTGCTCATTTCCCAATAAAGAGGCAAATTCTATATCCTAAAAAATATAGTATATCATTAACCACTTTCAACCTGGCGTCCCTATTCTGGGCAGGTCATTATAGGCGAATGTTTCCCACAAATCTTCAAAAATAGTGAAAATAGCTCATCTATATGCTCACAACGCGTCACATCACGGCGAGACTTGAATACAGGTATGCCTTGAGATTTTGACTTGCCCATTTGTGTGCCCTGGGCACACATCTAAGAGTCATCTAAGAGTCTCTGACAGGCAGCCCTTCAAAATCCAAGTTGCTGTCAAATCTAGGTCTAAAAGTAAGAGACAAATCCATGCTTTGTCGGTATTCATTAGAGGTATCTGGGATCTTCTCAGTAATCAGAATGCACTTGCATTGTTCCGTTCTTGACAGCAGTGCTTTCAGCAACTGCACGGACATAGAACTTACATGTTAAGGACACTATCGGATAGGCCTGGATGATATACCGACAAAAATACAGATGATCTTGTAGAATTATGAAAAATGTTGCCACGTGTAATTGTATCTTCAAATGACTTCTTCCAATGACAAAAGAAATCTTTTAGCCACATGATTTTATTCAACTGCTAGTCTGTCACCACCCCACATTATCTCCATCCAGCCCACTGATGTGTCGATAATAAGTGTTATCGTGCACGCTGAATCCATGGAAGAAGGGCACTTATCTCCTATATTCATTATTCTATGAGCCATAAGTAGTTAACTGTTTAAACCCTACACACTGTACTGTACTTCCTATGTTAAACAGTGAACATAGCAGATCTACAAGATCACAACACGTTGTGATGCGCTGTGAGCTTGTAGATCTGCTATTTTCACGGAATGTTTGCCTAATACAACATGCCCAGAATAGCGCTATAGGGTTCATATGATTAAACCCAGCAAGACTTGTCTAAGTAGGCTAACTGCATACAGTATTGCCACTGACGAGTACACGTCAGTTGGCCCGCGAGGTCCACATTGCCAATGACGAGTGTACTCGTCAGTGGCTCGGAATCGCTGGCAAGGGCAGCTATAGACGATGTTTTAACTCTGGCAGTCAAAGAGTTAAGACACTCTCAGCATTGTAGACTAGACAACATCATATCATATGTGCTACAATAACTTCACCAGCCGCTTAGCTTTTTTTCTTCTTTTTTTACACAAACACTGTCATATACACCAGGGTGTATACCCTGGTGAAATGTCAGGAAGGTATTAGGGTATGAAACGTTTACGAGATTAGCTCCAGACAGTCAGACAGGCAGACTGACAGACAGACAGACATGTCTAGCTCTCCTCCTACAGAGCCATGCTGTAAAAATAGATACAGCTCAGGCCTTCGTGCATTGTCATTCTTGACGGCAGTGCTTTCAAACTGAAATGGAAGCTTTCAGGACACTATCGGATCTAAGTGAGGAAGACTGTGATGTCGACTCGACAGAGTAAATACCCTTCAAATCACATCAGGGACATGATGTTCCAACATCTGTCATCATACATTCAACGTGTTGATACTGCAACATTCCGAAGCACTTGCAACCTGGTGTTGTAAATAGCAAATGTAGATAGGCTATTTTTGCTGTTTGTCAGACCACAAAGTATATAGGGCTTAAGTGGTTAATGGGAATCATTTTGAACACAGCAAAACAACTCACTCGCTTAGGTTGTTTATTTTCTTCTTCAAAGCAGTCGGAGGAAAACGCAGATTTTTAGCCTGACCAACTTTCGATTTCAGGGGTGATGGAAAAGTCAGCAAGTTTGAGATGAAGAGGAGGCATCGCTTCTCTCAGTGCAGAACCCAGAAAATGTCAAGTCAACAATTTGCTTTGAGGTTTTATGTTTGCCGTTTAGTTTATTCTACTGTCTGAATTTAATGTGTTGCATCCCTTGGCAAAGGCAAATCCTTTAGAAGTGTTTTTTTGCTTTCATTCTGACAGACATCAGTGCTTTCACAAATTGCACGGACAGTAGGCCAATCAAAATGGAACTGGACTTTGAATGGTAGAATCAAAATGAATACTCATTTGGTAAAACATTTGGACACACTCAACCATCTGCCTTCATATAGGCAGATATAGTAGATTCAGATTAATTCTTTATTGTCCTCCATAAAGGACAAACAGGATAAACAAACAGGAACATCACAACAATGCAAGTCTGTTACAGTGTTACCAGGCCATAACCACTTTCAACTTGACATTCCTATTTTGTCAAAACAGTTTAAAAGTAGCGATCTACAAACTCAGCATCACATCATGAACGTGTTGTGAGCTTGTAGGATTGGCAATTTGTTTGGCTATAAGTAGGCCTATATAGGGCTTAACCACTTAAATCCTAGCGTCCCTATTCTGTCATATTAGGTCAGCATTTGGTGAAAAGGGCTAACATTTGGTGAAAACAGCAGATCTACAAGCTCACTACATTGTGAGCTTGTAGATATTTTTAACAGCTATTTTTGTCAAATAGATTTGGTGAAAAAAGGTAAAAGGCACGTATAAACCCCTGGGAGACCCCAGTCAGTTATAGGGTTAAAGTGGTTACGTGGTTGAGGCAGTGATTACTGAGGGCACAATGGTTCTCCTTTGCAGAGTAGTTGTCTATATCAACGGCCAGGGGGGAGGAGGGTAAAGCATGGATTCAGGGGGTGGCAGGGTCTGTGTGGTATGGTCTGTAGGGCTGACGGGGTGGCAGGGGTCGTGTGCTATGGTCTGTAGGGCTGACGGGGTGGCAGGGGTCGTGTGCTATGGTCCGTAAGTCTGACGGGGTGGCAGGAGTCGTGTGCTATGGTGGTCAGTGGGGTTGAGGGGTTGACAGGGGTCAGTGCTCTTTGTGAGTGGTGGCAGTGTCAATAAAGGCTGGCAGGTTGGGAGTTATGTGTGAGAGAATTTCAGGAACTTGTCTATTGGTAAGGGTGAGCACGGTGAAATAGCAGGTGGCACACTACAGGAGGGTGGGGCATATGGTTTGGTCACACTGCACTACTATTAACTATTAAAGACCGGCACATATTGAATTAGAAGTTTCACTCTTCTCTGAAGAGAGCTGAGAGGAGATCTGATTTATTTATTTATTTGCCTGACCAACTTTTCCTTTCGGGGCTGAGGGGAAAGTCAGCTTGTAGATCTGCTATTTTCAAACATTTTAGTACTTTTACTTTTGGTACTTTAAGTACATTTTAATACCATTACCAAGACTTTTGTACTTTTACTCATGAGCTCAAGTACATTTTTAATTCCGGACTTTAACCTCTAACAGAGTACTTCTACATCGCAGTATTGATACTTTTACTTAAGTTAAACATTTGATTATTTTTTCCACCACTGGTCATTTCCTCCATGAGGCAGTTTACACACATCCTACCTGTGTGTGTGACAGTGCACATTACAAGACACACTCCTATACCTGTGGTGGCTCTGGCTGGAGCTGCAGTATGAGTACATTACTCATCCTCTCTGCCATGTCAAGCTCAGGCGGCCGGGAAGTTTCTCAGCCAGGCCAACATTTCAGAACTATATAGTACTCCCTCGTCTGGAAGTGGGCTAATGCCTGGCACTTCAGAATTTCGACAGCACAGAACCGAATCCCCTGAGGTCTGCGGGTGAGGCGGACTTATGGTGGAGCATCTGTGTGTCTCAGTAAATGAGAAAATATTCTGCGCAAATGTCCCCGTTCTCCTGTTTACCAGGTGTCAAGAACTAATTGAGGTTTGCCCACAGTGCCAAGCACATTTTTTATTTAAGTTCTTCTATAAAGTCTCCTAATTTTCTTTTGACGTTTTCAGTTTTGCTCATCGCTTGTTTTGAAATATTCTAATCCTTGGTGAGTTTTGGTTTTATTTACTTCTTGTTATTCAGCTCAAGGACATCTCATCTTGATGCATTGTGGCTGTTTAGTATTTTTTAAATCTCATTAAAGTGAGACAATTCTGAAGTCTGTTTTTCATTTTCTCACCTGTCAGTGTTCACAGTTTTCTTTTTCTTTTTTTCCCAGTATAAGTCTTTTGTGTTTCCAAATAAACTCCGGATGAAAACTAACACGTTAACCTTATGAAACTAAAACTTAAGAGCTACAGTATCACAGATGTGGCAAAATATTCTCTTATATGAGGCTCAGCAAGATGTGATGTTTGAGCTCACAAGAGATGAGCTTCAACCTTGATAAAGACTTGAGTTATTTTGCTTCCAGCTGAGCCCAGCGGATGCTATAATACAGTTTTCATCACAACCGTTAAATAACTAAACAAAGTTCCCAGTAAATTCAATAATGCCACAGAAGTATCAACTTCCCTGTAGCTCTGGAAATCATCATCCATTTATTTATCCATTTATTTATTCATGAATTTAGTAGGGAGACGTTATGCTGTGTACCGTTTGTTATTTTGTTAGGACATCGGGCGTAGGAGAGCGAGACAACAAAGGCATGCATGATAACAGAAGGTGGTACGGAAGGTAGCTGGAGGCTCCATCTCAAGCAGAATTCAAAGCTTCGCCAACGGAATCTATGGAAATGAGTAGGTGGCGAGCAGGGGATGTCACTGCTAGGACACAAACACAGTCTAATTAACTTTATTTCCCGTTGCAGAGCTGTAGGCTTGAGACTTTAGAGTCAACTCTGAGTTGACCGGGGTCCCCCAGGGCTCTATACTAGGTCGATTCCTTTTTACCCTCTACACCGACCAAATCTCTTTGCCAAAAATAGCTGATCTACAAGAGCACAATGTAACGCATTGTGAGCTTGTAGATGGGGTATTTTCGATGAATGTTGACCCCAGAATAGGGACGCTGCGGTTGCGACTCACTTAAAATAAAATTCTGAAAAATCATTGACTTGGAATCGTCTAGACTTGACTCGAGACTTGAAAGCAAAAACTAAAATGAGTTTACAGTAGTATTTTACCCGGTAAAAACCCAAGAGTAATAGCTCACTTAAAGAACAATGCAACTTAAATGCACACAGGCGCTCGGTGGCACAGTGGTAAAGTCCCTGCCCACTACCACGGTTGTGGGCAGGTTGTGGGTTCGAATCGTCTACACAATTGGCCCGTGTTCAGGGGAGGGAAGCCGGGCGGGGCGGCACCTGCCAGCAATGAGTGTTGGGCGGGAGGAGTAGGGCGAAGGCTCTACGTCCTCCTGGTGGGGGCTCCTCACTGGCAGGTGAGTCAGTAGGATACGACAGCAGTGACAACACAGAAATGTGTGTGGGGAGGAATCAATTGGCATAACGACTAAATTGAGGAGAAAAAGGGGTAAAAAGCTACTCTAATTTTTTTTTTAAAGAACAATGCAAAGAACAATGCAACTTTAAATATATCACTCTCAAAGGTTTACTTTGGTGAAACATACTACTTTGCACACTGTTCTGCGTTTCAAGCGTCACCTGTTAGAAGTGATCTTGGTAACTGCCTGGGCACTGCCAAACTTGTGTGAAATCGATTATAGGGATGGGCAGAGATGACACTTGAATAATGTCATATTGACATTCATCTTATTACGTGATATTTTCCAGCCCCCTGACTAGTGCGAATAACCAGCGAGCTGGGAAACGAATAACAAAAGATTTGCAATGTTAAGGGAGGCACTGATTAGCACTGAAGTGAAAGGGGATAAATTGCTGCAGATGCACGCAGACAAGTTACACTTCTGATGTGCACATGCTCCCTTCCCCAACATTAATATTTAATGTAATGTAGCTTACAACAGCACAAATCTATTTAAAAACCTGTCTTCATTTAAAACATTCATGACAAAGTAACACAATGCTGCTTTATTCAGGGCTGCTTGCATCTTCTGTGTATGTGCATGCAAGAAATGGGACAGCGTGTGTGTCTGTGAGTGTGTACGCGTCTGCAACTGCGTGTGTAAAAAGTGATGAGGATAAAGAAAGACGCAGAGGTGTTCCACTGAGGAAAGAACTTAGAGTGTGTTTTCACATCAAACCCTGGCAGCAGACGTCGTGTGGCTCAAGAAACACAACAGCCCGCTGGTCATACAGCAGCTTAAATTGCTTCCAGGTGAGACTCATGGTCAAGTGAAACGGACACCTCCTCATTAAAACACTAAAGGGCCCTCATGCGACTAAGTCCTGAAATGGTTATGCTGCACCTATCACTAAGCGAGTGAATCTCACAGCCTAAGACCTGTTCCTCTCACAGACTAATTACAATTCGGTACAACAATTTAGAACAGTAGTTTCTCTGAGTCGTCTAGTTTTAGACAATTGGTGAGGTAGAAAGTCGATGCGTCCTGATTTTTAACCACTTTCAACCTGTCATTAGTTTGCTTATAAGTTATGTTCTCAAATAAATAGTCTTTTTCATTATTTTTCTTTTTACAAAATACCGATGGTCTAGACCAGGACTCTCCAAAATTGTAACCTCATCGGAACCATAAATCGGGCATCAGTGGGCCACTATAAAGGTGCATACATAATACAATTCAAGGTGTTTTCTGTTCTGATATACACACCACACACTACCGGATTTGCTCAACAGGGTAGGCGAGCACTTTTGTGAAGTGCACTCTTTATTGCAAAAGCTAATTACATAAGTTGGCAAGTCTCTCTCTTGTCTATGGCCCAAGGTTGCCACACACTGTATAATGGGACCACTTCAAACACAGCGCGTATCTAATTAAATTTCCCCACAAATTAATGAGACACAGTGCACTTCTTTGCGAGGCAATTATGAGGACCAGTGATGCTAATGTTTAGTTTAGAAGAAGCCCAGCAATTAAACAGATGTTCACTGTTTTCCATTGTAAGTGCACCATGCAATTACCAAATAATAATGTTTTAATTCCCATCAACAAACCTGGTTATAGGGTTACCGTAATGACAGTAACATCGAGCGCTCCTGTCCTGTGCATCTACTGTAGCTTGTATGTTAGTTCCTAAAATATGTAGAGGATGAAAAACATAATTTGTGACAAGAAAATAACGCTTCCCATGATATTGCCGGGGGGTTCAATTTTAATTTTATAAGCTATAAATAAGTAGAAACTTACTTCTACTTTCCTATTTCTCCTTGCATGTTAAGGTCATAGCTTTGACCTTGTGTTGTTTGCCTATGAAAAACCATCAATAATAATCAACTAGCTAAGGGCAACTATATGCAATTAAAATGCAAATGTGTTAATAAATGCTTGAACAACAGTGCAGCGCAGACATAATGCACTAATACTCAATACCAAATATGGCAATTGCAATTAAACTTCAACATAAACGTCTCTCTTTTCCATGCATCCTGATCTGAACAGACACACAAAACTTTGGGCAAGCAGCTTGAAAAGACATTACATGCTGTTATGATAGTGCGGCTGTGGTATTTATGTGTCAACACTTTTCTTTTTGTTGTTGTTGTTGTATTGAGTGAACTAAGAAATCAACCAACCAGGTCAAATTCCTTGACTGTGCATTCCACAGTAGGAACACACAGTTCCAAGTCAACTACAGCAGTGGTTCTCAAACCTTTTCATGTCAAGGACCCCCAAATTGATATGTATTTGTCCGCGGACCCCCATCTGAAAATATTTTGAGCCAGGGACCCCCAGAAGAGAAAATGTGTGTTGTAAAATGCAAAATGTTCAAAATAATTTCAAGATTTTTAAAAAAATGTTCAAAAATAGCAGATCTACAAGCTCGCAGCGCGGCACGAAGTGACACGCTGTGAGCTTGTATATCTGCTATTTTTGAATAGCCAACTTATAAATGGATAAAGTGGTTTGCTACTTTTGCTGGGGACCCCCTGTAACCACCCCAAGGACCCCACTTTGAAAACCAATGAACTACAGTATGCATGGCTTTAAAACAGGCACATCGTACTACAGTAGCTGTACAAAACAAATGGTGCCCCCCCCCCCTCCCTCCCGACTCCAAACCTTCCTTCTTCCTGGGCTACCATCCAGGGGGTTAACAAATTCCACCCCCAAAGAGTGTTATAATTATATCAAGGCTCCGTGCAGGGGAACGCAGATAACAGAATAGTTCAGTCTGGTTCAGACACAGACACCACAGATAATAACAGACTGATCAGCAGACGTTATTATTGCACAGACACTCCTTTTGACCTTTTGCTCACAGCCCCTTGTGGACTGCTTGGCCAGGCGTCACAAAAACGCCTTCAACACCCTCCTTTTCCTTCAAATATAGCGTGTGACTTAACATGTCTGGAATGAAAGCTCTGTTCTTTCCACACTTACTGGGTTTGGTTTCATTTAGTGAAGTCATAGTAGCTAAAGGAGCGATTTGCTTTTACAAATGGACATGGTGAAGGAGGGAACGAGAAAGCTTTGAGTGGGTGGGGGGGTGTCAGTTTTTTATCGTGCTTGACTTTGCCAACTCACAACTTTCACTGCTTGTTGAGTGACTGTGACTGTGACATGCTGACATCCGCTCCCTAGTGGCCCTATTACCAGCTTTGAAACACCAGTGACATGACAGTATAGGGAATCCCAGGGCAGGTGTTAAAGCCATGGCCAATGTACACTGTCTGTGAGCCGTCTGGACTTTAGCCCTGAGGCAATCATCTGTGTCTCGGCCTCACCAACACAACACTAACAAGGTCCGACTGCTTGTCCCTGTTAACAACAGCACCACTGACTACCACACTGGACCAAAACAATAATGTGCCTGTGCTGCTTAATGTCAATGATATGACTTAGGTTAAGAGCCTCAATTATGAATAGGGTCTTTGTTGAAACACAATGATAACATTTCTGACATTCATTGATGACGATTTGGTCATATGAATGTCCTTGATTTCATAATAAACTCTCACTCACACTGACACGCAACAACGGGACAATAAGCTGTAGTCTATAGCAGTGGTTCTCAACCTTTTCAGGCCGTGACCCCCCAAAATAATCATAATTATTTGAACTGGGGAGTCCTGGGGACCCCCCAGACCTGACAAGCACATGGAATTGTAGGAGTTGAGGCATTCAATTTAGTTTGACTCGGTTCCACAGATAAATATTGTGAAAATAGCTGATCTAAGCTTGTAGATCGTCCATTTTGTAGATCGTCTATTTTCAAAATAGAAGAATAATTTGAAGTATTAAAAAGGTCTTAAAAGTCATTAAATTGTCACTTCACTGTCAGCTGAGGACCCCCCCCCCCCCCAAATCACGTGGGGACCCCCCCTGTAGATCCTGACCCACAGGTTAAGAACCACTGGTCTAGTCACCTTATTGTGCATATTGCTGCGTTAAGCAACATGTGGTTTGTAAACACACTAGACTCTAGTGTACAAACCACATAATGTTGCTTATTAAACTTGCTTTAAGTTGCTTACAGTTGATCTTGAAGTATTATAAACAACATTAAGTACAACAGAGTTTGTTTTCATATTGCACAGCCAAGAAATAATGAAGACGCTAGGGAACCCCTTATGTCGATGTTAAACAACCAGTAAATGTACTTTAGTTCAGTTACCACTGAACTTAAAGTAAGCTGTAACTTGTTTGTAGTTTACTCTATACTATTACTCCCCTACAATTATTTGAAAACTTTAGCTAGTTACTTTGTAGATTTCGGGTCTGATCCATAACGTGAACGGAGACCCCCAATTACGCACGGACTTAACGACGACATACTATAGTGTCGTTTCTTGACGAACGAAACGCCTTTGCAAAGCGTCAAAAGAAGCGTTGTTTTTTGCTATTACTAGACAACAACACGTCGACTTCCATCTCGTGGACATTATTAAATGACTTGTAAAGCAAAGTATAATACAACTTCTATCAGTTAAACCTTACCTTCATTTGAAGAGACAACGAGGGAGACACAGAGGAGAGAAAGAGCGCACGAAACCCACCACTTGGTTAATAGTGTCATGCTGAGCGGAGAGACTGTAAGTTATGAGGGAAACTTCATCAACTTTTGTACAAGGGCTGAAGTTGTGTGGTGCGTGTGTGTGTGTGTGTGTGTGTGTGTGTGTGTGTGTGTGTGTGTGTGTGTGTGTGTGTGTGTGTGTGTGTGTGTGTGTGTGTGTGTGTGTGTGTGTGTGTGTGTGTGTGTGTGTGTGTATGGGGGGCGCGCACACTTCCGCCTAGATAAGGCATATTCCTTACATGGAATGAAATTCCAATACATTTCTCAGAAAAGGCGGGCACCTTGATGAGCGTAAATTACGCTCATTGAATAGTATTTTATTACCCTAATAATAATTAGCGTAATACTGTTTCTCATGCTTCACAACTATTTCTAACTGAATACATTATCATTACTGAGGTTATTATGAGGTTATGTGAGGTGTGATGTGTTTGCATTTCTCCTGATGTGTCATAGGCAGTGGTGGAAAAAGTACTTAAAGGTTGGGTAAGTGATATTTTTTGGTTAAAACAAAAAGTGTTTTGTTAAAAGGTTAAAGCACTATATTGTGATAGTAATCATTGCTATAGAGTGTTTGTTCAGTAACAGGAGTCTCTCCAGCTCTTTAATAAACAGAAAATACATTTGGTAGGTGTCAAAATCTCAGCCAATCAGGAGAAAGTACCAGTTCCAGTTCCAATTTTGCCTGCTCATTTCTTAGTGTCATCACTTCCAATTTCACTTGTTTAATCTATATCCTGATGGAGTTCTCATCCTGATGGAATATAATTGGAAATTAAACTGAAACGAAAATGCATTTTCTGTTTTATAAAGAGCTGGAGAGACTAGGAGACTCCTGTTACTGAACAAACACTCTATAGCAATGAGTACTATCAGAATATAGACCTATTTATTTATTTTAACCAAAGAAAATCACTTACCCTACCTTTAAATGTTTTACTTAAGTAAAAGTATCAATACTGCAATGTAGATATACTCTGTTACAAGAGTTCCGTATTCAAAATATACTTGAGTAAAAGTACATATTTGCGTCAACATGTAGCCTACTTAAAGTACCAAAAGTAAAAGTACTCATTGTGCAGAATGTCCCATTTCACAAGTTGAAAATGTATACAAAATATTTTTGAAAATTGCCATACAGCTGAAGTGGTTTGTGCGTTTTGTAATAATAATCAAAATCTACAAAGTAACTAACAACAGTTTTCATGTAGTGGAGTTAAAGTACAATATTTTCCTCTGAGATGTAGTGGGGTAGAAGTAAAAGTATTGACATTTGTAAATACTGAAGAAAGTTAAAATACCTCAACATTGTACTTAAAGTTAGGGTAAGTGATATTTTTTGGTTAAAACAAAAAGTATTTTGTTAAAAAGGTTAAAGCACTATATTCTGATAGTAATCATTGCTAGAGTGTTTGTTTTTTGATTTGATTGAATATTTTATTAGGCAAAAGAATGTAAAACAACACATTTACATTTAAAATACTTTGTCTAACAGGTCCGTTCATAAAAGTCCTTGCGGACTTGTTTCCAATGAGGGCCTTGGTATTCAATTCATAGACATATATAGTGGCACCACAGTTCGAATATCATTACACAAAGAAATAAAAAATAAAACAGCAAAAAAATTATATATATATATATATATATATATATATATACATATATATATATATATATATATATATATATATATATATATATATATATATATATATATATATAACACTATGTACAGCCAATGGAATAAAAAAAGGGGGGAAAGATATGTACAAGAACAGGGGGGGGGGGGGGTCGGCTGTCTAACGGGAAAATGGTACTACCTCCTCTTTTGGCCTCCTGAAAAGTGATTTTTTAAGGCTCTTTTAAATGAGCCCAGCGAACTGCATTTTTTGAGGGATGGGGTTAGACCATTCCAAACCTGGGTGGCAGTGCTGTAGAAGGAGAATTTGCCCATGTTTGTTTTATGGGTGGGTGGTACCAAATTGTTGTTTGCACTCCCTCTGGTATTGTGACTGTGGGTGTCACTAACCTTTTGGAGGTATTTACTCAGATATGCGGGAATAGGGGGCATATCGGGCAAATTTTCATTTACAATTTTGAAGGCCAGTCCCATTTTTAGTTGTTTAACCCTGTCTTCCACCCTGAGCCAGCCTAGTTCAGTAACAGGAGTCTCCATGTCTCTCCAGCTCTTTAAAGGCATTGTAGGGAACATTAAGCCTAAATTTAAAAAATATTTATATATATATATTTTGCATTTTTTCCCCTCTATCAGCCACTATATAATGATGCTGGGGTGTTTTCCTGCATTGAAACACAGGCCTCTTTCTGAAAACCCTATTTTCCCTATTGTTGTTGTTGTTGTTATATTTGTCCGGTACGTAAGGAAGTCTATGGAAGTCTATGGAGGCATCACCCCCTGGTGGCCGGGAAACGAACTGCACAAACAATAACAATGCAGGGAAAATAGGGTTTTCAGAAAGAGTACTGTGTTTCAGTGCAGGAAAACACCCCAGCATCATTATATAGTGGCTGATAGAGGGGAAAAAATGCAAAAAATATATATATAAATATGTTTTAAATTTAGGCTTAATGTTCCCTACAATGCCTTTAATAAACAGAAAATACATTTTCCGGTAGGTGTCAAAATCTCAGCCAATCAGGAGAAAGTACCCATTTTTAAGCTTCATTTTCATAGTGTTCCAGTTCCAATTTTGCCTGCTCATTTCTTAGTGTCATCACTTCCAATGTCACTTGTTTAATCTATATCCTGATTGAGTTCTTGGAATTGGAAATGAAACTGAAACTGAAACGAAAATGCATTTTCTGTTTTATAAAGAGCTGGAGAGACAAGGAGACTCCTTTTACTGAACAAACACTCTATAGCAATGACTACTATCAGAATATAGAGCTATTTAACACTTATTTTAACCAAAGAAAATCCCTTACCCTACTTTTAAGTATAGTACTTGAGTACATGTACTTAGTTACTTTACACCACTGCCTTTAATGAGCATATTTCTCATGCTTCACAACTCTTTCTGAACACTGAACATACATTATCATTACTCTATATAAGTGTGATGTGTTTACATTTCTCCTGACGTGTCATAGGTGTTCATTATTTTAATCGTATAGCTAGCCTATTTATATTGTAATGACCGGCTTATTATAAGGAGCCATGACAATGGATTCATGGAATCACTCTTTTAATATGGCAATCAGCTCGCAAAACGCTTCACACATAGCCTACAGCTACAGATAAATAAACTCAACATGAAAGGAGGAATGGGAAAGGATTAATTGCAACAATGTGTCACTCCATTAGCACATAACATGTGCTAATGGACACACACACACACACACACACACACACACACACACACACACACACACACACACACACACACACACACACACACACACACACACACACACACATTCTTGTTCCCTTAGCACATGGTGAAATAGCCTTAAGCACCCCCCAGAAAACAGCCCAACGCTTCACCTCTCCCCTTTGACTTTGATATCTTCGGTGACGATGAAATACATACTGTATACAGTTATGGGCCCAACCATTATCAAAAGGATAAAAATGCAATAAAGCTAGCAGCTTATTTCCCCAGTAACCCACTCGCTTGACACAAAGTCCCGGGATGCTGAGGCTCCTTCTTCCAGGACCTGGAGGCTCTGATGCCCCAACGTGAGGGTTCACGTGTTGTGTGGAGTGTCTCTCTCTTTCTGTGCTCTGCCAGGCTCTTTTCTCCCCGGATGGGTTGAACACTCACACCTGCGGCCCGAGGCACTCGCGCATCCAAAAAGTTCTACTGTATGCCCCATCAGCAATTCTGAAAAAATCACACAGATCCGGATTTGGACTGTCAACACGGACCATCTGGGGCAACTTGGGATGAAAGCAGCAAGGCAATGCAGAGCTGTCAAATCTCAGCCCCCTTGGGGTGACCTGATGGCACATACCACATCGACTGACAGAGAGTCCACAGTCCTACGTCGTGTCCCTCGTCTGATGTTCCGCCCTGCTGTTCTGTCCTTCATGTAAGCCTTTGTTATTTGTTAAATAGATATTACTGGACTTGGCCTGCCTGTCTGTTCGTCTGCTTCTGGGTCCACACTTGACACACAACATGGCCCAGGTGGATGAGCAGGCCCCCTTAGGCAGTCAGCCTGGGGTCTCTCGGCCCGCAGCACCACTTTCTTTTGTTACACGTATATAAATGACAGTGTCGATGTCTGTGTCCAGTCATCAAGTCCAGCCACGGCCTGGACCTGGATAACATGGCCAAAGAGAGGTTTCTTTCCATTCTATCAGGGCAGCTCGAGACCTCCCCTGGCTAGCATGCCATCATTGAAGCCTGACGACAGGGAAGACTGACTCCTCAAAGCTCCTGGCGTCGTCAACAGTTCTTGGGTTCTGCCAGTCTGAGTCATGGCAGTGTGAAGCCTGTTGGTGTATTGGCAGATTTTTCTTTAGGAACAGTCTAGGAACTCCCAGGTTTGGTAGCGTGTGGTTCGACGTGGTGTCATCGCCCTCTACCGGCTGCTCTTGCTGGTGATCTTGAGCAAGGTTGGAGTCTTCAGCGATATAGTCTCGCGTAGCCAGACCCCACAGAAAATGAAAAACAGCGACCTCTGCTTTTCTGATATTCTGTGGAGTCTGGCAGGAGTATAATGTTAGACTAGAGCGCAGGGAAACACCGGTTTCATGTCTGCCTATAGCGCATCACTTCCGGTTGGTGCGACCATGTTTTCATTCCCACTAACAATATTTCTACACGGAACACTAACACCACTTCTCCCAGAGAACATGGATGGTTTTGGTTATAAGCCCACTTGTTTCTATGATGAAAGAGTAATTTAAAATGTGAATATCTTTCCGTGGTTTTGTCCGCTCCGAGGACGC
The DNA here is from genome assembly GCF_963454915.1 of Gymnoscopelus microlampas. Lineage (NCBI taxonomy): Eukaryota > Metazoa > Chordata > Actinopteri > Myctophiformes > Myctophidae > Gymnoscopelus > Gymnoscopelus microlampas. Next base: position 16,257,112 of record NC_139954.1, on the reverse strand, counting down.
TATTGTTAAATTAGTTTCGGCTAGTTTCGAGGGGGGGAGGGTGGATCATGGTGGATGGACACGTGAATCCCGCCCACTACATTTGATTGGGTAAAGCGCGGCCCACTTCCTGATCTGAAGGCACGCCCACTTTTAGCCAATGCGCACTGGTTAGGACGAACCGCTCCGACAGATTCCACCGCAGGTCGGAATCTGTTCTTGAGAGATTATCAGCGATATAACCCAGTACAGCTACCTGGTGATGAGCATCCCCTGGAGACTTTTTTTCCATACCGTGTTGGTCTCTTCTTTGAGGTTGCTTCCTGTGGCATGTACTCTCTGTACCTTTGCTTGGGCACCCTCACGGTGGTGTACTTGCTGTCCCTTCCCTCTCATCTCCTCGGAAAGCACAGGGGGATTTTTCGTTCTTCTGTCACTTCCAGTTCTGCCAGACACCAATTTAATGACTAGTGGTTTGGCACATTAAAAGAAGGAGCCATGACAACAGCTTTTGTATAGGAACACTCTTTTGTTGCAGCAACAGCTTGCATGACTCATCACACACAGAACGGGACAGCCATAGCTGAATGGGTCCGTTTGGGAACCAGAAGATCCCCTTCGGTGTGGCCATTCAACAATAACCCATAACTGCTCCCTGGGCACTGCATTAATGCCGTCCAGGCGTCCACTGCGCCGAATAGTTAGAGTGGGTAAATACAGAGGACAAATTGAATGTGTGTGCAATTGTACAGTGACAATAATACACAGTGACAATACACGTCACTCGTCGTATTCAACACATAATATGAATGACACAACATAACACAACACAACACATTAATCTATCATCCTCCCAACACGTTCCCATAGCACATGATAACGAGATACTAAGGACAACACAGTAGCTAACACTGAACAATGTGAAATCTTCCCAGACACTAATAGCCCCGGACGTTACAATATGACCCCCCCCAATTGGGACCTGATGAACTGTGACAAGACCTGACCATGATCGCGTCTTCTCAGCCCCTCGACACAGCTTCAACACTTTAATCTCAGGCAATTTGTCTCGCTGGGATGAAAGATTTTCTTCCGGAGCACCATTACCCCAGTCGAGCCTTTTGGCAGAAACTCATCAAAGTGTCTCTTTCATTCTGGAAATTCACACTTGAATTGTGGACTTTGAAGGAGATCTGAAACCATCTCGACTCATCTGTCCTGGCGTTGGTGACACATAATTGAGCTTCACTTTGGAAATGCTGGTCTGCCTACGCCTGCACATTTAACCTCCATAATTTGAATGCATGCCATGTGAAATAGTGCAGTGAAAGTACTCATTCACTAAGCAGAGCGTTCTGTAATATGGCCTAAAATTGTATTTGCCAGGAGCAACTTTACCCACACTTTATTTTCATAGCACGCAAAGAATCATATATCAAATATGTCCAAGTGTATATCATCGCTGTCGGGCAGAAACCTTGTTACTCCATACCTTTTTTTCCACAATGTAATGGCGTATTTTATACTACATCGTATGACATTGTCACTCAAAAGTAGCAAAAATTGCGTATCTACAAGATAACAACGTGTCACTTCGCAATGCGTTGCTTGTAGTTTTTGTATTTTTAGTATGCACTATTTTGGTGTGACACCATTGTTAGACAAAGTATAAAATAGGGATTAATTGGTTAAATTACTTCAACCCTGACCCTAAAACAAGAAGACTGGATACATGCTTGCAAACAAACAGTCTGAACCACCCCTTTTTGTGAGCTAATGTTTACGACTAGTCTGGCTGTCCTCTGTGCCAGTAACAACCTGGGTTCATCTGTATTACACTTGTTTACCTCTGGGCCACCAGTCCATTCACCATCTGTGGAGTCTGGTAATGTGCTTGTTTCATTTTTGGTAAACGGGGCATATCAAAGAGATGAGCTCAAAGGTAAGCCCCGGGTGGTTGCAATAGGAAAGTTGTGAAAATTAGAGTTTTGAAAAGTTTGAAAATATGACATGCCCAAAATGGGTAACCGTTTTGGACATTTCCACTCCACAGCAAGGGTATGCTCTTTGTTAAGTGGTGTCACAGTCGCAGCCGAGAGAGGCTAAATTTGCATCTACCAACCCAGTCTATACGGTAGCCTAGACTTATTTCATAGTTTGAATGAAGCCAATTATGTATGTGAAATAGTGTGCTGAGTTAGCGTAGCCTGCCCTGTACAACACAAGTAAAGCACTGCACTATCCCTGCCAGGTATAGCTGTTATATAGACCAAAATGTGACACCTCACTCTACACCAGGGATTCCCAGAGAGGTGCGTGCATGCCTGAGATGCTCGAGCTGTCTGTCTTTTCCTCTCTAGTGAGAGGAAGAATTTAATGGTGGTTTAATGGTTGTAATAATTATTACACCATTACACGTAATTTCTTGAAGTGGTGTTTTTCTAATTACTGTAAATACATGCAATTAATATGTCCTTTGTAAACTTTTAATTTACATTTAAGTTACATTTTAATGAATCGATTAATGTACCCAAAATGAACTTCAGCTGTAATTTAAATAAATGTAGGCCTAATAAATGTATTTTTTGGCTGAAATTATTATTGGCTGAAAATAAATGTGTATTTTATTCATTTAAAATATGAATAAAATACCCTATATAAGATGTATGTATGATAGGAACTTTTGTTTTTGCATTAACCCTCGCATCGCTATTCTGGGGGGAACATTAGCCAAAAATAGCAGAGATCTACAAGCTTGTAGATCGGCTATTTTTGGCTAAGAGGTTTGGTGTACAGGGAAAAAAGAGCAGACCAAGTACCAAGCCAAATGTCAAGTTTACAAAGTATTGAGGGTTTCAGTCGTTAAATATCTGAAAACACACATTTAACATGGATCCAATATGTAGTGGGGGTCCCTGCTTCATCTCTCTCTCAGCTAAGGGGTCCGTGGCCTGAAAAACATTGACCCCTGATCTAAACCCAACAGAAAGTCAGCCAGTGGTGGAAAGTAACTAAGTCCATTTACTCAAGTAGGATACTGCACTTCTGCCTCGATATAGTGGGGCACCTGAGAAGGAGAGGAAACAATATATACAGTGCAGATTTTTTGGAAAAAAGCGTATACAGTCTACTAACCATTTCATCCATTGAAAACGCGCTAGCGCATACCCACGACCACGTCAGAGTCGTGCAGGGAATGATTATCGTATACCTGTGACAGTCTGTGAGACTTGGCATGTCCTTTGTGCCGGTATGAGGATTTACAATGAGACACGTTGTTTGCTCTGCCAGTGTCTCAAGTGTCAAATAATTTGGAAAAACGTACCAAGGACTCTGACTTCGATTGACACTTAGGGTATGGTTACTTTAGGGCAGTGGTTCCCAAACGTTTTAGCTTGAGACTCAAACCCCGGGACCCAAACTATTGAAAATAGCCGATCTACAAGCTCACAACACGCTGCGATGGTACAGTACAACCTGTAGTACCTTTCCTTCGTTATCTTTAGTGACATCCACTGTTGCCGTTGATGAGACAAAGCATCCTTTTTTTTAAATATATTATTTTCTGTATTTATGTTTTGTTTTTACTAGTCACAGTGATCAGAGAGAGATCAGAGAGACAGGAAAGGCGGGAGAGAGAGGGGATGACATGCAGCAGAGAACCTCGGGTTGGATTCAAACCCTGACCTGCTGCAGAAAGGAATAGCTTTAATTATGTGGTATGCTGCTGCGCTCTTACCAGGCGAGTCACTGGCGCGACCCTGGGACAAAGCATCCTTAAGAGAGACTGTAAATGGAGGGTCACTGGAGTAAATCCCTGAAACAGCTGGGGAAATCGATCAACGTGCCTCTGAGCAGAGCTACTTTATTAAAGGCACTGATGCCAACAGTAGATGACTAACTCCTGATTTATACTTTGTCGTGTGATGGTATCGTGGGCCAAAAATAGCCGATCTACTGTACAAGCTCACAATGGCATCTGCGAAGCATTGTGAGCTTGTAGATTAGCTATTTCCGGGTGCATAAATGTGCCGTGAGACAAAATATAAATTGGCAAATTGGCTGGGCAATATCAGACTATCGTCTGGGATATTGTAATATTGTGATATGGCATAGTTGTTGTCCTTTCCTGGTTTTAATCACTTAGTTAATCACCTATAAATACCTTTAAGAAATAGACATGTAAAAATCTTTTGAAAATAGCCGATCTAAAGCTCACAACGTTTTCATATAGCCGAAGTATAGTGGTCGATGTATGTTTTGTAATAACAATCACAATCTACAAAGTAACTAGTAACTAAAGTTTTCAAATATATGTAGTAGAGTGAAAGTGCAATATTTGCCTCTGAGATGTAGTGGAGTAGAAGTAAAAGTATTGAAAATTGGAAATACTCCATTAAAGTAAAAATACCTCAAAATTGCACTTATGTACAGTACTTAGTTACTTTCCACCACTGGTCACAGCTATGGGCTATTCAATATGTAGAAGTGTTTGAGCATGAAGCAGGGTGGTGCACAGAAAGGGCAAGCGTGCACAGTGTTGGAACAGTCAATCTTCCTTTGGCAAATAAGGAGTGGTTTACATAGAACGTCTTGCAAAACATCATAAAAGTCATTAGTTCTGATACGCATATTGTACACACGGTTGGTCAAATAAATGAGTCAGTCAGTTACATCAGCACTACGTCAGCCACGACTTGTAACATTCTTTACCAGCTAAAGAATGTTATACTCGGCTAAAGCAGATAAAGTTTAGCTGCTAGTTGCATTGATTGAGATTTGAGACAAATTTAACCACTTTTAACCTGGCATCCGTCCCTATTTTCGGCATGCCATTATAGGCAAAAGCTCTTCAAAAGTAATTGTGTCATTGTGAACTTGTAGATCGGCTCTTTCTATCCGTTGTTCAACAAAGTACACTCTAGGGTGTTTAAAGAACATCAAACATTCACTGAAATACTGAATATTGACACTGAGGGCATTGATGGTTCATATGAAATCTAATGTTTAAGAGTCTATGACATGTTGGGGGGTGGGTGGACTTCCTCCAGGGGGGGGCATTATGTACTTGGCCTTCAGTAAAGCAACAAACCAGTAGAGAAACAACAGCATCTGGACATCTGTTCCTCACAGGCGTTGGTGGTTATGCATTTTGTAAGATAACATATGGTAAGATAAACCTTTATTGACTCCCAGAGGGAAATCCAGGAAGCAGCAGCAGTGAGAATGAAACACAGGAGACGTGCAGGTTAGAGTAAGAAATAAGAATCAAGAACCAAACACAATAAATAAAATACAATGAAATACTGGTGGTGATGGTCCTAGATTTCTACACTGGATCTTTGAATGAATGAATGAATGAATGAAGGAATGAATGAGAGACATTTACAAAGTGAGAATAAAAAACTAAAAGATACAAAAATAAATACAGTAACAAATTTGTAGTGACAACAGATACCCATAAGCACGTGTACCTACAGTACAAGCACACGTCATGACATGCTTAAATGTTGAAAAATAAATAATAGTAATACTAAATAATAATAAAGAGGTCCCCCCGACCCCTCCTCTCTCTTCTTTAATTTTAGTTTCAAAGCCTAATTACAGCCAGTTACCGCAGCATAACATAATTACTTACAGTCTATCATTATATATAAATGTTCAGTTACATGTACACTCTATCAACAATGAATGATGGAGATGCACAGTCAGGCACGCACGCACGCACACACACACACACACACACATTCACTTGTTTTGTGACATAACATTACGTGCATAAGTACGTATTGCGTTGGGGGGGGGGGGGGGGGGGTTGTGCGCGCGCAGTAAAATCCTCAGTGTCTATTTAGGAATTTGTAACTCAGAAGAGTACAAATAAAACCAAATGTACCCTCAACAGGTACTGTACATTATTTGGTTCCGCTTAGGAGTTTGATTTTATAAATTCAAGATTTCACCAAAGTTAAAATACCATCGAGTCTACTGTGTACAGTACTAAATTATATTCAAGAATCAGTGGACAAGAATGTTCCTGAGTTTCTGTGAGACTAATCATGCAGTACTATTACTCACTTTGCCTGCACGGGTGAACTCAAGTGTCTGGAGCTTCTCACACTTTGGCCAGAAACCTCTGCAGTGAAAGAGAAAGCCACACGGACACAATCTGCTTCAAAGCACAGATGGAATTTCCTGTGTCCTAATTTCCCCCATGATGTCGTGACCCCGATATTCCCCTGTTGAAAGACTGATATTGCAATGCAGCCCCTCTAAGGCGAGGATCGACAATAACTGTGTAAGGTAGTGGATGAAATGATGAAATCGAGTTAGATCATATTCATGGGACTTTTTTGTGAGCAGTGTGAAGGGCTAATCTGCACTGAAACTCTCTCTCTCTCTCTCTCTCTCTCTCTCTCTCTCTCTCCACACCAAGAAAAAGTATCTTACATTCTGTCCCCAAGCCTAGCTCGAAGTCTTACTACCATTTATATCCTTGCTTTAAATTATTCTAAAACATCTATATATAAGTCCAGTTCTTAAACGGGTCTCCAAAAGTATACATTTATCTCTCTCTCCGGCTCTCTCTCGCTATGAGCACCAGAGTTGAGTTATGATGAACTGTATTTCTACTATAGGAACCAGTTTACCTTTTTAAAGCCACCATTCTGTGCCCTTGTATTGGAATAAGAGCCCCACATCCATGTAACCTACTAATGATGACACCTATTCGGTGCCAATAAATGGGCCAATTAGCCCTTAGCTTGCCTTGGACTGAAACGAAATTGCCTTAGTTGATGAGATGAATGGTTGAATCATACATTTTTTGTCAATTGGTTCTCAATGGGGGGTCCCTTACTAGACCCAAAATAAAATCGGGTCGGGGAGCCCTCCCAAACCGATCTTTTCCCGGATCTCCTTGTGTAGTATATGCACTGGGCTTTAGGGGTCCTTCTAAATGACTGATACAGTAGTTAGGAACCAATTCGACCCTTATGGCTTTAATTCTGAGGGTGTTGGGGGGGAAAAATGGTTCCATTTGTAGACCCTCTGGATTTTAGAGTGTAGATGGGGGTCCCAGAGATTAAAACAAATTAATAAAATATTATCAACGTGGGTTTTTAAAAAAAAAAACAGATTGACAGTGATTGATTCAGTCTGTGATGAAACTCACAGACTCGCTTATGAGCTGGCTTATCTACAGTATATTGCCCATGGACCCTGTTGTGTTAATGCACCAAGGCATTCATTTTAAAATGCCTGCATATTAATTTTCACAAACGAAAAAGTCACAGGCCATCATCAAGTGTTATAATCCTTAGGATTATAAATAAGCTTTAGCCATCGGCTTCCCTAAAAATGCTGAGTTTAAGTTTCTCATAGTAGACTATACTGTACACGGTAAAATCCAAATGTATCCAAGAGAGTATCCAAATGTAACATTTGTATACTCTCAGAATTAAATGAACACTGAGGAGTGTGGCGTGTCTGATAATTTTTTAATGGAAATTTGACATTCAACAGGGGATGCTGGTTGTGTGTGGGCCACATGCAGGCATGAAAGGCAGGCAAGATGGTGATGACGCCGCACGTCGCTCTTGAATCACTACTGCAACACCTGCTGGCTGTGGTATGGAACCCCCCCCCCCCCCCCCCCCCCCCCACACACACACACACACACACACACACACACACACACACACACACAGCATCCAGGCACACACACGTGACACGCACACGCGCACACACCATTACTGGATTGCAAACACCTGGCGTACTTCATCGTCTGTGTCAATGTAATCTCTGTTATTGTGGCTGAGTGCTTGGGGCTATGTTGAATAAGCAGTGCGCTCTGACCTAAAACAGTGCAGTGATTATGGCTCAAAGTGTTCCATTTGCCCACCAGTGCTGGCTGACTGTGCCGATGTACATTTGGTTTTCAATTGCTGCCCACACACTCATGTATGTAGAGACACGCATGCATGCACGCACACACACACACACACATACGCACAAACACGCGCACGCACGGACACACACAGAAACAGAAAACACGAGAAGTGTCTCACCTCAGCCAAAATCCAAGCTGTGGTTGCTTATACTTAACTACATAAAAAAACACTTAACCCTTGAATTAACCGGGGTCCCCCACAGCTTTATACTAATGCCAAATATCTTTGTGCCAATCTACAAGCTTACCTCACATTGTGCCTCAGAGTATAGGGATGCTAGGGTTCATGTGGTTAAAAAACTGCAAAAATATCATCTCTACAAGCTCATAATGTGTCACGATGTGACGATGTGAGCTTGTAGATCTGCTATTTTCACTACTTTGAAATTGTTTTCGGCTAGGTAGGCTCAAACATAAGGGACGGCAGATTTGGTGATTTCCAACAGTATTTCAAACAGATGTTTTAAATCAATGCAAGGACAATGGATTCTATTTACTTTACAGGAAGAGAAAGGCTGTAGTTTCTATTAGCTTGGAATGCCCATTGATGATGTCATTGTTAGGCAGGTTTCTGAACTGTCCATATCCCACCAATGAGACGCAGTGTGAGTAGGCGGAAATTGTATCATCTTATAATCAGCATTAGTGAAGACCAATTATGTGAAGATGAGGTCGAAAATGGGTGAAGTGGTCCTTTAATGCTCCATGTCTTCAGGTCTCAATAATTAATGTTTAGTAAAGCACTTACCCATAACTATGGAACGGATGATCGCGGCGGCACGCTTTTTCCCGATCGATTTCTTTCAAAGGGGGGCGTCCAGAACCCAAGATAACGTGATCCGAAGATTTACTGCTCCATTCACTTCTTGGTTAACTTATTACTTAAAAATCCTGTACCTCGGCTCCTGTGTACTTTTTTTTTTACTATGTATTTTTGGCCGAGACATGCTATTTTCAAAGGCGTATAAAAGTGAACTGGAGGTCGCAATGACATTTTCTTTTTTCAGGGAAGCACAGTGAAACCATCTGTGATTGGCAACCATCAGGGGGTCGAGAGAGAGAGTACAAAAGAAACACATTGTAAAAGGACATTAATTTTGGAAGAAAATAGTAAAAAAAAACTACTGAAAAACAAGAGAATATAATATGATCAAAATCATGATCTTGGAGTCTACATAGTAACTGCGTTGCTCAGTTGTACGAACTCTTGTTTTAGTTTTGTATTGTTTTATTGGATCTTGTTTAGTCGATACACTTATTTGTCTGAGCTCGTGCTCATTTGATTTTGGTATTTTGTCTCATCTGTTTAAGAAAGTAGGTAGCTGATATATTGCACTTTTACCTTAGCGCTAGGTATACTCTTGGTTGCTTGTTTTTGGCAGGAAATGCACTTAAGACTTCTGGTGATTAGTAGTTTTCGTTCCCTACCTATGTTGAATACACTTATTGTAAGTCGCTTTGGATAAAAGCGTCTGCTAAATGACTGTAATGTAATGTAATGTAATACAGATCCTGAACTGTGGGTGTAGCTTTATCACCGGTTGCCTTTGCGGTCCATCCAAGCCCATACATTGAATTTAATTTATCCAGATCATTGGTAGGCAGAGATAAGCGTAATTATCTGATCTTCTGGCTATGCGAGACTAAATTATAAGTATAAAAGTGTTTTTTTTATTATAATAATAACATTAGTGTTAGTGGAGGTACTTATGTGGTCTACTGGCAGTGTGCGCAATAAATTTGGCATTGATCAGTCCAGTGGTTTGAGATTAGCTTCGGACACACGCACACGCACACGCACAGAGACCCTCTGGGAACAGCTCTGAGGAGCTAGGCTGTAAAGACCTCAGTACCCAAATCAGTACTGCACCATTTGCTGTTCTTACATCACTTTGAAGTATCATCATTATTATAATAATCATCATCACCGTCTTGCTTCATCTTCTAAAAGAGCGTCTCTGTCAAAAAGAGGTCATGCCAAATTGTCTTGTAAAAGGATCAGGCAATCTGACTGGCAGGCACCTTATTCAAGAAACACAATCTATCCTTGACCAGAGGAAGTGCACACTAGAGGCTAAATCATTTCATCTAGTACAATTTAACGGACCAAACCAAACAGACTTGTTTTATCTTAGAATTACGCCCCCTGGAAGGGTCCACTTTGTTGGAACCCCCTCAAAGACCCCTGGGGGTCCCAGGGCCCCACGTTGAGAACCTGTGAATGAACTCATTCATCTAAACAACATTGTCCTAATAACTAAGACAATTTAGTTTTATTTGTACAAAACTGTTATTGCTTCTGGCCTTACCTTCTTGAAAGTCAATTTCATCTCTCCTCAAATAGAATCATTCTGGGCCGGTTGTATTGCATACATACATTGAAGTGAAATGAAACCTGATTAATATGGATTTAGGTACTAATATAATGCCGAACAAAGACGCTGAAGGGGATTCCGGCTCATACAATTATTCAACCAGCAGAGATGGAAGTACAAAGGCTTTGTGCCACAATTAAGTTCCTTAATTCTGTTCCAAGTTATGAATATCTGATCATGTTTGCAGGGTGAAAGTAAAAAGTAGGACAAAGAAAACTGAGATTTGAGAAAGGCGCCCATTCTTTCGTTTCCAGCCAGCCCACGTTGTCTGCTTGTTCTAAGTTCCAATTCTAGCACATAGGGAACAGGGGTTCTCAAACTTTTTCACTAAAAAAGGTTTGGTGTCTCCCCAGAAACCAAATGTACAAAAATACATTATGAATGAATCACTTGAGCCCTATTTCAAATAATGTGAAATTAGATGATACAGGCATCACAACGCATCACATTTGATTTTTAAAATAAAATACCAAAAACACCACTCCAAAAGTTTTCACAATCCCTTTGCAATAGAAGCTAGAATAGGTTGCATTTTTTTAGACCATTCTAATCTGCTTCAATAAGTGTCAAGGCGCGCGCGCGCGCACACACACACACACACACACACACACACACACACACACACACACACACACACACACACACACACACACACACACACACACACACACACACACACACACACACAATTGTGCACGCTGGTAGATGGACATGTCAACACGAGATCTAATTGTGCATTGCATGCAGGGTGAATATTTTACATCACACAAACTTGTTCAAGATGTAGTTTTGCTTTTCCTGCGGCATGTACAGTACAGAAGGATTACTCATAGCTTTACGAAAATATTAATAAACCACACTGAAGCTAGATCCCAGCTAGGCCCACAGTAATATCTATAAAACAGCCTGTTCAATAACAGCTAATGTTTTCATGCAATAATCCACTGGTGCGTTCAAAGAAACAATATTGACTTATGTGTTGACTCATGATCACAATACACAGTGATACCAGGAACATCTGTTTCCATGTAGGGAGCAACTGAACTTTTTCACAGTTGAGCGGCATTATTCAAGAAGGAAAAAGAAAGAAAACAAGACTGTGATTTGACACCGATTAAAGGACAAATTCAAACTGAATACTAAACGAAGAAAGCTTTGATTTCTTGTGGTGAAAAGAAACTAAGTAAATACATTTACTGTACTGTAATTAAGTACAATGGGGGTACTATTTCTTTACTTGAGTATTTCAATGTTTTCATTTCACTTTCACTTTATATACTGGTAAATAGATGCCAAATTGCACTTTCTACAATTATTTGACAGCTTTACTTACTTTGCATATTTAGATTCTTGTCAGAAAACACAATTACATTAAGAAAATACATTAACTGTTAAATAATGCTAAATGGTGTATTCTCATAGGCTAAGCTACCCAGCAGCACATATTAAGTGATTCAATCACCCTCACCAGCTGCAACATTAAAGTGATGAACACACGAATGCATAATTACAAGCCAATTGTGAAATGGGCCATTTTGCATAATAATGACTACTTTTATGTTTAGTACTTGTAAGTATAGTTTGATCAGTACTTTTATAATTTTACTCGAGAGTAATTTAGAGTGGGACGTTTACATGTAACAGTCTTCCTACACTGTGGTATTGCTACATTTAATTAATTAAATAAAACTTCTTCCAACACTGAATAATTACAAGTTCCCGGCTTGCTGAGTGCTACAGTAGGCGCCCATCAATCACCAATGTTCAGGAGGAGGTCAGTACCACAATGTGACCTTATGAGATGCTCGTCTTAGGAAGCACACGTGCCCCTCCTATTCTAGGATCAAATCCCATCCTGCTGTGCTTTCCAAAGGGTCTGCCTCAATAAAGAAAGAATGCCAAACGGCAGCAGATTGCTTCCTTCTAAACAAAAGAAAGCGTGCATGTTCTTGCAGCGTGAGTTGGTGTTCAGACTTGCAGAGCAGTGCCATGATGGGAAGAATAGATACCTGAGATCAACTGGTTGATCAGAATAGAATGTACATAAGGGTGGCATTGTGGTCTGGTCTGGAGCCACTGTCTGAATGCCCCTATAGGCCTACACTGTGGTAAAATAATGTATCCATTTTTAACTCAGAGAGAGTTCAAACGTCCATTTGGTTACATTGGTAAACTCTCAGAGTTAAATTATAATATACAAGCAATGTACAAGCTCACCAAGCGTCATTGTGAGCTTGTAGATTGTCTAATTAGTTTTTCGCCTATTTTCGGTGAATGTTCTGCTAATATGACATGCCCAGAATAGGGTAACTAGGGTTCATGTGGTTAACATTGAGGATTTGACTGTGTACTGGCCTGTGATCACTGTAAATCCAATTTTCCGAGTTTACTGTCCTGCTGCCTCCTTCGTGCTTTCTGTCTAAGTGGAAAAGAACATGCTGGTGGGTGTGATGTCCCAAATAAATCATGAATTCAGATGACTAAATGACAAGAGTGATGTCTGTGGCCTATTCCCATGGGAGTGTTTAAGTGGGATGGAACATCGTTCCATCTGCCTCGACATGCATGACATTAAGTCTGTGCTGAAATAATTATGGTCCAAATTGAAGTCAAGGATCAAGGCACTTTGAGCACGTACATTTTCAGCAGTGGTGACCCAAGTGGAAGCTGGGAGCATTCACTGGCATATTTCATTGTATCACCACTGTAAGTTACAAGGAATTGCAAAAAACTAACAAAACAAAAAAGTACAGTAGCCAATCATTTTTACCCCTTTTTCTCCCCAATTTAGTCGTTATACCAATGAATTACTCCCCACACATATTTCTGTGAGTGTGGTCACTGCTCTTTCTTGAACCTTACTGGCTCACCTGCCATCAGTGGTGGAAAAAAGTACACATTTAGTTACTGAAGTAAAAGTATCAATACTGCAATGTAGAAATACTCTGTTACAAGTAAAAGTCCGGAATTCAAAATGTACTTGAGTAAAAGTATAAAAGTATTGGTATCAAAATCTACTTAAAGTACCAAAAGTAGAAAGTACTCATTATGAATGTCCCATTTCACAAAGTTTTCAAATGTATAAAATGCATAAAATAATTTTGAAAATAGCCGATCTACAAGCTCACCATGCGTCGCATCGCGACACAATGTGAGCTTGTAGATCCACCGCGGTGGATTCAAACTCCTAGACTCTGCGGTGGTGGGCAGGTACTTAACCACTGCGCCACCCGAGCCCCACCACAAGGAATCATTTAGGAATAATTGAATAAACTTAGGTTGAACATCCTTAACAAGAATCAAAAAGCATTCCATGTAGTATCTTTATAGGTTTTGTAGCTGTCACAGAAAATGGATTTTATTTTGTTTTATTTTTGTTGTTTATTTTTATTGTTTCTATAATAGGCCTATAGTGACATATACTGTTGTTCAGTTCATTGTATTGTGGCCTGTTGTATGGGCAGATATCTCATGACACTAATCACAGGAACATTGAGTTCACCTGTTTGAGCTAAGGTGCATGTAATCAGAACAACTGAGTTGAAAGGAGCTCTTTCTTTATCAGTGAAGAGTCTCTGAAAATATTACAAACATAAATATATTTGTAATATTATATTACTTTATATTACATATTATATAGACTCCTGACTCCATGTGTTATGGGGATTTATGTGGTTTGTTGTTTTATGGCGTTGATTTATTCATCTATGTTGTATGTGTGCTTTTGCAGTTACACCATATATGACAAGAATAATTGCTATAGGCACTCTCTCTCCCATTTTCCCTTAGATTTGAGCTGTTTGTGTTAGAAGTATCCCCATGGGAAGGGGTATAGAGGCCATTGGGGAATCAGAAGGTCCCTGGTCTGTGTTGAAGTGTTCCTGAGCAAGACAAACATTTATACTCGGTTGTTGTGCAGTGTTTCGCACCGAAAATAGCCAATCTACAAGATCACAATGTGTCATTATGCAGCGCACTGAGTTTGTAGATCTGCTATTTTCGGTGAATGACACCGGTGCCCAACTAAATCAAGCTTAACTACTCCCTGGGTACTGTATTACTAGCATCCACTCCTCCTAATAGTTAGGATGGGTAGCCTAAATGTAGAGGACACACATTTCACCTAGAAGCAAATTGACACTGACAAAAAATACCTCAAAGCAGTGTGACTGTTCATTATTATTATTAAATGCCTTTGTTAGGCTACTTCTTTGAATAAGCAAACCTCCGGTCATTACAATATTCTTATACTGTTCCAAAAAGTCATCTGAGCTGTAGTTTGTTTTAATGACCTAGTGCAACTTGCATACTTGTTTATGATATCATAGTGCCTCCGTGATTATGAATGTCCATGGGTTTAGGATATTCTTCTTTCTCATTTTCGATTTTCATTTGTTTATTTATTTTCACTTTCATTTAAGATGTGAGGTTTAGATGTGAGCCAACTTCAGCCAAGCCTGGCTACGTTAATCACACTGATACCTCAGCTAAGCTAAAACAAAACGTGATTTATAGAAAGCCATTTGAGTGAAGATGATAAATATAAAAAGAATGCAATCCCACACAGAAATTAGACATGAAGATTATCATGTCTTCCAGTTGAGTAATGATTCACTGAAAAAGGATGCTGCTATATAATTTACTGGCTTAATGCAATTGGTCTGGTGCCAGCCATAGATAGATAGATAGATAGATAGATACTCCTACGGGCTGAGGTGGCACCTGTCAGCGGGGAATGTTGAACAGGAGGGGGAGGTGCTACTGTTATAGTGTTTAAATTGTTCAGTAATAGTGGTCTCCCTGTCTCTCCAGCTCTTTATAAACAGAAAATACATTTTCAGGTGGGTGACAAAATTGCAGCCAATCAGGAGAGAGTACCAATTTATCAGCTTTAAAAAAGTGCTCCAGTTCCAATTTTGTCTGCTCATTTATTTGTGTCATCACTTCCAATTTCACTTGTTTAATCTGTATCCTGACTGAGTTCTCTATCCTGATTGAATAAATGCATTTTCTGTTTAATAAAGATCTGGAGAGACATGGAGACTCCTGTTACTGAACAAACACCTACAGCATTGAGTACGATTACTCTGCCATTAGGCTCCTTAATAAACACAAACCCCCTCATACCTGATCCACTTCACCTGGTCGAACTTAGCCTCGATCTCCAGACTTTTATTGTTTAGTTTTGCTAAAAAAGAAAAGCCTGGAGGAACGCGTCTGTGTACCCGGTATGAGGAAGTGTTCATTTCCCCAACCAACCAGAGTGCAGTGGGCGTCGCTCGTAATGTTGTGTTAACCATAGATATATATAAAGGCTAGATGGCTCAAGGGGGCGTCGCAAGCGCAGCTCAACCGCGGCCATCTTGCGACGGTCATTCATAACATTATGTCTATGGTGCATGTACTTTGAAATAACCATAGCGTGCTCAATTTTCATCCGATTTTCAAACGGTTTGGTGTGTTGTAAACACAAAAGATGTAGTTATGATACCGCATACTCAAAATTATAATCATGTTTTTTTTTTTTTAAACATTAAGTATGCTGTATCATAACTACATCTTTGGTGTTTACAACCCACCAAACCGTTTGAAAATCGGATGAAAATTGAGCACGCTATGGTTATTTCAAAGTACATGCACCATAGACATAATGTTATGAATCACCGTCCCAAGATGGCCGCCATGTGGCAACATCGTACTCCATTGGCCAGCAGCGCGGGTGAGTCATCTAGCCTTTATATATATCTATGGTGTTAACGGGGCGGGGGTTGACGGACAGATCGGTGAACCAATGGGATCAGCCGCAATCTCTGTGCGCCTCTATACACCCGCCCCTCTATACACGAAATCAGGAGCGTTGGTGCAGCCTAGGTCGAACTAGACTTGCTAATGCACACACACACGCACGAAGGCAGGCGCCTGGATGAGCTGTACTCTGTGTGCTAATAGCTTCATGGACATACATACATGTGCACACACATGAAAGCTACACATTATGGGCGTTCCACAAGTGTGGAGAGGACATTGCTTACTTTTAAAGACCCTTTTCAATTTAGAATTAGCCTACCTTTTTTAGAATTGAATGTATGCATTGACCCGAGCAAAAGGATTTCCCTTTGTGGATAATAAAGGATATCGAATCTAAACGAATCTAATCTATCAGAATATAGAGCTATTTAACACTCACAGTCTGACCCTTGCCATCTGCACTCGACCTGACTGAGTTAACATGATTTAGATTCTGTCAATAAAAATAAATAAGCACTGTATAATGTACATTCTATCACTAGCTATGAACATACATCTACTGTACCACCCAATGGTGGAAAAGTACAATTTGTTTTTACTTAAGTAAAAGTATCAATACTGCAATATAGAAATACTCTGGAATTCAAAATGTACCTGAGTAAAAGTACAAAGGTTTTGGCATCAAAATGTACTTAGTGTCAAAAGTAAAAGTAGTCATTATACAGAATGTCCCATTTCAAGTTTTAAAATGTATACAAATCTTTTGAAAATAGCAGATCTACAAGCTCACAATGCGTCGCGACGCATTGTGAGCTTGTAGATCTGCTATTTTCAAATGGCCAAAATGTATGTAGGGCTGAAGTGGTTACTGTATTTTTTTTAATAATCAAAATCTTTTCAAATAAATTTAGTGGAGTAAAAGTACAATATTTGTACCAGAAATTGGAAATACTCAAGTATAATACTCAAGTACAAATACCTCAAAATTGTACTTAAGTACAGTACTTAAGTAAATGTACTTAGTTACTTTACACCATTGCTATCACCTATGAATGGATGAATATGTGCAGACTATCAACAGCGGATATGAGGATGATAGATGCACTGTAGTGTACAGTGTCATCCGGCCGACAACAGTGCTATTGTTCGTATCATAACTGGGTCTTTGTCCTTGTGCATCTGCAGCTCGTCGTCATGTGAAAGCGTAAAAAGGCTTTTCCCTTGTCTGCCACAGTATGAACACACTGCAGTGTGGCACACTACTTTCAAACCAGCAATCGCTCTTCATCTGCCTTTTGCATAAATTGACGCCCACTCTCTCTCTCTCTTTTTTTTTCTCAAATTCAATCAGACCATGGCACACGGTTTAGGGTATGAAATGATTCACTATTTCCAGACTCTTCATATTTAGTCAACCACAGCCACTTGCTATTTTTAAATTAGGGCTTAAGTGTTTAGTGTGAATCATGGTCAAAGAGTGTCATGTGCATGCTCTTTGACTGTGATTTTATATACCAGCTGGCAGCTGCTATTTTTTAATGCATTTGATGTGCTCCTTCCTCTCCAGTCCATTCTCTCTTCCCTTTTCCTTCTTCCTTTAACTGCAACGTTGAGATCTGACATAAATAATAATTTCAACCACACTTTGTAACTGTGTGATGATATGACAACAAAGATTGATTGATATAAAGGGTGCAGAGTTGAGGGAGAATGATTGTGAAAAC
Organism: Gymnoscopelus microlampas; assembly: GCF_963454915.1. Classification (NCBI taxonomy): domain Eukaryota; kingdom Metazoa; phylum Chordata; class Actinopteri; order Myctophiformes; family Myctophidae; genus Gymnoscopelus; species Gymnoscopelus microlampas. The sequence goes on along the minus strand of NC_139954.1, from coordinate 16,239,338 downwards.
ATCTTTGACCGTGATGCAGTGGAAGTGTAGTCCAACCAGGTTGTGGGTCGAGGCTGGCCTAAGAGCAACAGAGAGTGGTTATAGCAACCGTTACTCTTCAGGAAATGGGGGGAAAATTCTGTGTTCTAATGGATTCAATGTAGTTATTATTCAGCCACAAGCTCTAGTTAATGCTTTGCATTGGTCCAATATTTATGAATCCCACAGACAGATTTAAACACTTTAGCCACTTCTTTAACCAATTATTATCATGTTTTCATCTACAAATGCAGCTTGTAGATTGGCTATATTCGCTACTGTTGCGATGAAGTATAAATAAGAGCATAAATTTATGAAAAAAATAAATACACATAAAATATGGAGATACAACAAGGTTTCTCCCGACCGAGACGGAAGTCTGTCTGGGAAGAGAAATACAGTAGGACAAACAGAGGAAGCCTATAGTTATTGACTGTATTCTAGACAGAGCATACAGTGAAAGGGTAACATGGGTGTGTGTGATATAGTACCTCTCACTGTGGGAGGGAGACATGTTTGATGAGCTGTGTACTGGTGAGTGCCAGCACAGGATAACAGACTACATACAGGAGAATCTCTCCCGTTGTTCTTTTTATTATAGCCTCCATCATGGCCCCCCTAATAATACTACTGGATCCTCTACTACAGCAGTGGTTCTCAAACTTTTACATTTCAAGGACCCCCATAACTCTCACAGTTACAGACCTGTAAGGGTCCATTTGGAAGTTCCTCAAGGAACCCTGAAGCCCCCTGAGAACCACTGTTCTAAAGTATATCATAGACATTATGAACTTCTGGTCATACTTGTGTATCTTTAATTAAATGTGCATCCCCTTCACTTTCAATGAACTCTTTGTGTATCGCTGTGTTGTTTCACTGTGTATGAAGCATGCACTCACCCTGTTTTGATAAATAGCTCTCTCTCTCTCTCTCTCTCTCTCTCTCTCTCTCTCTCTCTCTCTCTCTCTCTCTCTCTCTCTCTCTCTCTCTCTGACTTAATGATGCAGTGATAATAATTAAATCAAAAGCAAATCAGTCAGACCTTTCTCTCTCTGAAGCTTCTACGGTGACACATGTTTGGACAATTCATAAACGGGGGTTGGTTGTTCACTAGTCTCACTAGTTTATAGAACTAGTGAGATTCCCACATTACTGGATGAAAGCAGTTTGCACCACAGACAATGTAGTTGCAGCCGGGTCTTCCCTAGGTTTTTGAGGACCCCAAAAACGGTGGACATTATGTCCATGAAGTTTTGAAAGCTAATGCTTGACATAACTCTATAGCATTATTCTTTATATCATACTATATTACGGTACATTATGTTATAGTATTTTATATCATTATATTGTAGGAGTGCAGGCAGAGAAACAATGGAGATTTATTCCTCTTTGAAGAGCCAAGTAGCACTCCGTTTAAACAACAATAATAACAGACCTGTCGCACAGGTAATTACGTCTCTGGTAAGTGGTAACAAACTATTGTAAACATTGTGAATTATAACTGTACTTAATAATTGTTCTGTGTGTGTATATCCACCACAATATTATATTATATTATATATCACGTTATATTATTATGGTCTTAGCTAGACTATCTTTTTCAGGAAATCAACATTGCTGGCAAGGTTAAGAAGCCAACTTTCTGTCCACTCCAATTATGTCTGTGATGATGAGGCTATAGGCTATCAGCCTTTCTGTCAGCGTGCCTGTCTGCCCACCTAATTGCCTGTCTGTCAGCCTGCCTTGCCTGTGTGCCAGCCTGTTCCCCGCCTGTATCATTCCGGGGTCCTGCACTTGGGTCCACCCGTCTGACCCCTAACAAAATAGGGCTTTTAGTGGGGACATTTCCATGAGGCAAAAATAACACATTGTGTTGTAACACGAATATGTGGTTAATTTCTTTTTTTATTTGGACTTACTGTAATTTTGCCTACAACACAGTGCCTTGATGCAAATCGAATCATGCAATTCCAGAAAAATAGATGCAGAAAGAAAAACACATTAGACCCTGTTCTGTTTACAGATTAATAGTATGCACTGAAGGAGGTGCTGGTGAAAGGGCTATGGGCCTATGGGGGGTGACCACAATCAGTGGGGTTCATCCTGTCATCTCCCCACAAGAGCATTCATGATGACCCCTATATAGAATTTAGTGACACCATGACTTTTCCTCTAGCACACTGGTGCTCTATGTGGGGTCCGGTGCCACCCAGGGGTCCTTGAAAGGGGTCCCCAGCTAAATGATTGATAGATAGGGACCAAATGGACCCTTATGGTCTGTAACTCTGATACAGGTCCATTTGGTTCCATTTGTACACTCTCAGGTGTAAAACATTTCAAATGGGGGTCCATGGCCTAATGCACATCAGATTGGGGGCCCTTGAAATGAAAAAGGTTGAGAATCACTGCTGTAGTACCACCCTTCCCCCAAAACGTCCCGTTGTGTCAGGCTGCAAGGGGTCACGCCTATATGTTCCCTCAGTTTAGGGTTAGGCGTCAGGATTAGGGTTGGGATTAGTGTTGGTTTTGAAAGAATAGGGCTGAGGGAACTGCTAGCTGGGATTTTAGACTTGCTGGGTTGCACCAACATGAATTAAATTAAGCATATCGTTCAGGGCTAATTAAGGATTTGTTGTTATAGTTTTTTGTTTTATTTGAGTTGTGTTGCACCACTTCATTTTAAGCATTGCTAAACAAATCAGCAATTACAACATTAGCCTGTGATCCAAACCTTGACTTTCTATTAAGGGTGCTGTAAGTGGATTCGTTTTTTGTTCAAACTAAATGTGTTTTCTTTTCTTTTTTTCCATCACTTCCAATTTCACTTGTTTAACCAGTATCCTGTATTATATGGGTTCTCTCTGATTAGATATGTTCTCAACCTGACAATGTTTTTTCTTTTTCTTGAGCCTAATCCCATTCCAGAAAACTGGCATACACCTACCGCTACCGGTATGTTCAAAGTAGCTCTTGCAGCCAAAGAAGAGATGATTTACACAGTGTAGGGTGGGTGGGTGGTTGATAGCTGATTTAAGCAGTCACATCTGGACTGAGTCAAACTAATCAGTCATAGACACGCACTCAACAGAGAGAGAGCATCTGTCATGGCAGTTTTTAATATTATCTTTTGTCTAACATATTATTTCCAAGTGGCTGTCTATGTTATGAGTACACAGCTACATGGCAAGCACTGTAATGGATGTTACTTGGAAATGTAAGTAACCTTGAGTCTAGTTTGCAGGCCTTATTTTTATTATATTATTTTTTCAATCTCATGACCAAGTCTTTATTGAATCGGTGCCGCCTTGAAATCCTTCATCATGACACTCAACAGGGTTAAGCCGGTTCCTTATTTTCCATTGAGTACTCTTTGGTTTTCTTCAGTCCATCTAAATTCAAACCACCTCAGCTGCCAGTTTAAAATGAACCCCTAACTGACATTTTAATCTGAGTTTAAAGTAGTGGATCAACATGATTCAAATCGATTCAGGTTTACTGTGAAAACTAACACCAAGATTAGTTTTAAAAGTATGATTTAAATGTAAACCTGATTATTGTGCAACATACTGGATTAATACTGTAGATTAACCTTGATTTAACCCAGGCTAAAGCTTAATCCTTGGTGCAACCCATCCTTGACTTTTTTGTATGTTCAGTTCACACCAACTGTGGCTGCACTGTTGTTGTTATATGGTCCAGAAAGACATGCTATATTGAAGATCGAGGCACTGAATGCACAATGCAGGCAGTATTTCCACATGCCAAGATAACATTTTCATTTTCATGGGGATCAGGCACGGACAGATGGGTCTGTAACAAGAATGGGCTTGACTGCCGAGTAAGCAGAGCTGCCTATTGAAACACCTGAGGGGGGATTGCAGCAGCACCGCCAGGGGATAGCGCTGTAAGCAACGCCGTAGACTCTAGAGAACCCCATAACCTCACCACTTTGGAATAAACCCCAAGTCAAGTTGTCGAGACTTAGTGGCTGTGCATTGCAGAAAGCTGGGCTCAAGCATATAGGCACAACACTTACTGTATCCATGCTGCTGTGGACTGTAATGATGGTGTAGAGCAGCAGGGGTCCCAAACTTTTTCAGCTCAAGACCCAAACGAGAAATGTGGTGTCCCCCTGGGACCCAAACTTACAAAAATACATTATGAATTTCCATAACCTCTACATTTATAAACTACTGGTGGTGGCAGTCTTCTACCTGGAAAGACATCCATAACACATCATATTTTATTATCCATATTTGATTGAAAATATGTTGATCTATTGTCTTTTTTTATTTACAATGTGAATGAATGAATAATTAATACAAATTCATCATTAATTAATCCCTCCACAAAATGGCATTGGGTGTTCTATGGCTGTGTATAGAATGCATGCAATGTATTGAATATTAGACATTCTAGTCTCAGAACAACGTATTAAAGTAGCCGACACATACCTGAAGAAAGCAAAGGCAGACAGAACGATGAGCAACATTGTTACATTGTACAGCAAGACAAGATAATAGCACAGTTTCATTATGATTAGAAAGAGGAGAAGACAACTACTTTGTTTCTAACAGCAGGTGGTGGGTGTAGCTAAGTCACAGGTGAGGCAAATAAGGTTTTTTCAGGGTTGAGAAAGCTGTTCTCAGGGTGCTATAATGGGAGATATTGGCACTCTCAGCCAATCATTATGCAAGGTCAGAACTGGCTGTGCTATACAGCATATTAGAACACAACTCAAAAATAGATTGGCTGCTTTGGTAGGCTACATTCATACATCCTTAATGCAGGCTGTGAAAGGGTTTATTTGTACGAGTTATCCTGAAGTGGTCAGCAATAGAAGCCCTAAATAAAGTATACAGCAACAAGACATATCTGAGGCAGTTCATTCATTAGAAGAAATTCTCCTACACTCGAGTCTTGCCGCGAACATTTGCATTCTGTTTGTCCAACAAGGTTAATAAAAGACTGAATACAGCCTGAGTCAGTCGCACCACTTCCACCAGCCGAAGTATACCACATATTCATAGACAGATATAAAAGGCAAAGTCTGTAAAAAATAATATAGTAGTTAGTACAACAGAAAGAAAATTAGATGCAAAATGATCTGCTCAAGCACTACAGGAGACACATTTGCTCTCTCTCTCTCTCTCTCTCTCTCTCTCTCTCTCTCTCTCTCTCTCTCTCTCTCTCTCTCTCTATTGCAGTGGTTCCCAAAGTTGGGGTCGGGACCCCCAGGGGGGTCCCCAAATTATTTTGGGGGGGTCCCCAGATGATTAGCTTTATGTCCATTGTTTTCTCACTCAACTGTAAACAAACCAGTATAAGTGTATACAGGGTATCTGCACATTTCTAAAGTTACAATTTAATGCCAATCTTACCAAATTGGCCAAATTGTCAAATATTACATAAGATAGAGGCAAACATTGTGAAAATAGCAGATCTTCAAGCTCACAGTTTGGCTATTTTCACAATATTTATCTGTGGAACCGAGTCAAACTGTAAATGTAATGCCTACAATTGCAATTGCTTGTCAGGGTGGGGTCCCCAGTTCAAGTATGATTATTTTGGGGGGTCGCGGCCTGAAAAGTTTGGGAACCCTTGCTCTATTGCATGGTGAGCATTCATATATAGAGGACGGTTGAATGTCCGCACCCCATGGCTCTGGGGGTGAGCGAGTTGCATCACTAAGTTCAGGCGTGTGTACAGGGCTTTCTTTTATTACATCAAACAACATATCCAATAGCAGGATCCGGTTCAGCGACAGAGTAATCTCTTGGTAAGCTGGAAATAATAACTGCTCCTCTCTGCTGCCAAAAGCAGCGAGCATTTCAATCCAGTGGGAGACGGACAGAAAACAAATAAACACACATATGAGGGTGAGAGGATGAGGGCTGAGACAGTTCTATGACCCTGCATTGCTTTAGTCCGTGTTTTAAGTTTCAATGATATTTGGGGACTGGCAAATTTTAAAAACCAATGCCTGCCAGAACTAGGGTTGCCAACTACCTGAAATTCAAATGAGGGACACCCGGCCCGCCATCCCTTATTTCCAAGAACAATAAGGGATGCCCGGAAAATTATAAAATCTCACTGTACGTATGTTTGTGTATATTATAAGTATATGTATATGAGCTGTTTGATCTTGTAAGATGTGTGATTGATTCACAAACAATAAATGTTCCTTATCAATTCAATAATGCAGTGGTTCTCAAACTGTGGGTCGGAACCCCGAAGGGGGTCTCCAAATGATTTTGGGTGGGTCCCCAGTTGATTTGCTTAATGTGTAACATTAATTGTTTTGTCACTCAACAGTAAACAAACCAAAATACAGTAAGCGTGGGTATCTGCACATCTCTAAAAAGACAAGTTAAGGACTATTAAGACCTTTTTAATACCTCTAAAATGTCAATTTAAATAAGACCATTACTGTGTCAAAAGTAATCAAAAAACTGGAGCATGAAAAATGGGATTATTTTCGGGGGTCGTGGCCTGAAAAGTTTGAGAACCACTGCAATATATGGACACATCTTTTAGTTTCCAAATACGGGACAATTGTGTATTTCAAGGGACGGTTGGCAATCCTTGTCAGAACTGAAAAATAATTGTTTGTCATCGTCAAGTGTCGCTCTGCTTAAGAGACAGAGTTAGATGCACAAAGGTGTCATTAAGGAAGCAGTTTGTCAAAACAATTCACAACATGTTATTCTTATCAACATGTACTGTACTGTACATCCAACAATCCGTAACTCTAAATGATAGTCTCTGATTCTATTTTCCGCATTTTGGCTTGAAAAGGAGAGAAGAGCCCAGAGGGACTCTCCCATCATCCACCTGTCACAGCTAGGCTCCAGCAACATGACTAATGAAGTCAATAAATGACACTCTCGCCCTGTGCCCCCAACCATCCCCACTCTCTCTCTCTCTCTCTCTCTCGCGCTCTCTCACACACACACACACACACACACACACACACACACACACACACACACACACAATCCCCACACAATCCCCATTGTGTCGTCCAGTCAAAAGACTGGACGACACAATGCAAGCCTTAGAGGTTCACATCGATGCATTCACCCAGCGCCAGACGGACAAAAATATCTCAATTCTCTCATAATCACTGCATAGATGGAGAGGATCATCGGCCTGGCCAAGCGAGCCCTTGAGAGATGGACGCCACTCCTTTTAAGTTAAATGTGGCTTGAGTCTGAATAAGCCTGCGCTAATTACCTCAAACCGAACTGGCCCTTTGGGGGAAGAGTCTTTGATAATTGACATGCAGCCTTTAAGGTACCTCGTATCGTCTCCATGCAGTTGCCTCCTACACTAATTAAAACTCCGATCCTGAGGAACCAGAGGCAGAGCAACAGCTTCCAAGCTGAGCACTTTCAGTCCTTCACACACAGTACAATCCTCAGTGTTGCATTATCCACTTGTAATTCCGAGAGGGTACAAATGGAACCAAATGCGACCCGTAAGGGTTCATTAAGTCCTCTCAGAGTTAAATGAAGACTTTATTTTTTTACTGTGTTCTCGCCTGCCTCTTCGTTTCATCCTTTTTTCCGGTGGATGGTTTTGCTGAGTACACATAGCACTTTATCAGTGACTTCATGCTTCATGTGTTTTCATTCACGCCTGGGAGCTACTCAGTAGAACTGCAGTCCTCCGCTGTCAAGTAGCTGAGGAGTTCCGCCACAGCCCTCAGAGGTCATGGGGCCATTTGTTTATTTTGCCTACACAGCAAAATCTTATACCTCAGAAGAGTGTACAAATGTTTAACGTCAAAGTGTTATTTTGAAGTCTGCAGGTGATACTGTATCTCAGGGAAACTAATCAGAATTCAGCATTGATCAATACATCAATATTTGATGAACGCGGACCTTGTGTACACATGGTCATTCCGGAGTAAAACTAGCAGTTTTGACATTAAATTAAACTTTACCCTGAAACAAACCCTCATAGAACCATACCTAACCTCAACGACAATAACTGTCTAAACTTTAACCAAAAGAACCGTGCCTAACCCTAACCAATAGAACTGTGCCTATCCTTAACCAAAATAACTTGTAACAAACAGAACCCTGCCTGACCTCAACCAAAATAACTGTGCCTAACATTAACCAAATAATATAATATAGTAACAGTAACAATGTGAGCATGTCGGATATTTTAACTTCAAATATAAAATACTGATTATGTTTGTGGTTAGGACGAGCATTGAGCTGGCTTTGGCGTGAGATCCTGCTGCATTAAAACCATCCCTCCATTTTGGTGTTGTATATACTGTATAAGATTATTCCAACATTGCATGGTACAGTATACAGTGTATCTGTCATTCATGCATGGGCAGGCCTGGTCAAAATGAATGATCTTGTTTGATAAAATACCACGAAGAGAAATGCCACCGGAAATAAACAGTGTCTCGCCGAGGATGGCTGTCGTGAGATGATTGGAAGTCAAAATGAACGTATTTATGTCGTTGATGAAAAGAAGGCATGCAGTATATCATCGCTGTCGGGCGGAAACCTTGTATGTCAAAAAAAAAAACAGTTACTTTAAGGAAAAAATAACCTGTGTTCCACTGGATCCGACAAGCTTTTGTTCAAACTTTTCAATGGTTAAATATTTATAAAACACAGAGATACACTTAACCACTTTAACTTGTACTTTCAAAATCCTTTAAATATAGCGAAAATAGCAGATCTACAAGGTCACAATGCATCGTGACGTGTTGTGTACAAGCATGTTGTGTACAAGCAACACCCTTGTACAACGAAGTAGGGCGAACTAGAAGTAAAAAAAAAACAAGAAATGATGACGCAGTCATATTGATACCAGGTTGCTCTCTCCAGCGTCCGCGCACGGCACCAAATGGACCCGTGGTCCTGTACCCTTTCGCTCGCGGAGTAACAAATCGCTGTTGGAGGCGGCGCTGTGTGTCTGTGTGTGTGTATGAGGAGTCAAGTCAATAGTTTGTTTGGTGGCGACGACCACACTTTTTTTTTGTTCTCGTCTATGATGAGATGAGTGAGTGAGTCTATGAGTATGGGGAAGTCTCCCCATTGGCTTAAAGGATTGAAGGACAGCCAATGATGAAAAGGTCGCTAGAAAGTGTTTTAAAAGTACCGAGAAAGTGTTAGATAGAAAAATAGATATTAAATAGATATATTTAAGGTGTTCAAACTTGGTCTCCCAAAGTTTAACTACGCTTGTATAACCCAACTGTGTATAACCCCAAGTCTGCAAATACTTTTGACTGCGCACATCACCGGGCATGGACTAGTATTACTTAATTACTATGTAAAGAACTTTTCCACATGCATGCCGACGTCTGGGTCTCTCGTGGACGGAATGGCAAATTCTAAAAGAACATTGTCATAGGCAAATGGAGCCAGCCGGGGATAAACTTCAAAGAGCTGCTGAAAATGTGGACTTGATTGAATTTTTGTTTTTGCCAATGCTTTTTTGCTCCTGTTAATTAAAAGCTCACAGTTCTCCTCATATCTCATTTATACACGTTTCTTGAGGATGTGGACTGGAGAATATGATGCAATGAATGTGCCATTGTAAATTCCTCACCATGTCATAAGCAGCTTACGCAAACAGATTTGTAGGCTAACTGTCTGGGTTAGGGTTAATTCATCATTGACACACAAACATGCACACATAGGCTATATATTCTACTTTGTTGATCTCACACACACACACACACACACACACACACACACACACACACACACACACACACACAGAGATAGGGACAGTGTCCACTGGTGTGTGACTGGACCATGGAGAGTTAAATGGCATTGTTGAAAATGAATAAAGGTACCCCCGGGGGATCCTTAAGGCGGTTCCAGGGGGTCTCAAGCTAAATGAATGATGGTAGGAACTAAATGGACCTTAAACATGACAGAGCAGCAAATAATAAAACGATAAGAATAATAACAATAAAGGTCTAAAAAGGTATACAATAAAGGTCTCCACATTTGCAGGCATTTTCTCCCACTCCCAGTTCTTATCCTTTACAAACATCTGTTTCCTGAAGTCCCCTTCTATAACCACGTCCATTACTTTTTCCAAAGCACATCTTTGTTTCTACATTCATTCTTGGAGATGAAGTGAAGTACAGCAGCAATTCCAAATCTGGGGCCCACTGGTGGTCCATGATGATATTGCAAGTGGGCCCCCAAATAACTGGCAAAACACTAGACTTCAATGATAACACAACATGAATCTAAAAAATAATAATGTGATAATTATAAAAAATAGTAATAAAAAAGTCATGGTATTTTGTATTTAAAACCTTGTAAATTTGTTTTCATTGTGATACTGATAAATAGGAACTGAAAGTATACTATGTTAGTTCCACTGATCCAAGCCAGAACACAATCGATTTGATTGATAATTAAAATAAATAAACATGAAAATGCATGGTACCCACCCATCAGATATGTGGGCCGCAAACACTTTCAAGTGTGCCCTGATCCAGAAAAGGTTGGGAACCGCTGAAATATGTCACCCCAAATATGTACAGCTCTCCATCGTAGGCAAAGGCCGAATGGTCTCTGTCAAGTGGTCATTGTCCTCATCTTCATCCTGTAGGCTACCAAATACAAGCATCTGTGTCAGTGATATACTAATGAAGCAGGTGCCTCTGGCATTAATCAAAGAAAGACCATTGTGGTGGTGTCCAACCTGTAGATGTCATTAGTGTCATCGCGTCAGCCTGTTGAAGCTTCCAAAGATGATACATGGCCTTCCCAGAGACGGAGGCATAGTGGCCACACCTTGGCTCTGAAACACTGCCAGAAACCTTGAGCTTGAGCCATCTGTGGGGTGTCAACATCAAATGCTTAAAGCATGTTGCAGAAGTTGAATGTATAAGTAAAGCTCCCAGGACGTACAAGGACCTTGCAGGACATGCCAGGTCAGCTGTGTGGTAAGAAGCACAAGGATGGAACCTCAAGGGATGTTCTCTTCTTCCAGTTGCCACTATGGGCAACTTCATCCAGTGCAAAGACTGTTTTGAAGAGGTGCACATCAATATAGCATGTCGTACCCTCCGAATGAGTACACCACAGCAGCATAGGTAATCTTTGCTCCACAGCATATCACAAACTAGGCCTGGAGTAGATAAATTGGCACATGACCAATTCTTGGAGCCAATCAGGGAAGCCAATGTCAGTCTATAGCTTGTGGTTAGATCACCATTCTGTGGAACAAAGTTGCACTGCACTAATGTCCTAAATGAACACTTCGAGAGAAGTTGTTACACAATAGTTGGTGTTATTCTCTCCTTTCTTGATTAGACCACACACATCTTCAACTATTATGTATGCAAACATACATTATTTTAGAGTTGCTGTGGCACAGTGTGAAAATAGACAACTCTCGAATTCCATCTATTATTGTAGTTATCACTATGATGAAGAGTAGTAGTTCGCACAACAGACTGAACTGTTGAACTGTCTTCAAAACAAAAAGAAGAAAAAAAAAGCTTAAACTTGCCATTGTGTGTGTGTGAGACAGCCTTAGTCATGGGCAGTGTTTCAAACGATAACCATGGTAAATGTTGGTTGAGGGGCTTAAATTCCTGTAAAACAAAAACATTAAAACCTAGGCCTGATAGTCAGTACAGTATATGTCTCAGGAGCACTCCATATGAATCCAATAGTCACAGCATTATTGCATTACACATGGGCTGAGTAATCACCAAAGCTCACCATTAGTGACTGACGTTTAACCGTGCTGGGGCTCTGAATATATCAGTTCATTTAAAACATTTCACCTCCTTCCTCTTCAAGGGCCATCCTTTTCTATTCTCTCTCTCTTTCTTAATGGGAATGGGACCCATTGATAATAAACGTTACTACTTGGCAACATGTTATTGATGCTCTGATGGATGGGTCACTCACACTCATACACCTTCCTCTTAAAAAAAGAACGTTGATTACTGATGTTTTGACCAAGTGCTATTTGTGACAAGTGTCTATTCTCTGACAGGAGGGGGGTAGTTTTCACCTCTGCTCGGCCACCACTCAATGCAACTTAAAATAATAATAATAATAATAATAAATAAATATAAAGATATATAACTTTCATGGCCCGTCATGTTTACTGATGTGGCCTGCAGTCATAGCATTTCTGGGCTCAAAACAAAACAAACCCCGATTCTCCTTATGGCCAGTCTGGGCCTGCCTGGGTGCAGTTCAGTTTCCTGTATGATGCTCCTTTCTGGTAGGTATCACTTAGCACATTCCTTTGCTTTCTTTACCATCTGAAGGGAGCCTTTGTAAGGGTAGTCTTCCGTTTCTTCTGTTCCGTTTGCCTGCACCTTGTTCGCCGCTGTTGTCATCTCTTTTTCTTTTTTTCCTCTTGCTTCTGGTAGTCATGGCTGCCAGTTCCCACCTGATGTCATGCGGGAGTCGCGACTTCTTCAAACTGTAGTGAATAACCGCTAGCTTGCATAACGTCCTAAGATTAGGACTTAAGTCTAAGATGTAAAGTTCATCGGGTGTGTATCTGTATCCTCCAAAGAGGATGATACGATCTCCTACCATGCACATCCAACAGCACATCCTAGCTATCAAACACGGGCCTTTTCCTTTTGGCTCGAGCTCTTTCCAGGAGAAGGTCTCTGGATTGAATTTCCACAGGTCATTGAAGGAGAGGCGTTTAGGGAAGTTGGCACCACCAAATATGTACAGCTCTCCATTGTAGGCAAATGCTGAATGACCCCTGCGTCTTTCTGGAAGAAGTTTTGTTGAAGGCGTGCTCAGCCAGCAGTTGGTTTCCGTGTCAAAAACTCTAATGCTGTTGTAGTTGATCTCATCCTGGTTCCCTCTGCCCCCAAATACAAACATTTTTGTCCCAATGATGGTTGCAGAGTGACATGCTGAAAGGTGTGTCGGAGTGCCTCTGGTGTTAATTAAAGACCAGGCCATTGTTTTCAGCTTGTAGATGTCATTAGTGTATCCAGTCTTCATGCTGTATCCTCCAAAGATATACATGACATCCCCCAAGACACAGGCTGAGTGGCCGGCCCGCCCCCCTGGCACAGTCCCAGAAATCTTCGGCTTGAACCATCTGTGGGTGGCAACATCAAATTCATAAAGCACATTGCAGTTGTTACCCGAGATGGTAACCCAATTGGCATCCTCCTCTATCTTAAAATCCACTATTCCCCCCCAGACGTAGACGATATCTTCAATCAGCACGGCTGTGTGGCACATGCGCGTGGAGGCAACCTCAAGGGGAAGTTCTCCTATTACATTTGTCACTGCGGGCAATGTTGTCCAGCTCAAAGACACAGTGTTGAAGACATGCACATCAATCTGATCCATGTACTTATAGCTCTTCTCGTAACAGTACCCTCCAAATGAGTACACCTTATGCCCCACTGCCACAGCAGCATGATAAGCTCTCCTTTGTCCTTTCAGATGCACTGTCCAGCGCAACATTTCAGACTCTTCGATCAATCGGGACTCAACTATACGTATGTGCTCTGTAAATGAATGACATCCGATTGTGCACTACCAGTTATATTGACATTACGATGCAGCAGCTCACACGTATCACCAGAGCTTGGCCAATCCACGAAGCCGATGGGTTGGGTTGGCCAATCAGGCAAGCCGATGCTTGTTGATCTGCCTAATATGGCAAATTCACGCTGGGCGAGGATAACCAGAAGTACCGAAGGACCACCCAAGGAAGTTGTGTTAATGCTTTACAGAGCTGTTAAATCTGCATTGTGAATGGGAAGTGCATAACAGTGTCCTACAGACACGCTCTGCATTCGGTCGTTACCAGGCTTTTCTCCTCAGATGAGAAAAGGCTGGGAACCAGGCTATGGCAAATTGAACATCAGAGCAACGCCAGCCCAAGCAGGCTCTGGTATTCCCGATGTCTGCTCAGATAGTCTGGCTGTATATGCCTCATGCGGGATCCTTTATATTAGGGGAGGGTATTTCATTGTAGGTTTTGTTATACCCTGGCGGGTCCATGCTATTTACCATTGAGGACAACTTTACTGACTTGCATGGTCAAGCACGGTAGCACTTTATTATGGTGTGGCTCTGGGAGACACACCGTCTACAAATGGATCAGTGAGTCTAGTGAGTTTGTGTGTTTGCTCTGCAATTATTAAATCACAAAAAATACATGGTTGTTGTTGACCAATTAAAAGAAAAGTCAGGAATACAAGTCCTTGGCCTGCTGGCAGCATGCACAAGAAATATGACACTAGTCAGCTTAGTAGTTTGTGAAATTAGCTGCAGAGAAACGCATGCACACACACACACACACACACACACACACACACACACACACACACACACACACACACACACACACACACACACACACACACACACACACAATCTCATGGCAGAGATAAAAAAAAGATACTGAAACTAGAAAAAGTGCTCCTCGGAGCTCAGGTCTCCGCCAGGTCAGGTAGGTTATTGTGGCCTCCTGGTGGAGCTATAATAGGCCAATGTGAAAAGGGTGCCATTTGTTCAAGGGCTTTTCACTGCAATTGGACACTGCATTCATGATTTGAGGCATTTTGTTCCAAAAATGTGTTTTGCAAAATTAGACCTGCTGGTGGCGCTATAACAGGCCAATGTGAAAAGGGTGGCATTTCTTCCTCGGCCTAATAGAAATGTGCGTGTGAAATTTCACGGAAATCGCAAGCTGCGTTCATGATTTGAGGCATTTTGTTCAAAACGGACCAATCCTGCAAACTTTAGAAGCCAATCTTAGGCAATCAGGATGGAATATGGGAAATTGGATAAATCTGTGTTGATCACATGACTATAGAGATACTGTGTACCAATTTGTATGATGTTTGGATAAAATCTGTAGGAGTAGTATCAATAGATGTGTTTTGCACATATCGGCCTCCTGGTGGCGCTATAACAGGCCAATCTGAAAAATTTGGGCCAGAGGTTCTGAATTGGCATCCAGGAAGTGTGCGTGCACAGTTTCGCAGTGGCCGGGCCAACGGTGCCAGAGATTAGCTGCTAACGGACGGACAGGACGGACGGACACACGGACGGACGGACGGACGGACGGACAGAGGGTAAAACATACTCTCTCGCCATGCCTTTCGGCCTGGTGGAGACAAAAAGAAAAGACAAATTTTAAAGTCACAGGTAATGGCCAACCAGCCAGCAGGATGGTATTAATACTGTAGCTGCATGCAAATTGTATCAGATATTTATGTTCATGACAGAAATACCACTTTGAAAATGGAACAGCTGCCAAGGCAATTAATTTTACAAAGCATATTTATTGCCTAAAAAAAGCCCTCCCACAGAAATAATCAGACATGCAAACAAACTAGCACTCACTCACTCACTCACTCACTCACTCACTTCTGCTCATTAAAAGTTTTCAGGATGTATGTTGTGTTTTCCACTTCGCGGGTGAAGTGAAGGGAATGCAACACCTTGTGGGAAATATTTCAATTATTTCAATCTATGGTATGGTAGGGCCTTGCATGTCTACAGCATTTTGGCAGGCAGCACATCATGACAATCGTACCTTTGCCATCTCCATACCTTAGCAGGCCAAACCTGCTCCACTCCCTGCCATTAACACTCATGTGAGGGTTTGTGAAACCTCCAGGAGTGGAACTGCGGAGGCAGTCATGTATCAGCCAGGCACTGGAGTGATGCGTAGTGCAGTGACTCAATTAAGAGAGGTCTGACAGTGAACTTCAGCTGAGCGATCATTTTCTGATTCGCTCCCTCTTTAATCGGCACCAGTGGCAGTGCTGTGTGTGTGTGTACCCATGTGTGTGTGTGTGTGTGTGTGGGGGGGGGGGGTCGGGACTCGTTACTCAAAAAAACGGAGGGAAGTGTCAGTGGCGGTAATGAGATTCTCAGCATTCTGTTACTCATACACACCAACTACATTAAATAACATGGATGAGAATGAGGGGCGCGTGTGTGTGTGTGTGTGTGTGCACGTGCGGTCGGGGGTCAGGCACGCGCAGGGATAAAGCTCCTGCTCAAGAACGGTGAGACTTGGGTTTGAATCCGGCATGGCCAAGCACTCCAACTCACACAATAGGGCGTGTTTGCAGGTGGGAAGCTGGCAAGGGACAGCGTTCTCGGTCATTCAACTAGTGATTGATGCCTACAATGTGTACTGTTCAGCAGGGAGCGGAACTGGGAGGGATCGTGTGTTCCTCAGCATGCGTAGATGTCCTACCGGTGAAACTCCTCACTGTCTGGTGAAAAGAAATGCCTGGCAACTGTTTATCGAATGAGATTTGTTTGTCTGCACCCTCCGCAGAACAACCAGTAAGGGTTAGCAGTGACAGTAGGGGTGGCATAGCTGAATGGTTTGCGAGCCCTCCTAGGAAGCAGGAGTCCCCAGTTGTCCCGGGTTTGATTCCAGGCCTGGCCGCAATGTGCCAACAATATGACTTGAGCAAGACACTTAACCCCTAACTGCTTCGTGCCCCTCTGTGGGCAGCGATCAGCTGGGTTGAGCTGAAACGAATTTCCCCTGCAGGAGCAATTAGGTCAATATTATTATTATTATTAGGGACAATAAACAGAAACAAAAAGCAATATATAAGACAGTTTATTTGTCACTCACTCATACAGGTACAAGCAGTGAAATGTTGGTGTGGCATGTTCAGCAACAATGTGCTAGCAACAACAATACAATAAGATAATAGTGATAACACTGGATGTAATAACATGAAGAATAATGTCTTCTAAAGATAAAAGATGAAAGATGAAAAGGTTGTTTGTATATCAACCTTTACTCCAGGGACTATTTCCGGCTAGTCTTCTGGCTAAATTGTATGTACAGTAGGCCTATGACCAATATATAAAATGTACATACTTCTCTTTCTTAGTATTGCTTCTATTCTTTGTTCTTTTTTTGTTCTTTTTTATTATTAATGTGTTCATCTTAATTATCGCTGCAACAATATTGAGGACTCTACTAATATGTACTTGTATATAAGATGTAATAGTAAAATCTTTAAAGACCCTTATGGGTCCATTTGTACACTGTCAGAGTTAAATGAACACTTACGGGGTTGGCCCCCCATTATCCAAAAGTGGTACATTGAAGCTCAGCAAAGAATTCAGGGCGCCAGTCATCGCACCCACTCCAGCAAATGCACTTCAAGTGCAATCAGCCCGAGGACACGCGCAATCACCTCATTGTGAAAAGACAGCAGCGTTCTCCCCGAGGCGGTTTGGCACGCAGCGTTGTTCCCTCTCAGGCTTGCCCTTGAGCAGATGAGAGACGTGAATGCATAAAAAGTTGATGGGGATCCATTTATCTCCTTCAATGAGATGTCCCATCCTCAACCCACCGCCTAATGTCTTCATCAATGTTTGTGTGTATGTTGCACACTTCACACACGCACAGGCACTTACTGCACACGCACAGGCACATACGCGCGCACACACATACACACACACACACACGTGCCTGAAAAACTTGGCCTCACAATGTCTACTTTTCAAATTCTACTACAGTACACTTTTGGGGACATAGACCCTCTTAGGTTCAGTAATACAACTACACGCGCGTACACACACACACACACACACACACACACACACACACACACACACACACACACACACACACACACACACACACACACACACACAGGTATACAGACAGCAAAGCACAGGTGCAGCACTTAAACTGATTATTTCATCAGCCCAAATTTCTTAGAGGACGACCTCTTTTTTATTTATTCTTTTACTTAAAAGCAACACAGAGAGAAAATGATGAAAAAAGAGAAGGACATTTTCGATCTAAATATTAGCCTGATCCTGTTAGACAGACCAACTGACGAACAGGGTGTTGCTTCTTCTCTTCATACATATTTCTCTTCATATTCTCTTCATATTTCAATCAGTTGTTTCCAAACTTTTTCAGCTTGAGACCCAAAATTAACGTAGTAACGTACAAAAGTAAATTATGAATTAATCCCTACCCTATTTGAAAAAGAGTGAAAATAGCAGATCCACAAGCTCACATCGAGGAGTGACTTCTGCCCCCCTGCTGACGCTATACCCACAGCTCTGTAGGCGAGTAAACACAACGCCGACACACCACATCTCGCCAACACAGTAGCCACGGCGTGTGTGCAGAATTTACGGGTGGCGTAGGCCATCTATCATTGCTCACTACACAGTTTCCACGTCGCAACATAATTTATTCCACTCACCACATTACGGACAAAACGGAAGGTGAAACAGTTTAGTACCGTTTACCGTGCGCACCACCGACACCGAACGGCGACGGCTTTAGCCGAAACAACACGAAGCGCCGCCATTGAACTCTGCGCATCTCCACAACAACACACAAGCAGGTCCTTCGCTTCAACCCCCCCCCTTCTTACGTACCTCTTTTGTTCCACCCAGGCCGTTACTTTCACTTCACTCATGTCTCTATCAATCACAATATGTCCGTCCTTCACGTGCCATGTACATCCCAAACAGAAAAATAAACGGCGACGGGCACACTACAGCGCGTTGTCCTGCTGCATTTGGTAAACACACCAGGCTAGGTTCATGACACCAAAGGATTCGACAGTGATGTCATCATTATGCAACCCGGAAGTACAAATACCAAGGATACGTCAGTGATGTCAGTCGGGATGCCAGGTTTTCAAAAACAAGCGACAGAAACAAGCAAGGACGTTCATGAAAAAAAAAAAAACAGCCGAAGGGGTCCGCCATGTTCCACGGGGGTCCCCGGGGGTCTCAGCACTCCCAGGGGGTCGGACCCCAGGAAAAAAAATTATATAATCTTTTTTTTTTTTTTTTTTTACTTTTGGAAATTTCAATCCGACGATTTTGGTACCCCAATATACACACGCCCACGCTGGGCCCCGTGCGCGGCTAGGGGGTCGGCCGCCCGTAGGGCGGCCGGACCTCTAGTATTTATATATTTAGATTGGCTAATGGGAAGGCCGGCGGGCGGGTGGACCTCTATCATCACTCTGACTCAGACATAACCATAAACAAACCCGATATGCCTATATATAGGCAGGACCACAGCCACATTCCTCTGACTCAGACATAACCATAATATATGGGCATACTGATGACATCATGGCTTTCCATATATGGGCATAAAAGGGACAAGGACTAACAGATACAGTACAGAGACCTCCATATATAGGCATACAATGGACACAGACAGATGGTTACAATGGTTCCTCTGACAAAGCCCCCAACACTATGACTCAGATATATCGGTCATAGCAGCCCAAACCTCTAGTTTATGAACATTTTACTGAAAAGGTTTTGAGGATATTTTTGGACAATTAGGCCTACGGAAAATCTTTTACATTTTTTTTGGTAAAAAATGCGTTTAGAAGGTAGAAAATGTAGGAAAGGTAAAATAAACTGGGAAGAAACGGGATATTTACTTGCGACAAATAAAAACCGGTCCGTGACCCAAAAGATAAAGATAAGAACCTCGCCCTTCCAAATGCCAATCGTCTCTTCATATTGATATGTACATGGGCAAGGGATGAGCTAATTCAGTCATTTCCTGGCCATCTCTTAATTTTATTTGTCATGTTTTTCGGTCACATTTTGACACTTGAAAAGTGCTGCAGCAAAAAAGGGCTTATTTTCTTCACCAGTGCAGTCTCATTTGCATTCTAGCCTCAAACTGTGTTTTAAAAAAAGACTTTAGATAAGCTTATGCTTATATGAGCTCTCCATGAGTAACTATATATAGACCTACTCCCAAACAAAACATGGTGTATTCAAATGTGAGTTACGTCATAGTGCCACAAATTGGGCTCAAAATGCCACAATTCCCCTTCCAACCGTATTGTATCACATTAGTAACAAAATAACGTGCCAAGAAGTATGAGTTTTCCACTTTCCACTTTCACTGGGGGAGAAATTCATATTCACATGCACGCGCGCGCACACACACACACACACACACACACACACACACACTCCTTGTAACATGTCCTTTAGCCGTGTTGACTCATTTTGGCTCCTAGTTTTTTGTGAGTGATTTTGGCAATGAAACCCCCTGCATTTGACCTGTCCTCCCTCTGCCTGTTGTCCTGCGTTTGGACCTCCTGCCTTGCACTGACAGTTCATAAACCTGCCTACCAATGACATCACCGATGGGAATTCCAACCTAAAAGACACAACAGCCTTTCTCTTCCTGGAAAGTTAGCATGCTGAAATAGAAGTCATTGTTTCAGATGACCAAACCTGCCTACCGATGATTTCATTATATCTTAAAATGAGCATTGGCGCGGACCAATATAAACATAGGGGTGAAGAAAATGGGTGAAGTGGTCCTTTAACCTTTCCCACAAATGTTTTTGTTTTGTAAAATAATGATCTAATATTGTCCCCAAAGAATACCGAAAACAAGCTCACAAAGCATGGTGTTTTTTATACGTTTGGGTCTCGGGGAGACATGCAGTTTCTCTTTTGGGTCTCGAGTTGAAAAGGTTTGGGAAGCCCTTTTGTTATAATTTAACAGAGACTGTGCTGTGCTGCAGACATGGCTGTTGGGTTAAAGGTGATTACAAGTAACCACAAAGTCTACCCATGACTCATTGGTTTTATGTGTGACCTTTCCATTCTCCCAATGACCTTTGAATGATTCATGCAGGACCAGGACTTTTCCTGCACGCCAGTCACAAGCTTTTCCCAGCAGCTACCAGCACGCACGCTCTCGCGCGCGCGCGCGCACACACACACACACACACACACACACACACACACACACACACACACACACACACACACACACACACACACACACACACACACACACACACACACACACACACACACACACACACACACATTGATATTAGCAGCTACGTACTGTAGATGCTGCGGCCAGACCATTTTCTGTAGTGTGTAATAATTATACACATTTGACATACTGAATTATATCTAGAGCACTTAACCTCTTTAAGCTCTGTATACTCTGTCATGCGACAAATAGCACGAATAGCGGATCTACAAGCTCACAACGTGTGGCAATGTGAGGCTATTTTTTCTAAATGTTTGAAAACGACATCTCGGAGTCGGGATGGGATCCAAATAGGAACGCCGTAGAAGCAAAGGAACCCAAAGTTCTGCTTGTGGTGAGGCAGACTACAGGGAAAAAAATACTGAAATACTGAGGCACTCCGTCTTCAGGTGAAAACATTAATAATTTATTTAACAGATGAGCAAGGCAACAGCTGACCGATGCGTTTCGACACTTGGGTCTTCAACAGGGTCTTCAAACTTCATGTGATCAGTTATGTCAGTCATGACGTATCTAAGACTAATGACGCCCTAATTTGGGAAGTGACTTCCATTATAGAACACATAAATATTTCAAAAAGTATGAAACATACCATATTATATGAAAAAAAAAACATTGTGACACAATAGGGTTGTGTCACAAAACATTGTGACACAAATTACCCTACGACTAAATCAAATCTCCTTGGAAAACCTTTTTTATTTAATACATAATACATTTCAGTCCAAGTAATATACTGTATTAAAGCACGCAAAGATCTCACTCGAAAATAGCCAATCTACAAGCTCAAAAACGTGTTGCGATGCAACAAGTTGTGAGCCTGTATATCGGCTATTTTCACTACGCAACACCACCATCGTACAAAGAAGTGTAAAATAGGGAAAAAGTGGTTAAGGCATTTAGGTGAGCTCTTATTCAGAGCAGCTTACAGTACGTGTGTAATTGCCTCCTGCACCGTGGGACATCCGTCTGTCTCTTATCAAAATAACTTGATAAAGGACGGCTGTATTATCATTAAACTTGGTGTGAAATGATCAGCAGGATGCACAAAGAGACGATTAAAGCCGGCAGCATCCAAATGAAGTCAAACGTTTTTCAGCCTCGGCACATCAATAAAAAAACAAAATGAGCAAACAAACAAACACAGTGCCATGTCGGAAGTTTGTTTTGGCAGTTCTTGCACCTCCAAGATTTTCTAACTAGCCTGCCGGAGACACCAATGTGAAAACTGTGTGTCATGCACTCATGATTTAGTTTGCTCAGTTTCTGCAATTTGCCAAAACATACCTTGGACAGTTTTGAAGAAATGTTGTTTGAGGCGGTTAGGAGACCAGTTATAATCCCTCCCTGAAGGACTACAAACACAACAAAGGCAGTTCATTAATGGAGATAGGATAGCACACACATTGTCCTCTGTGTCTGTCGCCAGAAATGGTGAAATGTCCGAGACAGAAATCATGCATAGCTTTACTAGAGGTATGCACTCTACCGATTGCAATCTCTCTTTAGTCGTGGCGTCTATCTATCAGTGCTTGAATGTGTGTATCTGTCGCGCGTCTCGAGAACTGTCCGACCGATCGACTTCAGACTTGGCATGTGTACCACACCACACGAGGCAGTGCCCGGTGTGAAGTTGGTGGGATCAGTGCTTCTCCAAAGATATCTATAAATGTGCAAAACCTCATATATGGAGGGCTGTGATGCCATCAATATGACGTCTTAACACTGATATCACTGACCTCCAAGTAGTACTACAATAATGGGCATTGCACTAAGTTCTCTGACATTGAATGGGTACAACGGGTACAACTGGTATTGCTTAACCAGAAGGGAATGCCTTCCCAACGGGCATCGTTCCCAACGGATATCGGCCTAGTAAGCTTATAGCCAACCATGGGTTTATTTTAGGGTTTATTTTAGTGACCATGTCTACCCCTCAGTTTCATCAGACAAGGACTTCCACCATCCACCATTTGAAAAACATCACACATACTCTTCCAATATTTGGCCGCATTATATTTACAGAGCTTTTTATGGTTGGCTATTTACTTTGTTGTAATTTTTAATGCATAGATCTAATGCTTATTGATGCTAAGTCGGTGTTGAAAAAAAGAAAGACTTTTCTACATTACATTATACAATTTAATTATAACAGTTAGGCTTTTATTATGTTTTTCAAAATGGATTAGTAACATTTTGAAGTCTTCAAACACGTCTTAAAAAGTGTTCTTCAAAAAGCTGCTACATTTAAAACCCATCGTACACACACAGCACAAGCAAGTGGCAAAGGCAAAGTTTAATGCCTGCATAGCTTATTATGTACTGTATAATTGTCCTATGAATAAAAGCACTTTACAGCAGCCACAGTGATCAAAGTCATTTCAATGCTATAATAAACACAGTGAGAGAGAGAGAGTGGGGGCCCTCTCTCTCTTACTGTTTATTATAGCATTAGTGGCAATGGAGGTGTCGGAATCTGTCTAGAAAACATTTCAGTGACAGATTATAATTGTTACACCTCATGAAGTGCAAATCAGAAAATAAGGCAAATCGCAGCCAGGTGAGTAGTATTAAACACTTAAGCCCTATACTTCAACGTATTATCACGTAAGCTATTACTATTAAGTGAAAATGCCAAATTCTATTCTATTTTGTCTATAATATTTTTTGACACGCACACACACACACACACACACACACACACACACACACACTGGCCGGCACACGCGCACTCACTCACACACACACACACACACTCACACTCACACTCACACTCACACTCACACTCACACTCACACTCACACTCAGACACAGACACAAACACACACAGAGACACATCGCACCCACGATGCACGCTATAGCAGCAGCCTGCCATTTAGATCTTTAACCAGCTGTATTTACAACACTTTAGTTGGTTGTGATTTGCATCAAGTGGCGCTGTTGAGCATCCTTTGAAATGAATGAACAGGGATCTAACATTGTTCCTCTATTACATATATAGCTCAATGAAATAACCTCATCAAAGGCACAGCTTACTTCACACTGTGTGTGATTTTCTTTTTCACTTCACCTAAAATTAAATTCCTAAAATAGGGACGCCAGGTTGAAAGGGAAAGTGAAACGTATAAAAAATTCAAATCACTGTACTATCTCATGTTCTGATAAATGATTTGGCCTGAGATTCATGACTTAACATCCAATTCCCAACTGAACTGCTGGAGTGTGAATGTGAATTGTAATCTGCTGCTTGCTTCTTGTAACTTAAATGACAAGAAGCGTGAATTAATAAACTAATTACCCTACGACTAAATCAAATCTCCTTGGAAAACCTTTTTTATTTAATACATAATACATTTCAGTCCAAGTAATATACTGTATTAAGTCATCATAATGCTTCCTGTGGTGAAATATAAATTACTTTATTTACTTAGATTGAGTTACGTACACAAACATTCACGATAAAACCCTACAAACGAATATTGGTCATCCATCAGATCAATCATGTAATTCAATTATTGTCGTCCTCTGCCTATCAAAGCAAATAGTGTAAAAATAGGTTGAAATCCCCCAAAACATCTCTCCAAGTTAAAACAAAAGGCAGTGTCTTACTGCTGAACCCAGATTTTGTCAACGCCAGGAAATGCATACAATGGCAATATAAAATATGTATTATCTTGGTGCTCATTGCAGGCAGAAATCAAACTTTCTTACTCTCCGTTTGTTGCTATTATTATTGAATATTCCATGATGTCTGTTTTGCTTGGTAAATCTTCGCTGCTCTTCAGCCAAAGCATGTTTCCCAGAAGCCTTGTTTGACCTTTTTGAAAGATTTCGATTGAATGGGCGACTTAGTCAATCTCTGCGCACATGTTTTTTTGTTTACAATTCCAGTGTTGCGACACCACACTCTGGGGCACACCAGACAACACACAAAGGAAAAAGGAGCTCTTTGTTCGTTTTTGATGTAGTTTGTCCTTGGCAAACAGACATTGTAGTGGTTGGGGCTGGAGTGGGACCCCCGCCTCCAAAGCCACATGTTCTTGGAGTCCCAATGCAACCTTTTGTCCCGTTCCTGCTCTATCCTGTACTTTATTTCTCTCAGCTTTCCTGCAAATCAGTCTCAATATACAACAGGAGAGCAGACATTCCCCTACTATTCCACATCTGTCTGTTGCTTTGAAAAAACAAAACGTGCTGTTGCCTTGTGGCACGCTCGTGATCGTTGATGGCGGCTGCCGGCCTTATACTTGATGATCGTACCCGTACCGTACAACAGAGCCGCACGCCGAAAATAGCTGATCTACAGTACAAGCTCACAATGTGCCCTTGTGAGTTTTGTATTGTATTGTATTGTATTTTACCGCACAACGTTGTCGTACGACGAAATAAATATACACTACATTAAGTATAAAACAACTCCCTCATGACACATTTACGCTAGCTATAGCCTTTCATGTAGGGGCCAAGATATATCAGAGGTTATCTCAGCTCTCTGTGTGAGACAGTTATGCGTCACAACATTGTGACAGTTAAGGCACCTATAAGGTGATGCATAATGCAACTGACTGACATGTGGTTTTACAAACCACATGCAAAGAAAGCAATGTTCTAATGGATCATCTCTAGTGTATACAAAACAACAACAAACAACAAAAACAACATTAAAATCAATACTATATGTGCAATACATTTCTTTTACTAGACATTTAATTACATTTATATTATGACTCACTCTCAAACTGGCTCTTAGACTTTCATTAGTGGCTATTGATCTTATATGAGCTAGGATTGCAGTACCCACTGCATTCCAATGAGCAGGCCTGTGTGTTCACCTTTGTAAAATATTATTTACCGGTCCCCTAATATGTTTTTAAAAAGAAATGTGGATAGTGACATAGTAGCTATATATTATAAGTATATTTTGGAACATGCGTGCATTGGAATGGCTGTTCTTGTTCTAGCCTAGGTGCAGAGGGAAGACTCTACAGTTTGCTATGTAAATGGGGACTGTTAAAATGCAACAGCATTAGGTGGCGTCTGACTTGTATTGATTTCCTATATGTACTGCACCGTGTGTGTGTGTGTGTGTGTGTGTGTGTGTGTGTGTGTGTGTGTGTGTGTGTGTGTGTGTGTGTGTGTGTGTGTGTGTGTGTGTGTGTGTGTGTGTGTGTGTGTGTGTGTGTGTGTGTGTGTGTGTGTGTGTGTGGTGGGGCTGGGATTAACACAATCGCTAAGCACAAAGATTTTATTCCATATGCATGAAGCCAGTGAGGGGAATGAGCAGCCAACACTTTTGTGACGCCAACTGATACCATTAGATTGCCATGTAATCAGCTTTCTTAAGCCTGATCTATACTGTACTTCGTCGTACACCATCTTGTAGATCTGCTGTTTTTGGCACACGCGTATATTATGAGAGAAGTAGTCAGCAAAATTACAGCAACCATAAAAAGTGTAAATAAACTACTAGCCATGCTCCAGAGGGGAATATGGAAAAAAAACACATAAAAGGTTATCAGCAAAATAAGAATGCGTCCGTGATTCACTCTATAAAATAACAACACTTCTCATTTCACTTTATCAAACTGTTCCTATAAGTAAATCCTAGTCCTGGTACATGTGACCCAAATTCCATTTTGAGGTATGAAGCTTTGAGGGCGCTGCCAAAAGTGAATCACTCCAGATAAACAGATTTCCTCATTTCTCCAGCTCCTCTCTGTGTCGTACATTGCCTGCTGAGATGCTGATCTCTCCAGGCTCCCTCCTCCAACACTCGCAGAAACACTGCCGTCAACAACCTCAAAAGCCTGTCATTCTCCCAGTCTCAACCCACTCCCAGTGCACCTCAAGAGTTGTGTTACCAGGTAATTTTATATTTGAAATAGCACACTTTCCTTGAGACACTGAACAAGACTCCCTTAACATCAGTTGCACGTGTCTACTAGCTGCCACACTAATAGTTTGCACTGTGGAGGGAAGTGTTCGGAAACAACGTGGCGCCTGAATGTTTGGAATGGAGATCAAAATGTGCTTCGAGCTCCGCGTTGTGCTCAAGATGAATTGTAGATGGGCTCTTCCGACAAGGAAGAATCAATAAAATATATCCGTGAAACATGTCAAACACGGAGAGAAATATGGAACAACTATCTGTCTAACTATTGCATCCTATTAAATGTATTGTTACTGGAGTCCTTTGATGGGTCCACCACGTGTGCAATATAGTTGCAGCATCCTACGTTTCAACAAGGAACTGTGCAGCAAATCATTCCCTCACTCTGCCCTATTTTTCCTCTGTTTCTCATAGCTGTGCTTTCCATTTTTTACCAGAAATAATCTTTGAACCTTTGAATCTTTGAATTATCTTTGAGTCTAAAAGTCCATGGGGGTGGTATATGTTGTATTTTCACTGAATGGTTCATACATATTGCAAACAACAGCAAAAGATTTTAAGTGAAATTAAATAATACAACCCTTAAGGGTGCTCTTAAAGTAACTCGCCCTAGTGATCAAGAAAATCACTAGGGTTCATCCTGCAATCGGCTTATTAGGATACAAGTTATCTTGTGTGAAAAGTTTACTTTTGGGGCTGAGGGTGGTGATAGAGGAAAGGTAATGGGATCAGTCAAATGTTTAGGATTCATGTTCCAAGGCAAGGTTCATGGCAATCCGCCCATTAGAAATTGCAGTTCACCCTCCAGAGATCATGAAATTGCTTTACACATTCTTCAAAAATAGGGAAACTACAAGCTTACAACGCATTGCGATTTTTGCTACTTTTGTGGTCATACAACAAAGTATAAAGTAGGGCATTGCATTTATATATATATATATATATATATATATATATATATATATATATATATATATATATATATATATATATATATATATATAAAAAAGAAAAAAAGAAAAACATTTGATAAAAGGTTTCTGCTCGACAGAGGCAATATCTTGGGACTAAGGTTTTGGATGGACGGATGCAGATGGATAGACTAGATTGCCACCCTCAGAGCACCACAGCTAGCAGGGCAAAAAATGGTAGGGAGGGATACACTGGACGTGCATGTCAAAAGTTGTATAGATTTGGGATTCATGTAAAGCTACAATCAGTAGTTCAAGTGCAGGTGAAGATGGAAGGCTTAATGTACAGTGAGTGATTTGTACTGTAGGATTTGGCACTTTGAATGAAGTATGTGTTAAGACAATGTTAATCAAAAATGCTTCTCAGAGTTAAACCAGGCGAAGAATTAATTCAATGTCTATAATTCACGGAGCAAAATACAGTTTGATCGGACAGATATAAAGTGGATTAGCCACACTGAAATTGTTCCTTCTCACATTTGTAAACATTGTTGCTTTGCTAGCTCAGTGAATTGTATATATGTGTATCTGATGAATTGCCCTTCACTTTGTGTTTATTCTCATAAATTACAGCATAGAACAACAAATCATTTCAGATTCAGAACTCCACTACTATTTATTATCCTGTGGGCTACTCTTGCATCCAATTGCAATATCACATGCAGTTGTTGTCAGTGCAAATGTAGAAATTAGACTGTATTAACTGTGCTTTAGGCAAACATTAATAATGAACTCAAGGAAGAGAGGGGGACTTGTTAACTGTTTTCCATTCAACTAGTTTACTGTTCCTGAGTATCTAGGAGCAATTTCAAGACAAAAGACACCAAATTAATATTGCACTTACTTTCCCACTCCAGTGATCTTGTTTAAAGTGTTTAAAGATCTCATTGGTAGAGCATGAAATCTTATCACTTGTCTAAGTGCTCACATAACACAACTACTTTAGACACACACACACACGCACACGCACACGCACATGCACGTACACGCACACACAGTTCTATTAGTTGTATTACTGTACTTATGAGGACATCAAAATTGTAGGATACGGATAGGCATTTTATGCATGCTTTTCTTACAATTATTTATGCTTTACGCTAGCCCTAACGCCTGAATTACATTTAGTTGCAAATAACAGATCTATTAGCTTATGTTGTGAGCTTGTAGATCTACTATTAAGCCTAACCTAACCTCTTAATATATATGTCCTGATGTGCATATACCACATGGGTGAAATGCTCTGATCAGCCAGTCAATATACAGTCGATTCTACTCTCTTGTGAGTTGTGAGGACCAGGGAAATATTACTCACGATGTCTATTTCTCAAATTCTACTATACTTGTAGGGACATTTGGCCCTCACAAGTATAGTAACACGTGTACACACACACACACACACACACACACACACACACACACACACACACACACACACACACACACACACACACACACACACACACACACACACACACACACACACACACACACACACACACACACACACACACACACAGCTCTATAACTATCACACACTGACCGACAACATCAACATCATTAACACCAAAGACAGAATCATTAAAATGTATTTCGAGCTACAAACCAAAGTACCAAAGTAAACTTTGCCTCATTATGTAGACTTGCCTCATTAATTGTAACATTTTAACATGGACCCCATAATGTGAAAAAGAAAATTAATACATGGAAATAAAACGCAAGTCTGCATTGATCCATGAAAACATCTAAACTCATCTGGCATCTCATTATGTCAACAATAACTACATCAATAACCTCTGTGGGTGCTCTTGGGCAAAAACAAGTCTATGTTCCCTTAGCATTTAAAGGGCCACTACACCCAAAATACAAAACAGTATTGCTATACACTCACTATCTGTATCCATCCAGTTTTTTTCAAATTAATCTGCACTTTGAAATGCATGAACTCTTGAAAATCAAAAAGTATGGTATACTTTAGAGAATGGTCGGCAGGCAGTCAATGGTCTCAACATGCCAGACCACCAGTAAGGGCATTTAATTGCCAGCAGCAGGAGGTGCAATTGTGCTGCAAGACTTGCCAGTCTGGCCCCATCATCAGATAGTGATGGAAGATTTGTGAATGATTCTCTTGTAGCAAATGGATGAATCAGAAGCAGGGAAAAAGGAGTCATTTGTTTCCTTCGTTCAACTATTCCACCACCACCACACAGAGACGTTTAATTGAGTTGCGAACAAGAAGAGCCCTGAGCAGGTTGGGTTAATTGATCTGTGTGAGTCACACATGGGCTGTCACCTATACTGACATGCCCAAAATAAGGATGTGAGGATGGAAGTGATTAAACGCACTGCCTGAGCCAGGTGATTTAGTGTGGGTTGAGCTTCAGGGCCTCGTTAGACACAAAATGTGACCAAAGTGGACTGGCCCTTTCAGTGTGGTAGTTACAGGTATAAACTCAGGCCCATGTGACATCGGCGCAGACTATGAACTTTTCGACCAACGGGACCCTAGATTTAAAACTAAGCTCATTCACTACAATCGCCTGAAACCTTATCGCTGCACCTGCTTGGTTGAAGGAATTCCACGGTCACCTGTGGGCGTGATTGCAGCAGCCCGCAGGTCCCCATGGCCCCATCACTTATAACTACTGCACTCTCTGGCTCCAGACCTTATGTACAGTATACTGGCACCCTGCCGACACACGGTGCTCTGTAGCTCAGACACGTTATGCCTGATAAGCTTGGTTTGTGTGCCGTGGTACGTGCTGAAAATTGCCGATCGACAAGCGCTATATGCGACGCGCTGTGAGCTTTTCGATTGCCTATTTTCAGCAGGGGATGTACGACTAAACAAAAATTGGGGTTTAGCACTGTGCCTCAGCAGTCTCAGGTGGTAGTCAGGGCTTCCAGAGGACATCCCAGTGAACTCCCATCAGGACCAAGTCCAGTTGTTGTGTGCACCCCCCAGCTTCTATACAGTAGCTTGTAGATGGCTATTTTAGCTATTTCTGAAATAGGGCGGGCTGAGTGGTTAAACTCATGACATACATCGATCTCTGGAAATATGCAAACTGAAAGATGAACAACCGTACTCTGATATTTATACACTTCTTTTTTGTCGTAGCTTTTTTAACACTCGACTGAAGCAGAGCCATCCAAAACTAGCATAATCTATTATTGTCACACGAAATAGGCTACGCAAAGTTGATCCTCTTCTCAGCAGTGCAATGCTGTTCACACAGTAAGGTGGAGAAAAGATTGTCTGTGCACAGAAACCTGTGTGAGAGTATAAAATGGACCCAGAGGAGTTCTTTTAGTTGTTGTTGTTACATTTTTAATACCAGACCTCCTCCAGTTCGGTAATACTAATCCATCGAGTTTGGGCATTATGCATAGAAGTAATACAAAGCCAGTTCAGTCTCGGGTCCTTTCATGTAAAGCGATTTTGGGTACTTAGAAAAGCACTATATAACTCTGATCTGATACAAACTAATGCATCACGTCATCTAACGTTTTTGCCATTGTATTGGCATCCTTAGAGTCCTACACTAAAATCGGTAGGGTCCATCCTCCAGGGAACATAAAGTGCTTACCAAATGGCATGGCCTTTGGATTTTGAGATATCTTGTATGCAAAAAAGAATTTTGGCAAAAGGGACGCACTAGTGAAAAGGCCAATGCATCATCAAAATCAGTAGGGCCCTGGGGCCGTCATCTGGGGCGCATGAAGGTGCACAGTTAATTCCATGGCAATCCAGCCAGTACTGTTGTTAACCTCCATGTTTTCACCCCTGTCTGCTGCTAATCTTTCAAACTCAAAAAGACCCATCAGTGTCATATTTATTGCGCATGCTGATTGTAGGCTAAGGACCTCAATTCTCAAATAACGTCTAATGCCTTTTTTTTTTACAAAGCTGTCAATAAACAGACACTGCAACTGGTCGTCACTTTCGTCGCCTGGTGACACACACACACACACACACACACACACACACACACACACACACACACACACACACACACACACACACACACACACACACACACACACACACACACACACACACACACACACAAATACAGACAGACAGACAGACACACAAAAAGGACACAGATGCACTTGTTTTCTTTATGGTAGCCAAGCTGTAAATGACATTTCATGTCAGTCTTGTTTATTTTATTAAAGCAGCAGTCTGGAACTTTTTTAACCAATCTGTATGGTATGTACTGTACATTAAGAAAATATAACTATCGTACAACTATACACTACTACCGTACAATAACTAATACGTCTGGAGTGGTTGGAGGTGTCCCTACTCATCCATTGAGAAATTGAACCTACACCAACTGGTTGAGAAGTACTGCCTGAAGCTCACAAGCGCAATATCTCTTCAAGCAGGCATCGCCACTTGGTAGAGTGGTAGATGTTTGGTTTCCCACGCGGAAGACCCGGGTTTGAATGCCGGAAGGACATAGCACTTATGGATTGTAGCTTTAATAATCCCAGGACAATCATCTCTCCAGGCAATGGATTAAGCGTCCACAACTAGCTAATTACAACATTTCTGTCCCTCCAGCTTATTGGATGAGCGGAACCAGCCAATTGCAGGTTCGCTGGTGCACGGCGGCGTTTGATTAACACCCACATATAATTTATAAATGTGACAACACAAACCCCCAAATCCCCAAATTACGAGAGTTAATGTCCACAGACTCCACACACATTCACCAACTCCGAGCTGTCAGAGAGAACGATGGAGAGTGGTTGGCAATTTATGTGTATTAGAGAGAGTGTAAGACAGACAGTAAATACCAGCATTGGGCAGTAGTGATACTTGTAGTACATTCCTCAGTAGTGTGCTGGCAGTGTCACTTGTTTTATGAATCAAACAGCTTTTCAGTAGAGAAGCTCTTTGATAAGTATGGTAGCGTCCACACATGATACATGAGTGCAGCACAGTCTTCTACTGCGGCCTGAAATATAACTGATAATGGATAGATATTGCATAGGATGCATAAAATTATTATTTCGGGAGTAGCTTTGAAATAATGAAGCAGGTAGTGTACCTGTAGAGTAGACTTCCCAAAGGAAACTTCTCTTGGAGAAAACTTGTTTTTAGTTTAAAGTTATGAGCAAATATAAAGAAACATTTTAAAATGAAGATGAACTATGTAGGCTGTACTGTACAAACAAACCCAGAGTGGAAATGTTGCAGCCAAAATAGAAGAGAAAAATGTAATCTGACAAAGACAAACACAAGTAGACACAATCATCTAATATGGCTGAATAAGACTGAGTGAAGTAAAATGGATAAGCACTCCTACAGGATACATGGAACTTGTCACCTCAGGTTAGGATCGCACAGATCTCTTTTCACTTAGACTCATTCTATAACCATGGACACGTACTGTGGACGCAATGCTCAAGTAAGCATAATGGAATGGACAATGTGGACAATTCTTTAGAATGTGCAGTGTTCTTGTTTGATCTCTAACCTACGGCAGTTCAGCCCCTTGGTGAGCCCTCTCCTCTCTGATTTGTGAGGTTTGACGTTTGGATGCTCAATGGGTAAAAATATCCATCTCCTTCTCTCTCTCACTCGCTCGCTTTCTCTGCTTTTCCTCACTTGATTGCACTTGCTCTCAGAATCTGACCTTCAAAAACAAGGAAAGCAATTGCTGATTAAGGTCAGGTTAAAGGACATGAAACAATTACAGTACACATGCAAAAGGTCAAATGTTGCCACCACACACCTTTAGTGAATGACTTCCCATGCAGTCTTATGTTCCAAATAGTTGCAGAAAAATATGGCAGTATAACATTCCCTTTGCCATAATCTTCTCAATGTGAAGTACTAGCAACGGGGCTCTTAGGATCAAGGAAGAGTACAAGGTACTTTGTTACATCTTCTGCACAGGTACATGAGAGTAAAACTTATTTTTGTGTGGCTTCCTTCAGACAATGTAGCGGCATAGATAATAATAGTAAAGGAAAAAAAGAAAGAGAACGAGAGAAAAACTATTTATATTAATGGGATTATAAAAATGGAGCAGCATGTACAATAAACGTAGCATATTATATACACCATCAGCATTTATTAGTAGCTGCCAGTAGCCTACCTTATATAAACACCACCACAGTACCTTACAATAGTTAAGCGTATTAAGTTGCAAAAACGTTAAAAAGAAAACGTTGCAAAAACTGATCTGGATGGGGGAGTGTTCTCCACAAGGATTGTTATCGGTTGGTCTGTCCATCTTTCCATAATTATTTAGGTGACCCCATGAACTTTCCTCTAGTGCCACCATTAGGAAAAATATTTCACATCTCTTAAACTAATGGCTGGATTGCCATTACATTTAGAGTGCACCTTCATGCTACCTAGACAATAGCCCTACTGATTTTCCCCTTTCCTCTTGCGCCACCCTTAGGGCAAGCTTTCCAATTGCACTCAAGTTATATCAAAAGAAAACTCTGGCAACAACTCAACCACATTCTTTGACAGGTCTATTACAGGTTTTTAAATTACAAGAGGTCAGAGCAGTGAGTGGGCTTCTTCCAGCTCAGCAGGGGAAGTGATAACCAGTATTGACAATTAACCAACCATTTGACTTGAACCCTGTGACTGCTCAGTTCACAAACATGCTTCACAAAGAAAAGTCAAGACCCTCATTAAAACCTTTGTTCCCTGTGCACAGCTGTAGCTTGTTGCAGTGCTTGCTAATTGCAGGGAAAACAGCTAAGCTGCACATTTAATTGCTCGTACATCACACTTATCTAATTTTTCAAAATGCTGTATTAAAACAATTGTTCATACAGCTACAACAAAATGAAGTTTACTCCTGTGAAGAGGCTAAGATGGTTTGTTGTTCTTCACCTTGTCAAAGTGGCTGACATATTGGCAGGGGCAAGCTGTGCCTCCTAAATATGTATGCCCTATGTATACCCCATGCATGTTTATTGAAGCAGGAGGTCACAATTAAAATCATCACAACTCACTGAATCTCAACAAATTCTCAAGCTGTTTGGTTTGTTACAAATGTCAGACATGTAGTTAACATACAACACCTTATCTTACGTAGTAAGTTATGAAACCTTATATACAGTACAACTTTTACTAGAAGACCGTCTACCCCAATAGCACCCGGAAAACTCGCGAGACAAGATTTCAAACTTGATTTCAGCAAAAGCGACTTTGACAACACTACAGTGGCTCTCGTGTGACAATATTACTGCAGTGACTTCCCTGAGGTCCTACACGACACATATACTAGAAAAACGTATTTTCGAGCGATATAAATAAGCGGATTCGTATATTCCCGTTTCGGAACTGCATGGGGGTCTGCCAAAATGGACAACATCGCTCGTTATGAATTTGGGCTCCTGGACCACTGTTATGGGGAGTTAACAACCTCAAATAAAGATAAGAAAAAGCCTGAGGCGAAATTCTCTAAGATGTCCCTGCCAATATTGTGGCTATGTTGAGATACAATCCAGTGGCCAATGCAGTGTCTGTATGTCTATGCCTGTAACTCCGCATTGTGAATGCAGTAGACATGAACAATGGAGGCGGTTGGACACAGCCCATTGTTTCTGCTGCTGCATTGCACGGAAGACCAACCCACCTGCTGATGAAGTCATGATAGAGAGCCAGAGGAGGGTTGGCATTGAAATCCCCCAGATGCTTTGCCAGTCTGTGTGGCTATGTATTGTATTGCATTTTGGTTAATTTTTGTGAGGGGGAAGATACAAACACATCATCAAAACAGATGCAGTATAATGAGATTCTAGTTGACATTGATTCTCACTGGTTTAGAAATGTCTTTGCTGAAGGAAATTACCATATGTCAAACTATGTAAAACTACAGATCTAAAAAAAATCTGCATATTTTTGCACATTTTATGTAATGAGAACATTTTACAATATGTTGAATAATGAGAGGTAGGATATCATTTAGCAAATTATCATAACAGGACAAAATTTGTCTCCCACGCGCGCGCGCACACACACACACACACACACACACACACACACACACACACACACACACACACACACACACACACTTGCATGCGCACACGCACATAAACATGCAGAAAATGTGCCAACCATTGCTACGGTACTTTGACAAGTGAGACTGCAGGGCCGTATTTTGCGTGTCTTAAATACCAGGTCTTATGACTTAAGACCTGGAGGCGTGGCTAATGCTGTCTGGCCATTCAAAATAGCTAAATGGCATTGGCCACGCCTCCAGGTCTTAAGTTAAGTCATAAGACATGGTATTTAAGACGTGCAAAATAGGGCCCTGAGTGTTGTAGATGAACCAGGGCGCTTGGTTAGCGCTGTGGTAAAGTAGGCCTACCTCCACACCACCGCAGGCTTCAAATCCAGCGCGGTGCATCCAGCTTTTTCGGGCATCTATAAGAACACTATTGGCCCATGTTCGGGGGAGATAAGCCGGACGGGGAGGGTTATGTTTGTCATTGCACATACTCCTACGGACTGGGGCGGCACCTGTCTGCAGGGAGCGTTGGGCGGCAGGAGTGGGTCGGAGGCGCTGCATCCTTCCTGTGGGGGTTCCTCACTGCCTGGCTGGTGAGCCAGTAGGGGTACAACAGCCGTGACAACACACAGAAATGTGTGTGGGGAGAGATTAATTGGCATAACGATTAAATTGTGGAGAAAAAGGGCCAAAAATAATTGGCTACTGTAAAAAACCTGAACCTTTTTAAATGCAAAACCTAATGCGTTGCTTGCCTGCATAAACTGGCTGCTCTGTGTGCCATTTCCAGCAGTGCACGCTGGTAACAAAGAGCAGATCTGCACTTGAGGCGTGGAGTGGGGCCCCATGGCTGGCCGCCACTAAAAGCCTTTAAAGCCCCATTCAACAGCAGGACCTTGTTGGCCTCCCCCGCAACGCGTTGTATTGGCTTGGCGTGTCCGCCTCAGGAGAGCAGGTTTGTTATGCTGGTGGGCTGTTCCGCTAGGGACACACTTGATTGGTGGATGGGCAAGATTCATTAAAGCCCCGCTTCGCATTCCTGCACATCTTCCCTGATATGCTACGGCCGACTTTGATTTTGATTTGCAGTCTACTGTTTTTCTTTGCACCTGCTCCATCATTGTCTTACAGGCTCTCTCACTTTGGCATTCTCTCTAAAGCTCTTTCAAGGTTTTTTATTTCTCTCTCTCTCTCTCTCTGCTGGTTTGGCTCTCTCATTTCCTCTCTGTCTCCATCCATCGCTCTCACTCTCCTCCTCTCCATCTGCTGGTAACATGCCCTGTTAAACCCAGGTGAGGGGGACCCAGCGTCCTCTGAAGAACAGAAGGGGTAGAAGGCAAGGAAAGAAGCTGAAAAATTGGCCCGTTAGTCCCTTAAGTGAGGCAAGGAAATGAGATTGGCCGTGCCGACTTGCGACCAGTGGTGGAAAGTAACTAAGT
Source organism: Gymnoscopelus microlampas (assembly GCF_963454915.1). NCBI lineage: Eukaryota > Metazoa > Chordata > Actinopteri > Myctophiformes > Myctophidae > Gymnoscopelus > Gymnoscopelus microlampas. Next base: position 16,202,221 of record NC_139954.1, on the reverse strand, counting down.
AAATTTACTCAAGTACTGTACTTAAGTAAAATTTTGAGGTATTTGTACTTTACTTGAGTATTTCCAATTTCCAATACTTTTACTTATACTCCACTACATCTCAGAGGCAAATATTGTACTTTTACTCCACTGCCGATCTACAAGCTCACAACGCGTCGCGATGCGACGCATTGTGAGCTTGTAGATCTGCTATCTTCAAATATTTAGTACCTTTACTTTTGGTACTTTAAGTACATTTCGATGCCAATACTTTTGTACTTTTACTCAAATACATTTTGAATTCTGGACTTTTACTTGTAACGGAGTATTTTTATATTGCAGTCTTGGTACTTTCACTTAAGTAAAGAATTTGAGTACGTTTTCCACCACTGCTTGCGACATACCGCCACAGCTGTCGGAGGGGCCTCCCCTTAGCAGCTCACTGAGGCTGGGAAGGTATCGACCATTCCCCACGGGGCCAGACCTTGGCCCTCGCCTCGCTATAACACAACCAAAATAAATTGGGACTAAGGGCCCACATCGAGGGAGGCGACATGCCACAGTTGCATCCACCTGTGGCATGAGTGACAGTTATAATTGTTGACTCCCAGATCTTTGTATTTATTTATTTTTGTTTTTCTGCCTGTCTGCCTTGTTTCGTGTTCAGAATGAGATGAGATTAGCCGTCAGAGCTCAGAGGGAGAGCCTGTCAGCAGTGAAATGTGCTGAGATCTATTTCTGCATGTGTCATGCCCATTGCATCGTAATTTCTCTTCACTCAAAGTGTATTTTTATTATATCAATGTTTGGCAAGGGTTTGTTCCTTATTTTACATAATCTTCTCCACAAGGACGTTTGTTCAGCTCTTTTCTGAAGAGAGCTGCTATAGTACTGCAGTAACTCACTTGTTGCACATACACACAGTGAATGTGTGTATAGGGGAAATATTATTGTATTTATTGTTGCTTATCCTGCAATTTCATTATCCAACATCTGCTGCAACCTATGTTTGGCAATAGCCTGATTCATAGTTTGTCGTACAGCGCTGTCCACTGAATATAAGCGATCTACAAGCTATTGCGACAGTCATGACAGAAACTAAGCAAATGTCAGACATGCTTGGTTGTTTGAAATCATCCTCGCCCAAAGTTCCTCCTGGGTGAATGTCAGTTGTGTGAACGCCAGTCTCTTTGTGATGAAGCCGTGTGTGGTGTGATGATTACTGCTTTAATGAGGCAATCTGTTGGCACCCTCCAGGAGGAACTAGCACACAATGGATATACTGCTTACTAATGTAGCCCACATTGCCTTTCACCTAATGAAGGCTGAACACCACACCAAAAACATTTAAGAGTTCCAAAAGGGATTTTCATTAGGTGTACTTTGGTTCTGGGATCCACACACACAGCAAAATCCACAGAGTGTTAATTCAACTCTGAGTGGACATTCCCATTTTTAAGAATTTGTTTTTACCTCGAAGAGCGGCTGGTCTCTGAATAGACAGAGCACTAGTCGTCAACATATTCTCGACATGTTTTCGATCATTGGCTGTCCTTTAAGCCAATGGGGAGACATCCCATACTCTGAACGGCCTCGTCCTCCCATGCTATGGTATCATAATAGCGTTGCCAGATTCTGCGAGAGAAATAAGCAACCAGGTCTATGAAAACAACCTGCGCATACACGGAACACACGCGCGCACACACACACACACACACACACACACACACACACACACACACACACACACACACACACACACACACACACACACACACACACACACACACACACACACACACACACACACACACACACACACACACACACACACACACACACACACACACAGAAAAAGGATTGGATTCGGGGCAAAACAAAGTGTGCAGCTAGCTGGTACATGACGTGTCATGTCTTGTTTTTTACTGTGCACTAGTGGAGTGGCTCTTGTTGGTTCTGTTCTCAAAGCCTACAGAAATCACAAAAACATATTATAGTTATTGAGATGGATAATGAGTTAACCACCTTCAATGGCTGAGCTAAATAATGAAATCCCATTGACCTGCGGCCTCTACTGTATTGGCTGGCACTACCAGCTGTGGTGGCGAGGGTCTCCTATAAAGCGCTGCAAAACACTTTCTTTCCTTGCAGATGAGCCATAATTCACCAGTTAAGGGACCGCTCTCACCATGACATCCTTATCAATACAATACAATATTATCTCCTCTGGATACTATTTCCTGATTTCACTCTTGGACAAATTATTTTTTGTTACGCCATCATGCATCATATCCTCGACAGTTAGGGAACAGAAGCTTTCGCAAGCCAAGTAAAGGAACGTTCCCTTTTTTTAATCATGGATCCTCGGGCTTCGTTTACTGCGGCAGGCTGTTTTGAGTTTCATGAGCAGTTAGTTCCCTGTGCATAGCTGTGAAATGATGGAAACGCCCCAACCAAAGCATGTGTATTGGACACTGTGGTCTGGACACTGGGGGCAAACAACCATCATGAAGAGAATAGGATCCTTTAAGCAAGCTGAATTAAGCCAATGTAATGGTTCGTCATTCAGCTTCCCATTATCCCATGAGTCTTAATTGCATCTTTAGGCTTTCAATGGCAATCAGACCTGATTCCTACAGTATTTAGCTGCAAGGTGTGTTCCTCGTGCAGAATTTGTGATAGGCGACTAATTGGTACAGTCATTACAGTTCATTGCTTTTTCATTTGTCACCATCCTTATATAATGGCTTCCTGTGAAGATCACTGCATCCCGTTACAAGTTCAACATGCATGATAACTCTGCTGTGAACTCTCTCGCATTGAGCTCCAAGTCTGAAACAAGACCGATTCCAAGGTAGCTCCCCACTGCACCGACGTCGTCGTCGGTAAGTGTTGGAAAGCACCTGTGGTCGAAAATCTGTTGTCGAATGTGCAGTGTGCACGATGTCTTGTCAGGTCGTAAGTCATAGGGAAGCGGCAAAAGCCGACCAAACATGCTCGGTCGGCTACCTACAGCTACAGTACTGCCCGTCGGTGCAGCGGGGTGGTAAAGGCTCCGTAGAGAAGTAGACGTACATCTCGTCTGCTTCTGGTGCAGGGGAAAGCCTAGATAAGCGAGAGACATTGCCCGTTGCACATTTGAACTAGATACCATATTCTCAACTCTCAATTCCTATACCGATCAACTCCAAAGCGAAGCAGTATTACGACTAGCCTGGCGCAAAAATGCTATGTGTTTTTGCGCAAAAATGCATGCACACAACAAGGTGCCATATCGGCCAGCCGTTTTCAATAGTTTGTGCGGTGTTGCAACCAGAACTTTTGCATACCTGAAAATCCAACATCATTTGACGTCGGACCCGACTGCCAGTCTGTAGTAGTCTGAAGTAGTCTGTTTGGTGGAGAGCGACCTTAAAAGTCCCATAAGCGGCCCATACAGTAATGGCCACCCCAGGTACTAGATTACATTACTAACTTTCAAAAAACACATTAAAAAAGTGACAAACACACTCAACTACAACCTACATATTTGCCAGTTTTTCACTGGATATACTCTTCATTTTCATCCTTTTGTGGACGACGGATTCATTCCTTGAATATCCACAAAATCTACACCTGATGGAGACAGAAAAGGGTAATCCACGGGAAATGAAAAACGAAAAACACTCGGACTTCTACCTACTCGACGACACTACAGAATCAAAACATCTGGGGTTTGCGGCTGGAGCTCTCCATATGCTCCTATCCATGGACTCGACTAGAAAGTACGCGCCCCCGACAGGACGCATGGACCGAAGATTTTTAATCATTCTTTTTCTTCTCCTGTCGGGTGATATCCACGTTAATCCAGGCCCAGTTACCACCAGGCAAACTTCTGCCCGTCTGGCGAGAGAGGCAAACTTGGCCAACGAAGCTAGCGCTGCTAACGTTGCTATCGTTGCCAGCGACAACGTCGCACAACAACAACAACTCCACGCCGCTAGCTCTCGGTCTCAACAAGCCAACGCACCCTCGGACCACTACGACACCGCAGCCGTACTCGACGCACCACGACGCGCGACGGAGAGACGCTGCTCAACGGAAGAAACCTATCCACGGACACATCTGGCGTTTCCAGGCGGCACACGGACCAGGATGGACCCCCGTGGACACAGACGAAGGCCCCCCTCAACCCCCCATCCCCCCATCCCCCAAGCCCCACAGCTGGTTGCTTACCAACAAGAACCAGACGATGCCCAACCCCCCACCCCCCCCCCCAACCCCCACAGATGGCCGCGTACAGCGAAACAGAGGCTTTGATGGACGCTAACACCTCAACACCCCCCTCCCCCCCCGACACTGCTCCTCTCTGTGGACTCTCAGTGGACAGACATCTTTTCATTGAACAAATGAAAAAATCGTTTGGCGTTGGCTTGCACATGATACACCTCAATGTGAATTCCCTTGTAGGAGACAAGCTAACACAAATCAAGCAGATGTTTTATGATGGTAAGGTTGACATTTTAACTTTCTCTGAAACGAAACTTGATCATACGATAGATGATACTGATATTGAGATTGAAAACTACAAACTTTTCAGAAAAGATAGGAACAGAAACGGGGGCGGCGTATGCATGTATGTACACAAAGACAATGTCTGCATCCTTCGCGAAGACCTGAATGATGCAGACATTGAAGCTGTGTGGGTCGAGATCATTTTTGAAAATGCTAAACCTGTGCTAGTCGGTACCATATACAGACCTCCTAACCAGACTGATTTCTATGATAGACTTGATGAATGTTTAGCTAAAGTGGACAATGAGGAGACAGTACTTCTTGGTGACTTTAACACTGACATGCTCCGTAAGGAAGCGTCAGTGTTTAAGTCATTCAGGGGGTTTTGTATTCGGCACTCACTCCACCAGCTGATCACTCAGCCCACAAGGCTGTGTGTTTCCACTCAAACTATCATAGATCTCATTCTAACGACGGACAAGGACAAAATCCTCAATAGTGGTGTTTCTACCTGTGGCATATCTGATCATAACATGATCTTCTGCACCAGAAAGAAACGTAAACCTAAGACCGGTTACCACCAAACAGTCACGATCAGAGACCTCAAAAACTACAAGAGTGAGGACTTAGATCACAGACTGGAGGAACAGGATTGGTCCGACGTACTAAACAGCACACAGGTAGACGAATCTTGGCTTGGTTTCAAAACCAAATTCATTCAAATTTTGGACAGTGTGGCTCCCATGAAAACCATCAGGGTCAAAACCCGCTCGGTTCCATGGATGAATTCGGATATCCTTACTACCATGAAAGTCAGAGACAAAAAGTGTTCTGACTATCATAAAAGTAGGATCAAACTTGCCAAAAGCTTCAATAAAGGTCTCGAATCCCACATAGCGAAACTCAAAAAAGAGAAAAACATGCTAAGAAACAAGGTTAATGGCATGCTGTTGTTAGCAGAAAAAAGCTACCTCGATGGCAAAATTTAGGAAAATCAAAACAAACCACGTGAGCTCTGGAAGCTATTCAACAACCTACTAGGCTGCAGCAAGAAATTGAAAACCAGGTTTACAAACATAAACCTCAAGGTGAATGACACTCTCATTTCATCCAAACGGGAAGTGAGTAAAATCCTCAACATATTCTTCACGACCGAGTTCAGAGTTAGTTGAAAAACTACCCCCTCACTCTGGGAGTCATGGTGGAGAGTATGTTGATTCATTTTACGATAAACAGGGTGTACGCAAAGATAATTTTAAACTCTCCCCTGTGTCAACAGATGAGGTGTTTAAAAAATTGAGTGCACTCCAACAACACAGAGCCACAGGTCCCGACAACATCCCCGCTAAATTTCTAAAAGACTCAGCCGCCTCCATTGCCCCAATCATTACCCACATAATAAAACTCTCCATCATACAGGGACGGGTCCCTAACGACTTCAAAAAAGCAAGAGTGACCCCTCTGTACAAAAAAGGAAACCAATTAGACCCTGGCAACTACCGCCCTATTTCTATTCTTAGCTCCATCTCGAAAGTCATGGAAAAAATAGTCTATGAACAGGTTGATAAGTACCTTGCCGAAAAAAATCTAATTTACGAATTCCAATCTGGTTTCAGAACAAACCACTCCACTGACACATGCCTTCTCTATTTGAACGACTCTATCAAACAAGATGTCGACAAGGGCAAATATTGCGGCATGGTCATGCTGGACCTCCAGAAGGCTTTTGACACCGTTAATCACCCAATTATGATCAATAAGCTCAAAGCAATAGGCTTTGATGACACGTCGGTGAACTGGATGAGATCCTACCTGGAAGGGAGGGAGCAAGTGGTGGAAGTAAACGGCACCCAGTCCCCTCCCCTCCCAGTGACTTGTGGTGTTCCTCAAGGAAGCATACTAGGACCACTACTGTTCCTGATATATGTGAATGATATGTCCTCAGCTTGCGACTGCAAACTGTTCCTGTTCGCAGATGACTCGGCTCTGCTGGTCTCGGACAGGGACAGGCTGCAGGTTGAGAAAACTCTCAGCACTGAACTCAACAAGATCTGCATCTGGCTCTCCGACAACAAACTCTCATTACACCTGGGTAAAACTGAATCCATCCTCTTTGGGTCCAACCCTAACCTTAGAAAGGCTGAGAGTTTCACGATCAAAGTGGGTGAAAATGTTATCACAAGAAAGGAGGAAATTACCTACCTGGGTTCCATCTTGGAGGCAAACCTCTCAGGTGACAAAAACGCTGAAAAGACGATCAAAAAGGTCCACAAAATAACACGGAGGATGTGGAGGCTTGTTCGTAAAGTCAGTAAGAATACTCTGAAGATTCTTGTAGGGGCCCTCATACAAGGTCATTATGATTATGCATGCACTTCATGGTATCACAACACCTCCAAGGCCCTAAAAACAAGGCTCCAAACATCCCAAAACAAACTTGTAAGGCTACTTCTTGGCCTCAATTACAAAACCCATCTAACCCATGCCCATTTTGCTAGGCTTGGATGGCTTAGGGTTGAGGACAGAGTACAGCAACTTGCTATGGGCCTGGTCTTCAAGATACACCACAACATTGGGATCCCCCTGTATTTGTCAAAATACTAACAAAATGTTAATCAAGTCCATGATCATAACACCAGAGGCAGCTCCACAAACCATGTTCAACCCAGATTTGGCACAACAAAGGGAATGAACTCTTTCTCATGCTATTCATCTAAAATGTGGAATGCCCTACCAAAAGGAGTAAAGGAGTGTAAAACCCTACTCACTTTCAAAAATGCCCTAAAGATACACCTTCAGGAGGCTGCAATTCAAAAATGGCCCCTGTCCAAGTCCTAACCTACCCCATGTCCTAACCTAACCTACCCCCCCCCCCCCTCTCTTTCTTTTTGTACATATTTTTCACCCTTCATACTTCATACCAGTAACCTGTAAACTGATTGTATGACATTCTGTATAGTAGTGTGTATATCTGTCTGTCTCTTATATGTCAACATGATTTGTGTGCATGGGGATCTCATCTTAAACAAGCTACGTGCTTAACTGAGCTATCCAGTTTAGTAGACCTTGTATTGCGAATTTGTACTTCCATGTACTGTTATGTACTGCCATGTACTGTTCTCATGTCTGACTAAATAAAGTACATCAATCAATACAAAATTTTAGACAAATCCGACCCTACAGTACCTAACAATAGAAGCTGCAAGGACATACCTGCACTGTATGATTCTTTCTCATATTGAATACTGCTTTACGAACTGGTCTAATGCTGATTCAGCAGTCATCAAACCCATTGAACAGGTCTTCAAAAAAGCGATCAAGGTACTTGACAAAAAACCCAATTCATACCATCACTGTAATATCTTGGCTAAATACAACCTTTTAAGCTTTTCGAACTTTAAAAAGTTCAAGGATGCTTGCCTCATCTATAAATGCCTAAACGGCCTGCCCCCCCCTCCTCTTATGGAATTTATCCATAAGAAAGGGGTCATGGGCCATAGCACCAGGTCAATCTCAAGGGGAGACTGTGTGATTGTTTTCAGAGAAACCACCTTTAGTCAAAATACTCTCTCTATTAAAGGCTGCCAATACTGGAATCAGCTCCCTATCACACTGAGAGAGATCGCCACATTTGCAACCTTTAAACGTCACCTAAAACAATTGTTAAAGGATGATCAAACTTGCGAGCACCTCTAATCACGTCAGTCTTACTTGATATTTTACTTGTTTATATGTGAGTGTATCTATGTTTCTATGATCGTATTTTATGGTTATCCATTCATGCTTGGAATGACTGTTTTATCTCAATTATTTTTATTGTTATGTTGTTGTACTGGGGACTGCGGATGAAAAGTAGCTTCGGCTAATTCCGGCTAGTTTACACTACCTGCCATGTGTATATAACATTGTACAACATGTCCTTGTGTTCATGAACTGGCATTGTCCCGACCAAATAAACAAATAAATAAATAAATAAATACAGGATATCTTATGAGAGTATCGTATGAGAGTGTTATTTCATGGCATTCCGGCATTGGCCAGAGAAAGTGTCATGGGGTCACTCATCCGAAAATCTGTCTAGAGAGATTGCAAATGGATGAATTAACACTGAGGATTTTACTGTGTATAATATGTTCTCTTGAGGACGTTGGTGAGAATTTGTTGTTTGATTTGGCCCAGGTGTGACCAGAGACGATGGCGTTTCTACACGACACTGAGTTTGACATTTGACGATGATACACGACACAACATTTTAAAATAGTGAAAATAGCCGATTTACAAGCTCAAGGATCTTCAATTTTCACCACTTTTATGAAGTACGGCATTTACAACAAAACATAAAAGGTTGAAATATGGAGATGGAGGTTTCTGCCCGACGGAGTCGGCAACAATTTGCTATTCACACCCTACGGAGGTGTTCCGTCTGTAGATAGATAGATAGAATAGTCTCCACTCCTTGAGGTGTTTTTTGTCACTGTATACAGTATGTACAGTATATACAGTATGATATATGAACATACATGAAATTCGTCCTCTGCATTTACCCATCCTATAACAACTAGGAGAAGTGAGCAGCCATGGGTGGGATTCGCCTGTACACACATACAGTACATACACATAATGCTAATATATGCTTATTTGTTTTGGCACACATGCGTGCACAGACGCAAACAACCCACAAACACACACTCCATGTGTTTACATTTCTTATGTATGAATGTGTGTGTGTGTGTGTACGTACTGTACTGTGTGGCTGCAGAGATTCATACATACATTAAAATGTACAGAATTAATTTAGCAGATGCACATGCTATGTGGACATGAATGAGTCAGGCACCGAAGCACAGGATTGCATGCAAAGAAAGTACCCATGCAGCGTAGACAAATCTGCACACACATCCGCACACTCATGCACGCGAATGCGCACGCACACACACACACACGCATGCGCGCGCATGCACACACACGCGCACACACACTCGCAATGGAAACTAGCTGCAAGCTTTTCGCGCTATCCTGTGGATTATGGTGGGACGTTTGTTACAGATGTATGTATGTGGCATATGATTTTATTTCATGATCAATAAAGACAACACACACACACACACACACGCGCGCGCACACACACACGCACGCACACGCACACGCACACACACACACACACGTTTGTATACTCTATACATGTGAGGACATCAACCATTAAGGAAGGGGATTTTATTAATGCATTTAATGCAATGCCATTTTTAACCATAACTTGTCATAACCCTAGATTGACTATTTTCTAACTAAGAATAAATCAGGCGTAACTCCAACCCTAACCCCTAAGCCTAACCTATAAACGTCCAACCCCAACATTTGACCCTCACAAATATTGTAATAGGCTACAAGTACACATACAGTACGCGCGCATGCATACACGCACACACTCATAACATTTCCATGCAGATCTGACCTCGATCACAGGTTACCATGGTTACCATGGTTACCATACTGTAAGGCTCAGGCTCTGTAATTACAACCAACTGACAGCCTGTTTGATCAATAACTAAACGATAGTGTGCAGTTACACTTAAAAGCTCTTTCCCTTCTATAGCTATATGAAGTATTGATTGATTGTTTTTATTATGGACTTTAAAAGCAATCATTAACTACTTTAACCCTGACACCCTTACAGTATATATTAGTCATGTCATTACAGGCGAAGATATTCTACAGGCTAGATCTATAAGCTCAATGTGTGAGCAAATCTTGAAGACTTTTTAAGAAGAGTTTGGGCTAATATTTCGTCACCTTGCTAAACGAATGGCCCAAGTAATTTTTTTACGTTTTTCAGGAAAAATAAAAAACGATATGATATTTCTTAATTATTTCACCCAAAACGTTTATAACAAATTATGTCTATTAAAATAAAAAATAACACTGTCTGTCAGTTATGTAACATAAGAGATTTAAGTAGGTTTAAATAGGATTAAATCTGACTTATTTGGCCTATTTTGGCCTAAGTCACTCTAGGGAGTTTATACTAGAGGGCCATTATACTAAAAGGGGAGGGAACAGCATGATCCTTTTCAATTAGGAGCTAGGCGATTTTACCAGAGGTGGCCAGTGTCATGAAGAGCTGACTTAGGCAAAAATATAATTTTCCTCAAAAAATGACTTAGGCCATTAGTTTATCAAGGTGATGATTTGGGTCACTGTTTGGATTGTACTTATTGACCAATTTGCTGTTTTGCTGTTAGATGTAAACTGTGTGATGCCATTCGCTGCTTCAGTCGGCCATGTACAATACATTGAAATAATGGACAGTGCCTATGGACTGTTATATTTGGAACACAAAAACTACAGAACATACTGTAGATGCAGATTCATGGGCATAGAAGGACACACCCACACACACATGCAATGTATTTGATTTCTGATTTCTATGCTGCAGTGATATCCTGGACCACAATACAGTTAAGAATGCTTTGTCTTAAATCATGTGTCTGCATCCATTGACAACATACAGCACTTTGATATTTTATGTACTTAACATGCATTATGTGGTACACACACGGTGATGGATATTAATGCCACTCGCATCTGCACCTTCCATTACAAGGATGTACTGTACAGTCATCTATTTATTCATGCTCTCTTGATCTTGAAAGATAGATCTATATGCATTAATACAGGGAATACTGAATACTATTGCAAAGACCAATATAGAATAGCATGTCAAAGGTTGATGGCTCTTGCATATGTATTTAGTTATAGCTATATAGTTTCTGTCGTTACATGCCCCATAGTGTGTTTGTTTAACTTCTAAGGTAGTAATTAATAAAAAAAATGAAATTAATTAAAATAAAATAAAAACATGTATTAGTTTTACAGGACGGGCCTTAGATGCGAGAGGTGTCACAGTGGCACAGAGCAATGGCAACCCGAGGACCAGAAAAAAAGCCAGACTTGCCGTTTGATAAGCGGATTTGTGGCCATTTGTGTGTAGATGGACCTCGGAGTCACTCGGGGCTGACTTTGATGGCGGAGTCCAGTCATGCGGAATCTCATTTTATACACAGCGGTTCAGATATTTCAGCTCGCAGAGATGTCCATGGTCACTGCGCTTGTTAAAATAGCTCTGTGTACATTACAGTTTAATGTGATAGTCTATATTAGATAGACACTGAAACACTCTCTGCCAGCCATTCTGCCCTTTGGGAGAGTTCCAATTGCTTCAATCCCCTTGCAACAGTAACGCACAAGCAAAGTATATTACAGTATGAACATTATTGCAAATGTTGTATTTACACAGGGAGATGATGGGGGACAATAAGAGGTGCTCTAAAACACCTGTTTTCAACTCCCGAGTCAGAAGCACAGGAATCAGAAAACCAAATGACCCCTTAAAGCCATTTTTGAAATGGAACTTAAAACTTAAACCATGCTAATGAGAGAGGGAGGTACTGTAGATGCTAGGTTTGAGAGCACTGGAAAGTGTTACACAATGTCCTGAAGTCATTATGCAATTTGTTGCTATAGTCATAGATTGTGGACTTTCTCGTGACCGCGGTCACCACAGTACTTTTGGGGGCCATAAGCTACATTTCATTTTAATGGTTTAATGGGAAGTTATGAGGTTGGCTGTTGTAACAACACTGCTGATTTTTGCTGCAGTTATCACCCAACAACAGTCAAGAATTAGTTTTATTATTACTTCAGTAGTGAAACAAAACACTATGGGGCAGAAATGACAGAAATTAACAAAGCAGTTGTTAGTTTGCATGGCCTATGTGGACCAAATGATGAATGGGCTCAATTTTATTTGACTTTATTATTTTCTCATGCCCTCTCATCTTATATGCTCTTAATTGTATTGAGAGATCATATAATTTTCATGGGCTATGGGGTATGTTGCTTCTTTTTCATTCCTTTTTCTTTATTTTAGGACTGTGGGTCTATCATATTTTATAATGCTTTGGACTTTCAAGGGCTCTTCTAATTGCTGTACAAAATCCATACAAACCTTGCAGCATCTTACGTAATCATAATGTAACCAAAGAGAAAGTGCAATTAAACTAATACAAGAAGGTTAAGAACTAGTGTAGAAAATTAAGCATTGTGTTGGCTAAACATAATGCCTATAATACATACTCTATTGTACTCAATCGTATGTTTCCCGTGCCAGAAATAACTGATCTAAAGCACGCATTGTGATCTTATCAGTTATTTTCAGTGCGGGACACCATCTTACGATTAAGTACAAATCACGCTCAAGTTAAAAGAGCAGATGTCATTCACTGAAGAGATAAAAAGCCATACTGAGCGAGGGCCCACCTGGAGACACTGTGTAGGCACGGAGCACAAAGAGGCTTATAAGGAGGAGTATAAAAGACGCAGCGCTGCACTGCTTTTGACTGTACGCAATTGTAACATTTGATGTCAAACGATTGTCTAGCTTCCCCATCTGAAGACAGCTGACATTTCGTCTATATAGATTCCAGTAATTATATCCAGGAACATTTGCCTCGGTGCTTCAGTGCAGAGATGGCAGATTATGCTAAAAGACTTCTCCAAATATTATTTGGAAAGGTCACAGTCACAGCTGGATAAAGGCACTCTATATGGTGCGCAGCACATAGAGCAGCATCAAATGACAACCTATTCAGAGAGATTGCTACTGCTGGTGTGATAGCCGTGCCCACAGCCACACGTTTAAGCACACACCCACCAGTGCCACTACCACTTTTTCATTGATTTTAAAATACATAAAACACAACCAGTTTGTTTTGTTTAGAAATGTTTATTAAGAGTATGCACATTTTGTTTACACTTTGTAATTATTGTTTAAGTTATTGGTTTAAATTATGTTAATTAATTTCTCTTTGTTTTGAGTTATACCTGGCTGCTTCTTCCTGGAAGAAGATGGGGCTGAGGGTGTAGCCAGCTTTTATGCAGAGGCTAATCTAAGAACCATACCAAGAACTCTGATAAAGTGGGGATCAGGGTTTGTGTTAATGCCTAGTATTTATTGGTTTTGTCCACCAGTATATAAGTCTCCCTCATGTCTCATTCTGATAGGTCTGTTAGTTGCGTCTTGTTTTGTGATATTTTCAGTAACTTTGTGTTTTGTTGACCTCTTTTAAGGGCCCTATAACTTTCCCCAATAAGGTAAAACTGTCCAGGAAATCTTGGAGAATGCTTTTTCCTGAGTTATAGGTATGCATAAAAGAGCACAATCCAGGTTCCGTTGCTGAGGCCACTAATCTACCTGACATGTTTGTGGGTGCACAGAGAAAGGGGCAGCCATGGAGCTAGACCACATGGGAAGGGAAGGATAACTGTAAGCCAGCCCCTCAGTACCACCAAAGCCCAAACACAAGTGGGTAAGATTACCATGTGGGAGAGCCTGCCAACGAATATTTCCTCAAAGCCTCCTATCTATGTGGAATGGAAGGTCATACAAAACCAATGTGCCGCCAAAACTCATCCAAGTGGTCTGAAATATGTTTTGTGCCATGGAATGTGGAAACTGAAGTTAGAGTTGACCTATGTGCAAAGACTACTTCCATTGATATTAAAGGTCGGGTGATATGTTTTGGTTAAAAGGTTAACACTCTATACTGTGATAGTAATCATTGCTATAGCGTGTATGTTCAGTAAAAGGGGTCTCCCTGTCTCTTCAGCTCTTTAATAAACAGAAAATACGTGTTCAGGTGGGTTGCCAAATTCCAGTCAATCAGGAGAGAGTACCCATTTATCATCAATTTTACACTGTTCCATTTCCAATTTTGTCTGCTCATTTCTTTGTCATCACTTCCAATTTCACTTAATCTGTATCCTGTGTGAGTTCTCTCTCCTGATTGGCTAAAATTGGTGTCCTGACCTGAAAATGCATTTTCAGTTTACTAAAGAGCTGGAGGGACAGTGCTACTGAACAAACACTCTAGCAATAATTACTATGACAATAGGCTATAGATATATTTAACACTTATCGCAACCAAATAACATCGCTTATTCTACCTTTAATGGTAAAAGCCCTAAAAGTGAACTTCAAAAGAACACTCAAAAGAGCACTCACAAGTTGAACGTCACTTCAAATTTTTATGTTTTTAATTTGCCGCAGCAGCAGTCACAGGACACAAACGAATGTGTTATGACCCGTAGGCCTTCGTCACTGTATAAACCACCTAGGCGGAAGTGACCTATACATAGTGTTTACAGGCATCATTTATTATGCAAATCACATGATTACAATTTCAACCATTAATACCTATCAGGATACATTGTAATCAAAATCAAATCAAATTCCACCAGAATCCTGCAGCTAAAGGCACTCATTGATTCAAGCTGTGACCAGACCTTAGTACAGACATTTTGTACAGCTAAATATTATCAACACTACAGAGAGTGACTACCCCTGTTTGCTGTGTGCATGGAGATGAAAATTCATATCCAACAGCAGATATGTACGTACATCAAGGTACAAGGGAAGACCTCTCCCCTAAATGTTTGTATAGATAATCTACCATTCCCTGCTGTGCTCGGTCGAGACCTGCCTGTGTTGGTTGACTTATTCCGTCTTATGTCTGTCTCTTTGTTGTTTACAGGAAGTACTTTGGCAGTAGTGTCTCTCTAGGTTAATACAGGAAGTTTGGCCTTGACTGGAACGCTCTCTGTGTGTGTGTGTGTGTGTGTGTGTGTGTGTGTGTGTGTGTGTGTGTGTGTGTGTGTGTGTGTGTGTGTGTGTGTGTGTGTGTGTGTGTGTGTGTGTGTGTGTGTGTGTGTGTGTGTGTGTGTGTGTGTGTGTGTGTGTGCTCGTGCTCGTGCGTTGCGGACAGGAGGTAGAGAGGTTATACTGTAACAGGTTATAACAACACACAGTCAGAGTCTTTCTTTCTTCCTCTTCTGGTTCCCTCCCGCTGGCCTGACACCTGACCTCTAACCTGTTGTGTGTGTGATTGTGGTCCCTGTTGTTGTTGCTGTAGCTGTCTTGCTAATGCCAGGTCGCTCAATGGAACAGAGGTCACTTCCTGTGTCTCCTGAAGGGACAGGGCTACCGCGTAGTCCTGATCCATCTGTGTCTGTTGTTGATACGGTGTGTGCTTGATATGTTTGTCAGGTGCGATCTGAGGAGGATTACATAGTCTGAACTCGGAGTCACAGAAGTTCCCATCCCCCTCCACATTGTGGAGAGACTCCCAAACCAAGTGCTCCTCATTCAGGAAGCCCTGGTCCGTTACTAACTGATACAAATGTCCTTGATGTTTGATCATGGTACTGAAGTGGTTGTTTCTGAAGAACACACAGATCTCTCCCTCTCTGGCTGAGGTGTTCAGCTCCCATAGACCGTGGTACGACAGCTGAGTGGCTGTCGACTCCAGAAACTGTTCTGCTATTAGGCCTTCTCTAACTCTGTTACTGTCAGTTGATTGTTTGTAGTCAATGATTTTCTCCACCAGTTGGTTGTAACTCAACTTCCCTACTGCTGAAACTATCTCTGGGCTCTGTGGGTCGAGCAGCCAGCCGTGGTACAATGCAATGTCCAGCAGGTCAAACACGATGAGCTCTGAAGTGTATTCAAAGTCTGACACCCCTGAGAAACCGATGTTTACATCCAGACCTGTAGAGAGTTTAGGAAGGACGGCCATCGCATCACTCATGTTCTGCTGGAAGTTGAGCTCCATTCCTTCTGCGTTCTCTCTGGGTGTGACAGACAACACACTCTCTCCAAGGTGAGCCATCAGGTCTTCAGTGGTGACGACTTCAGTCTGAGGTGGGAGTACTGCCTTCCATCGTAGGAACAGGGTGTTCATTATAGCCAGTAGAGGACAGGGTCCATTCTGACTCTGGGTGATGATGGGAGTTCTTTTCTCTTTCCATGTGATCCACTTCACCATGTAATAGGCCGGAATGCACGGCTCCATCTCCAGCACTGCAGCACCAGCAGCAGTCACAGTGGTAGCAGCGCCCCCATCAGCAGCAGGAGTGGCTCCCGTCACCTCTTCCTCCGCTCTCATACCGGGAGACCTTCCCTCTTGTCCCACAGCTGGGCAAGATGTTGACAGAGCCTCATCCACAACCAGGGAGTTTCCTGTGGCTGAGTTCACATCCGACAGCTCCCGGCTGGCGATAGAGAGGGAGGCAGAGTCTATGGAGTGACCCTGGTCCACAGAGGAGTTCTCCATCTCATGGTCCACACCTGTCTCTGCGTCTGTATCAGTTTTCAACGGAACAGACAAACCGTCTTCTGTAGTGGTGACTGGAATTGTTCCCTTCTTCGACAACAGCATTGCTTCTGGCATGGGTTGTGTTGCTTCCTGTGTTGTGGCACCGTTGGCAGGCGGAGGATTGTCGGAGTCAGAGTATTCAACTCCTACACCTGACAGTTCGCCTACCTTGTGGCTCGGCCCCTCCATTGCAATGGCAACAGAGGGTGGGTCAAGGTCTTCTGAAGCATTCTCTGCCGGTGAAGAGTCTTCCTGTTTGTCTGAGATCAGCAGAGCCACTCCCTGGGGCTCTGTACTGGAATCAGTCATAGCTGAAAAAGTATTAGCCTCCACCTTAGTTCTTGGATGAATATTGGCAACTGAAGTGAGGCCTTAGTTGCCTATGAACACTATACTAGAGTCTATCTCTGATACTGTACAAGTATACAAAAAATAAACAATATGTAATAAACAATGTCTTCACACAGAGCAGGATGATTATCTGGCTACAAATAGAAGACTGGCGATGATGTAGCTCCAGTGTGGATCTCTAACTCCATGTGATCAGCCTGTGACATCAATCATCATGGCATCAGACGTCTATGATGTGTCTATGACGTATGACACCAAATTTGGGCAAGGTTTCACCGCGATCACAGCCCCTATGACTTTAAAGAGGTGGTGGCATGGTTTTGCACTTTTTCTGTTTTTCATGTGTCTATGAGGTAGATAGAACTTCATTAAGCCCCCTGGTGGTGTTTTTATGGTGTTTTATGTCTTCTCTGACTATTTTGAGTTTCTACCTGGAGGCTGAAACCTTGAGGGTCAAACGTGCCAATAGAGAAACAGCGCTTTAGTGACATAGTAAAAACATACCCTCCCCCTCATTATCATAACACAACAGGTGTGGGCATGAGGAGGAGGAGGGACTAGGACAGGTGGGTGGTGCTAAGGTGGTGGAGGAGGTGCTAAGGTGAGAACCAGGTATACTTAATGAACTGGAGGCGTGTCCACATAAAAACATAATTTTAACCATTTCTGTACACCTTTTTGAAAAAAATCTTCCTCCTAGTATAACCATAATACCTGATGATTATGTTTTGGGGGGGGGGGTCACTGAAAATCATGGCACCCCGTCTTTAACATTATAAAATTAAATATTTCAAAAAGTGTAAAACGTGAAAAAATATGAGTGGAGGTACTTCTGTGGTCTACTGTGATTGTGGTCCCTGTGATTGTGGTTCCTGTGATTGTGGTTCCTGTGATTGTGGTTCCTGATGTTGTTGTTGTTGTTGTTGTTGTTGTTGTTGACGATATTCTTCCTCCTGTAGCTGTCTTGCTAGCTCCAGGTCGCTCAATGGATCAGAGGTCACTTCCTGTGTCTGCTGAAGGGACATGGCTACCAGGTAGTCCTGATCGATCTGTCTCTGTTGTTGCTGCAGGGTATCTTTGGTGTGCGTGTCAGACTCTCTCTCAGGAGGACGACACAGTCTGAACTCTGAGTCACAGAAGTTCCCATCACCTTCCACATTGTGGAGAGACTCCCAAACCAATTGCTCCTCATGCAGGAAGCCCTGGTCCGTTACCAACAGGTACAAATGTCCCTGATGTTTTATCATGGTACTGACATGGTTGTTTCTGAAAAACACACAGATCTCTCCCTCTCTGGCTGAGGAGTTCAGCTCACGTAGACCGTAGTACGACAACTGAGTGGCTGTGGTCTCCAGAAACTTCTCTGCTATCAGACCTTCTCTAACTCTGTTACTGTCTGTTGAATGCTTGCAGTCAATGATTTTCTCCACCAGTTGGTTGTAACTCAACTTCCCTACTGCTGAAACCATCTCTGGGCTCTGTGGGTCGAGCAGCCAGCCGTGGTACAATGCAATGACCAGCAGGTCAAACACGATGAGCTCTGGAGTGTATTCAAAGTCTGACACCCCTGAGAAGCTGATGTTTACATCCAGACCTGTAGAGAGTTTAGGAAGGACAGCCATCGCATCACTCATGTTCTGCTGGAAGTTGAGCTCCATTCCTTCTGCGTTCTCTCTGGGTGTGACAGACAACACACATGCTACCAGTTGCTCCATCAGGTCTTCAGTGGAGACGACTTCAGTCTCAGGTGGGAGTACGGCCTTCCATCGTAGGAACAGGGTGTTCATTATAGCCAGTAGAGGACAGGGTCCATTCTGACTCTGGGTGATGATAGGAGTTTTTTTCTCTTTCCATGTGATCCACTTCACCATGTAATAGGCCGGCATGCACGGCTCCATCTTCAAAGCAGCACCAGCAGCAGCGCCCCCATCAGCAGCAGTAGCACCCATAACCTCCTCCTCCGCTCTCAGACTGGGAGATCTTCCCTCTGCCCCCACTGTAGGGCAAGATGTTGATTGGGCTTCATCCACAACCAGGGAGTTTCCTGTGGCTATGTTCCCATCCGACAGCTCCAGGCTTGGGATAGAGAGGGAGGCAGAGTCTGTGGAGTGTCCCTGGTCCACCTCCATGTCCTGGTCGACATCTGTTTCTGTGTCAATCTTCATCTGGCTCAGCAGGATGGACAAACTCTCTTCGGTGGTGGCGACCAGCACCGTTCCATTCTCCAACAAAGGCATTGCTTCTGGCATGGGTTGTGTTACTTCCTGTATTGTGGCAGCTTTGGTAGGCAGAGGATTGTTGATGTCGGAGTCTCCAACTCCTAAGTTGTGGCTCTGCTCCTCCATTGCTATGGAAAGAGACAGTGGTTCAAGGTCTTTTGAAGCGTTGTCTGACAAAGACAACGCTTGTCTCAGGTGTCTACACACCTGAGACAAGAGCAGGACAATTATCTGGATACAAATAGAAAACTGCCAATGATGTGGCTCCAGTGTGGATGTCAGATTTCATGTGACCAGCCTATGTCGTCTATGACGTATCTATGGCGTATGACTCTTGGGCAAGGTTCCAGAATGATCACAACCCCTTTGACTTCCATTATAAAATTTTTTGCAAATATTTCAAAAACTATAAAACATAACGTGAAAGCATTCTGTGGTCTACTGGCAGAATGCAAACAAACTTGGCACTGATTGGTCAAGTGGTTTATGAGATTACTTCTGGACAGACAGACACACACACACTGACCCTGTCATAGCCGGCTAGCCTCTTGCCTCTTAAAACTGAAATTACCAAAAGGTCAGTGCACACTTTTAGAAGGTGCTGGTCAATCCGGGTTTTTGTTTTAAGTTTGTTGGCCGAGCAGGGCACTTTCAAAAGTTAAGAATTGTTTATCTTATTATCACAAATTACGACCGTAGACAAATGCAGAGATGCACGTCTGAGTGGATGGTCTCACTCGACCCCTTTACCTCTTCTGCCTAAAAGAAAAAGCCAAAAGCAAATGCAATTTTTCTTGTTACTCGACATCTATTCCCTACACCCTATATAATAACACGTTTTAATTGTGTGACAGTGACAGCGACCGAAGTGTCCGAACTCTGAAATTGTTTTTTTATTTTGTCGATGAGTTCAATAGTCCTCTACAACTGACTCCCTATATAGGGAGTAGTGAGGGAGTAGTGAATGAGTGACTGAATTAAGACATAACCTTGGACTTCTTAAGATGTTTTGGCTGTAGAGAACACAAATAAAGCTATAACATATCTCAAGTAACAACTACATGTGAATGTAATGCACATGTAAGCGCTTTGGATAAAGGCGCTATATAAATTCACCTGTTCTTTTTTTACTTTTTGCCAGACCAGAGAGGGTCGGCCTACATGAGGCTTTGTCCCCCTTTCGTCCATACATGGGCATAAAAGTCTGTCCACTTTGTGGAAAAGTCTGTCCCCCTTTCATCCATACATGGGTATAAAAGGGACCTCTGAATTTTGTCCCCCTTTCGTCCATACATGAAAGGGAAAAATAAAAGGGAATTTATTCTGGGTCTGGCAGAACCAGGTCTCCTGGTCTTGTTTACTTAAATAACAATTTACTAATTAAAACCAGATGGGGTCTAATAACTAATAACGGCATGGCTCCAATGTGGATCTCAAACTGTGGCCAGTCTATGACGTCAGTCACCTATCATTCAGGTTTCCTTTATATATATATATATATATATATATATATATATATATATATATATTATATATATAATAGAGGTTCATCACACCTACGTTGCACCGCCCATCCAACCAATATGCCCATATACGGAGATCGCTGATGTCATTGATATATGTCCATATAGAGCGTGCCAACGTGTCGTCACCACGTCCTTTATAATTGTGAATATTTGGACATTTGCTTTGATGGTATTGAGAGAGTGGGGAAGTAAGAATGGAAAGTGCCATTAAGCAAAATGCCAAGAAAAGACACCTCAATGCAGAGGATTGTGGCAGTTTTGGGAGAAGTCCAGAAGGCACCGATGTCCTCACCCAGACCAATAATCTTTCCCACAGGAACAGCAATTATGATCCCGAGAGAGGACACTATTCCAGGACACACTCAAAGAAGCTGAAACTTGAGGGTCCTGATGAACAGCAAAGAGGTATCATTGACTTCTTTTCTGTGACAAATGTAATTAGTTCCAGCCCAAAGAAGTCTCTCCAGCAGTGCACCGCTTCACAATCACAAGGACTTGGAAGAGAGGTCACTCCTAAAAATGAGCTAAAGGTGGAGGACGAAGAGGATGTTGGTGATGGTGTCAGACTGCTAGCCACACCACTAAAGGACGAGAAGGAAATTGACTATTTAGAAGGGATGACAGCGGAAATGTTCGGGGACGATGACGAGTTTGAGCGATGGTACGATGGCAATGGCGTGTTGACTTTGAGCCACGAAAACGCCAACCAGGCAGAAAGAGAAGTGGAGCAATACAAGGTGGGCACGGATAAAAACAATAATGATGTCAATATTTTAGGTACACCATTAAAGGACGAGGAGGAAATTGACTATTTAGAAGGGATGACAGTCGAAATGTTTCAGGACGATGACGAGTTTGATCGATGGTGCAATGGCGATGGTGTCCTGACTTTGAGCCAAGAAAACACCAAAGGGGTAAATGGAGAAGAACTTGAACAATACAAGGTGGGCAAAGATAAAGATGATGATGATTATGTCAATCTGTTAGCCACACCACAAAAGGACGACAAGGAAATTGACTATTTAGAAGGGATGAAAGTGGAAATGTTCGTGGACTATGACGAGTTTGAGCGCTGCAATAGTGTCTTGACTTTGAGCCACACAAATGCCAGCCAGGTAGAAAGCGAAGAATTGGAGCAATACAAGGATAAAGATTATGTTAATCTTCCAACCACACCATTGAAGGATGAGGAGGAAATTGACTATTTAGAAGGGATGACAGCGGAAATGTTCGGGGACGATGACGAGTTTGAGTGCTGCAATAGTGTCTTGACTTTGAGCCACACAAATGCCAGCCAGGTAGAAAGCGAAGAATTGGAGCAATACAAGGATAAAGATTATGTTAATCTTCCAACCACACCATTGAAGGATGAGGAGGAAATTGACTATTTAGAAGGGATGACAACGGAAATGTTTGGGGATAACGAGTTAGAGCGATGTTGCGATGACCATGGCGATGGTGTCTTGACTTTGAGCCAAGAAAACGCCAGCCAAATAGAAAGAGAAGAATTGGAACAATACGAGGTGCAGCAGATGAAAGAGCCCCAGGACTGTGCAAAGGATCTGACAGTGGAGGTCCCTGCCAGGGACCTGTACCACCACACCGCCCATGACATAATCCAGGAAGACCCCACATTTGTTCCCCGGAAGAAGCGGTATGATCGGTATCTGATGGGAGAGAAAGATACAATTGACGCTGTCAGGACTGTTTTTGAAGAAAGTGGCATACTTCTAGAATCGAATGACACACAACAGAGTGTGTGTCAACTTGTCATTTTGATGGCTCAACACGAGCCTGGTGAGAGGGTGAGGCCTGAAGATGTTCTACAGTGTGTTAGGAAACATAATCTATTTCCCCAGACCGAGGCCTGCCTCATGGTCAGATTTGAAAAAATCCAAGACAGCGCTCCTAATGCCTATGCAGCAATGGCTTTGATTTTGCTGCTGAGTGAAACGGTTAAGGACGTGCAGGCACTGGTGTCTCATCTCCAGGGCACCATGACTCACAGGGCCACAACAGAGTTCCTGTATGAGATGGCCACATTCCTGCTTGCCATGGATAGAAACGGTATCTGGATCAGTAACAGGTTGCACTACAATATTTATCATGTGCTTTATCTGATGAGGAATTCGCCCACTCAAATTCACGCCAATCACAGCGGGCCACAGATTCACATGACCGATGAGCAACATAAGATCCTGAGTCATGACATCAGCAACAACCACGTGGTCAAGATCATTGCCTTTGCAGGTACGGGAAAGACCTCCATCTTGGTGAGGTACGCCCAAAAATGGCGAGACCGCCGTTTCCTCTACGTGGCCTTCAACAGGTCAGTGGCCACTGCAGTGTGTTTCCCCAACCATGTTGTCTGCAGGACTATCCACTCCATGGCATTCCATGCACTTGATGTTGGCAGAAAGTACAAAAAGAAACTGAGCTCCAACCTTAAGGCATTGCATATCACCCAGGTCCTGCCCAAAGGCCGCAGTGGCTTTGCCCACGCCAAGGTTGTGACTTTGACTCTCAATGCCTACATGGCCTCAGCGGACCAATGCATCACCACCAGCCATGTCCCCGAAACCTACAAAAACAACAAGGGAGTCATAGTAAACCTAGACCAAGAGAAAAAGAGGGAATATGTGATGGATGCGCAGAATATCTGGAACAAAATGAAAGATCCCAACGAAAGGAGGTACTTCATGACTCATGACGGTTACCTGAAGTTGTGGCAACTCGAGAAACCATGTCTGTCTGAGGACTTTGATGTCATTTTCTTAGATGAGGCACAGGACTGCACTCCAGTCATCATGGACATCCTGCTGTCTCAGCGCTGTGGGAAGATACTGGTTGGAGATCCCCACCAGCAGATCTACTCCTTCCGGGGGGCAGTCAACGCACTGCACATTGTGCACCACACACACCTTTACTACCTCACACAGAGCTTTAGGTTTGGTGCTGAGATTGCCTACATAGGCGCCACCATTCTTCAAGTGTGCAAGAATGTCAAGGAGATTCTAGTGGGAGGAAACCAGCCGGGTCACTTTTGTGACAAGAGCACGGACCCATTTGTCATGTCTGTGCGGGGAAAGACAGCCATTTTGGCTCGCAGTAATGTCGGTGTGTTCAGCGAAGCTGTGCGGCTCACAGATGCCAACCCGTGCTGCAGGATTCACTTTGTTGGAGGAATTGAATTAACACTGAGGCAAATTCTGGATATATGGCACCTGATGCTGTCAGGCGGCACAAACACAAAACCCATAGCCATTAAAGACCGCTTCATCCGTAGCATATGTCTTCAGGCCAAGGGGTTTCTTGGCCTGAAGATGTATGCCTCAGAGACTGAGGACCATGAGCTAGAGGCCAAATTGGCTCTAGTGGAAAAGTACCCCACCCGCATCCCCGAACTGGTAGAACGCCTTAACAGATGTTTTGAGAGTGACATACGTAACGCAGACTTCATACTGGGAACAGTCCACAAGGCCAAAGGTCTGGAGTTTGACACTGTGATCATCACAGATGACTTTGACATGGTCCCCTGTGCCAGACACAACCTTAGGCGAATGAACGACTTCTCATGGAATAGGATTCCAGAGGATGAGTGGAACTTGCTCTATGTGGCAGTGACCCGGGCCAAGAATTCCCTGATTTTCAACAAGACAGTCTGCAACATTCTCACTCAGGCTGGGGAGTACTTCCTGAAGCCAGAAATGATCAGCTCTGTGACGGAAGAGGGCCAGCCTCCACAATGCTCCGTCCGAGAATGTGGAAACTTTATCATGACCGATTCAGCGTTTGCCATGTGCAAACGGCCAATGAGATATATGGACAGTATTGACCATGGAGGCCCACTGTGTGAGAGGTGTGTGTGGCAGCGCATTGGCCCAACCGCATTCCTGCAGACAGACAAGATATTCAACCAGCCTGAAACACAAGAGCAACTGTACTGTAGATACCCGTCTACTACGCATCTCTCCACTAGTAAAATGTTGACAAGTTGGTCAACATCTGAATGAACAGATTCATAACCGATTCCAACCCTGTGAGTGTCTCTGGCATGATTTCCTCTTTTTCTTCCGTAATGGCATGGCATTTAACACTTTGATTGATTGATTGATTGAATATTTTATTAGCAAAAAAATTAAAACAGCACAGTTATATTTAAAATACTTTGTCTAAAATGTCCGTTCATAAAAGTCCTTGCGGTAATGAGGTCCTTGGTATTCAATTCATAGACATATATATTGTGGCACCACAGTTCAAATATCAACACAGAGGACAAAACCTTTGCCACTGCCAACGGGATGGTGCTTGAGGTGGTCAAGGACCAAGAAATATCTTGGTGCATGAACTGCTTCCACTGAACAGAAGAGGTGGCTATTCATGGCTACAATGTTGTCAGTATAGCTGTACGGGGCGAGAGATGGATGCTCACAGTACAGCAGGGAAATGAGGCCCTGAATGGCCTCTACACAAGAATGCTACGAATGGCAGTTGGTGACACATGGGTGGACCACATCAGACAAATGGACCTCTACGGCTGGCTGGGCACTGCGCAGGCACCCATAACTGATGGCAAGCAAACTGACACTGTGGGAGCCAACACAGGGCACAGCTAGGTGGCGCACTACCTACGTAGACACTCTGCCACGTGACAGTGACGCTTACAACACTTCAGAGCTCAAGACCCTGATGCTAGACAGGAGGGTTGGAGTGCAACGATTCAGGAGTCCCAAGTTGGTGTTGGCTAGTCTGGACTCTTGCATCGCATAGCATAGCTAGCATGACTTTAGGTTGTATGTAAGCACAGTCGCAGTATGATAATTACATATTTTTTAGTGGTGTAGCCGCTCCTATAAGTGAGCCGCTCCTATAAGTGAGCTTCCATCACTGATGACCACTGTTGTTTCTAAATAACACCGCTCACTTCACACTGGGTGTGATTTTTTATGTTACATTTAAGTTAAGGAAGTTATTTCAAATTGACTGTTGGCATTCCTGCAGATATTTTACATAAATAATGTAGCTTTAAAACTGTTAGCTTTACACTTGATTGTTGGTTGTCAAGTAGTTTCTTTAGCCAACTTTGATCCATTGATCAGCAAATGAGTAAACTGAAGTGAAGTGACAATCTTTTCTTAAACCACGACGTCAGTCATCTACATAGTCAGACCACTGTACAGTATGCCATATATATGACGTATGACAGAGAATAGGCTAACATTGTTTACAGCCATTTGCAGATTCTTTACTCCGACGTCCTTCACTATTCACCTGTATAACATATGACATATGCAGGGGCATGAATCTGTTTTGCATGCATGTTGGGAATCTCTGTTCTAAATGTATTGCGTGTCTGGGACCATCTCAGATTTGTCCCTAATATGCAAGCCTTTATTCCTTGAAATAACACAATAAGTGAGTGGCTATAGCAAGTAGGAGGAAGACCTGCAGGCCTCTGATAACAGGGGGGGTAAATTGGCTTGGTTAAAAGGAGTTAATTAAATTTACAGGCATGGATGTTTTAAGATAGTCCCCGGGACAGATGGCTGGGACTTTGATTGATGGCTTTTACTGAATCTGTAATGATTACCATTCCTTTGAAAGACCTAATGTGTACACTAAAGGTAATGAAGGGCTTCCCTGCCACTAAAATCTGGGACATGAGATTAAAGGTATACATTTATCTCTAAAATTGATCAATAGCTGTTGGTGCAAACAAGAGACAAAAGCCAGCCTGTCAGCCAGATTACTGACTTGTCTGTCGGTCGGTATGTATATCAAACTAAAAAAGGGGTGCTCAGCCAGGCTGGCGGAAATAGTGGAAGCTGCAGGGGAATTTAGTGTTTCTACGACATAGGTTCAACTTTTTGCATTTGTGGAGCCCCCTATGGGCAGACGTAAAGTGCTTTTGGAGGTGTGGCCTATAGAGGTAACTGAACATGTGATTCCAATTTGGGGTTGATTGGATGGTTCATGACGTGTAGTGTGTTTTGTAAGAAATATGCCCCTCCCACTAAATTTGGAAGCCAGTTACAGGCTAACTATATGGAATATCAAAAACTGGTTTGACGCTCATTGTCACATGACTCCCTATGTACTTAAGTTGGTGAAAGAAAAATACAATCATGTTTCTGCAAACAGTGACATTAGCATTTGTCGCACCCCCTATGGGTGTAAGTGAAATTGCTTTGGGCTCTGCATTGTTTAGAGGCCCTCAATATCTTATTCAAATCTGGGGTCAATCGGAAGATACAGTAAGTGCATGATTTTGGATAAATAAAAATAAAACTAATATGCCCCTCCCACAATTTTGGAAGGTAATTATAACCAATTGGAATGTAATATGACACATTGGTATGATACAGTGCATGTGTATCACATAACTCAGAGATCATGTCATGTGTAGCGATTTGTGTGAGTTTTGGATATTGTTTAGAACAAATTGCAAAATGGCAGTACATTTTGATTGTTGATTGAGTTAGGCTAAAACGTAAATTGGTCCACCCGTTTGTGTGATTAGCCAGACAATTAGCCATTAGACAGACAGACACACAGACAGACACACACACACGCACACACACACACACACACACACACACACACACACACACACACACACACACACACACACACACACACACACACACACACACACACACACACACACACACACACACACACACACACAGGTATAATCTCCGCCTGCAGGCCTTGAGGCCTGGCAGAGATAACAACTGACATAAGAGATCAAAGCACAAGCGTGAGAACTCTTCTAGATCAAAATGACATTAAATTCAGCTCACTTCAGTACAGACAGTTCTCTGACAGGAGTCCGGCCTTCAACCCCAGGCCTCCAACCTAGGGCTAAATTGAAGCGTTACAGGAACAAAAAAAAAACCCCAGGGGTAAGTGACCCTGTTGATAACTGGGGGCAGTTATCAACAGGGTCACTTACCCCTGACTGGCTCAGGGGCAGAACAATCTGGCCTCAATAACAACAGGTATATTCTTCCTCCGTCGGGACGGGTCCAGTACTTCAATTGCATCGTCTTTGACTGTCACCTTATATTGAACAATACAGCTTACAAGACACAGCGGGTCGTCTACAATGAGAAGAACCATAAAGAGGGAGATAATTCCTGTGCTTTAAAGTACGTGCCTTCAGAAATAAGCTTTCCATTTCCAAGCCGTCTGGCTTTGTGCTCTGTAATAGTACTATAGCTAATACAACTGTGGCTCTTTCATTGGACTCCAGCTCCCCTCTGCAAAGTGACACATACTCACCAAGAGTCAACCTGGTAGAAATTCTTCACCATTTATTGAGCTCCTGACATCCATTACTCTGACAGTGACTCTCAACCCTTCCAAGGACCCACAGTTACACTGTAGATATGCATGAGGTCACGGATCACCAATCTACACTGTAAAATATTCTGTGATCACTTAACTCTGAGTGTGTACAAAGGGAACCCAGTTCCATTTGGTTTCATTTGTACACTCTCTGAGTTAACACAGACCCCCGGTCTGTGTTAACTTACGGGTCTGAGACCCGTAAGGATCCATCTGGACCCCTGGTGGTCCCCAGACATCATGTTGAGAACCAGTGCTTTTTGATCGGCTATACCAGGGAGATTCAAATTCTGATTGAACTCAAATTAATTAATAGCCGGAATCTCTGAGAAAAGAGTGGTGATGATGATGATAATAATGATGGCATCGATGATTATATTGACGATGATGTTGATAACCCAATTAGTGGGCATCTTGTCTCGCAGCATGCCTAAATTAGATACACTGTCAAGCCAATTAAGAGAGTGACTAAAGCTTTGCAAGTGATTTAAGTGATGTACTGTACTGCAGTGGCGTGTGTTATGAAGCATTGTTTCTAATGGTGACCAGTGACCTTCTTTGGGTCCTTGTCATTTCTGTCCCCTAAACAGGCTCACCTTCTGTTAGCGACGCTACTTTCTTTTATGATTCATGCTGAGAAGCCACTTTCTTACATAGGATAGAACATAACAATGATGTTCTTGCTACCAGAATTAGCATGCAACACTGCACTTGGCGTACCGCCTTGATGAAGATTTTAAGCTACGCTAGCGGTCCCTATCTGCGTGTTCCAACATACCACCTACAGAGGTCTCACAGCCTTTGACCAACAAAGAAATCTTTTGTTGGCCGCATTATGTAAATGGAATTCATATAGGCCTACTGGGGTTTGGGAGTGCAATGGCATTTGCACTCAGTAGGGACAAACTATACATTTCCTGGTGAAATTTAAACTTGTATTTACACTATGATGTTCATGGCTACTTTTGACCACTTATCCTCTATTGACAGTATGGAAATACTATGTTTTGCGGGGAACATAGAGTTCCCCGCAAAAAAGTCTCTCAGGCCAGGAGCAATAAAAATAGGTCACTGACGTGAGTCCGACCTGTTTATGCATGCATGAGCATTGAAATGTTAAACTAATCGGCTCATACAAAGTGGGCAAAGAATTTCTCTGTGCAGTTGTTCTTCCCTTATATCTGACTTCTGCTGCAATGTGCTTTGAAGTTCCCTGTAAAAAGCCTACAAGCTATGGGTTACAACTTTAAACTCCACAGTCCTCACTCACAAGGTTGTTATTTCTGAGTCAGCTAAAAGTTGACGGTGCAACAGTTAATCGAACATATCGATTTAATCCATTATACAAATCATCGTTTTTAATTCACAAAAATATTGAAAGTAGTACATCTATGCACAAGCTCATAACCAGATCGGCTATTTTAGCTTTTTTTGTTCAACACCTTTGTATGGTAAAGTATAAAATAGGTCTAAAGTGGTTAATCAGACTAATCGATTTAGGTGATTTTGTTGAAATATCCATAAAAAAACATAATAATAATAATAATAAAAACATTATTATTATTTTTTATTTGATTAATAAAATATTCATCTATAGAATAATCAATTGTTACAGCCCTAAAACAAAGCATCAGATGGAACTGTTATCTCAGAGACAACACCACCTCACAGGACTGTTGAATATTGAATATTTTTTGCATTAGCTAACTTTATTGCACTATACATTTATGCACCCTCCTGGGTGTAATTCCCCAAAAACGGACAACATTGCAGTGCTGTTTTTCTTGCCAAAGTGACCCCATCCCCCCACCCACCTCGGTCGGCATTATCCATAACACGGAGAGCAAAGCATACGGTGGCAATTCTCTGCTGATGCACCTCCATGCATTAGTCATTTCACTGGGAATGTCTTCCGACCGCTGTGCTGATGAGGTGCAACGATGATGGATATGCAGATCTGTCCTTTAGCCGTGCTCTTAATGTGGGGCCTCATTTCACCAGATGGAAATGGATAGGTTCAGGGAGCCAGCAAGGAATATTTCGTCGCTGTCGGGCGGAAACCTTGTATGTCCAAAAGCGCCAACTTGTAAGGGCGGAAACCTCGTATGTCCAAAAGCGCCAACTTGTAAGGGCGGAAACCTCGTATGTCCAAAAGCGCCAACTTGTAAGGAAATGGAAAAAAAGAATCTGTGTTCCAATGGTTAATACTTTTCATTGGTTAAATACAAATCCACAAACAGACTTCGCTGACCACTTTCATTTTTACTTTTTGATTATTCTAAAATGGCAAAAATAGCAGATCTACAAGTTCACAACCATCACGATGTGCCACGTTGTTAGCTTGTAGATCGCCTATTTTTTTGCCCACTCTTATTATGACAAAGTAGGATTTGTGGAGATACAAGGTTTCTGCCCGACAGCAACGATTTGTTGCCTCTTCTGCAGAGAGAATGGAACTGTTGATAACAGTATGAAGCATAGAGGTACTGTAGCTCTAACAAGCTGCAGCAGGGCAGACTTGCTACCCATTATGGAAAGAGGTCCATAATATTCAGTTAAACCGCAAGGCAGAGTCTGTTGTTTGTTTACATAATAACACGTTGTGTTTTACACCATAATATGTACATTTCTGATAAATATATTTTTTTGTACACAGTCTGTCATGTTTTTATGTTGGTTTTGGGATGTCGTGTCCTCTGTGTTGTGTTGTAATTAATCATAATAAAATTGGTCTGCACTCCTTTGTGGTATATTTGTCACTGTATATTTTTTATATAAAGTAAAATGTGTTCTCTGCATTTAACCATCCTAAGTCTTAGCAGCCGTGGGCGCTATGGAGCAGTTAGGTGCTAAGTGTCTTGCTCAGGGACATTTTTGACACATAGACTGTGGCCTGGATGCAAACCGGGGACTTACTGTTTCCCAGGCGGCCTCTCTACCCATTCAGCTATGGCCGCCCATTGTGTTGTGTTGTGTTGTGGAACTGAATGGTTAGCTTTCAATGAGATTTAAAGGACTTGGGCAGTATGTGGTAGAGGTAGGCTACTCCGGTGCCCCATTGAACCAAAACGTAATTTCTGCTTGCATGTAAAGTACAGTGCCAGACAAAAGTCAGGTATGGATAATGACAGTAAGGGAGAAAGTGGATGATGTCATCTATTAGTGGCTTTGCCCTGCAAATCGATAGCAGAGCCTTTTACTCTGTGAAAGTCAAAACAGTGAATCAAGACATCTTCTGGGAGTGGTCAGTGTCACATTCTCTGAAAACCATGCATATTTTATTCATGAATCTACCAAATATCTCCACATGATTTCATTTGCACAACATGATTATTTGTCTTATCAGCTGCTATGTAACGGAGCCTCCCTAATCTTCCAAAGGCCAGCCATTATAATGGAATACAACACAAACACGTAAAGTTATGTTGTTGACAGATTATCTCTGGAGCTGGTCCACTGTAAAGGGAACAAAAAGCATTTATAATGTGAAATTTGAAATATATATTGCGACATGTCCCGCCGCTGTTATTTGTCTGTGATGTGGACACTGTGTGGTGAACCGATGGGGAAATCCAACCAGGACTGACTGTCCACCAGCTCTGTTGGAGCTATAGCAATAATCCTCTGTGAAAAATCATTTGAGTCAGACTCACACTACCATGAAATAAATCTTATTATGTTATAATAACTGAAACAAAATTATCAGAGTCCACAGAGCCATTTCCCTCTAAGCCAGCTCCTGTACCTTTTTATGCAACCCAGAGACTGGGTTGTTTTATGACACTATTGCAACGTTCGCATTGCCCAGCCAAATCATGGAAATTTCATTTTTTTAGGGTGGGTTTAGTCTCTAGACATAAAAATATTGATCTTTTATGTGGATAGGCATCTCAGTTTTATTCTCACATTCATAATTTATGCTTGCCACCTGCTGCTGTACAAAGTCAACCCAGCTTATTCATATCTTGATATTTCTATCTTTAGCTGACATCTGATCATGAATTTTGCACACATTTTCAAACTTTAAACAAGCTTTTGGTAAGTAGAATTCATTATTTTCCACACATTTGAAAGAGGAAGTATATACACTTGTGTTTGACAGCCCTTCAAGGAGCACTGTGGGGGCAGAATCTTATTTGCTTAACTCTTTGTGACTCGTATCATATTGTTAGGAAGCTACACAGGGAACTTGGTGGCAAGTTTATCTTTCCCCCTTGATCTTCTTTCCATAATTTTAATGAAAGTGACAGACATGCCATGTCCAAGGGATTTCAACGTGTACTGCACTGTACATGATGTTGCCTGTGTAGCAGTGATTCTAAATCCTTTTCATGTTGTCAGGGACCTCCAAATTGATACATATACAGTATTAGGCCACAATCCCCCATTTGAATAGATGTTGTGTCAGAAGTCTAATGAGCTACTGGGTAAATAAGAGTGGAGAGTGCAACTTACGATTCTGATCTGAACAGCCATTGTTATTGTCATTGGGCTAACTTCTAGCTTGTGAAATAGTGAAATGAAAACGTTCCTCATTTTGCTGGGGACCCCTTGGCCCTGGACACGCTCAAGGACCCCTGGCCTGGGGGCCCCCGGACCCTACTTTTTGACAATCAGTGGCCTTGTGTCGTAGGCTATTGCCATACCACTTTCCATTGAAGAAATGAAAAATGTTCCCCCAAAGCAAAGGTATAAGGAAATACAGACACCTTTGTATTCAAAGCATGCAAGTCAAGTGGAAATGATAAATGGAACTGCATTAGCCCATTCTCTACCACGATTTACAACAAGAAAAAAAAACAAAAAAACACCTGCTTTCCCCGCAGTGTGGCACAGAACTGCACAATTAAGATTCTGGTCAGTGGTGTCGAAATTAATTTCATAATAATTTAGGTGTTTTTTAATTATTAAAAAAAAAAATAATAATGGCGTGAACTGATTATAACTCCTGATTAACTGCTCTAGTTGTGTCGCTTGTTGACAAGATAATCTAGTCGGTTTAAAGCCTAATAGCCTATTGTGCTGTAAACTTAGATCTGCTCTTGTCGTCAAGCCCCACCGTCGCACGACAGCGTATAGTGGTTCCCAAACGCTTTTGCTCGAGACCCAAACTACTGAAAAAAGCAGATCTACAAGTTCACAACTTCATTGTAAGCTTGTAGATATATGCGATTTTCACTACTTCTTAAAAGTTGTTTTATTCAGAATTTCTCATATGTTTTATTGTTTTAAATTATATATAAAATAACTCCATGTTGGTATGGAGCACAGATTTGTTTTACTTTTCTCTTCAAAAATATTTGACATTTCTTACAATTTCTGAAAATGTTATTATTATTATTATTTTTATATATTTTTAGTAGTTTGTTTGGGTAGTAAACGAAATAAAAGAAGATATCTTCAATTGTGACCCAAAAAAATTGGTCCGCGACCCACAAATGGGTCCCAACCCAATGTTTGGGAAACAGGGGGGTATATAGCCTAATAATGAAGCCACCACGTTGACGTCACCAAACGCATGCAGCCGCTGTAGCGAGATGAGAGCACAGAGAGGCTGATGGTGGAGAGCGCTGCTTATTATAGGAGCGTTTCGTTCTTTCTTAACGGGACACTTTGGGCTTTTATTTCGGCTTCACGGTGAGTAAAAGTGCTCTCTTTTCTGTGTGTTTTTAGGCGTGCTTTTTAGGCGAGCTTTTCCAAATGTTTTTTTGGAGTTGCAACTGCAAGGCTGACTGTTGAGCCTCTCTTTTGTTGGGGGACATTCTTTTGTTTATTGCTCCGCTTGCATACTTTCGCCTCGTCACTATGTTGTCCCGGCGGCGACAAAGTCGCAGTTATAACATTATAGCAGTTTTACTGTACTGGTGTGCTTTTAGTATTGGCTATTTCCTCTTGAGTTCTTCATTATGCTTTTACATTAGGCTATTATTCAGTTTGCAGGAAACTTTTGTTGCGCAATTGTTTCCAGCCGTGCAAGGTGGAATGTGAAGTGAAGCTGGAACTGTTGTTCAGAATAGGCTATTCCAGTGAATACGAGAACACTCGCCCCAAAACACAGTCGCCCCGGGTGAAATCCGGCGACTTCGGTACGGTTGCCACCAGGTATTCGTAAACGTAACCTCAGTAAACTATGCCTAAACCCAACCATATTCCTAAACTTAACCTCAGTGAAACGGTGCCGAAACCTAACCTTATTTCTAAACGTAACCTCAGTAAAACTATGCTTACGCTTACCTAAACTTATTTCTAACCTCTTATCCTCAGTAAGACTAATACACGAGACGCGAAAAGAAATGGGGGCGAGCGTGTTTTGGGGCGAGTCTTCCGCTTACCTTCAGGATAGGCTATTCCAGTTTGGTCCACTTGTACTTTCTCATATAGGATGGATGCGTTTCCCTTCTATTTTCATCAGGTAGTGTTGTCTTTGCGTTTAACTGATATGTTATTGTATTCCACATTATATTTGATGTAGGGTTGCCTAAAACTGTCTACAATTAGGCTAAAACATAAAAATCCTAATACCATAGTGCCTCCCACATCCAATACATATAGGCTAATTATTCTTGCAGTGCGCGTTATGGTTATTTTTAAGCAACGGCACACTTGACTTGCGTGCAATACTATTTTCTTTTAAGGCAATTTGTGGACCATTTGAATCTGCGCTGCAGTGTGTGTGTGTGTGTGTGTGTGTGTGTGTGTGTGTGTGTGTTTGTGTGTGCATGCTGCGTGCGTGTGCGTGCGTGCGTGCGTGCGTGTGCGTGTAATAAGACATTGGGGACGGGGCTGCGGTGTCGCTTTTGATCGCTGCACACTGAGCAAGAGAGGAGAATTTCAGTGAGTGACACCCAGCCATGGGGACAACATGAACTGAGTGATGCCAACAGATTATGGCTTGGCTGTCAAAATGAAGAGAGGTCTCCGCTATAAAATCCTCAGTGTTCATTTAACTCTGATACAGAAGGTTAATGGAACCAAATGGACCTGATAAGGGTGCATGATGCACACATATGTTACTGCATGTGTGCCTATATAGGCTAAGGACATGCTGGGGCCAAAGGAGACACTCTCACCTCGCATTTGTCTCTTGTCAGATATTCTGCCACACAGCTAGGCTACTATCTCTTTCTTTACACCAGTAGGCTAGTATGTGGCCCAATTACTTTGAAATTGCACAATGGCTTCACATTCAGTGAGAAACTGTTTCCATTTCTTGAGTTAGGAATACTCCTGTCAGCATCTTAGACTAGTAGGCTACTTCTCGTTTCTGTCCTAGGACTTCTCTCTTCTTACCTTTTCTCTTCTTGTTTTTGGGGGATAAGTCACCATTTAACTGGGATTGTGAAACGAGTCTCGAGAATCATTGAGATCAGCAGTTTAATCTATATTCATTGAACACAGGCTTATGCAAAACCATGATGCGTCTTCATAGTTTGATGAACATCACTCATGCTGCATTATGCAAAAGCTTCAAACGCCATTAGCCTAGATTTTCAGCCACTTGGCCATAGTAATTGAATACCTTCTCCAAGAGGCTGAGCTATAGTGGTGCTTGCTGCCTACGGGCTCAGGGTGGATGGAACACTTTTTCCCCCTTTTTTTTGCAAATCAGTGCTAGTTAGCCTTGAGGTTTCTGCATGAATCGGCAGCACTTTTCGATTTCCCAGCAATTTGCCTGTTTATGAGAAGAAGAATGCAGCAGAGGTGTTCACAGAAGATTTTGAGAAAGTTAGACTGCACATAAAAACAAGACGGGGTCTAATAACAGCGTGGCTTTGATGTGGACTCAGACATCATGTTGATATATTTGCCTTTCTATTGACTTATATAAAATGAACATTTAAAAAATACTTGCAAAAAGTATAAAACGGATAAATATTCAAGGATTTCGTTCCTTGGGGTACTACTAGTGGGCACAATCAATTTGGCACTGATCGGTTTGCAAGATTAGCCACGGACAGACAGACGCAGACAAACGTGTTCTACAAACTCTCCTAGTCGGCTCGGCCCCTAGGTGTCACGCCATAACAACACTGATGTGATGCACTGTGCCTTGTCTGTGGCCACAGTTGGATGAACATTTCACTCACAGCAATTCAATGGTGGTACATCACAAACAGATGTTGAAATGAACCAGCAGTCAAAAAAATAAAGTTGTAGCACATATTAGACATTTTTATGACACATTATTAAACCAGTTATTTGCTTGCTAAATTTTGATTTGCTTAGTCTTCTCTCATGTTACCTGACTAACAATGGCACAAACAAACATCATATTATCTGGGTGTCTCGAGTGCTGTACCATCAACAATGTTTGTCTACACCACTCACTGCATAGGGCTCTGACTCCTCAGCTGATGTGTCATCTGTCTGTGCGTCGGGATCATCGGGTGACTGATGATAAGATCATCACTATGGGCCCATGCAGCCTATATCTCAGTGCCATCGAAAACTCCATCAAGTTCTGTTTATCTGTACCACCTAGAGCACTTTGATGTCAGGTGGGGGTGCGCGTTTCAGCTGCAACTGCCACCATCGTTATGGACTGGATTGAAGGACAATGGACAGATACCCCGCAGACACGGCCTCCGTTTTCACTGTTATGCCGATTATACACAACTCTACCTCCCCTCCACAACCATCACTGCCACCACCAACTCCACCCTCACCTCCTGCCTGACCGACATCAAAACATGGATGCAAACAAACGTCCTAAAACTCAACTGCAATAAATCTGAAATCCTAATCACTGGCACAGACTCACTCACCCGCTCCACTCATGACTTCTCCCTCAACATTGACGGCTCCATTGTCACCCCCTCCACCCAAGTCTGCAACCTTGGTGCCATCCTGGAGCAGACCAAGAAACTACAGTACGTACAAAAGTCTGCCGCCGGCTTGATCACCAGAACCCGATCCAGGGACCCAATCACACCAGTCCTCCGTGACCTCCACTGGCTCCCAGTCAAGCACAGAATTTACTTAAAAAATACTAATCACTACCTACAAAGCCCTCTCAACAACCAGGCCCCCCGCTACCTCACTGAACTCATCCAACGCCAGGTCCCCTCCCGCTCCCTCAGGTCGGGTGATGCCTACCTCCTGGACACCCTCAGAACAAATAAGCTAACCTGGGGTGACAGGGCCTTCTCGTGGCCGCCCCCTCACCTCTGGAACTCACTCCCAGCTCACGTCAGAGCTGCCCCCACCCTCACCACGTTTAAAACCACACTTTTCAGACTTGCATAACATTCCCTAAATAAAATCCCAATCCCCCCCCTTTTGTTTACCTTTCTTTTATAGTTTTTTTTTAACCTTTTTAACTAGTTCTAATAAAGTTGTTTTTTATCTTGTTTCTGTAAAGCGACTTTGAGTACCTAGAAAAGCACTATATAAATTGTATGTATTATTATTATTATTATATTATTATTATTATTAAAGCAGAGGCCCTTTTAGCTGGGTGCCGTAGCCCATGCATACAGTATATCCGTTCCAGCGCACACTGTAAGGAAACTCCCAGGATGTTATAATTGTATTTTCCAACAAGCGTTCATCAGGACATAACCAATGGTCTCACATTTAGCCTCTTTAACCCTGGAGTCACGATTTTGGGCACGTCAGACATTTTCAAAAATATTCATTTGTTTTTTATATAGCCTATATAAAAAGAGATCACTTATGCCACCTTAAGATGAGTTAATTACTCATATCATCATGTCCCATGCCAAACTCAAATTCTAATGACACATATCGATGATGCTGCCAAAGTGGAGGTAATTGATGTTTTTTGTCTTGCTTGGCTGGGGCTTTGACTCTCACAAAATGTCAAAGCTCTAGTGTGAATGAACGAATCCTCTCAGCACTTATTAACTGTCTAAATTAATCATAGGCTCCCTCAAATGAGACTGCTGTAGGCCGTTTCTGTCATCATCGCATTCCTGCCTGTACTCTGACTATGCATGTCTTCATCCTTTGCCTCTGCTCTTTGTCTTCTGGTGAAGATGGGTAGTCTTTGGCAAATAATAGTTCCTCTCCAATGCTGACAGAGCTTCTTTGTTGTTACAGCACAAAGTGTCTTTGTGGATGCATATTAATGGTGATATGGAAGAGAGGGTGTGGGGGGGTACAACTACTCAAGTGTCGCTTTAAAAGCTATATTTGAATTCGGTGCTTTGATGTCTCAATCGAAAATGCCACTTGTGCCACACTCCTCCTGCATAGATTATTTTAATATGCCGTGTTGCTAGGCCAACAGAGAGATGATACAGCACAAAATCAATACCGCGTCATTTCCTCCAGGTCTGTTTCGATAAATTATACGATATTATGCTTATGGAGACGAATACAAAGGCAAGTTTGATGTTGAGGGCCTGCAGCCTCCCAGTAAAACAATACTAGCAATTGTAATAAAGAAAGAAAGGTGATTTTTGAACTTTAAAAGGTTATTTAGTAATGAATCAAAACGAACCTCCAACTGTGCAACAGTGTGTGTGTATGTGTGTGTGTGTGTGTGTGTGTGTATATATTTATATGTGCGTGCGTGCGTGCGTGCGTGCGTGCGTGCGTGCATAAATATATATATATATTTTCATAGTATAAGGATAGTTAGTGGTCCAGAGCTCAAGAAAAGTTGAGAATGACTGGTCTGAACCATCACAGTGCTGCGGGTCACAGGATAGAACCATGTATCCATTATTAAGAGCGATACACTGCTTGAATAACGTCCTCCTCATAAAACCAAAGACGGCACTACCAGGGGCCGGGTCGTGCACTGTTTCGTCCTCTGGTGTTCTGCTGGTCCTGGGTGCCTACAGATGTTGGACTTGCTCCCTTAAAATGCCAAAGGAGTCAAGGGTAAATAAATCTGCCAGCTGAGTGGGAACAAAACGAGGCGTTAGATCCTAATGAAAACTTTCATTATGATAAATGGTCCGTCTTATTGGCCTGCTTTCTCAGATGCCACATTACAGACCAGATTGGAAATGGCTTTTCTGTTAAATGCTTCCCCTCACTTGTACCTTTAGCTACACATGATTTAGTATGCCTGTTGCTGTGGGAGAGTTTGGACATTTGGGACTTACTCCCTCGTCCCCATTACATTCACAAAGGTGCTATAAATCAAGTGCAACCCATGTTTGTTGTAAAGTTGTATTCGGTTCTTCATATGATGATGCTGTGTTCAGGCGCTCACAAATAGTCTACTAATGATCATCTTTAAAAAAAAAAGAAGAAGCTTCATGCTTTGACCTGAGGGTTCCAGGCCTTTCAATAATAGCCTGGCCGGTAATTGTTTGACATTTGACATTTGCAAGATATTTTGGATACGTTCCCCACTTGGAATGGGTGGGCGGTGTGCCATCTCCTTGGCATTTCGTTTTCAAAGGATGTGGTGACCTCTCAGGAGCCACGGTCCACAACACAGAAGATCACTGTACAACGTGTGTGTGTGTGTGTGTGTGTGTGTGTGTGTGTGTGTGTGTGTGTGTGTGTGTGTGTGTGTGTGTGTGTGTGTGTGTGTGTGTGTGTGTGTGTGTGTGTGTGTGTGTGTGTGTGTGTGTGTGTGTGTGTGTGTGTGTGTGTGCGTGCGCGCCATAATAACTGTGTAACCAGACAGGAAATCTTTGGAGCCTTGTAATCTTGGCATTTGTCTTGTTGATCTCCCATGTCGACTGTTGTTGAAGAACATGAGATATTCCCCATTAGCAATACATGTAATTAATGCTGGTGGCCTCAAGTTGCAGTGGATATGTACAACGTTTTAGTCCACTGTGCAACACTGGTGTTGGCTGCTGGTCGTGCTGCTAATGCTGTTTTAATGGACCATGAGTGCTATTTTCTGCCTTTGATAGGAACTACTGAGTTGTCTGGAACTTTCACTGCCATTTCACTTACCTTATAAATTACATGATAGGCTATTATGAGTGTACATTTTGATCCTGTGGCCATTATTTTAACCCATTGAGACCTGAAGCCGATTCTACATGTCTCCTAAATCTCAACAGTATTCTGAAAAACGTATGTTTCTATATCAGTGGTGCTCAATCTTTTTCATGTCAAGGACCCCCAAAATTATATGTATTTGGCTGCGGACCCCCATCAAAATATTTTGTTCCAGGGACCCCCAGAAGCAATGATTTGAGTTAAAAAATGTAGCTTTAAAAATATATATGTTCAAAGATTTGCACATATTTTCAAGATTTTTCAAAAATAGCAGATCTACAAGCTCGTAGCGCGGCACTCGGTGCCGCGCTACGAGCTTGTAGATCTGCTATTTTTGAATAGCCCAAAGTGTAAAATAATGCTTTTTAGCTATAATCTAAAAATGACACAGTTCCAGTTCTTAATGGGTTAAACATGCCATATTCATTACTCCCTTGAAAGTAATTGTAAATAAAACTTGAATTGAGAAAGCACTTCTATTGACTTTTGTCATATATATATATATATATATATATATATATATATATATATATATATATATATCAACAAATACAATTCTGATTATTTATTTTATAATTATTATTTTATTATTAGTCTGATTAACCACTTAAGCCCTATTTTAAACTTTGTCGTAAAACAGCGTCACGCAAAAAAGACGAAAATGGCAATCTACAAGTTCACAACACGTCGAGATGCATATGAGTTTGCAGATCTACAATTTTTGCAAATCAATTATTCCATTTAAATTGATTATTTTGTTTATAATTGATTTAACAACTATTGCACTCCTACTTTTGTCCCGACAGTTCAGCTTTAGCCAACCTCCATGATCAATTCCCATAGTCCATTAAGTTAGAGCAACAATGTTTCTGTATTCGTTACCAGCTGTTGTTGTCCATTGATATTTGGCAGGAAGGCCTAGTCTGTCTGTGTCTGGGTTTGATCAGATTGATCTCCTAAGTAAATCACAGCTAAGACGAGGAAAGGGCAATGAACGTCTGATGATGAGAACAGCCCATCTGCCTCTTGTTCAGTGATGCCATGTCCGCTTATTATAAGAGGGCTTGTTTGTCAGTAAAGTCGCTTGTAAATATTGGTAGTTGTGGGGTTGTTTATATGCTTATTTGGTCTTCTTTTGTTGTTGTTTAAACCAGGTGTTTTTCCTGTCAAGGACTAATATGTATTTGTCCGTGGACACCCATCTGAAAATATTTTGTGTCAGGGACCCCCATATATATTTGTGTTAAGATGTTTAAAAAACATTCCATATTTTTCACATTCTCTTCAAGATTTATTTTGAAAATGGTAGAACTACAAGCTCACAACATATCACATCGCAACATGTTGCGAGCTTGTAGATGCTATTTTCAAATAGCCGATGTACTGTATATAGGGTTAAAGTGGTTCAACTGATTTTGATGCCATATTAACTCATTTTGCTGGGGACCCCCTGTGTGTGTCTGCCTTGTCGCTTCTCTTGGGCTTGTTTTCGTAGACCTGTCTGCTTGTTTCTCTCACAAAATCTCGCAAAATCTTACCATTCTACCTGCACACTGCCTTCATTAGCCTTGTGTTAAGATGTTAAGGCAATTCTAAACCACCAAGTTGATGCCCAAAGTAGAATACTAAAATGGTGACTGGCGTTATTTGAAAAGCTTAATACACACATGGACAAAGTACTCTACCCCAGTACTTGAGTCAAACTATACTGTAGATAGATACTCCTGGTCAAAAATTACTCAACGAAAAGTGAAAGGTGTGCAGTCAAATGTTTTGAGTTAGAATATTTGCTTTAAAACATATAGTATTCAAAAGTACATGCTTTTGAAAATACTTAAGTATTCAAAAGTACAATTTACAAAATAGAGATACGTCTATTACTAGTAAAGTACAGATACTCAAAAAAAATCGTCTTGCCTTTTTTGGCTGTAGGTGCAGCTAAAAAAACTAAAATAATTTACTTATGTGCAAGTAAATGTAATGTACTTCACTGTCCACCACCATTGCCTATATCACAGATGGCCAGGGACCTGTTGGGTCGGTGAGCAGAGTATGCTGTGTGTCTGTGAGCCCATCAGCAGGATGGGAATGCCCCTTTGCACTTTGAGGGGTGACAAATGGTGCGTTCTTGTCATGTTGGAAAAAATACACATTCCGTTTCCCATTTGGAATTGCTTACTTCCCACCACCTCACACAGCTTTGAAATGGCTAACGTCGGAACAAAATGGACACAGATAGAAAGTCTGTTTGGCTGCTTTCACAACATTGACTTTATCCTGCTGTACTTAGTGCAAAACAGAAACTCAAGGGTCTGCTTAAAAGCATAACATTTGTTTTGGTCTCTTGTTCAGACCTTTCACTATGAACCTCTATGTCGCCATGTTGCTTCTTGGGTTAACGTGACGTCCCAGCACCAGTGTTACGATAATTATCGCATTTGTACGATTATTTTACCCTCTGTACAATGTACGATCAATAATTCCTAAAATGTCCAAATATACGATAATTTTGCCATATCACAAAAAAAAGTGTGTGAATTTACTAAATTCCCTGGCTGTTGATTCGCGATCCGATTTGGCTTTTCAAATAAGTCAGGAAATCAGTAAATCTGACCCTAGATCTGTACTTGGAGGCATTAAAAACACCTGTCGTGTCTTTCCAGTCCAGTTTCAGGCTTTTTATTTGTGTAGGTCAAGGAAGTTGCCTGCTTCCACGCAGCATACGTGATGCGTTTTTGTCACGTAGGAGTCTCAAACAAGGTTGTTTCTTACACTGAATAAAATTGCATCAGCAATGGGACATTAATTTGAATGGACCAATGCCAAGAGCTATGAATGCAGTAGGCCAGAAAGAACTGGGCTTTAAACTTCCACACATCCATGCCAATTAAGGACCCCAAAATACCTGTAACCCCTTCCCCTATAACAAAATTGCTTAAATAGCCAATGTGCAATGAATCTGCTATTTTCGCTGTTATAGAAAACATTTTTGAAAAATATTGACATGACCTATACCATGTTCCTTTTCCCCCCTGGCGGCCAATTACTGTATTATCTACCGTAGTCATAGCTCACTATGCAACGTCTGTAGGGTATTGTGTTCATGGTTTCAGATCTGAATCCTGACCTTTTATTGCATGTCTGTCTACAAAGGTCAGCATGTTCACTGGCCCCCCTCCACCTCCCCCTTACTGCACATCCTCTCTCTCTCAGTCTACCATGGAACAGGACAGAAATATGAAGACGAATCATCTTGATAAATGTAGCATGTAACTTGTCCCTTCTATTAAGTGTCATACTGTATAGTTAAATGTACTCATTGTTTCGTTTTTTCACTCGCTCACTAAATTACTTGACTTGACAATGTGATTTTTGGACGGTTTTCTGTGACAGAAGGGTGACCTTCTGTTGAATGTAAATTAATTGTACTTGTCTCAGGCCAGGCAGTATACAGATATGCTTACATCATATTGATTTATTAAATTGTCTCTCCGATGTTATTCCCTGATGAATATGAATCTGCTTTCCTAAGCTATGGGCTAATGGGAGAAGAAACATGACGTCTCACAATTAGCTCTCTTGGCTATCAGAGTTTGACAGTGATGGTTACTATATTTAGGCTCTGCAGATACTTGGCCTAAATGCTAAACCAATTATTCAGTCCGAAAGTTCCTTTACCAGACTCAGGCTTTCATAGAAGTGGGCTACTTATGATGACGGCTTGCTCCCAGACATGTGGTATATGAAAGATTATCTTTCATTTGCGGCGGAAATTGATCAAGCTGCCATTTTCAGAAAGCGTTACTTCTGCATGGCGGTGCAAATTGTTTGGTTTTTGGCTAAATCCCCAACAAAGTCCACTCAGTATTCATACAACCGTGTTTGATCAAGTGCTCAGCTTACACCACTCTGGATCTGGATTGCACAATACGGCCATCTGTTCAGTCATCAAACGTTCACTTCAACCGTGTTAACTCTACACAAATGCCAAACCAAAACACCTGTCACTCAAAGTAAAGGAACGCGGCAAACAGGTCCGCTGCTGCTGCAACAAGCAAACAAAACGAGGGAGTTCACAAGGGTTTCTAAAGGACAGTCGACCTCAGGGCTCCCCGCCGAGAGCTGAGCAGCAGGGAACGGGAAGCGGCTAAAAGTTCAAAGTCATGTATTTTGGGGGATTTCTTTTTTTTTAAATTTCAAACACTTCTGGGGTAATTTTAACATCTAGTCTGGCTTTTGTGTTTTTTTAGTTTCTTGATTCAATATTTAGATATTTGATGTCTATTTGTTAACGCTGCCCTCCTACATAGTAACCCATTGTAACTTCAAACTCAATTTTAACCATGTTAGATTCACTGAAAACAGTGGTCCTTGGTTCCTGGTGACTGATATTGTGCTTCAAACTTTTAAATTGTATTTTATTTTATTTAGTCATCAGAACCAATGACGTGTGTGTTTACTTTTCATTGATTCTAAAATAGAGTTCGAAGTTACAATGGGTTTATAAAGAGGGTGGGGGGGGGTCTGATAAAATTAATATGAAATATCTAAATATTGATTCAAGCAACTTAAACACTGTCGGGGGTGCACACAAAAGCCAGAGTAAACGTTAAAACAACTCCAGAAGTGTTTTAATGTGAAATACCCCTTTAAACCTCGGATCTCTTGTTTTACAGACAATTACT
Organism: Gymnoscopelus microlampas; assembly: GCF_963454915.1. Lineage (NCBI taxonomy): Eukaryota > Metazoa > Chordata > Actinopteri > Myctophiformes > Myctophidae > Gymnoscopelus > Gymnoscopelus microlampas. The sequence goes on along the minus strand of NC_139954.1, from coordinate 16,157,471 downwards.
AAGCCACACATGAGTGTGAATGAGTTGTTTGGAGATCACACATTTCATCGTACTACTGTGACACAGGGGTTCCCAGCCTTTTCCATGCCAAGGATAGATATAGCCTCTCTTGACTGCAGCCGCCGTTTTGCAAAATGACAAAAAATAAAACAAAGAAAATAACAAAAAATAGCAAATCTACAAGCTCACAGTGCTCTGAAGATCTGTAATTTAAAATCAATTTTGGAAAAAAGTTCTAATAGTTAGGATAGTTCACCCAAAAAGATTTTTTTCCTATCGATTAGTCACCCCATGGAGTTGTGAATTCATGGATATTTTTTGTTTTTGTTGCATTCCTAAGCCAATAATTTGATGACCAGCGGACCGGTAGGCAGCGGTTCCGGTAGGAGACACAAAGGAGACTCTTTATGTCTCCTACTGGAACCGCTGCCTGTCATCAAATTATTGGCTTAGGAATGCGACAAAAACAAAAAAATATCCATGAATTCAAGTCTCCATGGGGTGACTAATTGATGGAAAAAAAGTCATTTTGGGGGGGAACTATCCCTTTAATGGCTGGGGGAAAAAAGAAGGAGAAAAAAAAAGAATGCGAGTACTGTCTGACGACTCTGAACCCGCTTCAGTAGACAGACAGTGATGTGGGTGGGGCACAGCAGACTGTCACGGCCTGCCTGCATTGGCATTCCGATTTGTCTGAGGCACGATAAGGCATGACTTTATGATCCAACACCTCCAAAGAAATGGCTGGCATACGCCTCTCTCTCTCCCAGACTTCCTCAATTAATTCAAGCAGTCATCCTGTGAATAAAAACGGATCACTTTTTATGGCTCAAAAATCAATCAAAATCATTTCAAGGGGCAAGGCCCCAGCTAGTGCGCTGCAGCTGACTATATTGCTCTCCTTCCTTTAATGAATTTAAGCAATATGTATTTTATTGGCATTGTTTAGTTATTGGCATTGTTTAGTGGTTTGGAAGGCAGACTCTTTGGTTCATCCTCTGTGTGTGTGCGTGCGTGTGTGTGTTTGTGGTCATACTGCATATCGTCACTGTCGGGTGGAAACCTTGTATGTCCAAAACTGTAACTTTTCAGGAAAAGGACAAAATAACCTGTGTTCCAATCGATCAACTATAGTTATTTAGTCGCAAGCTCTCTTGTTATTACTTTTCATTGTTTAAAGGTAGTTCAAGTGATATTGGATAGTTTAAACAAAGTTTTTTGTTGAAATGTTAAAGCTCTATATTCTGAAAGTAATCATTGCTATATAGTGTTTCTTCAATAACAGGGGTATCCTCGTCTCTCCAGCTCTTTAATGAACAGAAAATACACTTTCAGGTGGGTTGCCAATTTCAGCCAATCAGGAGAGAGTACCCATTTATCCTTATAAAAAGATTAAATATGGGGATGCAAGGTTTCTGCCCGACAGCGACAATATCTCATCATACCAGACCCCAACTATTTATGTTTTGTGCATGTTTTTGTTTTTGCCAAGGTTGCAGTCCACAGTCCACACTCAGGATCATTATTCATTCTCTCTCCTACACTATCAGCTTGGAAGCTTCCTCCATAAAGGTCATTCACATTAAAACTAATTAGATTTATTCAGGCCCATTACAGTGACGCCTCCTGGTGCCAAGATGGTCAGAGTTTCATGTTGTATCTTTGCTTGTTATTAGTGCTCTAAGATGACTCCAATATAATCCAGCTCCCATATCTTTGACATCCACATTAGTGCCCAATTTATCAGCCTCTTTCTGCACCTAATATTGATATTTGCTCAGAAAGTTTATTTTGTTTTAGTGGACTCTAATAATGATGTTAATATTTTATTGATGTTATGTCTATTGTAATTTGTAACAGTATATTACACATGAAGGCCAGTGCTTAGACATTACCGAGTAGGGCATAGCAGTGGCGGTCCATTTTGTGTCGCCACAGATCGAAAGCCCATTCATTTTCCCCATAGAGATTTCCGCATGGGGGTAAATGAATGGGCTTTCGATTTGTGGTACCACAAAATGGCCGCCACTGCTATGCCCTTATCCGACAATGCTAACCTAATACTGCAAACTAGCAAAATACTGCAAGAGTCTAGCCGTCTAGAAGAGGGTCTGTCTGTCTGTCTGTCTGTCTGTCTGGCTGGCTAATCTTGCAAACCGCTTGAACGATCAGCAGCAAAGTTCTTGTGCACAATTGTTTTTTCCGCATTAAACTTGTTAAAATATATCTTTAATTTCACATGGAACTCAATGGGGCTCTGTTTGTGTTGATACCTTGCCCAAATATGCAGTCATACTGTAAGTCAGATGACTGACGTCATAGATGACAGATGGCCACATGAAGTCCAAGATCAATATTGGATCCATGTCGTTCCCAAATGGCTCTCAAGAGCCACATGATTTTTTTTTTAAATTATTATTATTATTATTTTTATTTACTTTTCACTCACTATTATCTTTGATCAGTTTGGATGATTGGAATCTTATCTGGAATCTGGTCTGCTCTGCTGTATACAGGTATAAAGGTTATAGACTTACTGAACTGAATAACAAAAAAATCGTATTCCTCCTAATTTGATTGCAGACATTGTTGCTGTCATACAAGTTGAAACATGCTGCAAAATAAAAGAAAGCGAAAACAAACGAGCAGTAATGAACTAGAATAAGGGTACGTTTTGCATCGTTGACTTCATTAATACTGACAATATAAAACCTTGTCACAACAAATCACAAACTTTCTTGGCCTTCCACCAAACAAATTAAAAATGACTACATAAAAATGAGTCATTTATGTTATCATTTGAATGTGAGTTAATGCAAGTAGTAGTAGTAGTACAGTAGTACTATTATTACTTCTGTTCAACTGTATTATGATGAAAGATATGTGTGGATTGTGACTGTCGTGAATATTCTTATACATACCGTATATACGTTCACTTTTGAGTTGGCATATACATCTCAAAAGACCCAGACATTTAGCGTGAAATTACTCTTCCTCATGGCCTGTAACTATTTTGTAAAGTTCACTGAATTTTACTCTCGGTACTTACTGTAATACTTTTCTCGGTTGGCAGTATTATTGAAGAATTGTTGTGGAATTAAAAAATGTAAATGTCTCTTTCACACATCGTCAGTCAGTATTTGATTGGTGTTATGATGGCTTTATCCTCTAAGGCCAATGACTTGTCATTTACTGACTGGTTCAGTGCTTACTGTAAGTGATTGCAAAAAGTCAAGTACCTCAGGCATAAAATCCACCTTGAATATAAGATATTCCTCGCCTCCTTTTATCACAGCTACCATTACCAACCCAATTATTTATATAAGATACCACAGGTGACAAAATGAAGGACACAAACTACATAGAAATATATGAGATAACTTAAATATAGCATAATACAACAGTTACTCATGGCTCCAGTCAAAAGAACCAACATTTATCCTTGACCTATACATTCTCTTTCACTTAAGCTTTAATTCCAAAATGGGTTTCATTTCATTGTAGTTCTTACTGTAATACTTTTCTGAAACCAGAATGTGTCCCCAGGGAATCATCCTGGACATTGTCACAGTGTCCACTCAAAGTCGGTCTCATTTTCATTATGAGCGGAGAGCAATTAGGATGAGAGCTATTGCTTCTCTTGTTTTTTTCGGCAAAGCTAGCATTGGGGCACTAAGGATTGTGATGTCGGTCGTCCATCCTTTGGACACTTTGTCTGTCCACCACTTTGGCCTTATTACCCCTGGTGTTATTTTTTGGGGCATGTCATTATAAGCAAATATATATTTGTTTTCATTTGTAAAATAAATTGTTGAAGACATACTAATGAAAATAGCAGAAGCTCGTAGATCTGTCTATTTTCGCTATTTGTAGTCTTTTGTCTCGGTCTCTCCAGTAGCTCCGTTGACTTCATAGAATTCAGTTCTATTTTACGGTGCCTGCATCGTTTTTGAAACGCAGACACTCGCGATTACAAATAAATAGTCTTTAGGAAAGTTGTGTTCTTTGCACACCAAAAGAAAGATACAAGTGTGGAGAGGGCCTAAAGGGAGACAGAATAAAAAAAGACACTCCCACACACTGTCGATACTTGCACTTACTGTAAAACATTCTTTTAAAGAAGTGTTTCGGTCCTCAGACTTTCATCAGGTAAAACTTTTACCTGATTAAAACATAACTAAATGTAATATTCTTCTCCAATTCACACCCATATTCAGACACCGACGCCTGAGCCAGCCATGCCCCAGCCATGCCCGTAGCGAAGTGGGCAGAGCCCGTGGCATGTCCTTGCCTCTTCCGACTTCCTCCACATTATTATACTCTCCAGGGCCCGCTGGTCCTATAGCAGCAGACACCGGGCTCCGCCAAAGTTTTGTCAACTGCCATTGCATCTCTTTATACAGTATATATATATATGTTTTATTTTATTTTACAGACAACACTGGTGGGCCCCAAATGTCTCTGGGCCCCAAACGCCCCAATGGCGTTGGCGGCGTCACGATAGTTACGCCCCTTGCTCATTGGCAGAAGTTAGTTGTTCAATGTCTTGCTAAAGAACACTTAGATGCGATGCCAGGCAGTACAGAGACGGGATCAAACTACAAACTTGTTTCCTGATGACTGCCTTGCTGAGCCTCTGTCTGCCCCCCCCCCCCTTTTTATTAGAATGAATATTGCATGGGAACTTTTACACTTTCTCACATTAGACAAACAGCTGTACGTTCCGAAGGACAGGCATAACCCATTAAATACGGGAACGCATCTGCAAATGTCTACTCAATCCTAACAGTTTTCTGAAAACACATATGTTGTGGTTCTCAAACTTTTTCATGTCCCCCAAAATTATATGTATTTGGCCGCGGACCCCAATCTGAAAATATGTTGTTCCAGGGACCCCCAGAAGCAAAGATTTGAGTTAAAAATGTTCCCTTTAGAAATATATATATATTCATAGATTTGCACAAAGTTTCAAGATTTTTCAGAAATAGCAGATCTACAAGCTCACAGCCGCGCTATGAGCTTGTAGATCTGCTATTTTTGAATAGCCAATGTATAAAATAATGGTCATAGCTAAAATCTAAAATGACACAGATGCGTTCCCGGATTGAATGGGTTAAAAACATAAATATTCAACCCAAAAGCCCTGGTGCTTGGACATAATCCTGTCTAAGCACCAGGGGTGCTTTGTGAGTGGTGTTTTGCATCTCCAGTGTGACACTGTGTCCTTGTTAGCTTTAGGCTAGTCTTGATCACAGCGCAATGACCCTGACTGAACTTTCTGAGATCACAGGAATTCTCTTTCAGTCTGTATTTACTCTTTAACCCATTCAATCCGGGAATGCATCTGTGTCATTTTAAGATTTATTTGGCTATTAAAAAATTGCAGATATACATGCTTGTAGATCTGCAATGGTTTTGCAAATCTGAATATCTATATCTATATCTATATCTATATCTATATCTATATCTATCTATATATACATTTCTAAACCCAAACCCCCCCCAAAAAAACTGCCACTGTGTGGGACTAAACACAAAAACAACATATCAATGTCACTAACAAGACACGCCACAACGTGCAGAATTACTACGCGCAGTCTGTAGGCCACTTCATACTGCTCAGCACACATCTGCCCCCTCGCAGCATAATTAATTGCGGCCAACACAAACTCACAACATTACAGTCGGCCATGTTGTTCCTTAGCGTCATCGCCGACCACCGCCCAACGAGACCCAAGTGAGGTCAGACAACACACTCCATATTTGGGCATAGCTCCATTGGGAACATCTCCTATTATGGCTTTATATAACCGCCCAACGAGACCCAAGTGAGGTCAGACAACACACTCCATATTTGGGCATAGCTCCATTGGGAACATCTCCTATTATGGCTTTATATATTATAGAGACCAACAAACACAAAGCACCGCGCAGCGGCTAGGGGGGAGGGGCGCGCAGCGCCCCGACCCTCTAGTATATATATACATTTCTAAACCCAAAACCCCCCCAAAAAAACTGCCACTGTGTGGGACTAAACACAAAAACAACATATCAATGTCACTAACAAGACACGCCACAACGTGCAGAATTACTACGCGCAGTCTGTAGGCCACTTCATACTGCTCAGCACACATCTGCCCCCTCGCAGCATAATTAATTGCTGCCAACACAAACTCACAACATTACAGTCGGCCATGTTGTTCCTTAGCGTCATCGCCGACCACCGCCCAACGAGACCCAAGTGAGGTCAGACAACACACTCCATATTTGGGCATAGCTCCATTGGGAACATCTCCTATTATGGCTTTATATAACCGCCCAACGAGACCCAAGTGAGGTCAGACAACACACTCCATATTTGGGCATAGCTCCATTGGGAACATCTCCTATTATGGCTTTATATATTATAGAGACCAACAAACACAAAGCACCGCGCAGCGGCTAGGGGGGAGGGGCGCGCAGCGCCCCGACCCTCTAGTATATATATACATTTTTAACTAACATTTTTGCTTCTGGCCGGGTCCCTGGACAAAATATTTTGAGAGGGGGGGCGGGGGTCCGTGGACAAATGCATATCATTTTGGGTGGTCCTTGACATGAAAAAAAGTTTGAGAACCACTGATATTACAGCAACATAAGTTTTTCCCCACCAAAAAAAAACACATTTGTAGAATCCCCAGAAGCAAAGATTTGAAATGTTCGCTTTAAAAAACATATATTCAAAAATGTTCACGATGAAAAATAAGTAAATAGCAGATCTACAAGCTCGTAGCGAGCTTGCATATCTGTTATTTTTGAATAGCCCATAGTATAAAATAATGGTTATAGCAAAAAAATCAAATCTAAAATGACACAGTATGCGTTCTCGGATTGAATGTGTTAAAAGCACAGACATGTATAAACTGAGGTTCAGACCAGTCGAGTGCTCCAGTATATTTTATTTGGGTAGCCTCTCCTGAAGTGCCCAGGTTTTATTATTTTCTCTGATGCAAGTTGTCCCTGTTGAGCACCGACGTGCCCTTCTACCTTCTGCTGGCTGAAGCGCACAGGACTTCTCTTTACCTACCTACCTGTATAAACTGAGGTGTCTTTGATTTTGCTTTCCTCTTTTGGTGTCGATTACATGATTAAGATGCGTTCTGGAACAGTTGGATTCTACGTGGCACCATTTTATTCATTAAATGAAGAGACAATCGTATCAAATTAGGTATGCCATGTTTTTTGTTGATCTGGCTTCTGCAATTTGTTTATTTTTTACCAGATGCTATGATGCAGGTGTGTGCCTAGTGCCTTGCAAGTCCATGACAGCGGGATATCTGTGGTGCATGCCACTTCAATCAATCAATCAATTAATCAGCAGGGAACTCCAAATTGAAAGAAGATGGCAGTATTGAGAATGCAGCCTTCTTCAGTACCTTCAGCCCACAGAAATGATTGTGATTAATGAAGGAATTACGAGAAATGCATTTGGGGTCTTTATTCAGACAGATGCACTGAGTTCTTCTGGAAAACGGTTTGCCGCTTTCCACGGGGATAAGGAGACAGCAAATTTGAATCCGCCCCTGCTCAGTTCTTTAATGTGGAATCTGAAGCACAAAAGAGGCGAATCATTAGGGAAAAAGTCTGTGTGCAAATATGAGTGACACTTTCCTAATAGATAAGCAAACTCTAAGGCCCTTCCTGACATTTCGTTTGGAGGAACGCCAGGCTGTTTTTCTCTCCACACAGAATGGCACACATGAGAAGAAATTCAACTGGCTCACAGAAGAAAAGGGTTTGCATTGATAAATAGACGGCTGTCATTCTGTTGCTAAACCCTTCTCTCAAGGCAGAATCATCCACACAAATGAGTTGTCTGTCTAGTATGATTTCAATGCCATATGCTCCAAAGTCTTCATGGAGACTGAGACTAATGACTTTCAAAAAGTTAGAAGAGCACATTGAATGAATTGGACATACCAAAATTGGCATACTGTTTGGAAAACCAATATCTTCACCGGTCAGCTGGAGCCCCTTTCTGGTGTCAGCGAGCTGGAGTGGGCCATGGAAGGCAGGGCTCAATTTGCATTTGTATTTTATGAAAAAAAAAAAAACGTTAATCACATAAAATTTTGTATACACTGTTGTACGACATAGGACATAAGTGGTTAAGAAAATGATGGTTTGCTCGCTAGCTTCTGAAGCCGGTCTGATTCCTAGTTCTGCTGAAGGAGAAATTGTTGTCCTGTTGATTGTGAAAGTCTCCTCAAACTCCAAGCTGTGCCTGTGACAGTCAGAAAGCTTCAGTATTTTTGCCTCACTCTCTCTGTCTCCTCACTAAATTACAAATCAAAAGCTCATTTTGATTACAGTCTCTGCTGTGGCATTTTTTACTCGTTGTTAAATTACTGCCGACATTTTTGTACTGTGGTTGCTCCTCAGGTGCATTAGTATACTGGTAACGTAACGGTACTAATTGAGACAGTAATGTTTGTCTCAAAAGTAGCTTCACAGTGTGTGGGTGTTGAGATAGCAGCCTTCAGAATTGTTATACCTTCCCTTTGTCCGAGGGAAGTGCTGTTATTTTTCAACAAGTCTACCTGTTGGTCTATCTGCCCAAAGTCCTCAAGCGCAAACTGAGATCTGGTCACAGCCTATCATGAATTACATGTTTGTTTAAATTTCATTGGAGTGATCTATCATGGCATTATTTTTATACTATTTATTTATAATTTTTTTATTCAGATGACATTATAATCTCTCTAGGACTGTTAGCAGCCCCCCCCCCCCCCCCTTGAATCTCAACTGTCTGTTATTCCTTTCCTGCATTTCTATTCCTTTCCTGCTCCTATAATTATCTCTGCCAGGAGATATTGCATTAGCCCTGTGAGTCTGTCAGTCCGCAGCTAATCTTGCAATTGCATTTCTTGTGCATGTTGCCAGCCTGCCAAGGAACTCAATTACTGAATGTTCAATGACAACTACTGTACGTTATTTTTGTGAATACGTAATTTCAGTTCCACCGTCTCTCCAGCCTGTGGGATACAGGTCTGAGAGGCTATGGAGTGGAACTAGCCAATCGCACACAAGCTGTCCATCTGGCATATGGGATCTGCACTACTAGCCATAACACACTACTGTCCAGCTCATTGGATGTTCCAGTACAAGTCAGTCACAGGCATGCAGTACGCTGGGTCCCCGGCTGAAATTACAACTTGTCAAAGTTGTATTGTAGTTGATAATCCAGGCCCACTGCATGCGTTTGGGAGGGTGGCTGTAGCTTAGTGGTTAGAGAGGCCCTCTGGTAATCAGAACAGCACGAGTTCACCTCCTGACCTGGCCACTACTGCACCCGGCCACAGTCTGTGTGTTGAAGTGTCCCTAAGCATGACACGTGACCCCTAACTGCTCCCCCCGAGCGCTCATCGTAACCATCTGAGCAGCCATTAGCTGGGTGAAGCTGAAAATTGAACCCGTCTTGATGAATGGAGTGAATGTTTGCTGGATTTCTTCATGTGTAGGCAGCACCCGGCTGTTTTGAGCTATACCGATATGCATGTGCCCACTATGGTCTCTCAAACATTTTATCACCAAGGACCCCAGATTCACCAACATTAGGCCACGAACCCCCCCACAGACATCATTAGACATGATTAAGGATAGAACTACATAATTGCCTTTACTGTAATTTGGAAGAGGGCATTCAGAACTCTAATCGGAATCAGTCATTCATTCTTAAATGTTTTGTTATTTAATTAATGGACACTGAGTGAAATTAAACTGTTCGTTTAAAAAAAAATGTAATCCTCTTTATGGACCCCCTGTAGTCCCCAGACTCAGCTTTGGGAACCGTCACAGTAGCTGTTATTCGTTACTTAATTGGCACACGTGAACTTAATGGTATCATATGTTTCTCAGTCTCTTCTGTGGATATAACACTTATATTACATGCTGGCAGCTGGTCTAAGTGGATCTGTGATAGACCCTTGGGAGTTTCTTCACGCTACATCCCTAAATGAAAATGGATTCCCTGTTGTTTTTCGAAATACAATTTCTCCAAATTAGACCATACCTCCAAAGTGGGCCACTTTGTTGCATTTGAATGCAAAATAGTTTGTCTTGATAGATGCGTTTAAAACCAAGGTTTCTCTTCATCTTGCTGTGACTGAATCTCCAGCTTCCACAGTCCATACATTTTCCTTTTCTTATCTTTTTTTTTGTGGACAGCACGCCAGTCTGTGTCTTGTCTGGCTGTATGGCCCATGTGGAAAAGCTAGTGTGTAATCTCAGCAATAACAGCCCTCCAGGGTTTAGATCTTTGTGCAGGGGCTGAGATACAGACGTGGGGGTTGCCTCCTCAGAAGCTGTCAGCGGAAGCTTGGCTGGGTGCACTCACTTTGGGCCGTGCCAGCTGATAATTCCCTAGGGAGCAGTTATAAAATCAAATTGTTACGCCCTCTTTTCTGCAGACGGGGGTTGTACAGTAACAGCTTCTCAGCTTCTCTCTTGTTGCATTCTCTCTCCCTCTCTATTTACCTTTGGGCTATACCTTTCATCTCATTCTGTATCTTAACTACTGTAATTACGGTTCACTAAGCTAAGGCACCAAAACAAACAAACAAATCTAACTGATTGCTCTTTCCTAAAACTATTTAGGTGCTGTAGCGTTTTGAGAACAGTACAGTGTAGCCTACCTATCTCCTGTCTAGTCTGGCGACTGCAGATTAAAATTGCTTTGTAGCTAATTGTGGAATACTTATTTAACTGTCCATATGCCCCTGCTAAATAAGCACATAAAATAAAGACGGCTGTGTAGGAGGCCAAGCTGATGAACCATGGTGTTTAATTTAGTTGGCTAGGTTTGGAGGCACATAGCATAATATAAACACCCTTCATCATTTGGTATAGCATGAAGGTCTGGGTCAGGGAACATGTTAAAATAAATATAAAATAAAATAAACCAACACACACTGTTCTTCTCAGGTGCTCTCTTGAGGCTAGTGTACAATATAACACAGAGAACAAAGAGTCAGGAAGCAAGTGGTTTTATACAGGACTGTACCCTCTTATGTCTTGCCACCTGACTATTTCTAGGTATAGTCTCTACTCTCTACCAGGAGGAATATATTGTATAGCACTGTGGCAACTCTATATTGTTAGAATAGAACATAACCATGTTATAAGCACAGGTTAAAATGCAATAGCTGTTGATTTGGCAAACATGGAAATACATTGCACAAGAATTGAGACCATAAGTAAATAAATATATCGACTCAAGCTTGGAAGTATTTTTCTGTACTTTAAAGAAAGACTCATTTCTCAAAACTTTCACAGTGGTTGTACACTATGAGGTTTTGTATCTCCACAAAAAGTATCAAAGTAAAAAACAACAACAACCACCATATAATTCCAAGATAATGTGATAAACCAGATTATTCTCACATATACATGATTAGGCCAACTACTATTTTAATCTAATGTAAATGTTTAGCTTTACCTCTAAATTCTGTCCTTCCTTCATATTAAAGCAGTCAATTTATGTTAGACAAGAACGATTGCGCTATAATCTATTGCTCTATGCTTTTAAGTGCCTACATTACCATTGGCCCATTTTTAACGACTCCACTACACACACCCACCCAAAAAAAAAGAAATTCATCAAATTAAAAAGCTGCTGAGTTGCAGATCTGTCAATTAGGCGACATGTGTTCCAAACGCCTCTTGATCAGACCTATGGAAATTCTACCAGCATCATAGTATTGCACCACACATTTCCACCTCTGGCTTTCCACACACACACACACACACACACACACACACACACACACACACACACACACACACACACACACACACACACACACACACACACACACACACACACATGCAACCACAAACATGCACACACACACACATGTGATTCAGATTCCTGCAGTCATTTCCAAGCTCTCGTCTGAGACTGACCTTTCCAAACTGCCGTCTAAACTTCTCTGTCGTTCTTTGCTCTGTTTAAACCTGGACCGCACCCGCGTTCATCTGTCACCCCCCCCCCCCCCCCCCCCCTACCCCCCACCGTCCGACAGGAACAGACGGTGATGGATGCTAATCACTGTGACTGCACACTGCACCCCACCCACCACCACCCCCCACCACCCAGATAAGGCAGGGAGCCCGGTGTAGGAGCTCCCATTCTATCCTATGAATAAAATGTGCTCCTATGCCGCAAACTGGAGTTTTCATTTTTCAACTGTGAGAGTAAAAATGCATCCATAAGGGTCCACTTTTACACTGTAAGAGTAAAGATTACACTCCGAAGTGTACTGCGTGTTATCATGGCCACTGGGTCAGCAGTGTACAGTGTTGCCAGATTATGTGAGAGAAACAAGCAACCAGGTCTAGGAAAACCAGCCCAAAAGAAGCAACTATGGGCCACATGAGTACTTTAACAATGCATCAGCTATTTGAAAATAGCTATATGCAGGGAAATTATAATAAGCAGATCTGGCAACCCTGACAGTGTAACCCATTGCAGCTGGAGTCAAACAGTCGTCCCTATGATGAAAAATATAAAAATACTGCACAAAGGGATGTAATTGTGTCCAACTGTGGACCGTGACGTGACAGTGCATAATAAAACTCCTTCTTTGTAGTTGTTCTCTGATGGTGAAATATGATCAAATTGTCTTCCAGCTTTATCCCTTTCTGCTTGAGCGTATTCAAAAACAAATGTTCATAAAGTGAAGGACGTTAACCCTGTTTTGCACAGTCAAACACTGTGACAAGGCTGTATTGATCTATTGTGTGCAATAGAGGCAATTTCATTCAGTGAGCTGAGACTGTGGTTTTGGTCTCCGACGAGGCCACCTCAGACAAGCTGTTGGTGTTTGGCTGGTGTTTCGGTGCACAGATGGTTTAGTTATTGGTTTCGTTGCTTGCAACTGGTCCATGTAGCATACACTGTATGAAGATGTTAGGGTTGTTTGCTCTCCTGCGGTTTGTTGACTATGATAATGGCTTGAAAGATTTCTGCTCTGCTAATTAAAATGCATGGCCCAGAAGCTCTCAGAATAGGCTTGTGTTCCCACTCCACAAACCCAATGTGATGTTGCCCAGTTGACTGTAGCCTATTCTTTTCTCCAATTAACCACTTTTGCTCTGGCGTCATAAAATGCTTCATATTTTTCCAGTATTTCCCCCCCAAAAATCTACATTTTTCGAAAATTGGCAGTCTACAAGCTCACAACGTGGCATGTGGCATGCTGTGAGCTTGTAGATCGTCTATTGTCAAATAGCCGAAGTATAAAAAAGGCATAAGTGGTTATAGACTGACTAAAGTGTGCAATATGATGTGACCAATGTAATTATGGTAGACCATATTTCTTCCTATAATCTTAACCCATTAAGACATGGAACGCATCTGTGTCATTTTTTGATTTGAGCTAAAAAGCATTATTTTACTCTTTGGCTATTCAAAAATAGCAGATCTACAAGCTCATAGTGCGGCACTCTATGAGCTTGTAGATCTGCTATTTTTGAAAAATCAAGAAAATCTGTGCAAATCTTTGAATATATCTTTTTTAAAGCAAACATTTGTAACTCAAATCTTTGCTTCTGGGGGCCCCTGGAACAACATATTTTAAGATGGGGGCCCGCGGCCGAACACATGTACATTTTGGGGTCCTTGACATGAAAAAGTTTGAGAACCACTGACATAGCAACATGAGTTTTTCCAAAAAACTGTTAGGATTGAGAAGACATTTTGTAGAATCGGAACCTCAGGCCTTAATGGGTTAAATGAAACTTTCAGTTCATTCAGTGACAGAATATTATCTTTCACCCTAGCTTTGCAGCTTGCCGCTAACGCAATTTGACATAGTCATGAATATAAAGCACGTTTGTTTCACATAGTGTACGCACACTCTGAAATCAATGATGTCAGATCAATGCTTTTCTGCAACCCTCTGCCTACAGTGGCTTCGAACAATCAAATGTATTGAAGTGTCGGGTTTCCAAATGAGGAGGCGTTTGGTTGTGAAACAATGAACTATTCTCCTTTGTTGAAAGTGAGTCAAATTCCATCATTTAGAGGAGCCTGAAAGTGCCGGCAAGTGTTGAAATTAGTCCCCTCCCCTCATCTGTGTTCTTGATAACTGAGGTGAGACAAAGTCTAGACCTCAGATTGTCTGTCAGTGAAGTGCAGCGACCTGTAACTAGGGACCATTAGTTCCCACAGTGGAGCCGAGTCAGCCCTGATTTGGTGGCTGTCACCTCTGTGGAAAAGTAACAGTTATTTGTCCTCAGCTTGTTTCTTTCCTGGCTGATTTATTTTGGCCTCCAAAAACACCTCTGATTGATATGGATTCCAGCCTGACTGTCACAACAAAAGATAGCCTAGCACTGTTTATTTCTCAAAGCATCGAATAGTATCTTCATACAGGTGTAAACACATGAAACACATCCTAAACGGAACTCTGTGGCAATAATGGCCGTGAAGAACACCATTGCCTGTAACGTTGCTTAATTGTGCAGCTCTGTCTAATGACAGGTGACCTGCCTCAGATTTTATACAGCACTGATGCTCAGATTCTTTGGTCCATTCGATAGGCTTTTGTCTGGGATCCAAATCTACATTGTACAATTCTCAGACTTACTGTATGTACCTGTAAGGGTCCATTTGTTTCCTAAATATCAATCATTTAGCTGGAACCCTCCAAGGACCCCGACATGCCTACTGTAGAACCACTACAGTAGGCATGTCTTCAATAAGGATGTAACAAATATTAGAATTTCAGTTAAATATACACTATACTCTGCACACACACAGGCATGCACAATTTTCATTTCAACAAAGCAATATTTTTTTTCAAAGAAGTTTGTTTTTTCGATGGACATGTTTAATTAAAAGTCGGCCATACCACCCATGACCAAAAAGCATAGTCCTTTTGTATTTTAAAACAAAATACCAGATGCCAGAGGGTTAAGGGGAGGGGGGGGGGGGTTCTTTCTTTTGATACTTAATAACACTAAACAATACATGTCAGTGTGTAACAGTACATTGTCGAGTAAAACTCTTAAATGTTTTATTACCACTAGAAGGTAGTGCAGCCTCAGCATTGGAGGAAGTGTCATTGCCATTGGTCATATAATTAATTGCCGTTGCCTACAGGACTTTGTGAGTCAATTATACGTTAATGAAGTTGTTAATTTGCAAGCTGTATCTAGGTAGCATTTCAAGTTAATGAGGGCATCCTTTAAATGAGTGCAATTGCTGCTCATTCTCTCTTGTTAACAGCTGTCAGACAGCCAAACTCTAAAAGGCTCAATACAGTTTTCACATTTATAAAGGGCATTGTGTTTCCCAAATACAGTCAAACCCTGTAAACAAAATAATTCTACAAATTCTAATACATTTCTGTTTCAGCTTAATGTGTCATTTAAGAAGACTTTGCATTTATTTTGTTTATGTCGAAGAGAGATAGGCATAATTAAATGGAGATCAACTCCAAAGACATTCCGGGGTCGGTCCTTTCATTCACCGGTTACAGAGGCAAACAATTCTGACGTTCTACCAACCGTTCTCTACCGTTCTTGATTCCCATCCCTATAGGCGTACAGTAAATGGGTCAATTGCAACATACTATATGCAATCCATAAAGAATATTGGACTCAATCACTCGGTCCTGATGAAATGTAGCCCTACCTCCATGACAAGTTAAAAGCAAAGATATATTATCTGACTATTTTTCCATCAGCTGTTTCATTACGCCATGAATTGCAGTCTAAATACAGACGTACAGTTCTGCTGTGGAGCCGGGCGTGCAGATGACAGTGATTGATTAGCACATTTAAATAGCGGCTCACTTTGAAAGGCCTAAGGGTGAGAAATAGATCTTTAGCGTATGACCTTCTTGAGACTGACAAGGGTGTAAAATATGTTTTTTTTCTTAATTGTTTCCATTTTCTGCCCACCACTTAACCCATTAAGACTGGGAACGCATCTGTGTAACCACTTAAACCATTATTTCGTACTTTGGCTATTCAAAAATAGCAGATCTACAAGTCGAGTGCCGCGCTACAAGCTTGTAGATCTCAAACTTTTTCATGTCAAGGACCCCCAAAATGATATGTATTTGTCCGCGGACCCCCCCCCCCCCCCCCCCCCGGCCCCCCATCTAAAAATATTTTGTTCCAGGGACCCCCAGAAGCAAAGATTTGAGTTTTAAAAAAAAAGTTTTTCAAAGATTTTTTGATTTTCCCAATGATTTTCTTTTAAAAAATAGCCAAAGAAATCTGAAAATGGCACAGATGCGTTCCCGGCCTTAATGGGTTAAAGGGGAGTCCCATCATCGTGCGGTAGAGACTTTGTCAAGGTTATCTGGAGCATGATGAATGCACTGTAGTCATAACATTGAAGTGAGAGGTATGACTTGGAAAGAAAAGCTATTTGTTGGTTTTTAAGACGCTTTGCTTTGACCTTCCTATGGTGGGTTCAGTGCTTGGGAGTTCCAAAAAATGAATTTGAACTCGGATAACAATTTGAAACCACATGGGAGTTCAAATAAATGTGTGACCAATGGTAAAATGATTTACCACTTTGCTCTCTCCGTTCCATGGGGCGTTCTGAGCTTTGTGTAAGAACTCTGTGGGTTCTTGACCCCTGAGATGAACTACTAAATCAAGAGGTGCTGAAAGAGGTCTGAAGATACGTTTCCCCTGCCCACTTACCCCTAAGGCTATTACCTGTCACAGCCGCTGACTGTGCTCACCGACGGAGAAGGATGACCTCACAGCAGACTGTTTTGGCCACTGGCCCATGCTTGCATTGAACTTCAGAATTGGCAGGGGGTCTGCCTCTCCATGTGTGAGTGGAAGGCACTCCATTCACGCATGAAGTCTTTTTATACATTTTTATTATTATTACAAACGATGAAGTGAGTCTTGTCACCTCCTCTGTAACTACTACAAATGGTCTTTTTTTCCTTCCTTTCTTTTTTCCCCTTTTTTTTTACAAATAGCTTATGAAATGCATCCTAGTCTTTTTCTCTCTTGATATTTTCTCAAAAACGAACCTGTCTTCTCTAACATCCAGAGAAATGTTGTGCCGAGTACCGAGTTGTCCCTGTTCCTCACAATGTTTAATGAATGTTGCAGACTGTATTGATTTTTTCATTGGCATCTATCTTTAGAGCGATGCACTTGTCAAGCCTGCACTATTATACCGTCTAGACATTAGAGCTAACAAAAACCTAGGAATCTATAAAACATGGGTTTGCACCCTGGCATCAAACTGGTTCCTGTCGCACTTTAAATCAAGCCACATTTAAAGGAATACTCTTCTGTCACATTTGTGGGTGTTAGTCAATGTTATGTCATTAATTGCATTAATTACACGTAATCCCTGCTGAGGAAAAAACAAACAACTTTTCAATCCACTTTTGAACATGACTCTTTGCAGTCTGATCTAATGGATCTGACAGCAAAGAGTCATACCCAGAACTCACTGTGAAGACAACCATTGAATCAATAACCAGTGGTGGAAGAAGTACTCAGATGTTTTACATAAAAAACTCTTTTACAAGTAAAACTCATGTATTCAAATGTTTTACTTGAGTGAAAGTTGAGTGAACTGGCATATAAATATACTTGCCGTACTCATTTAGCAGAATGTCCCATTTCACATTTGTTTAAATGTATTATTTTGACATTTACATTTTTTAATGACATAATAATAATCTTAAGTAAATAGCAACTACAGTTTTAAAATGATTGTAGTGGAGTAAAAAGAACAATATTTGCCACTGAGATGTAATAGAGTAGAAGTATGAAGTATGGAAAACATAGCTCATAGTAGTGTAAAAGTAGCTCAGAATTGAACTCAATTACAGTACTTGAATAAATGTACGGTACATGGTTACCTTCTACCACTGTGTCTGATCAATGTTAAAGCGTCAATGTAAACACTGTGGGATCAACGTTCCAATCTGATGTTGATTCAACACTTCTTTGGCACCCTGGATTAATATTGAAACAATGTTGGAAGTTAAACTAGTTAAAAAGAAGAAGTTAATATGACAATAATAGCAATTTTATATCAATGCATTGCTGTATTGAACATTTTACATAAAAGAAATATTTTCCAGAAAGTTTAAAAAAATATCAATCAGTGAAAATAGTCGATCTGCAAGCTCACAACCCGTCGCGATGTGTTGTGAGCTTGTAGCTATTTTCACTATATTTGAAATAGTACTGTGCTCAAGTAGATGTACTTTGTTACTGTCCACCACTGCCGAGCGGGGATGCCTTATTGGCAGAGCAGTAGAAATGTGGTCTCTCATGCAGGAGACCTGGGTGTGATTGCTGGGTAGGACATGAAAGTTATGGACTGCGGCTTTAACTTCAATATTAAAGAAGCCATGAAATCTCGAGCAAGAAATGACCTGGGGTCCACGTGAAGTCCCTGGTGACCAGACCACTGAGTGCCTTGCAAGCCATCCAGGGCAACAAGCAGCTTGGGCAAAAACATACTTTAAGGCACTGGTTCCGGGGGTGGGGGGGTCCCCAGAAAAATAAGTTCATATAGCATCACAACCACTTTAACCCTATATACATTCACTATTTTAAAATGGCCGATCTGCAAGCTCACAACGTGTCGAGATGCGACGCGTTGATATGTGTAGATCTTAAGATCTTGTAGATCAGAAAAAAATAATAACAAAGAATCTTGTATGGGGGTCCGCGGCCAAATGTATATTCATTTGGGGGTCCTTCACATAAAGTTTTAGACCCACTGCTTTAATGCCTCTCTTTTTCTTTTTTCATAAAATGTTTTATCCCACGACAATTGCCATTCTCCCTTTTCATCAAACCCAATTCTAAATAACTGTGACTTGCTTGCAAATAGAAGTAAATTCAGATATGAGTTATGTGAAGTAATGAAAACAGCAAATATGCAAATTAGGGAGAGAGTTGAGTCACCATGACACACATCCAACACTGTGGGCTGAAAACTTTCACAGATTACAAAAGAGTTTCCAACCATGTAGTGTCTGCAATCTCTCGCAGATGAAGTGAACACGCTTCTATGCAGAGCACACTATCAGACCTCAGCCATAGATGTGCTAATAGCCCAGGACCCCTTCCCACTGGAACTATCTAGTGCTGCAGATGTGTGTAAAACCTTCAAAAGGATTAATGATCACAAGGTACAGTAGGTAGCCGGCCCAGCCAGTATCCCCAGCCAGCCAAGTCCTCATAGCATGTGCGCATCAGCTAGCTGATGTCTTTACCAATGTTTATAACCGTTCTCTACTGCCCCCTGCCTCCCCAATGCCACATCCCTGGGACCAGGTGCACACACACACACACACACACACACACACACACACACACACACACACACACACACACACACACACACACACACACACACACACACACACACACACACACACACACACACACTTACTTCAAATCACACAGTCAAAAAGCATATCCCCTCCTCACCCAACACTTTAGATTCCATCACAGTTTGCCTATATTGACAAAACAGGTCAGCAGACGATGTCATGGCATATCCCACATTGTACACAATGCCCTCTCCCCACTGCAGCTGAGGATTAACACACTGCTGTTCATTGATTCGGCATTTCACACCATTGTTCTAAGGGACCTACTTCGAGTCTGTGCTGTGCAGCTGGATCCAGTGTAGGGATTGACCCCGCCAGCACCAATTCCACACTGACTCATAGCATGGCCCCTTCGCCCCCACATCATAAGGTTAGCTGATGACTCCAAACTTGATTTGATGTCAGTCATCTCAATCCATCTCAATGTCCGCAAAACAAAGCAGATCATGAAGGAGGCTGCTGAGAGCAGAGCGCACGCACACACCCTTCACATCAATGGTACTGCAGTGGAGAGATTAAGCAGTTCCTCTGGGTTCACATGAATGAGGCACCATCACATGTGCACCATTGCCAAGGCAATACAGTGGCTATCCTTTGTCCACACACTGAAGAGGTTCTGCATGGACTTCAGCAGAGCAGTGATCTAGAGGGGGGGCGCAGAAATGGGAGGAGAATAAAAATAGCCAATCTACAAGCATACAACATGTTGAAATGTGCATGTGAATGATGGCACTTGCGCGATCGGTATTCTATCACTCGTTTGCAAGTCACATCACATCAAGTCACATCACTGTGTGCATGCATGGGTGAATTAACCTTGTGATATTACTACTGCCTGTCTGTCTGCTGCCTGGAACTGGGATCTGCGGAGGGGCGGCTGTTAGACTAACGACTTCGCAGCGCACCTCTGCTCTCCCACATTAGTAAAAACCAGTCAGTCTCACACACTACGAAATGCTATACCAAATAAACCACTATCAGTGCAGTTTAGAGGAAAGAAGGTGAGAAATGTGTGCAATCTTTTGTTATATACATAAATAAAAAAGACAGTATGGCACACGATTGATCATCACAGTCATTGATTGAGCAACAATGTGACAACGAGCGAAAGTGCAGTAGGTAGGCGATATGTTTAGACTCAGGTGGAGACTGACGAGGCTACAATAAAAGGAAAAGGGGATGGAGTGTTTTGCTTTGAGGCGGTCGCCGGGGCCACCGTGGCACACGCGCGGGAGGGGTTGGGTTGGATACAGAAGAAAGCTCCACTCACAACCTTAAGGCCCCACAGAGGGTGATTAAAACAGTGCAGCGCATCCCCAGGACTGAGCTGCCAGCCATATACACCCAGAGGAGCAGGGTGAAAGCCCAGAGGATCATGAAGGATCCCGGTCTCCCCAGTAATGGACTGTTAATTCTGCTACCGTCTGGCAAATGCTACATCGAGTTTCCCCTTCCCCATCAAACAGGCTCAGGGAGAGTTTCTATATAGAACAATTCAGACATGAAGTGTGCTATCTGGAATCAGGTCTAGTTACTTATATAGCATGCCTCAATCTTCTTTAACTTTTTAAGACCGGGAACGCATCTGTGTGTCATTTTTAGATTTCGTTGGGCTATTCAAAAATAGCAGATATACAAGCTCATAGCGCGGGACCGAGTGCCGCGCTATGAGCTTGTAGATCTGCTATTTTTTTTAAATCATGAAAAGTTGTGCAAATATTTGATTTGTTTTCTTTTTTTTGGCCGACATTTGTAACTCAAATCTTTGTTTCTGGGGGTTCCTGGAACTAAATACTTTACAAATGTTCGCGTTAAAAATATATATAATCCAAGATTTTGCCAGAAATTGTCACGATTTTTCAAAAATAGCAGATCTACATCTGTATGTATTGTATATCTGCTATTTTTGAATAGCCAAAGAAATCTGAAAATGACACACAGATGCGTCCCCGGTCTTAATGGGTTAAACATACACACAACTTGCAAAACGTATAACTTAAGAAATATATATGTGTTAGCCAACAGAACATTTGAAAAGAGGTTTGTCATAGTTACTTTCTGATTCTGAATAGGATAGGTGAAGCCATACACTCGTCAAGTGTGAGTGGCGCGGTGCCTTTTAGAGCGAGGTCATCAAGTGAAGTGACATCACATGAAAATTCAAATGCTCTTCCTGCACAAGCGTACATTTTAACCTTGTCAACTACAGAATAAACCAGTTTGGATTCAATGTGATTTTACCAACCATAACTATCATATTGTGTGGTCACCTATGAATAAATGAAGATGAAATGTCACTTTTAGGAGGTGCCAACTATTATATCATTGATACTTCCTCATTGATCACCTTGTCACCTTGATTCACATAAATATAAAATAAATACAAAACAAGGCAAGGCAAGTCAGAAAATGCACAGGACAGACTGCATGCACTGTTGTAACACTGCCATAAGTTGCAGTAATACATTAGGTACTGTATGTACATAAACAACAACAATAACAACAACAACAACAACAACAACAACAACAGACAGTAGTAGTACAGAAAGACATGGCTGTTCTGGACAGATTGGCAATGCTAATACGCAATCCATCAGAGCAGCAAATGATAGCATCAAAGATGTGTATACATGACATGACATCTGGCCTGATACCACATTACACTGATCTCCATAAAGAAAGCTGATGTGTGTAATATTCCATCCATAACACAGTCTGTGATGAGAAACCCCCAAAACATCCCGTCGGATTACATTGAGGTGGGAAGGTTTTAATTCAATTTGTTGCTAGGAATATATTAAGTTATCGGCTATGGTGGTTTAAAACATTCGCCCAGTCTTTTGTCATACAGTGGAAACTCCTAGTGATCACGTTTACAGTGATCAACCGCATGGGGCGGCCATAGCTGAGTGGTTAGTGAGTCCGCCTAAAGAGCCAGAGGCCCTGGTTGCCGCAGGTTCGATTCCCGGCCAGGCCAGCATATGTGTCGATGAAATGAAATTTGTCCCTGAGCAAGACTCTTAACCCCAAATTGCTCACAGGTTCTCATTGGAAACAAAACCGCAAGGACTTTCATGAACGACCTGTTAAAAGGAATTATCCTTATCCTTATCCTTATATGGATCAATAAAAAGCTTGGGACAGAATCATTCCTCTACAAATCGGGTAGTCCACTGTCCAGTGTTATTTTTCTGCCTTTTTCATACATGACAACTACCGGTAATAGATTTTTCCTTTGTAAACCACAGTCATGCTTTATGTTTTCTTTTATACTTAAGCCTTCTCCCATGATACGTTGCCTTTGGAAACCCGTCTGCTTCTGGGCGTGCTACCTGAGGCTGGTGCTGAATAGAATGCACATTGAAATCATGACATGAAAAACGAGGTCATTTTCTCTCAATGAATAACATAGTCTCCTCGAAGCTTATGACAAACTGCCAAAAACGAGCCAATGAGATGCAGTGGTGAAACCTGTTCCGACCTCAGGCTACCTTGTGTAGTCTACTTAAGCTGGAAATAGTACGGTAATTTAATTTGTACAGTAATTTGAAAAGTGTTTGAAAAAGCTGTAATGTATTTAGTACATTTTGGTTACATGATAATCTGCATTAGAAATGTATCTGTTATAATAATCATCACACTTATAATAATTAACAATTTTTCCACTGACATATGTGATAATAACAGGTTTTCACTGCAATACGTTCTTCGTATCATGTGCACTTGGTGGCTAAAGGTTAATGGAGTGTGCTTTTCACCATAAGGTCAATTCCCAGACCGACAGAGAAGAAGTGGGGAAGTTGATGAGCAACTCTAACACCTCTCTCAAAACCCACCGTTGAAGTGTCCTTGAGCAAGGCACGTAACATCCAATTGCTCCAATGGTCAACAGTACCGTACTTTATAAGCCTGGCTGGTGGTTGTACTGAGCAGCTCCCATGTGTGAATGTGTGAGACAAAATCTATTTGTGTACTTGTTGTTGAGAAACAGCCTTCGTGAATACTCAGCTACCTTCATCACGTGTGTCCATGGAGAGTCTGCCTGTCGAGGTCTGCTCCTGGTGGCAGAGGGGAGAATTGCTGTGGCGCTTTTGATTCGGTGCCTCTGTGATACAGACCAGGTTGACAGGCCATGTATTAATCATTAGGATATTCAGTCGTGCCAACAAATACAAGGTCATCATAGCTGAGATAGACTAAGGTTGGAGTATTCCTTTAAGTGTCAACATATCTCTGCTGTTGTTAACTTCCAAAAGATCAACAGTTTGAAAAGGTCAGCTGGTCCTAAAATAGATTCAGCAAACTATGAGTAAACGTGACTTCCTCATCAGGGCAACAATGAAAACGCACAATATCTGTCTGAAGTCAGACACATTGGCACTAAGTTAATTAGAGTATAGGATTTACTTTAAGACTTGAGGGATAAACTAACAAGTTTCAACTTTTTGCAAATTTAAGCCCCAACCCCCATAGACAGAGTATTTTATTTAGCATCAATCAGAACTCTTTGGTCTTTCTTGATAAACTTCATTAGACCCTCACAACTTTAAATTGCTCTCACTGACATTTGCATTAATCCTTGCACAAAGCTTGTCACTCAGAATAGCAGTGGCTTACACACGCATTAACCACCAAAACTATCGACTTTCAACCTGGTGTACCGTGGACATTAGGAATGTCTGTCAGTCAGTCTGTCAATCTTGCTTGGTTCTCCTCAGTGGCTTAAGCAATTGCTCTGTACTTGCACATGGCCATTGATCATTAGCATACAATTCGCTACAATTTAACATGTTTATTTGCGTTTTGCTGTAAACAACGGACATTCAGAGCTCGGCCGATGGGACTGTCGTCATGGTTACAGCCCCCCAGCCTATGGGATCAGGAGGCCACGGAGTCCCCACAGTATGTTGTTAGCTGTTGCTGCAATGTGCATTTGCATGTACCGTAATTTTCGCACTATAAGCCGCACCTGAATATAAGCCGCAGCAGCTAAATTGAATGATTTGTACATATATAAGCCGCACTGGACTATAAACCGCGGGTGTAAAATCCCTAGATTTAGGAGGTCCCCTAGTGGCCGTTAGCTATAAAAATCCATAGATAAGCCGCACCATTATATAAGCCGCAGGGTTGAAAAATGGGAAAAAAGTCGCGGCTTATAGTCCGAAATTTACGGTATTTAGTTTCTTCTCTTCTCTCATTCTTTTCTTTGGTACTTGAGGATTTAGTATTTGATACTATTTGAGTATTCACATGTTTTCAGGTATTATCTGACAGAGTGTCCTACAAAGAAAACTATAGAGGAAGCCTGTAAGTATAATGTAGGTGACCTGCAAGACCTAGCCTTGTAGGTCACCTACATTATTTATAAGCAACCTATATGAAGAAGTTCTAGTTCAAATCTGTATGGCGGAAAACAGCAATTGACGAAGATTACCGCAGCCACGTAGCACATAGCTGGGGGCATCTGTTGCCCATTTCAAAGCCCTCACATCTGCATGAACAAACCAAACACGGCCCACTGATGAGCTCAGAGGGTAGGGGGAAAAAAATATTATACTAGTTAGCTTGGCTCGGAGGAGGTGGCGGTTTAATCAATAATACAAATTTGCCTGCTGTTTCATGTGCTTGTCAGCCCTTGGGCCTGCTGTGTGCACGTTGGGGAATAGACTGATTAATTCTACTTTGCTCGTGTGGAATTACAGTTCAACCTAGCTTGACTGAAGTTGACACGGAAAATCCATTATCGTTTAAACTGGGTCAGGTTGTAGACCCAAGCTGCCATCGGTCCCCTCTCCGCCCGTAGAAGGGACGCAGCGAGTGTCCAGAGGAGCGCTCTTGAATGTGCACGATGTGCAGAGCAGAACGAGTGTTCGCGCCTTCTGTTTATTTTATTAGTAGTTGATTTCTCTCTATCCATTTTATCCGTTTCGTTAGGTATTCAAAATCACACTTTCCCCCCTGTGAGATGACAGATCACTTCACATCTTGGACACTGATGCACATCTGCATATTTCACAACGTGTGCCTTGGCAGAAATATTGATGATTAAGGCACTTCTTAATGAAACAGCTGCCACTGGGTTAAAATCTCTGTATACAACTGAAGTGGAAGTATGACATTTTCCCAGGTGATGTTATATCACAGAATTATTCAAGGCACACAGAGTCTACTACTCTCATGGTCCCGTAATGCTATAAAGACTCTTATTTACCATGAATGATGAGTAGTTTTAGAAAGCCCTGCAGCAATGAGCAACAACCCCGGCTTCTGCTCATTTGAAAAGTAAACTGTTTAGGGGGAGGTGCTATATTGTCGCTGTCAGGTGGAAAACTTGTCCAAAACCATTACTTTTCAGGAAAGGAATAAAGAACCTGTGTTCCAATGGATCCAATGCAGTTATAGTTTAGTCACAGGCTCTTTTTAATACTTTTCATTGGTGTTATGTGTAATTACGTAAAAAAATTATAAAACCCATAGACAGGCTTAACCACTTTCAACCTGGTGTCCCTATATTGGGGATGTTATTATAGGCAACACCTTTCAAAAATAGAGAACGTACTCTCAGATCGTCTATTTTAGCTACTTTTGCACCAACACGGTCATATAATGAAGTATGAAATAGGGCATTCATTCATGAAAAAAATACATAAAACTAGAAAAAGTGCTCCTCGGAGCACAGGTCTCCACCAGGTCAGGTAGGCTATTGTGGCCTCCTGGTGGCGCTATAATAGGCCAACGTGAAAAGGGTGCCATTTCTTCTTAGGCCTTGCACGACAATCGGACACTGACTGCATTCATGATTTGAGGCATGTTGGTGGCGCTATAACAGGCCAATGTTAAAAGGGTGGCATTTGTTCCTCAACATAGTGTGAAGGTGCGTGCAAAGTTTGAGCTCAATTGGGCGGTGCGTTCATGATTTGCGGAATTTTGTTCAAGACAAGCCAATAATGCAAACTTTAGATGTCAATCTTAGCCAATCAGTATGGAATATGAAAAATCAAACACATCCGTCGTGATCACATGACTATAGAGATCATGTGTACCGATTTGTGTGAAATTTGGATAAAATTGGAAGGAGTAGTATAAAAAAATGTGTTTTACATAAGTCGGCCTCCTGGTGGCGCTATAAAAGGCAGATGTGAAAAATGCAGGGCAAAAGTTTTTCCTTGACCTCTAGGGAGTGTGCATTCAAAGTTTTACACAGACACACACACGGACACACGGACGGACGGACGGACGGACGGGGTGGAAAACATACTCTCTCGCCATGCCTTTCGGCCTGGCGGAGACAAAGATGAAATATCGATATACAAGGTTTCTGCCCCGACGGCGACTGTACAGTATGGTCATTCTTTTTTCTTTTTTTCCTGCTGTGTCTGGCACCAGTTACTGTAACTTCCGTCTGGAGGGCCAGGACACTGCAGGTGCGGCGGTGGATTTGGCCACGCTCGCACCTGCCTTCCACGGCCAGGAGCCGCCTGACATCTGCCCAGAGCAGGCAGAGTGCTGCCCCCTCGGGAGGCTGAGCTGGATCCGGGCCAGCCCCCTATCCCGATGCCTTTCGTCTGCATGTTCCCTGCCTCTTATCTGCTTTTGCCAGCACACAAAGCACTGGGAGCTACGAGGGCATTACCCATTATGATTGGGCTCATGTTATCAGCCAGCTTTAAATTTTGATCCTACGGGGGGGGGGAAGAATACTTAACCCATTCAATCCTGGAACGCATCTCTGTGTCATTTTATATTTCTTTGGCTTTTCAAAAATAGCAGATATACGAGCTCATAGCGCGGCACTCGGTGCCGCGCTATGAGCTTGTAGATCTGCTATTTTTTTGTAAAAAAATTGTGCAAAATCTTTAAATATTTATTTTTAAAGCGATCATTTGTAAAATATTTTGTTCCAGTGACCCCCAGAAGCAAAGATCTGAGTTACAAATGTTCGCTTTCAAAATATATATATTCA
The DNA here is from genome assembly GCF_963454915.1 of Gymnoscopelus microlampas. Lineage (NCBI taxonomy): Eukaryota > Metazoa > Chordata > Actinopteri > Myctophiformes > Myctophidae > Gymnoscopelus > Gymnoscopelus microlampas. The sequence goes on along the minus strand of NC_139954.1, from coordinate 16,130,120 downwards.
AAGATTTGCAAAAATGTTCACGATTTCACAGATCTACAAGCTCATAGCGTGGCACTCGGTGCCGCGCTATGAGCTCGTATATCTGCTATTTTTGAATAGCCAAAGTAGAAAATAATGGTTATAGCTCAAATCTGAAATGACACCGATGTGTTCCCCGGATTGAATGGGTTAAGTCGAGGATATCTCCAGAATGCCATCGGTGCATCGGAGAAGCAAAGCCACAGAAACAGGCCTTTTGCCTTTTCATCGGCTTGGCTATCGAGTGCTTCCAGTTGATACCGTCTCTCCTGTTTATTAGAACTGACCCAGGGGCTATATGTATGCAGGCTCTACAATTATTGAAGTGTCATCATAATATAGTAGGTTCAGATACGTCTACTCTATCTTGAATTTGTGTCTTATTTTTTTTGTTTCGGTGTATAGGCTATTAATTCAAATAGCGTGTTTTTCTTTTTAACTGAATTAACTTGAGATAGGATTCCTGTCAAAATGTATGGGGGGCGATGGAAATTAATTGACCCTCTTCCTCATTTTGGCTTGAGCTGGTAATGGAATTGAGGGGGGAAAGAAATCTCTGGCAGGCACTTTTGGGCTACTACTACTTTTAGGTCTTTAGATTTTTGGGCGCTTTCAAGATTAGGTCTTTATTAATGCACGCCAACAGCAAAGGTTGTCAGAAATGTCTTTGGGGTCTGCCAAACCCACATTTAGGTCATGATAGCCAGCTAACTCATTGGTTATCATATTTGATGACTATAGCACAAGCATTTGCTGCACTTTGAGAGTCCAGAACTATCTATAAACTTCACAGACGTTCACATTCTGCAAGAGATTAACATACTGTACACTGTTAAGTGTAAAATGCGAAATCTAGTATGCCTTTCGGGGTGGAATCATGTGATCTGAATTAGTTAAATAGCAAAGTCATTTTGTTAACAGTACATCACTTGTACTGCAGGTGCAATTTAAATCCTATTTTATACTGCATTAATTAGCTTCTAGATCACTTCTTTATGGCAAGCAACAGTCTCACTTGCCAGGTATTCTACATGTTTTAATACCTCATAGTATGTATGTAGACCTCCTCTCAGTGTATGGTAGTACCTCATATTGTATGTCATTTCAGTGCAGCTTAGTACCTCATACTTTATGTACTCGCAGTGTAAGTTACCTCATAATTCATGTAGATATACTGGCATTCCTGAGGAGCAGCGATTTGTGTGTTCTTTGTGACCTGGGAGTTGTGAAGGATGAGTTTCATTTCGTTTTTCACTGCCCGCTGTACAATGATGTAAGAAATTCTTTATTTGAAAAAATGCAGGATAAGAATCCAGATTTGTTTTGGATGTCTGAATGTTAAGTTAGCTGTTCAATAAGGAAGTGTTTTATTTCCTTGCACTCTTGTTCTTTGTTCTCTCATTTCTTTGTTTCTGTTTAGTTTTCTCCTTTTTATTTTCTGATGAATCATGGTGATGTACTGGTTGGTAGCCATTGGACAGAGCATCTATTATTTGATTTTTATTTTAATGGTAGATAGGGTAGGTATAAATAAGATTTTTCTTCTTACTGCTCCTTTTCATTAATGGAATATGTAAAAAGTAACAAAAAAAGAAAAGCAAAATGAATGTGATTCATGTAAACCATAATGAAATAAATAAAATGAAATGAAAGGAAAAGTTTTAGTTTTAGGAAAATTCATAGAGAAGGCAAGGCAGTTGCGTTGGAGGACGATGTATCCGTAACTCACAGCCTGGACGATCAATATGTTTATGTATTCTGTTTGTGCTGTATCTTGGTGTGAGTGTCTTATAAGCCAGTGTGGGCTGGGCATCTATCTATCTATCTATCTATCTATCTATCTATCTATCTATCTATCTATCTATCTATCTATCTATCTATCTATCTATCTACAGTGGGTGACCATTGACTTTGTCGTTTTTTTTCATTCTTCTCATGCGTTTCATGCAGGGCATGTATGATTTCCACTCTGTGCCACTAGGGGCAGCAGCGGTCTACTGCCTACAGCTGCCTACAGCCCACAGCAGACAGCAAGAATATATTTGTTACTAGTATACTGTATATCCTCTCCAAACTGTACATACATTACTTTACACTTTTGTATTATGTTTTGACACTTGCTTTGGAAAATGTAAACGTATGTTTTATCATGCCAATAGCTCATTTGAATAGCAAAATTGTTTGTTTTGGGGTTTTTAGGCACTGTTTTTCCTAGAAAGACAGAGAAAGATCCTGTCTGTTGCTTACAGTACAAGATGTGACATTTATATTAAGCAAAATATTAAGCAAATAAAGTTAGATAGCATGATGCTGAGCTTAACATTAGTTTAATTTTAACGTCTTAATTGATAAAACGAGACGGGATTTTGTTTTCTCTTGCCAATAGCTCATTTGAATTGACAAATTGTATTTCTGTGGTGGTGGTTCAGTGGCACTATATATATATATATATTTAATATATACTGGGGTCATACGTTCTGTGCTTTCTGTGTGTGCACTTATGCCGTGTATCTCTTTCTTTGAGCGGGGGGGGGGGGTCTATCAAGGCAGGCTATTTGTTCAGATGCAATTTCAGCGTGGCTATTAAATAGGCAAAAAAATCTGATCTACAAGCCCACAAAGAGTCGCGATGCAACTCTATTTTCTAACATTTTAGTCTATTTTTGGCAGAGAGAGAGAGAGAGAGAGATAGAGAGAGAGAGAGAGAGAGAGAGAGACAGAGAGACAGAGAGACAGAGAGAGAGAGAGAAATTAATATAATATAGGCCTACTACTAGGCCAGTGTGGGCTGGGCATCTATCTATCTATCTATCTATCTATCTATCTATCTATCTATCTATGTACTCGTACTGTAGGTTAGTACCTCATAATTGATGTAATGGTAGTGTAGTTTAGTAGTTGTACCTCATGTACTCTCAGTGTACGTTAGTACTTCATATTGTATCAGCGCAGCCTCATACTGTGTGTGGACTCATGTGTAGTTTAGTACCTCATACTATGTTTGTGAAAGCAGGGGTGGACTAGTGCTTTATAGGTGCTGATCCAAACAGATCCATTCCACTCGGAACAAAATGCATCTCGCTAATCTCTGTGGGCGGGGGATTTTCTGCTTGTGGTTCCATTCCAGCCCATTCACCCAGAGGGCCGGATGCAAATGGAGCATTCTTCTGAGCACACCGTCTCGTCTTTTATACATAGGCTATTTGAATATAGCCGATCCACAAGCTCACAACGCGTCGCATCGCGACGCATTGTGAGCTTGTAGATCTGCTATTTTCAAACATTTTAGTACTTAGTACACTGCTGAAATGGAAATCACCTGAGGGTCTTCTTCTCGCAGCTGTTAGAAAACATGAAGGATTTGTGTGGCAATCCTCTGATTGATCACCGACCGTTCCCTCCTTTGTTCCTATAATACACATCACAGTGGTTCCCAAACGGTGTACTGAGGCACGCTGGCAAGTGTTGCCAGATGGGAAATTTACAATTATCGTACCGGAGGCTTAAAATTATCGTATTTGAAAGAAAACTATCGTACACAGCCAAAAAAATATAAATCACAGGTGTAAATGGGTAATTTCACAAAAAAAAGCGTATTTTTTCAAGGAACAACCGTGTTAGTGTTGAGACTCCTACGAGATGAAAACGCATCACATATGCTGCGTGGAAGCAGGCAATTCCTGGACCTTACACAAATAAAAGCCTGAAACTGGACTAAAAAGACGCGACCGGTGTTTTTAATGTCACCAAGTACAGATCTAGGGTCAGATTTACTGACTTATTTTTGAAAAGCCAAACCGGATCCCAAATCAGCAGCCAAGGAATTTTGTAAATTCACAGACTTTTTTGAATATGGTGAAATGATCACATTTGGGCATTGTTTGAATTATTGATCGTACAGAGGGTAAAATTATAGAACAAATACGATAATTATCGTACATCTGGCAACACTGCACACTGGTGGGCTGTGAGACAAGACCACGTGTACCTTGGGATTTTGGAACAACCACACATCAGTGGTGGAAAAATTAGCAATACCACAATATAAAAATACTCTGTTACAAGTAAAAGGCCTGTGTTCAAAATGTTAATTGAGTAACAGTATTGGCATCAAAATATACTTAAAGTACCAAGTGTAAAAGTACTAATATCAGATATACAAGCTCACAACGCGTCGTGATGTGACGCGTTGTGAGCTTGTAGATCGGCTATTTTCAAATAGCCTATGTATAAAACTAGACGTCCGCTAGCCGCGCACGGGGCCCCGCGCACGGGGTACCAAAATCGTGCGATAACAATTTCCAAAAGAAAAGTTTTTTTTTTTTTTTCCTGGGGGTCCCCGGACCCCCTGGGAGTGTTGGGACCTCCGCGGACCCCTGTGGAACATGGCGGACCCCTTCGGCTGTTGTTTTTTTTTCCATGAAGGTGTTTGCTTGTTTCTGGCGCAAATGTGGCAACACTGATATTTAATATGGGGGACCCCCGGGTCCCCTGGGAGTGTCGGGACCCCCGCCAAACATCGCGGACCCTTTTGGACCCCCGCGAAACATCGCATGCAAGAGGTTGCACATGAACTCTGCAGCTGCACTGAGGCGCTCCAACACAAACACTCTGATGCTCCCCTAAATCCATTCCAGGGTTTGAAAATACCCACTTGACAAAGGGGTGACGTGCATCACCGTTCCAATGACCAATGAACTCCACTTCGGGATTTCGCAAAGACCCACAAAAGCGTGCAGTAGTCCACACACACACACACACACACACACACACACACACACACACACACACACACACACACACACACACACACACACACACACACACACACAGCGTGCTGACAGCTAAAGGGAACTAACCTCGCGTCACCAGTCGTTCCACCTCGGAGGAAATAAAAGGTAACAAAAGTGGTGTACACGAATTGTTGTCCGCCTCGCGGTGTTTGGGTCTCGCTGGGCGGTGGTCAGCGATGACGCTAAGGAACAACATGGCCGACCGTAATGTTGTGAGTTTGTGTTGGCCGCAATTAATTATGCTTCGAGGGGGCAGATGTGTGCTGAGCAGTGAGAAGTGGCCTACAGACTGCGTGAAGTAATTGTGCGCGTTGTGGCTTGTGTTGTTAGTAACATTGATATGTTGTTTTTGTGTTTATTCCGACACAGTGACACGGGGAAATTATGGGTTTTGGTTTGTGCGATGTATTATAGGACAGGGCTAATGTGGTTAATGTATTATGTTTTATAATATCATAATTTATATCTGCAAAGAAAAAGTTTTAGTGGAGTAAAAGTACAATATTTGCCTCTTGAGATGTAGTGGAGTAGAAGTAAAAGTATTGCAAATTGGAAATACTCTAGTAAAGTAAAAAGTAACTCAAAATTGTACTTAAGTACATGTACTTAGTTACTTTCCATCACTGCCACACATTATTATTGCCAAAAAGTTGTGCACGTGAAAACTTTTAATTAAACAAAAATATTTTCCCCACAAATTTCTGCTATTTTCGCAGTGATTTCAGGTGTGCCTTGAGATTTTGACTTGCCCATTGGTATACCTTGGGCACAATCAGTTTGAAAACCGCTGTACACATAATTGGCAGACTATGCTTTGATTCATGGCCAGCATTGGTTTCATAGAAATGGCTCTAATCGTTTTTTTTCAGCAAGAAAACTGTCTGCCGCTCCAGACTCTGTCATTGTGTTCCTAATGACATCAAAAAGAACATGACACTGTTCTTTCATCAGACGCATAATCCATCATTGCAATAAATAAAAAGAGTATAGCAGTATAGCAGTAATGGTTTCCTACCTGATTCATCCTATTCGAGGTGGCTGGCAGTTCTTCAGACACAATGACTGTAGAGTTTTAAAAAAGCCTTTTGAATGTCCCTTAATAGGATGGGAGACTTGATTGGCAGCGGCGGATTGTACCAGATAGTAAAGAGGGGGGGGGGGGGTATTTTGAGATTGTGTGCCAGTGCCTACAATATTCTTTACATTTCAACTGAAATGTAGTGACCTTGAAGCTCTCCTCTAGCTGTAAGTGCTGCCCGCTTTAGAATACATTACATAAAACAAACTACTGAATGAATGAAAGCATTTAAATAGGCTACAGCCTGGATTGTAAGAACAACAGTGGTGTCTCATCTATTAATAGCAAATCCAAGGCAATAACAAATAACAGCACACAATAAACAACAGCCATCACTCCAAACAGCCAGCACCATGAATAGGAGCCGCATCTGCTGTTATAAAAAAAGGTATTTACTGATCCCAGAGGGCACATCATTTCTCTGCCTTTGACCCAGCCGTGTTGCTGCCCAGGTGAGCACACGGGGAAGCATTCAAGGGGCTGAGTGTCTTGCTCAGGGCACACTTTGGCACGAACTCAGGATGAGCCAAAGATTGAATCGGGACCTTCTGATTCCCGGATGGCTGCTCAACCTTCTGAGCCACTGCCGCCTTATTAGTTATTATTCCCTTATTTCCCACAGCACTGGGTTTGCCTGTCACTCCCAAAGCAAAGAGCTCTTCAACACCTCATTCAGATCCAACTAATCAGTCAACTGTAACTGTTTGTAGGGAAAGGAGTTTAATGACTGGATTAAAAGATGGATCATGTTAGGTGCAAACAATACCGTTAGATTTATAATTACGCACCGCCACTTACTGGTGGTGAACGTGCGCCTATTTGGAAGTCATGTACAATTGGGTTTCCATGAACGTACATTATCATTTATTTTATAATCTGAATTCGTTTTTTGTATGATTAAAATGTACTTGTGTCTGGATTGGAAACTTGGGAAGTTATTAAGCAAGGGATAATTGACGGCGCGCCGGTTGCGCCGTCAATTATGCTGCTTATACAGTAACACGTCTACTTAATAAATTGTGTGTTGGATACGGCATAAAATCAAGCAGAGCAGCAAGTGCTCTGAAGCTGATGTGACTTGTACTTAGAATTTCCTTATTCCTTGTGAAAATCAATAGTGGTACATAGAGTACCTCAAATGAACACAAAATTATAATAATTGTTTGTAGACCACCAGGCTTCTGATTATACAGCAGCATGCAGACACTTGATCGTCAAAAAAATGCACAGCATGCTGAAAGGCTGGCGGATGCTTGGGACACTGCAGCCTGAAACCTTTATATGCCAGACAAAGTATGAAATGCAAATAAAATGTATAGTAGCCTATACTGTATACATTCCTGATAAGTTCTTGACTTACTGATTACCGTAACAGATGGCTTTAGACGTTAAAACATGAAACATTCTCCATAATACTTAAAAAAGTGGTGGGAAAATGTCCCTGTGTCCCTTATAAGGGTCTATAAGGGATACCCTTTTAATCAGGTGTAATTTTACTTCCTTCACATGTGTTACCAACTGTTCCATTCCTGTCAAAAAGAGTCAGGGGTGCTGCTATTGTGCAAGTTGGCTCACCTGAAAGGCTCTGCTACACCTAATTATTCTGATTGGTAACACCTGTGAAGGAAGTAACACTTCTATTCATGACAATATGGCTGCCACAAAAAGGTCTATTTCAGCACCGCTGGACTTTATTATCATATTTTGTGTGTGCATCACATTAACATTTTAGGCATTTTGCTGCCATTTTAACCAGTGGCACACTGTACAAGAAGAATTTGTACTGTATATTGCTAGCAAAGGCACGGGAACAGGAGCAGAGAGTGAAATGCAGAGATCAAGAGAGCAACTTATCTGTGAGTGCACCTGTATACTGTACTATACTGTACTTTATGTCCACCCTGCTGCTTTTATTGATTACTTTCGCACCGCACAGTAAAATCCTCAGTGTTATGGGTCCATTCGGCTTCGAGTTCCAATAAATGAACACTGAGGATTGTACTGTGCAGGCCATGTACAGTATAGAACACACTGGCCCCATACTCTGAAGTGAGATTTCTAGAGGTGCAGTCTATGTGACACACCTCAAAATATTCCGGCATTTGGTTGGGATGAGTTAACCATACATTATGAAAATGCAGCCTTGGGGAGGAGAATGGCATGATAGTGCCCCAGCTGCCTCTTCCAATCCATTATTCATAAAGTCACATACTCCATGGGATGCCAATACTGTATGTCTTTCACTTGAATGCATCCGACAGTGAGGGAAACACCATGGAAAAATAAATGTGTTACTCTTCAGCTGGAGAACGATGGAAGGATTTATCCCGTCGGCTTTGTCTTTGCTTAGGTGGAAATGACAGTATGTGAGGAGGATTTGCAGTTCACAAGAACCATTTTGAAATAATGTTTTTCTAATCTGGTCAGTGTAATGTAAAAGTGTCGGCTTAAAACAGTAAAAAAAAAAAGGTCTAAAACAAAATCCTCTCTTGTTTATTGTATACTTTTTATTCATATCTATAAAGGCTTTCTGCCAGACTTTGAAGTCTTTGGGCTGCCTGTGTTTATCTGGGTGCCAATGTGATTGTTGTTGTTTTTGCTGAGGTGTATGACTTTGGTGCTAAAAGTTGCAGGGGTAAGCATTATAATGAACTCAAACTCTTAGCTCATAGAATGAACTTTCTACTTTGGGCATTAGTTTTATATTTGTTGAGTTTTTCCAAACCAAAAGCACAGTAGAAGGTAGTTTCACTGAAGTTAAAAGATGTATTTTTATCTGATTAATCAGTCAAGCTTTATTAAATTATGCTATTGATCATCACATAAATCATTACAGTCTGCTTCAAGCAGGGCTGTTGTATCTCCAATCAGGCATGTTTTGTGCAAATGGTGTGGCCACTTTCTGAAATCTTGATACTAACTTGTTTTTCTCTCCCTTTCGCTTTTTTCTCTTAACCACAGTGGACACAGTACTCATGAGAATCCATCAGCCATTAGATGACTGAGCCCAGACAACGAAACCTGGTCATCAACGATCCAGAGTCTCAGTAAGGCCACTTATCTGCTATCTTACACTCTCCACAGCCGCCCCTGAAACTATTGATCGTCTGCCCATCTCAAACACGCCTCATCTCCTGCAGGCCTCATCTCCTGCAGGCCTCATCTCCTGCAGTCCTGAGGCAATCTGTCCTTGCTTATTTCAGTGTGGGCTAGCCTGATTTTTGAAACAAAACAGTAGATAATGCACCGGACTTCCCTGGAGGCGCTCTGTTGGTGGGGCCTTTTGGCTCTCTGCACTGTTGACATGACTGAGGCCCTCCTCTTAGTCCTCTAACAGAATGTATTCATACTTTGCCCTGTGATACAGTACATTTCCATTCAGTATATACTGTACATGCTGGCTAACACTTTTAAGCAGGCTTTCATATTGTGCTCTTTGTCATCCTGACATGTAGGCATTGCAGCTTTGCAATTTTACAAAACAGGACACTGGTTCAAAGTAATCTTTTATTAATTTAGGTCCAGTATATATGTATTTTTTTCTCTTTTTTTATGGCTTAAGGGGCCAGCAGTCTAGAACAGGGTTTGTCTGAATCTCTTGCCCCACAAAAGTAGACCAATCGCAGCTCAGCTCACGTTGCCACGTGCATACATTGAGCCCCACATCTCAGCTGATGCTACTATGCCAATCACAGAGCGCACACAGGGCTCACATGAGCATGTTGGCACATGCACATCATTGGTGATGTATAAGCATTGTTCATTATGCATTGCATACCACTGAAGTCCAATGTAAAAGGAGGAAGAAAAGTGATTCTCCCACTACATTAACACACAAGAAAATGTTTTCAATTTACATTTTAAGATGTAGGCTATTATGCAGAGGGATTCAAGCCAGTTAGTCAGATAACGGATAATTAATATGTCTGAAAGCCTTTTCATTTGCACAGGGAACCCATGCTGTTATTAGCCCTGAATTGGAAAATTGTTCCTACATCTTATGATGAAAACCTCCTGGGTGGATGTGGACCTTGAGGGTCTGTCAGTTCAGTTTCTGCAAATCTAGCAGATTGGAAAGCATTGAGCAGTCGGGGAGGCAGAGGTAAAATCAAGGCCAAGTCCAGGAGTGATTTGTTAACCAAAGCTTGTATAAAACATTCTTTTAAATGTAAGGACATTTTAATCTATTTTTTTTTTAAAGTTTCTCTAGGCTATCTCTAGTTAAACAGCTTTGAGCAATTCCTAAATGCAAACACCAGAAAACGTCTCACAAAATATCCAATTTTCTACTTTTTGCGTTCCGTTTACAGAGCAAATGTAAAGTACCTAAATGACCTTGATGATAGGTCTCCAGGTTTAGATATCGAGAGACATGTGTTGAGTGTGTGCACGCGCGTGCATGTGTGTGTGTGCACACAACAAAGTGGTAGCAGAGGCACAGTGAAGTAGACTTTCATGCTGTAGCATCAGACCTTTGATGTTTTTCTGCATTGAGAAAGGGAATGTATAAACTATGATCAAAGTTTTTTGGACCGAACTTCACACACTAGGTCGGCATGCCTGACATAACCACGACGACCGTTTGAAATGCCTGGGCAGTTGGGTCCTATATCTGTCCACTCTTTTGACCTATATTGGAGTGCCATATTGCCTATGTGGGAATTATGGAGTACACCGTACTGCACTCAAATCCTTTTGTTTGTTTCTCATACATACAAGTGTTTCAGTGACAAAAGTGGAATCCCTCCCTGGGCTCTCCAAAAATACTCAATACATTATAAACAGCTGGGGACAGTAAAATATGGCTTGGCATAAATGACTTTGGACAGCGTTTATGTCTAAGCCGGGGAATGTCTTATCATGCAGAAACAGTGGTGCAGATTAGAGGTAAATTATTGCGGTAGATTTGGGCCATAAATGAGCCATTGAAATCCGTCTTTGAGATTTATGAGTGTGTCGTGGCAGTTAGAGTGGCCGTTTTACTCCCAGGGAAATGTGTCTGCAAACCCGAGGCAGCTGCAAGTGTAATGCGCACCTGCTACAGTATCATGCATCATCACAAGTACACTTTACCCCCAGCAAGAGTTAGTTTCTCAGTCACTGACATTAGTTAGTGACAGCAGGTTTTGGAGCGGAGAAGTTTGTTTACATCTCAAAACCTATTGCTATTTTACAGCTTCAGAAAGTGTACACTAAAATACTCACTCTTGATTTAACTCAGAGTGTACAAATGGAACCAAATGGACCCGTAATGGTTCCGTTTTACCCCTTACCTAGCTGTACCCACTCAGCTACGGCCATGCCGCTAAGATAGGCAGGAAAATGTGAAGATATCCACCCCCAGTGTTTGTGTCCAGCTCAAAAAGCTGCAACGCCCGCCTCGGCCACAGTGTCGTGGTCCTGACCCCCATCACTGACATATGGTAATGACATGAGCCAGCCACTCCAATTTATTCAGACAAACGCTCCACAATCCTGGGGGTCTCACAGGGTTGTAGGATGCGTGGTGGAGCATGTCGCAGGCAGAGTATGTACTGCAGGCCATTAGGGTTGTGTGTGTGCACCAGTGATGGGCGAACAGATTTGAAAAGACTTACCTGGACCATTGGTTCCCAGAATTTTCCATGCCAAGGACCCTTGAATAGCCATAGCCTCTGGCTGCGGCCCCCTATTTAAAAATAGGGGGAAAAGCTGATTTACAAGCTATTGTTTTGAAAATTTCAGAAAATGTTGGAATCAATTTGACAATAATGACATAAACTGGCACAGTAATCTTGTTTTGAATGAATTTTGTGTGTGTGTGTGTGTGTATATATGGTCTACTGGTCTGAAACGCTTGCTGTTCTGATGTGTCCTCAAAAGACTTGCAAATTAGATACAGTATGTTGAATTTTTTTAATGGAACTGGTTCACTCGTCTCGCATGAAGCAGACATCCACATATGCACTGCAGGCCAGAGAGGAAAGCATTTCATAATTGCTACATCCATCTGTGTCCCAAAGTAGAAGTCATTAGAGTCATGACTTTTCTATTTGGTTGTAGGGGTTAAAATAAAAATGCACAAATGGAGGTAGTGTCATGTGTTGAGCTTTTCTTTCCTACCATCTCAGTGTGTGAGGGGTCATCGAGTGTTGCAAGATGGGTCAAACTGTGTACTTAAGATGAACTTCTGTTTGTTCAACATTATTCTCACTCTCAGGTCTTCTATAGTGACGAGTTGGGGCAAAATCACTTGTGTCACATTTTTGACGAGATGGATATACTCCCTTGTTGCCGTCGTTCTTACTCCAAACTTGTAATAGGTTGACATGCCCACTAAAACGTTTAAAACAAGACGGACGTGCCATCAAAATCAAGTGAGCGATTGTAGTGGGGGGTGGGGTCGTAGTGCGATGCGTTGTGAGCTTGTAGATCTGCTATTTTCAGAGCGCAACACCTGAGCGCAACCAAGCATAAATTGACTTGTCTTGTATCTCTTCACTAGTCCCTCCCTAAAATTTTAGTCTAGTTTTTATTTGTTGACGAAATTGTCAATATATTTAGTCTCTGTTTTGTCATCATAGCTCAGTTTTTAGTTTATATTTAGTTTTCTTCAGTGAAAAAGGGTAGTCGACAAATGTTTTTCGTCATAGTTTTGTGGAAATCAACACTGGTCAGTTCCTGCCTCAACTTGACACCCATTTGATGCAACAGGTGTGAGGATGCTTTGGTTTGTTCATCCAGAGAACCTGTTTGTGTAAAAATGTGATGCAAGCCCTGCAAACTGTTTCTCACAGCTGGTGTTTGCCGAGAAGCATCTCTGCAGTGCCGAAGCACCTCCACTAATGTAAAAAAAAATTACAACAATTTTCATTTAATAAAATGCCTCCGATGACACAAAGGCTTTTTGTTCAGAGACACGGCATGTAAGGTGAGCTTGAGCTCAGGAGTCATGGCAACAATGATGTGATTGGTTAGGCTGATCCTGCGTTAAGGGACGGTTGTCAAGTCCCATTGTCTGGGAACTTCAGTATAGTACTGTATATTGTTTTTGGTTTTCATTGGGGAAATGTTGGAGATAAAAGGCTCAGACGGTAACAATCGTATGTCATTCTTAATATGCCTAAAAGCTTCCTCGACAAATACCACACTGTCAGCAATACTATTACCCTTTTTCCATTGTCCTCGAGTGCAATTTATCATTTTGATCAAACTGTACCTATTCCAAACATTTAATATTTATAGTTGCCATTTCATTGCAATGCATTTATTCTGTCCATCGCAAAATATTGCTGGGTAAATAGCATGCATGCCTGTTTTGAAATGCAATACACAGTGGGAAATGCAATGTGTATGTTTCACATATTCATTATGCCATACATAAAAGCCAAACACATACTGTGTTGGTTTACTTGGTGTTACACATAGATATACAAATGTGGTGACATTGTTTTTCATGTCCTGTAGGCTATATTGCTTTTTTGTAAATGGAATGCAGTGTGTCGCAGTCACATTGAAATCCAATCTGAATCTCCCAAAGGAACAGCCTTGGTTATTGCATTTGCATCACTTCCCCGGTGCAGTAATGGTAACACAACAAAATGCGATGTATTCCTCAATGCGCTTTTCTTTTCACAAAGCACTATGCAGAACCCGGCCATAGTCAAACGTCATCAACAGTCCAATCACAGCCTGTGGGCGGGGTAACAGTGTGCTTCACGATACAGCTAGAGAGTAATCAAGTTGGTTTGTTTCTTTCCCCGCCCCCAGGCTGTGATTGGACAGTTGATCACACTCTAGCACAGAAATTACATTTCATTTATGAAAAGCAATATACAGGACATAAACCATAATGTCAACGTGTTTGTATTTCCGTGTGTGAAACAACACAAAGTTAAATTGCAGCATACACGGCCTGTTTTACATGGGGCATAGCAAGTTTGATCACATGGGATAGGTCTGGGCGATATGACTTCAAACCGATATCACGATTATTTCAAATAATAATATTTCGGTTATTGCCCAGCCCTATGGGGTGCATTGTATTCCAACCCATTCCACAGTGTGACTTGAATCTCAAACTGGTGTGTATGTTGTTCCAGATTAGTGCTTGTCTATCTCTGGAATACCTAATCTAGCCAAGTGTTAAAAAGCAACAGTAGTTTGGTGGCTTTGTCAAGCATGTGAAAACAGCATCCGTTGTAATGCAACTATTTTCAGCAAAGACATTTTGCATGGAGGGAAAAAAGGAGCGGACCAAGTATAGAGCCCTCTGGGACCCCGGTCAATTTAAATCTTGAAAAGAAAAACTCTTAAAATATATGCTAAGCATTTAACTGACAAATGTTTTAAAGGCTTATAGGCAAGTGTGCACATTACTGCTGTTTGCAAGGTCAACTTGGATGTCAAGATGAGTAAAAACAAACAGAGCTGCAAAGTGGCTGACTGAATAACTGGCAGGGAAACACACACACACACACACACACACACACACACACACACACACACACACACACACACACACACACACACACACACACACACACACACACACACACACACACACACACACACACACACACGGCTATTTTGCATCTATTATGCTACAGGCAAGAACGATTTCCATATCCCGGGACTTTGCAATTTACTGCAAGCATCGTCCCTTCTTCCAATGTCTTTGTAATACTGGTTGCAGGAACCATGCAGATTATCTCCGTAGAGATCATGTTTTCTCCATTGCTACTGTACTGTAGGCAGCAACAGTAATGTTAATCATTAGTTGGAGAAATATAGTAACTAACTGCTTAATGTAGTGGTAACATATGCGAAGGACAGACATGCTAAGATTCCTGAAACGTATAGATGGATAAAATGTTTATCTGAAATGCAACACTTTAAAGGACCAATTCTCCAGGCTTATTATCATTCTGCAGCTCAATGTCTCCCTTTGGCTTTGTTGTGAACAACAGTGATTGATAGTTTGGACAGTTTTTAGTTACTGTAGTGCATGACTAAAGTCTAGTGGAGGTCAATGATTGGTTGAAAGTTAGGCTACACCTCATAACTTACAGTATGTGAACTTGTGTGAACTTGTGTGAACCTCCAGCATAGAGCATTCAATCAGAGCCAGTCTGACACATTTTGGCCAATGAGATGGAAACTAGAAACAGAGGGTGAACTTAAGCCCAACCTCAGAACCTCTTGTACTTGATAAACCTTGCGAGTTAAAAGATCGGTAGTGCAAAGGTAGTGTGTGCAACGCTTAATGGACAATCTGCCTCCTTGCTTGAGTTCTGCACTCTACTGAGCACAGTTTGTGTGTTAGTTTATGACAAAAATAACTGGGTTTGTTTAATTCATCATTGCCATGAACACGAGCCTGGAACAACAGTATAAGAAATCACAGTGAGACTTCCGGTGTTGAAACAGAGAGCAAAAAGGCAATTGGCTACATAAAGTTGTTTGTGCTAGATTGTCCATACAGTGCTCGTTTTAGTAGCTTTGTGTTGTTTGTTGTTTTGTTGTCAAAACAATTGGACCCAAAACTGCTTCTAGCATAAGCTTTAGTCACTGCCATGGATGGATTATGGCCACTGGCTTTGGACGCAAACTTGCCATGGGTCCCCCCATGGCCCATGCCACCAGCCAGACACACACAGAACAAGCACACAACCACAACATTGTGGTTGCACAACCACACAGGGCAGCCCACAATCAGTATTACTTTGAAATGATATTCATTATGATCTTGAAATGTTAAATTACTGCTATTTTAGATCTGCTTCGTTCTTTTCATGCCTACAGCACAGTATTGTAGTGCCAACTCACTTTGAAGGAGAATATAACTCGGGTCCAGACAGAATTAATTTCTGGAACTGGACCTGAGTTATATTCTCCTTCAAAGTTAGTACTGCCCGAATCTGATTATAATAGGTCGAATCAGATTTGAAATTTTAATGTCTCGTCTTGACTCTTGACAATAGCCTACATTTGCAAGCATTTCGGTGCTGATTTAGACCACGTTACATTGTCAAGTGCAACAGAGCCATATGAATATTTTTGAGCATTTAAAATCAACATCATCAGTTAAGACAACTACATATTAATTGACAATGCAACAGACTGCTTGCAGATTGAGTACAGTTCTGAGCGCAACGCTACTGCAGCCAGCATGAGATAATTAACGACTCGCCTGCTGTTACGGAGACACAAAGTGTGTGCATTGTGTCACAAGCGCATGGTTTTCATACCGTGAATATGAAGTTTTGTCAAATTCTTGCCTTTAACCCATATCCATTGTTTTGTTTAGATTTGTTAAGTGTCATGGTGGCTTCAATAGAAATCGTATTTCCTCCATAAACTGAGCGGATTTCACCATAAGAGACACTTTTATTTACATGATTGGAAACGTAGGTGATTAGTCAACACAGCTTTTATTTTGAAATATACCTACTGCACGTTGGATGTAGATGGACTAACTTAGAAGTAGATGAAATGGATATGGGGGTCTGGGACAGCCCCAGGGCCCCCCATAGGCTCCAGGGCCCCTGGGCATGATTGTGCCCATTTTGCCCGTGAATGTATTGTCATTGGTCGCTGTTGGGTGGAAACCTTGTCGTGTCCAAAACCATTAGGAAATGAAGGATCCAGTTATAATTTAATCACAGGCTCTTGTTGATACTTTTCATTGGTTAAATATTTATAAAAACCCACAGACAGACTTAACCACTTTAAACCTGCATCCCTATTTTGGGCATGTCATCATAGGTGACATTTTTCCACCGTGATGCCACGCGTTGTGAACTTGTAGATTTGAGCTATTTTCTCAATTTCTGTGTGACACTGACATCAAAGCGTGAATTCAATGTCTTCAGAAGACTAATACAGTAGTTGTTGTTTTCCTTTTTTTCACAGCTTTTCAATATGAATGGCATATAGGCTGTGATGTGTAAAAGCATACACTGGCATTTACACCTACGCTTATAAAGTTTGCAAAGACTGGTTACAATACAGAATGGTCTTTATATGTTGCAGTGAAATGCAATTAAATAATCACAGAACAATGCAGGCTCACATAACCACATTGTAAGTGTACAGTGAAGTTAAGTAATTTCAGACTTTTGAGCCTCAGGGTTACAGAAATAATATGCATTTGAACGATAAATGAATGCCTCGCTTTCACTAGCAGCCTCGTCTCCAGTACTAATTGATTTGTCTCTTGGGTTTGGGAATATTGGAATAGGACATAAGGATATCTTCAACAAAAAAGTGTACATGTTTGATCAATTAACGAGAAAGTCTCGTGGTGCATTCAAGTTAATGGGCCAAAGATATTTTTTATTCTGAAGGCTTCCTTTTGAATAAAATATGCTGGCTTTCTTTTTTATTTAATTTTGGTTTTGATGTTTTCTTGCTTGTTGTTCTTCATCTCTACCAAGGGTGAGTTATTCTGGAGAATGTTGTACATTTTCTAATTCATTAGGGAACACTGATCCTGAAGCCCTGTGGGCTCTTAAATAAATCAGACTTTCATCTGCCATTTTTTACCCTCTCCTTCATAAATTATTAAAATTAATAAATCCACAACAATGGGGCTCAGGCACTATGTCCGCTCTCACTAGAAGTGTCTTCAGGGAGTACTGTTTTGTCATCTCATCCTAGTATCCATTCATCATGGCTCACAGATGACAGCTCTGGACAGATCTGTATAATCTTCACCCAGATCATGCAGAGTTTGACAATAATGTACTCAACTCCAGTACTTGTGTCAAAGTATAGATACTCCTGGTCCAATATTACTCAACGAGCAATGAAAGTTGCTCAGTCAAATTTCAACTTGAGTTAAAGTCGGAATATTTGCTTTTAAAAATATTAAGTATTCCAAACACATGCTTATAAAAATAAAATGTATTTTGAAAGTGCATTTTCTTTGTAATATCAATGCATTGCTGTGTAGAAATATTCAAAGATTTCCAATAAAAGAAGCTGTATAGCTATATTTTAATTAAGTGGTTAATTCATAATGTATTCCTGTAAGGTTGGGTCGCGGGGGTCCCGTCCTAGAAATGTAGTGGAGTCAAAAGTATAACATTTGTCTTTGAAATGTAGTGGCCCCCCCCCCCCCCAAAAAAAAAGAATAAAAAACTTAAGTAAAGACCATACACTAAAAAAAAGTACTTTGTTACTGTCCACCACTGCTAGTATCCATTTATCATGGCTCCCAGATGACGACCCTGGACAGATGTGTGTAATCTTCATCCAGACGTTGGGTGGAAGCTGTCATGCCCTTCTGCTTGGTCAGCTGGTTCCTCTCCCCAGGAGTTCAGAACGACCCCAGTCGAGAGAACCGCACTCTCTCTGTGTCTGCATTATTTTTTCGCTGTGAAAGACCGTCCTAAAACAGATGTTGTTCCTGCAACATTAGACAGTTCACTCAACGTCTGTTGAGATGAATAACTCTGTGTCAAAGGTAGACATCAGAGGACCACACGACCCAACATGCAGCTGATGAATCGGTAAACAGAGTCTCTGAACCTTTGTGTGTGTGTTTATTACACCCACAGATTGTATCTTGTGTCAAATCTGACATACAGATTTTCTATTTACTGGATGAATGGAGTCAGTTTACCAAACATAGGGTCACAGCTCCTTTTTTTATGGGTCACGACGAGTAAATATCCCTTTTTAAACTGTTCCTACAAAATATCAATTCAAAAACATATATACTTTTTTTAAGTTTTAAAACTAAAAGACATTTCAGAAATGTACAGAAATTTAGACAAATAGTGAAAAAAGCAGATCTTCAAGCTCACAATGTGTCGCAATGCAGCTTTGACACCCAAAGCAGTAGGCCATATGATTACGGTAACACAAAAATAGAACAGTTGTTGATAACTTCCTAACAAAAAATGCAAGAATACAAGAATAATCAGTCCAGTCTTTAAGTGCCTTTAAGTATTAGGCCACAATATTAATAATGCAAAATACACAGCTGGTTATACACTAGTAAATTAATAAATGCACTGCACTGTTAACATATTGGGACGTTTAAATCCATGAATTCCGACATGTTAGGCAATCATAGTAGTGTGTTATGTCAGTCTTATGTCAATATTAAAAAAGTGCACTGCACAGCTGGTTACAAATAATGAGACTTCTGCTCTTGTGCAGGTCTTCAATTGCTCAGCTCTATCAGACCTCAGCGCTGGTTGCAAAGTACTTCTCTGCACTTTTGAGATTGTCCTCACATTGACTTTGTCCCATTGTCCCATGTCCGTTCACTTCTGTTCTTTTGACAAAAGTGCCGTCTGACAAACGAGTCTTTTTCCAGTTTAGCATTCAGATTGCCAAGTTTAGAAACTATTCTAATGATTTGACCTCAGTAGCCTCCAAATTAAAAATATGAGATAGACATGCTTGGGATAGCAGAGAGGGTGCTCTCGTCTTGAGTGATGACATTGAAATTGAGCAAAGATCCTCAAAGCATGTCTCTGAATGTCATCAAAAGCTCAGATGACCACTAGAGAAAATGGCCGTAATTGGTTGAGGAAGAGTAAAACATTTGACAAGATGGAAAAACCTCCCATTGCACCAGATTGATTGTAACTCAACCTCTGTAAAGTCTAGAGCTTAGAAGTCCTGCTCACTGCTCAGATTGGTGACACCACTGGTGCCACTTATTTTTTAGAAATTATTCATTAATAATTATTATAAAAAATTAAATGTAATAACGTGTGTGTACACACACAAACACAGTATATTGGCTGTTATTCTTTTCAGAGTTTACATTCAAAACATTATTTGAAATCGAATAAAAAAGTGGGAAAAGTACGATCCTTTCTCCAGTATACATTACAGCTTGTTCAAGCTAAAAGAGGACAAAACAGAAATCCTCTTACTTGGCCCAAAAACAAAAGCGACATGCTTCTAAACAGCCTTGGGGGAATATATGTTCCTTGAGTCGATGTTACAAATCTTGGTGTTACCTTAGACTCTGATCTGAGTTTTAAGTACCACATTAGCAATGTGAACTGAACAAGACAGCCTTCTTTCATCTATTATTGCTAAGGTGCAGATTTTTTTTTTACTGAGTCTGCAAGATGCTGAAAAACTGATTCATGCTTTTATTTGATGTAGACTTGACTACTGCAGTGCACTATTTACTGACCTCCCCAGAAGCCTATAGAATGGCTCCAACTAATTGAAAATTCTGCTGCTACTGTTAGGCTACTGACAAAACACTGCTTTGCACTGGCTCCTTGTATCTTTAATGGACTTCAAAGTCGTTCTACTTCAAAACACTAAATGGGCTATGACCAGCCTAGTTTACTGACTCACGACCCGCATGCCCTCACGACCACTCAGGTCCTCTGCTGCTGGGATATTGGAGATTTACAATCAAAACCCAAAAGAAATTTGGTGATGCAGCATTAATTATGCCCAGTGGTGGACAGTACATTTACTTGAGTACTGTACTTATTTATTTTTTTAGTATCTGTACTATCTGTACTTTGAGTATTTGTATTTTAGGATACTATGACTTTCACTCCACTACATTTCAAAGACAAATATTGCACTTTTGACTCCAATTCTAGGAAGTTAAAAAGTACAGTATGAATTAACCACTTGGGCCTTCAAATCTAGTGAAAATGGCAGATCTACAAGCACACAACACATTATGTTGAGAGTTTGTAGATCTGCTATTTTCATTATTATTCATACTTTTTGACCATTTCAGGAACATCTTTGAATTTTTGGGGAAAATGACAAAATTTCAATAAATCAATGCATTGACATTAAAAAGAACATGTACTTTGTCAATTGTCATTTTGAATACCTAAGTAGTTTATGATTGTGCCCCTAAACTGTGGAATGTGTTACCCCAATAAATCAGGGAAGCATGCTCAGTAAACAGTGCCAGTTGAAAAGCTATCTTTTTTTCCTTTCAATTAGCACAGATGAATAGCTTTTCATTAGCATATCAGACCAATTAATGGCCTTTAATTAGCCTTTTATCTATGCTGCTTTGTCTGCTGATTGTATTGAAAATTGTTGTTTTAGTATTTAATTTGCTGTTACTTTTTCACTCTTTTGCACTGCATTGTACAACAATGTTCCTTTTTCCTTCTTTTTTGTTCTGTTGTACAGCTCTTTGAGCTGCATTCAATGTATGAAACGTGATATAAGACAAAAACACATAAATCATCACCAAATTGCTGCCATGTAGTCTATGGCTGGTTTTATTGAGTTGAGTTGAGAGCTTGCACCTCTTCCTTTTCTGTGCTCGACCTGTGTGTGTGTGTGTGTGTGTGTGTGTGTGTGTGTGTGTGTGTGTGTGTGTGTGTGTGTGTGTGTGTGTGTGTGTGTGTGTGTGTGTGTGTGTGTGTGTGTGTGTGTGTGTGTGTGTGTGTGTGTGTGTGTGGGGGGGGTCTCAAACTTTCTTTCTCATGTCAAGAACACACAAATTCATATTTTTGGGTTATATGTAATATGAAAGCATTTTGTGCTAGGGACCCCCATAAAATATTTGTGTTGTTAAAATGTTTCAAAACTATATATATATATTTTTATGGCCTATAATGTATAGGCCTATAGTGTTAAACTGGTTGAACTGACTTTGACGCTCTCTATAGTGGACCCCACTTTGTCAACCGCCGAGCTAGGGGAAAGGCTGGAGAGAGGCGAGGGAGAGGTTGGGGGAGCGCCTGTGGATCACACCACCACAGGCCTTGCAAGCTTTTGCTTGCAGGTGTATGTACCAGAAAGCTGCAAGAAAAGAAACAAATAATAAAATCACTAGTAATATTTATCTGTCTCACACACAAAGTCAGTGCTTACATGAATACAACTAAAGATGCAGTAGTTTTACCTTATTTTATTTATACCAGCAGCTCCATATAGAACAAAACAAACATGCTTACATAGCCAATTAGCCATAGTACACAGTGAGATTCACGACACTGCCGTCAAATGTAAGTCTGCTACGGGTGCCTGTGAGGCTCAACCACTTAGTATATTACAATATAATGCTGTGTGCATTCACAAACATACTAACATTGTACCAAAAGCAATCCAACTATGTACATTTCAAAGGATGGACTAAGGGGATATTAGGATCTGACTAGGCTGGGTTGCTAAAAAACAAAACAAAACTGTTTTATCAATTAGATAATGAGATCATTTGTGTGCAAAATTGATATTTTGGTCTGTTAAGTCAGATTAACTTTATTTTACTGTTCTTGAGTCATAATCAGTTTTTTGGCCAAGAATAAGGCGTCTGATGTGATGAGGGAAAGGAAAATATGAACCCGTTCTGCTTGTGGTACAAAATCAGAGGCATTTGATAGGTGTCATGATAGAGTTTAGCTAGCATAAATTGCCACGCAGACAAACTTGCAGAGAAAAGTCTATTTTGAACCATTCTTAAGCTCTACTGTCTAAAGAACCAGAGCACCTTTGATATGGTTGAACAATGTGGCAGGTAACAGATTGCTGAAAATAAAAAGATCAGAGGCTTGGATGAGAGGGTGTGCTATACGTAGACATCCATCCTTTCCCAAAACATTGTGGCACTTGAGTCAAACTGCTCTGGGCAGAAATATGACATTGTCACCTACCCACAGTATATCCGCATTGAGTTGTCTCTAAGCGCCAGCTACATATCAGTGGCTTCCACGCATGTCAGAATATCTTTCCTCCCCACATTGACACTTTCAAAGTGACTTGGTTTTAACTTCAGACATATTTGTGTGAGAGTGATAAAGTAAGTGGCCATGGGGCATATCAAATGTGTTCTAATGGCATGGTGCAGCTTCAATCTGGACTTCCTTGCTAAAGTGCAGTTAATTGGCAATTAGGTTTCCACCACATCAGTTTACTGCTCTCCAAGTCCTCCCAGCTCATTACATTGCCTTCTGCAAGCAGCAGCAGCTATTATCCCCTTCTAGGGTTGTAGTCGAGACCACCTAAAGCGAGTCCAAGTCAGTACCAAGTCCAAGGGGGGGCGAGTCCAAGTCAAGACCGAGTCCGGGAGGCCAGGGAGGGGGTCGAGTCCGAGTCAAGACCGAGACCGACGGGGGTCGAGACCAAGTCAAGACCGAGACCGACGGGGGGCGAGGCCGAGTCAAGACCGAGACCAGATCTTTTTTCTTTTTTTTTTGTACAGAACACATCTTGATCTGAAACACTGCAATTATATGTTTCTGGCTTTGGTATTTTTTTTTCTTCCAATTTTCAATACTTTTACTTCTACTCATATCAGAGGCAAATATTGTGCTTTTACTCGACTACAATTATTTGAAAACGTAGTTTGCAGCAGATATAAATTATTACATTATAAAAATATATTAACCACTTTAGCCATATATCATGAAAAAAAATCAAGAAAATAGCAGATCTACAAGCTCACAATTGAGAGCTTGTAGATCAGAGAGAGAGAGAGAGAGAGAGAGAGAGAGAGAGAGAGAGAGAGAGAGAGAGAGAGAGAGAGAGAGAGAGAGAGAGAGAGAGAGAGAGAGAGAGAGAGAGAGAGAGAGAGAGAGAGAGAGAGAGAGAGAGAGAGAGAGAGAGAGAGAGAGAGAGAGAGAGAGAGAGAGAGAGAGAGAGAGAGAGAGAGAGAGAGAGGGAGGGAGAGGGGGGGGCATGGAAACGGAATAGATTGAAGAGAGACATGGAAACGGAATAGATTGATGAGAGAGAGAGATGGAAACGGAATAGATTGATGAGAGAGAGAGATGGAAACGGAATAGATTGATGAGAGAGAGAGATGGAAACGGAATAGATTGATGAGAGAGAGAGATGGAAACGGAATAGATTGATGAGAGAGAGAGATGGAAACGGAATAGATTGATGAGAGAGAGAGATGGAAACGGAATAGATTGATGAGAGAGAGAGATGGAAACGGAATAGATTGATGAGAGAGAGAGATGGAAACAGAATGGATTGATTGGACATCTCAACCTATTGCCATTAAAAGGAATTGAATTCTCAACCTTCGGACTAATAGGCTGCAACGTTGATGTTGTCTGTTGAAGATCATAAACTCTTGCCTTCTGTCATGAACCAAGCCAACATCACTCGTTCACAAACCATTTACCAATAAAGAAATTGTATGTCTCCTCGCAACCGAAAACAGTGAAAGCAGCCGATCTACAAGCTCAGAAACACGTTGCCTTCTGAAAAGTTTTGAGAGTGTAGATCGGCTATTTTCAGAATGAAAATAGCCGATACATTGAAAAAACGTACTCTCAAATAAGCATTTCAGGTTATCTTTACCATTTGCACATGTATTCATTGATACAGTCATGTTGTTTGCAATTCAACTTAAATGAAGTCTGCACCAAGTGAGGTTTGAACTGGCGACCTTGAGATTGTGAGGCACTCATTTAAGGGAGACGCCATTGGACCAACAGACAAGAAACTGTGAAAAAGGAGATCACACAGATGATACAGTTTCACGCAAATAGCTGAAAAATTCTGGGTTTAAGTGTTTTTCAAACTGCTCAAAATTGCGGACAATCTAAGGGCGGAGCTTACTGGTCAAAGCGATAGATGTGTTCCTCATGAGTCAAGGCACAAGTGTAAGCAAGTTTCACGACTTTCGGCCAAACGAAGCATGACTTATGCCTGTTTAAAGTTTGCATTTTCAAAAAATTGCTATAGCGCCCCCCTTTGGCCAATTGGAGTGATATTGGTTTCAGTGATATTTGGAATGACTCTCTACATTACTGCAAAGTTTCAAAGAAATGTGAGTCTGCATGTATGTGTTAGGGGCAGATGAATAATTTTCATAAAACTGCAATAGTTAAAATCTATGGAATCCTGGGATTTTTGAGCAATTTGCACGAAATTCTTTACACATGAACTTTGGACCTCTGCCGACATAATGATGGGAGCGGATTTTCCATAAGTGAAAAAATGCAGAAGTTAGGAGCCAATGACTGTTTTTCATATAATTTAAAATGGTGGGAGATGTAAAGGTCAGAGGTCAAAAGTCAGACCACAAAAGTTGTCGGGCATGAAGAGACGCATGTGTGTATCGAAGTTTCATGGTTGTAGGTCAAACAGGGCATGAGTTGTACCTGTTCAAAGTTGGCACTTTCAATTGAGTGCTATAGCGCCACCCTTTGACGGATGAGTGTGAGAATTATTTCTTGATAGTTTTTCATGAGCATCTACCATATGGCCGAGTTTCGTAAAAAGCGTATGCACGGTTAAGGCAGAGCTCCCAAAAACAAGTGTTTTTCAAACTGCTCAAAATTGCGGACAATCTAAGGGCGGAGCTTACTGGTCAAAGCGATACATGTGTTCCTCATGAGTCAAGGCACAAGTTTAACCAAGTTACACGACTTTCGGCCAAACGAGGCATGACTTATGCCTGTTTAAAGTTTTCATTTTCAAAAAATTGCTATAGCGCCCCCCTTTGGCCAATTGGAGTAAGATTGGTTTCAGTGATATTTGGAATGACCCTCAACCTTTCTGCAAAGTTTCAAAGAAATGTGAGTCTGCATGTGTGTGTTAGGGGCAGATGAATAATTTCCATAAAACTGTAATAGTTAAAATCTATCTCCTCCTGGGATTTTTGAGCAATTTGCACGAAATTCTTTACACATGAACTTTGGACCTCTGCCGACATAATGATGGGAGCGGATTTTCCATAAGTGAAAAAATGCAGAAGTTAGGAGCCAATGACTGTTTTTCATATAATTTAAAATGGTGTGAGATGTAAAGGTCAGAGGTCAAAAGTCAGACCACAAAAGTTGTCGGGCATGAAGAGACGCATGTGTGTATCAAAGTTTCATGGTTGTAGGTCAAACAGGGCATGAGTTGTACCTGTTCAAAGTTGGCACTTTCAATTGAGTGCTATAGCGCCACCCTTTGACGGATGAGTGTGAGAATTATTTCTTGATAGTTTTTCATGAGCATCTACCATATGGCCGAGTTTCGTAAAAAGCGTATGCACGGTTAAGGCAGAGCTCCCAAAAACAAGTGTTTTTCAAACTGCTCAAAATTGCGGACAATCTAAGGGCGGAGCTTACTGGTCAAAGCGATACATGTGTTCCTCATGAGTCAAGGCACAAGTTTAACCAAGTTACACGACTTTCGGCCAAACGAGGCATGACTTATGCCTGTTTAAAGTTTTCATTTTCAAAAAATTGCTATAGCGCCCCCCTTTGGCCAATTGGAGTAAGATTGGTTTCAGTGATATTTGGAATGACCCTCAACCTTTCTGCAAAGTTTCAAAGAAATGTGAGTCTGCATGTGTGTGTTAGGGGCAGATGAATAATTTCCATAAAACTGTAATAGTTAAAATCTATCTCCTCCTGGGATTTTTGAGCAATCTGCACGAAACGTTTAACACTTGAACTTTGGACCTATGCCGACAACACCTTGGCAGCGGATTTTCCATAAGTGAAAAAATGCAGAAGTTAGGAGCCAATGACTGTTATTCATATAATTCAAAATGGTGGAAGATCTAAAGGTCAGAGGTCAAAAGTCAGAGGGTGAAAGTTGTTCAGCATGAGGAGACGCATATGTGTATCCAAGTTTCATGGCTGTAGGTCAAACAGGGCATGAGTTGTACCTGTTCAAAGTTGGCATTTTCAATTGAGTGCTATAGCGCCACCTTTTGACGAATGAGTGTGAGAATTATTTCTTGATCGTTTTTCATGACCATCTATCTACTATATGGCCGAGTTTCGTAAAAAGCGACAGCACGGTTCAGCCAGAACTGCGAAAAGTGGCAGAAGTGACAGAATAATGCCAATAACAAAACAGGTCCAGAGCTGAGCTCTGGCCCCGTAATTAATGTTTTTAGTTTTGCTGCTTGGACTGATATATTTACTGCAGTGAGTGACACAGTATAATGTGCGCAAGGAAACCTTACTGGAAGCAGTCTCTATTCATCTTTAGATGATTAGAGACTGATGATGATTAAAACAACCACAGGCTACACAGTGAACACACACAATACATAAATAAACACCTGTTCGTGGATATAATTTAAAAAGAATATAAACTAGAGGGACAGGACTGCTGGTGTTCTGCTGCTGCTGCGCTGTCAACTACAAGATGATGCGCTCCAAGACAGCTGTCCATAAGCGCCAGACAGCTCTCTTATAATGTTAATGTGAATGGGCTCCTTATAGGTATAATAAAATTATTTCATTGCATTGTAGTGACTTGGTCTTGGACTCGAGTGGACTCGGTGGGGGTAGAGTCCCGAGTCCCTTAGTCCGAGTCCGAGTCAAGACCGAGTCAAATTATGGGCGAGACCGAGTCAAGACCGAGTCAAATTATGGGTGAGACCGAGACAAGACCGAGTAAATCAAAAAGCGGTCTCGAGACCGGTCTCGAGACCGAGACCGGTCTCGAGTACTACAACCCTATCCCCTTCCAAAATGGATTCCTTCCACTGTGCTTCAGTCCAGCATTGAAGTTAATTTTCTTTTCTTTTTTATTTGTATACATCTTCAGTCTGTTGTGTTTCTGCTCCTTTTCTAGTGATAAAATGTAACTGAACATATTGGAGGAACTCTATGAATTGAATAGACTTTCCTCCACATGCCACGTGAGTTCATCTGATGAATTACCACTGAGAATTTGTGTATGTAAAAGCTGAAAAGCCAGTGGTGTAACAAAGGATCACAGTATGTCTTTATGTGTGTGTTGTTGGTCATGATCCAATCTAACGGCATTAATGGTCGAAATGTATTTATTTACCAACAACAAGAGCACACATTATTTGTATATGAAGCTTTTGAGATCCCCAAAGCTGTGGGTGGTGTAGACTATAATACCTTGTATGAGTATCACATTATATCCATCCATGTGTGGCAGCATAGCCTTGACACAGTCTTTTGATCATCCTCCAGAAAAAAAATATGTTTGTGAGTTGCCAGGTGTTGTGATTGCCTGTCAAGGCTGAATTTAGATGGATCATCTGCCTCACGAGTCATCCTTTACAAAGAGAATGTTGGCGGTTACATGACATGTTAAGAAAAAGATGACTCACCGCTCACGCATATCAAACTAAACTGTACAGACTCATCCAAAATAGTGTTCACCTTAAGACTTGCATAATGTATTTTGCGGAAAAGGGGCTTTTATGTATGAGATCTATGCAGAGGTCTACATCAAAGTGAAAAGGAAAGGTTGAATACATAAATTACGAAAAAAACGCCTAATGCTATATTTGAGATAAATTAGCTTGTTTTTTGTCATAGAGCGGGGGTGGCCTTTGATGATGGAGAGGGCCACTATAGTTTCCACACTCACTCCAGGGGGCCACATTGTGTATCTGCTCTCTCACCAGTAGTATAATGTAAACCCCATCACTCAAATAGCCCTCAACAGTCACAAATGTAATAATAAGCGGATATTAACAATTATTATTCAGTGTAAGACATTTATTTAATTTCAAATGCATTTAGTAATACTTATATTAACTTTATGAACTTAAATAAACAAATATATTGGACATAATAGTAAGTAGGTAAGCCTTGCCGAGCCATGTGGCCCATAGGGCAGGAGCCTATCTCCTGTTTCTGTAGAGTGAGGCAGCTTGATGAACAAGTACACCCCCTGGACATGACGCTAGTATGTCACAGGGACTTATCCACGATCCAACCCTTGATCCTGAGTGCTAAGCAGGGAGGCATTGGGTCCCTTTGATTTGATTCTTGAGTTGTATTACAAACATTGTAGTACAATCTGACCAATACAACAGTGGACAGACTACAGTATATTCAAATTGGCTTAAAGACGGGGTGCCGTGATTTTCAGTGATTCCCCCCCGCCCCCCTAAAACATAATCATCAGGTATTAAGGTCATTACACACCGGCGATTATGTGAATATACGCAAAATTCGGACTCGTTCCGAATAATTAAAAGACGCTTTTTCGCTTCGCTTTTTCGCTCCATGGAAGCTTGCATTGACTTTATAAGGTTTTTAAAAAAAACGTAGTATTCGCATGAAAAAATCGCCCCCAGTGTGTAAGGGGCTTTATGGTTATACTAGGAGGAAGATTTTTTTTTCCAAAAAGTACAGAAAGTGTTAAAATTATGTTTTTGTGGACACGTCTCCAGTTCATTAAGTATACCTACCTGGCTCTCACCTTAGCACCTCCTCCACCACTTTAGCACCACCCACCTGTCCTAGTCCCTCCTCCTCATGCCCACACCTGTTGTGTTATGATAATGAGGGGGAGGGTATCATTTTACTGTGTCATTGAAGTGCTGTTTTTCTATTGGCACGTTTGACCCTCAAGGTCCCTCCAGGAAGAAACTCAAAATAGTCAGAAAAAACATAAAACACCATAACAACACCACCAGGGGGCTTAATGAAGCTCTATCAACCTCATACTGTAGAGACATGAAAAACTGAAAAAGTGCAAAACCATGGCACCACCTCTTTAAGGGAGTCATGCGACCATGACTCAGCCATAACAATAATGTGTTAGACAACACACTCCATATTTGGTCGTAGCTGAATTTGGAACTCCTTATATGGTTATGGCTGAGTCATGGTGACATGAGCGTGACGCCAGAGGTCCGCCCGCCGACCGGCCCTCCCGTAGGCCGATATTAATATAGGATTCAAAGGTGGAAATATAGGCGTTATCAGAAAACTGGGACCCCAAGGCATCATTCGACATGCGTATCTACAGTAAGCACACCACTCAGACCAAAGAGCCACCCAACTGTACAATTGATGTTGTCATCCATAGAGCATTGTCACAAGGGTGGCTAAAAGAAAGTTTTTGACCTGAGGGTGGTGCTAGAGAACAGGTGATGGGGTTGTCAAAATAGTTCTTCCTCTGGGGAGCATCAATGTGCAAAGCAAACGGCATGGCAAACTGCCATTTACATTTTGAGATATAATGTGCAAGTGGAAGTTTTGGCGTGAGAGTGGCGATGACCATGAGGTGATCAAAATCATATAGGGTTCATCCTCCCTGCAGAGCATACTTGTAGGATGCCAACAAGTATATAGTGATATGGTTTTATGCATGTGTATTTTACCACAAATTAAGATCACTATGACAATATAAATGAAAATATTTGATTTGGAAAGTTTCCAGAAAACGTACATGAACGTTTCCAATCCTTTGCAACCTTAGGATTCCTACCAATTTACTGAGAATTGCTCAATCTTTTTGATTTTCTCAGTATATCTGTGAATAAACTACATTTCAGTGGAAATTCAAGGTGAATTCGTTCTCTCATTAAGGAATGGAATTTGAACCCAGTCTTTTCCTTTACCATGATTGACAATAAATAAAGGTGGCCAATTAGTGCTGTTGCCAGGCAGCAGAAAGAATGGGATTTCTACAAAGCATCGCTTCAGTGCTCAAACCACAGAACAGTACGTTGAGATCCCCAAAATGCAACAGAGTAAAACAATGCTTTAATGGGCTATCTTAACCATAAATTCAAGCATGCGGCATGTTACTAACTTATTGGAAAATGAAAGAGATTTAAAAGTTTATCCAAATCGTGGCAAGTTTGCCAACAGTTCACAGAAGTGATGTTTATCACGTAATCATGCAGTGCATTCGTAAATCCACTCTATAGCTCTGCAGTGTGGATTCAGAGCTCTCCCATCAAAGCGCGGCGGAGCGAAGAATTGGTTTGAAATTTACGAACGAGAAGCCACGGTGTCAAGATGGCAAACAAACATTATTGCCATGATATGAAATGACACCATTTTAGAGAGTTTTCTAGACGAGGAGGAACGTGTTACTTTGTGATAACATTAATGATATATAGTCTTAAGGAGGGTGTGTAATGTGTCAAACTTGAGTGCTGTCAGGACACCTCCTGTTCTTGCTTGTGTTCATTTAACTCTTGAGAGTGTACAAATGGAACCTTACGGGTCCATTTGGTTACATTTGTACACTCTCAGAGTTAAATTCTCTTGCTCTCTCTCGCTCTCTCTATCTCTGTGTGTTTTGGGTTCAGTTAGGTTTGCTTTTCACCTTATTCCTCATCCCCATACATGACACTTCGCCACATCCATGCATTCATTACACCACTGATATACTGCTCATTTACATATCCTGCAGCAAATCTGTGTACATTACATTATTAGTTGAACAAATGTGTTCTACTATCATCCATTATTTCTTGTGTGGTCTCCGACAAAATTGGGGCTCGTCTTTCTTGTTTAGTGGACTAGTTTAGTGGCTTTTTGGCCTAGTTCGTTTGAATGTGAAATGATGCACTGTGTAGTCAGGAGAGTATTTGGGTATTTTCTTTGGTGCAGTGTTGGTTGTATAGTAAATGGGGGATTTTTGGAAATTCACATAAAAAGACTATGTCCACAAATTACTCTAGTAGAGACCATAAAACCACAGATGAAAGGAACCTGCAACGTTAATAGCTGTATTTTGTACTCATGCACAAGAAGCCACATGAGTACTGATGACAGTGCTGACATAGTGGTGTCTGCGCCATTGCCAATAAAGGCTCGTACTGAGCAATAGTAAAACTATTTCACAAATGGCTCAGCCTTTCTGGAATCACTATAAATCTTATGTAAGATAACTAACCAACCTCTTGCATTATCAGCCTACTGACTTAGTACAGGGATTTGCCGTTTTTTAGGACGTGATGTGTGCAAGGATAGCTGTGTGTGTGTGTGTGTGTGTGTGTGTGTGTGTGTGTGTGTGTGTGTGTGTGTGTGTGTGTGTGTGTGTGTGTGTGTGTGTGTGTGTGTGTGTGTGTGTGTGTGTGTGTGTGTGTGTGTGCGTGCGTGTGCGCGGAAATAATCCTCCCATACCTTGACAGTTCTCTCGTCAAATCATCACTAATAACAAGAGGAACATTTGATACAGTGACTCTCCTAGTGTGGAGAGATGGGGACTTAAAGGTAGGGTAAGGGATATTTTTTGGTCAAAACAAAAAATATTTTGTTAAAAGGTTAAAATACTATATTCTGATAGTAATCATTGCTATAGAGTGTTTGTTCAGTAACAGGAGTCTCCCTGTCTCTCCAGCTCTTTAATAAACAGAAAATACATTTTTCGGTAGGTGTCAACATCTCAGCCAATCAGGAGAAAGTACCCATTTTTAAGCTTAATTTGTATAGTGTTCCAGTTCCAATTTTGCCTGCTCATTTCTTAGTGTCATCACTTCCAATTTCACTTGTTTAATCTGTATCCTGATTGAGTTCTCTGTCCTGGTTGGATAAAATTGGAAATGAAACTGAAACTGAAACGAAAATGCATTTTCTGTTTTATAAAGAGGTGGAGAGACAAGGAGACAACTAATACTGAACAAACACTCTATAGCAATGAGTACTATCAGAATATAGAGCTATTTAACACTTATTTTAACCAAAGCAAATCACTTACCCTACCTTTAAGTTTGAGACACTTCAGTCGCACACACAGCGACTTCAGACTTGTCCTCAAAGACTTTAAGTTGTCGCATTAACATTAAGGAAATGGCTCACGATGTCCCTCTCTCATTATGCATAATGTTACGTACAGTATCAACCAGCCACAGATGACTGTAAAAGCTGCAGCAGTCACAACAGTAGAGTGCACCTACAGTACAGCTGCTGTGCCATTCATTATAATAACACTTAGCTATAATAGCTTCACTCAACAAAGCCCAAATCGCCGTATCGCCAAAGGCAACGAGTGGAGTGTACAAATAAAAGATGCTGGATGGACTACAGCTCATTTCATCCGTCACCTTAGAAAGCACACGGAGAGGTCGGTCACTTAGTAATGTGAAAGTTAATGTTAGCACCTATGGATGATGGTTGACATTTTTAGCTCACCATCAGCTATCTAACGTTAGTTAACTTGGTGTTCTCTCTGAATATTTTCAAAATATAAGTGACCGTGAGTGGAAAGGTCGGGTAACTTAATCTTCCACGTTCCACTGGAACATGATGATAATAATAACAATGCGGAGAGGTGTGCAAGTGTCAAGCTCTTTTCATATACAGTACATCCCGATCTTAGTGTATCTTTTTGCTCAGAATATTGTTTATGCAAGTATGATACATCTGGAACCTGCTGTTGTGAACTGAGTTCATCATGCAATCTTTCAAGGAAACTAGTACCATAGGGAAATGGTGTGTGACTTTTTGAGATAGTCTATGGTCTATTAGAAGAATATCACTCAAAATCAACCACAATATAAAAATCA
This sequence comes from Gymnoscopelus microlampas, assembly GCF_963454915.1. NCBI lineage: Eukaryota > Metazoa > Chordata > Actinopteri > Myctophiformes > Myctophidae > Gymnoscopelus > Gymnoscopelus microlampas. The sequence goes on along the minus strand of NC_139954.1, from coordinate 16,097,089 downwards.
CACCCAGTGTGAAGTGGGCGGTGTGTGGTCATCACAACATGACTCACTTAAAAAAAAGGCTATAGGGGGCGGTTACACCACCCCAAAAATCACACCCTGTGTGAAGGTAGCGGTGCCTTTGATACATTTTGTCATCGATATGTGTTTATAATGTGTTTATAGCCACGTGTCACATGAAGCTTGACCAATCACTTTGTTGACGTACGCACCTGACCAATCAGAACGTTGATGCACACGGACAAAGTCAGGTATAGAGCAGGATCCGCTCTATACCTAAAGGTATAGAGCGGCTAGCGCCGCTAAAAATCACACCCAGTGTGAAGAGAGTGATGCCTTTGAAAGTGTAACTGGTTGCATCCTTGTGTTGCAATCAACAACAATATGTTGTCACGTGACACTTGACAACATATTGTCACGTGTCACGTGAAGCTTGACCAATCAGCCGTGCTCAAACATACGGATGGACATACGGACACACGGACAAAGTCAAATGTAGGAGTGGTTGGCACCACTCAAAAAATATATAGTAATACAGATGGTAAAATATATATATATATATATATATATATATATATATATATATATATATATATATATATATATATATATAAAAAGCCTGGTGGGACATTCCCAAAGTAAAAATATTCCCAAAGTAAAAATATTGCATGCGCATCTGTATTTTTTCTTTCAGCGGAATGCATGATGGTAGGTATAGTGCTGGGTTCACGACTATTCACGATGCATTGTGTAGTACGATGAGTCCACTGGCAATCCAATGGAGTCCAATGGCGTATTCACTATCAGGTGGACAATAGTGAGCATTGAGTGATTATGGACACAACATTAGACTTATTCATTTGGATGTATAGCCGTATGCCCAGGAAGACTAGCGATCACTTTGTTATTCAAATGAATAATAAAGAATATAACATATACATCTAATAATATATCACTGTAGACACCGTCTGACATTTGGAGCTCTCCTGAGCAGGAGTGCATCTCTCTTGATTATTTGGCGAACACACCCAGTATGTACTGTACCTACCCTTAGGTTTGCACTTTATACCTGGTAATATTGCAGGCTGGTCCTTTTTAATTAGCTCGCTAGAGTTTGGAATTATCAGGAAAGGCCAGCACACGACCTATTGAGCCGTCCTTTAGTACAGCTTCGTGGCAGATTGATTTCTTATGAGGTGTCAATTTGTGAAGTGAATGTTAATTTACCCAGGGGACTGTTCATAGCCTACAGTACCAGCAGCTGATCGCATGATAGCTTTTTCAGGTGGACTTTAATGGGGTTGAGCATTGTTCACGCCAAGAAAAGATAAAATGAATTTTCAATGTTATCTATGAAGAAGTTGTTTTTAGTTTTTCTCCCCACATTTTTCACCAAATATTTGGTGGGAAACAAAATGGGTCATTGAACTAATCCTGGCCTGGTCCTCACGTGATGAGACTGCCAGTCTTTTAATTAGGCTGGATCCTTAGATGCAGCTAAACGTCTCTTTTGTGTCATGGAGTGAAACGGTACAAAAGGTTAGAGAGCCCTCTTGCAATGAGCAACTGGCTGTCAGCGTGGGGTTCCCGGACCATATCAAATGGGGGTCCTTGGCCTAAAACTGGGGGTTCTTGACATTAAAAAGGTTGAGAATAACATCTATAAGCTACTTAAAACTTGATGGCTCACCACTGCATTTAGTCTTTAAGCCTGACAACTCGTTGCACTAGGCAAGCAAAGCAGGCACACAGACATATGCATACAGTACTACAGCAGTTCCATCTACGGCAGTAGTTCCCAAACTTTTCAGCTCAAGACCCAAAAGAGACAACACGATGCTTCGCGTATCGTTGTGAGCTTGTAGATCTTCCATTTTCTCCACTTTTTAAACTTTTTTAATGGAAATGTTTTGATTTTTAAATTTTGTTTATTAACTACTTTTGAAAAAATGTGGAATTGCTTTTAATTGATGAAGTTTTTTAAATCTTTTGAGATAATATATATCATTATTTTTTACATTTTGAAAAAGGGGATATTTACTCGCGACCCATAAAAATGTGTCCGTGACACAAATATGGGTCCCGACCCACTGTTTGGGAAACCGTGGCATACAGAATTAGTTGCATTCAAGAGCAGGTCACATGCACCATTTCAGCTCAACTTTTGGCTGGTGTTAATAGGGTGTAGATGGGTGTGGTGAAATAGCTCAACATTCTTTCCTAGGCATGTTCTGAAGCATGTTTTTTTTTTTTTTTTACATAGTTTAGGGCCGTGAAGGGCCCCCACCTCCAGAGCTGGAAAATGCTTGCGCCGGCCACTCGTTTTACCTCACCACAGCTGTCCATACAAGACGCAAACATGAAATGATACAGAGAAAAACCCTAGAAAAATAAAGTGTGAAGAGAAACCCCAGAATCCTGAGAGCCGGTCCCCTCCCTGTTTTAAATGCTCCCAGAGGCAGAGACTGCAGGTCTGCTGGCCAGCAAAAACACACTACCACCCAGGGCCCTGTTCAAGTTAAGCCTTCAACCGGAAACCGTGAAAAGAACAAGGCCATGGTTTCCACTACGAACGAAGAACCTTTCTGAATTAGCATGCAAATGTGCTTGTTTGTGTACCCAGAACCTCTTTGTTGTCTGTTTAATCCTTATTCGTATTCCTCCTTGTTGAAAGCATTTCACCCCCAAACATGTTCCGAATTTTCTGTAGGATGCTACGCGTTGAACACATGGCATTAAAATAACATTTCTGCCAATACCAGGCATAAAGAAATATTAAATCTAAAGACCATAAAGAACATTTGAACAATGAATGACATATTTAACCACTTAATTCCCGTTTACGTCTCCCACGGCTCTATAATAGGTTTGCACCTTTTTTCCACGTTGCATTGTGAGCTTGTGCAGTAGATCAGCTTGTTGATCTGCCATTTCTGCCAAATGTTCACCCCACGCTAGGGTTCCACGCTGTGAATCCGTCAAAAGCAGGGTGTTTAGACGTTCACAGTGATTCTTAAGTAAGGAAGTACATACAATACAGTACAGTAGTCCATACTGTAACTATTCTGATGGACAGTTCAAACATTCCTATCCAGCTCTCGACTACAACAGCGTTAAGGTCGTCAACGTTGCCACAGAAACTGGTGGCTTGCAGCTATTATTCAAGGTCATGTTCCTTCTTTGTTTGGTCTTCTCAGACCTTCTTTGTAAAACTGCATGCTTTCCCATCTCCCATCTTTTCAACCCTCTTTTCCTCCTTTTGAATTATAACTCCGTCACGAATGCCGCTCCTTTCTCTCAAAGGTCTCGAACCGTCTTCCTTTCAAACTCCCAAACATTGTTTTGAACTGTCAGAAGAGGCCAATTCGCTCCCCCAAGTAATTTTCTTTATTGAGTATAGTAGAGGACAGGCTGATAAGGTTACGGAGGAAGAGAGGAGGAGGAGGAGAGAGGTTTTTTTGGGGGGGATTAGTTCACCCGACCAGCAGAGGTTGCATGAGGTTCTTGCTAAAGAGGTGGGGGGGGTGTGTTCTGGGTTACACAGTAAAATCTGCAGTGTTTTATTTATCCATTTGTAACTTTTGAGAGTGTACAAATGTAACCAAATGGACCCATAAGGGTCCATTTGGTTACACTCAAGCTACTGTAGTAGCATCGATGGGAAGTAACTAAGTACATTCAATCAAGCACTGTGCTCAAGTACAACATCAAAGTACTTTTTTTTTTTTTTTTTTTTTTACAGTACTTGAGTTTTTAAAAAATATATATATACTTTATACTTCTGCTCCACTACATCTCAGAGGCAAACGATTAACTATTTACTACTCTACACAGCTTTAGTTACTAGATACTTTACAGATTTTGATTATTAATGCAAAACATACATTAGATTATATATGATGATGTATTATTATAGGTTAATCTACCCGGCAGCACATACAGTAATTAAAATCAGCCCCACCTTAACCAGCTGCAACTTTAAAGTGATGAACACAACAATGCATTATTAATATGATAATAATAACATGATTATGAAATAGGCCATTCTGCAGAAGGAGTACTTTTACTTTGGTACATATATTGATGCCCATACTTTTGCACTTTTACACATGTAAACATTTGAACAAAGGAATCTTACTTGTAACTTACTTAAGTCAAAGTAAAAGTACTTCTTCCACTGTTAGTAGCTGTAATATTTCTTTGCGCATCCACCATTGAACAAATGTATCCTTGACTTTCCCCCAGCCCTGTAGAGTACGCGTCGGTGTGTTCGTACAGTATGCGTTGCTTATATTCCTCCCTCACCCTGTGCTCCTCGCCTGTAAAGCTGTCCAGGGTTATTCATTCCCATGTGCTGAATAAGACAAGCAAGTGTCGGATTTCAGTGAGGTATAACAGCTCGAGCTGCCAGGATTCTCTGTTTTTCAAACCACACATATTTCTGCAGCTGCAGTGGAAACGCTTTTTTCTTTTTTTTGACAAGGGATTATTAAGTGTCAAACTGTTTCACGAGGGCACTTCCAGGGCTTTGCATTGACAGGGTAAAGTGGCTACACACACACACACACACACACACACACACACACACACACACACACACACACACACACACACACACACACACACACACACACACACACACACACACACACACACACACACACACACACACACACACACACGCACGCTGATAGATAATATAGATGGATAGTATACAGTAGGCTATATAACGTCATAATAGAGGTGTCAGAATTCAACCTCTGGTGCGATGGATTTTATAGTTCACCATCTCAGACATGCCACATTTGTATCTCTGCAAAACACATACAAGAGACGTGTGTGGGGGGAATAACATTTTTGGATGAACAGGGGGTGGAGGAAGTTGACTTTGAACGCCAGGTATCGTGTGTCTGAAGCAAAAGCTTCTTGTTTAGCTTGCAAACCCCATCATCTCTGCTTACCGCAGTCCTGAATGTATCACCATCTGGCCCACAGCTGAAAACTATTAGGCTCTGCTGGAACTTCCTCTCCACTATTCCACCCCTGTTTTAAGGCAAGTAAGCAGCTTTTTATCTCGGCTCCTTTGGTTCATTGTTTCCTTCATCTTCAGCTCTTTCAAGTTTGGCTTCTCCGATCAAAAGGGCAGCGCTGTTGATTTTGTTTGTTTGTTTGTTTTTGTGTTTTGAACATCTTTCTCCGGCTGGTAAGGCTGCTTGCATTTCTTATGTGGGCGTCTGATTAGGAGGGTGCCGGGCTTTGGGAGAGCAATGCTGAGTTTTAGTTTGGGCACCGCGGCTGATTCAACTGAGGAATGCTGCCTCTAAATTCATAAACAGATTGTTTTGTTTGGGTTTTTTTGTGTCGTTGCGATGTCTAACGTGCTGTGCTTAGCAAGCAAGATTCCAGAGCCATGGTGAAAGCAAAGGGTAGAAAACAAAGGATCTTTGTTGCTTTTCTTTTCTGCATTATGTTGGGACTGCCGCGCGTGTTTCAATCCCACGTAGAATGCTGGCTGGCTTTTTAGCACATATGGGTCAGATTAACAACTGCCTGAGAGGCTTGTAAATATGGGACATTAACTTTGGATTTGAAAAAAGGGAAAGAAAAAGTTGTTTTTGTTTTATTTTTAACATATTTTCATCTCATGCCACAATTGCGTGTTTGGATTCCTTTTTGTTTGTGGACTGATCTTTTGCCTTGAGCGTCGTCTTCAGAGGGTCAAAGTAGGTCATCTTCCGTTTCCAGAAAGTTGGCTTCCCTGCTTGAATTCCAAATGTTTGAGTCACTGAAGATGAGTTGCAAAACTTGGGGCATGTTTTCCAGTGTAAAATGTCAAAGTGTTTCCTTAAGGGTTAAACGTGTTCCCTGTTAAGCAATCTTTACTTTTTGCCTGAACATTGCGTTTAACTCAAAGATTTTCTGACTTATTGTTGGAGGTTGAGAAGTTTCGAGCCATGAATGTTTGCTGACTTTGTTTGTGCCTTTGTTGATTTTGGTTTCAGCCATTACTAACTGCAGTGCTGATGTGTTTTGAACACCTGTTTAATGCCTTTTGAAACTCGGGTGAACTTGTGAGGTGTTGAGTGGCAATACTTCTCCACCACAGAGCCCTTTTAATATGGTGTAAAAGGAATTTGCAAGGAATTCGCTTTGGTATATTATGCAGTGACAGCCCAACATAAAACTATTCGCATTTCATGCAGTGAATGGTGATACAGGACACCTTTGTGCATTATACCATTCAGACAGTAAAGCAGACAGCAAGACTTTTAGCTTATTATTTGAGCTATAGGTGGCATTAACCGAAAAATAGCATATCTACAATCTCACTGTGAGCTTATAGATCGGTTATATTCGGCGACGAGATTTGGTGTATTGGGGAAAAAGAAGGGGGCCAAGTATAGGCCGCCCCTGTCAACTAAGTATATATAGGGTTTAAGTGGTTGTTCAGAGAGAGTATCCAAGAGCTAGGGTCCAATGCACCAGAAGTAATTATGACACATTATGTGGTAACGATGTTCATGTCTTGCTAAATGCTCTGTTGTATAGGGACTGCAGGTGACCATAAGGTGCACAGTAGGTACTTATTTAACCACAAAAAAAAAACTAACATTTCTATTCTGGCCATGTCATAACAGGCGGACATTTACACACTCCAAGCTGAGGTTGTAGATCGGCTATTTTCGGTGAGGAGGTTTGGTGTAGGGGGACAAAAGAGGGGACCAAGTATAGAGCTCTGGGGTATCCCGGTCAACTAAGTATATAGGGTTTAAGTGGTTACGGTGTGTGCTATTAAAGCGATGGAACCGCCATCATCTGAGTGCACTGACTGCACCCCTCGCTAATCTACCATAAGCAATCATCATTTGAGGTGTTAAGTTAAATTACCTGTGTTCCTGCTGATTATGATTATTACACCTGAGAGCGTTTGTCTCTTCTAGGTTTCCTGAAAATGCATTAATGTGTCCTCTGATACTATCTGAGTAAATGAGTACACTATAAAGCACAATGTTATGTCTGGGGAACAATTCGAGCACACTGTTAACTACCAGAACACACTTTTACACACGCACGCGCACACACACACACACACACACACACACACACACACACACACACACACACACACACACACACACACACACACACACACACACACACACACACACACACACACACACACACACACACACACACACATAAATACACAACCTTCCTGTGTAGAATTGAGCATACCTGACCCGGTGCACTGCACCTGGTAAACATCAGTGGGAGACTGTGGAAGTTTGCAGCTTGGTGCGAAGGCTCTGTGTGTGTGTGTGTGTGTGTGTGTGTGTGTGTGTGTGTATTACTATAGGCCTACTTGTGAGTGTCTCAAATGTATCCACAAGTATAGTAGAATTTGAAAAAATAGAACAATTTTCCTGGTCCTCACAAGACAAATGGTTGTTTTATGATTTAAACATATTAGAGTATTACAATTAGGAAAAAATTAGTTTAGGATTAGACATTTAGAGGTTAGGTTTAGGGGTTGGAGTTGTAGTAATGCCTGATTTATACTTACAATAGCTGCGTGCCGGTGTCAGGAACCAAAAATAGCAGATCTACAAGCTCACACCCCGTCGTGTTGTGAACATGTATATCTGCTATTCTCGGCTTTATGATTGGGATTAAAAACTGCAAAAATAATTTAGCGAATTAAAATGGCATTAATAAAAAATACCGTACTAAAATACTGATGTCCTCGCAGAATCAGAATCAGCTTTATTGTCACACAGAGCAAGGAGAAAAAATAAAAATCTAGCAAAATATATACATATATTACACATAGCAATTCCAGCTGGCACAGTAATTACATGAGGTTAGACATAAGGTGCATGCACATAGCAGCAGGTATGTACAGTACATGATATTAGATCATGTACTGTACAAAAAGAGCAAAAAGAGCATGAGCGCATTGTACATGAGATTAAGATGCAAAGTGAGTACCAGAGTAACCAAATAGTCCACAAAAGGCGGTAACTTTCACAGGTACAATCCACATGGTAGATCGGCAAGGAAGCGTAAAGTCCATGGCCAGCCTGGTGTCACGCAGTGGTCACGCTTTGTTCAACAGTCTAATGGTAGCCGGTTGGAAGCTGTTCTTAAAACCGGTGGTCTATAATACTAAGGTAGGCCTCCTTGCCTGGCTGTGGTTGCTGCTGTAGGGGCATGAACAGTTTGTGGCTGGGGTGGTGCCTGTCCTTGATGTGCTGAGCTTTGACTACACACCTGTTCTTCTTATAGTTCCTGGAGGGAGGGAAGCTCACCTCCCATTATGCGCTCGGCCGAACGCACCACCCGCTGTAGATTTTTCAGTTTTTCGCGGGCAGTGTAGTTTCTGTAACCATGGCAGTAACACAGCCTATTCAAACGTAATACACAAACGTGTGTGTTAGGACTGGGCAATTAACTGAAAATATTATTGAAACTGATATTCAGAACCAACGACTTATAACCAAATATTCAAGAAGCATGTTTTTTTTAATACATTCTTTCTTATTATATCAACGAATCAGCACAAAACACTTAAATAGATATTTTACAATCGACTAAATCAATTAGACTGGTTGAACCACTTCACCCTGTATTACACTTAGTTGTACAATGGTGGCGTACAGAAATAGCAGTTGAAAATAGTGATATTAATTTGAAGTCATATCGCCCGGTCCTAGAGTGTGTGGATGTTTTGGAGACAGTTGTCTCAAACAGGGGGATGATTCACCAGTCAGAAAAGCTATTAAACTGAACTCTAAGAAAGGGCAACCATTTAAGGTGCCAATCAAAAAAAAAGTGACATCACTGTGAGATGACAGGTGATAGCGCTGTGATGCCCCAAGATACCTCTGTGAAACGCTTAACACATTAACCAGCTATTGTCTCCTGTCAGCATATTCCCATGTGGATGACTTAATTATACTGTAGCATGTCGTTGTTGTCGGGCGGAAAACTTGTATGTCCAAAACTGTTACTTTTAATGACCCGTTTTCCAATGGATCCTATGTAGTTATTTAGTCACAAGGTCTTAATACTTTTCATTGGTTAAATAGTTATTAAACCCTCAGACAGACTCAACCACTTTCCACACCTGGCATCCCTATTTTGTCATTATAGGTGAATATACTGTGTATAGATATATTGGAGGAAAAGAAAACCTAATGGCTGTGAGGGAACCGGGGAGGGTGGGGTATATGTGGGGTTGTATGTCTTCATAACTGAAAATACTAAAAATAAAGTTGTAAAAAAAAGAAAACCTAATTGCCAATCTACAAACTCGAAATGCGGCACGCTGAGACATTTTCTTCAGACTATTTTCACTACTTTTGCACGACTCTGTCATATGACGAAGTGCATTAATTCATGAAAATAAAAGATTACACATTGATATAGAAATATTATTGTTCCAGTCGTTAGATGGGACCCTCGACCGTCACGCACACACCCTTTGTTTACATCCGGGTCCTCATCGTGGCGTCTACAGCTCTAAACAAATCAGCGTAAACTGTAAGAACGCTGGCACTGGATGTACCCTGTTTTAAAAAACCTCTGGCTCTCGATGTGTTAAAGATGAAATATGGAGATGCAAGGGTTCTGCCCGACAGCGACAATGTGAATTTGAGAGAGTAGCCTTTGGTTGTGTTGCTTTCATCTTCCGTTAAGTTCTCATTGTTTAGCTCCCAGGAAGGAACACGGCTAAGTACAACATTGAAATATGTATGATTTTGTCATTTAATTTGTCATTGGTGTTAGCCTACTTCACAAGCTTGCCGGTTCAGCAGTTGCCTTCGGCCTAATGAGCCGAGTGGAAGCAGAGACCCTTTAGAGATGGGATTTAATTTACCCATGGACTATATGAATATAAAATCGATGCCTATATAATTGCAATGCTGGACTGGAAATACATCTGACACTGGATTCCGAAAACCTTACTGGAGAACCTAGATGTTGAAGTGTAGAGCAGCTATTAACCCATTAAGACCGGGAACGCGTCTGTGTCATTTTTAGATTTCTTTGGCTATTCAAAAATAGCAGATATACAAGCTCATAGCTATGAGCTTGTAGATCTGCTATTTTTGCATTTTTTTTGAAAATGTGTGAAAATCTTTGAATACATATATTTTTTTAAGCGTCAGGATTTTGAAAAAAAATGTTTTAATCGGCCTCAGGTCTTAATGGGTTAAGGGTTTCATTCATTCATTGCCGATGGTTCATTCATTACTGTTGGAGATCAGCCTCATTAGTTAGATCATTGTACTCTGCTTCCCGTGGTAGTCACATAAGGAGGCTTAAAGATAATCTCAGAGTCAAGCAGAGTAAAGGCAAGTGGGTTCAATGGGAAGGCAGCCGTGCAACTAATTGTTATATTACGCTTCAGTCTTAACCACATAAGCCCTATTTTATATTTAATCGTAGCATACAACAACGTCACGTGAAAATACTCGATCTACAAGGTCACACAACACGTCATGCTGCGTTGTGAGCTTGTAGATGGACTATTTTCAAATTATTTGAGCATTTTTGCAATGTAAAAACAAAGTGCTTAAAAAACGTTTTTTTGGTGTGTGTGTGTGTGTGTGTGTGTGTGGGGGGGGGGGGGGGGGGGGGGGGGGTGTAACTAGCCTACAATGACATGCCTAAGATAGGGATGCCAGGTTCAATTTGGTTAAACTGTAAGCCAGAATTGAAACAGCTTGGTTTTGTGAGATCTGCACAGGCACAAAAAAGTACTCCCTGTCTGTGCTAAATTGTCTGTCTGCACACCAGTGTCGCTGTTCATTTGCCTCAGCTTTGCTCCGGGTGTGTGACGGCGTCAACAAGGAACACAAGCTCGTCTTTTGCAGCGAGCTGCACAACTATTTTGTTTTGGCAGACCTCGGAATGTCCCAGTCTCCACCCTTTAAAGTTTCCTCCGGCCCTTTTTAGAGGCCTCTGCTGCAAGAAAACATCTAATTACATCAAGAGGCATGATATACAGTAGTGCGTAGGTTCTCAAAGTGGGGTCCGGGGACCCCCAGGGGTCCTTGAGGGGATTTCAGAGGGGCACCAGCAAAATGTGTTAATATAGCATCACAATAATTTTAACCTTTTATACTTTGGCTGTTCGTGGACATTTGAGCAAACGTTTGAATATATATATATTTTAAGCGGACATTTGTAACTAAAATCTTTGCTTCTGGGGGTCCCTGGAAAAAAAATATTTGAGATGGGGGTCCGCGGCATGAAAAGGTTTGAGAACCATTGCAGTAGTGAACCATAGGCTTCGGTATTGTACTCTACTGCAGTGGTTCTCAAACGGTGTGTCCTCGGGACCCCCAGGGGGGTCCCCAAATGATTTTGGGGGGGTCCCCAGATAATTTGCTTAATGGCCAACATACAGTATAAGTGTATGCAGGGTATCTGCACATTTCTAAAGTGACAATTTCTAAAATGAAAATAAAAAATTAAGACCATTACTGCAAAAGTAATCAACAAGCTATACTATTGAAAAATTGACAAACATTGGCCAAATTGTCAAATATTACCTAAGAAAGTGGCAAAAAATAGGCGCTGTGAGCTTGTAGATCGGCTATTTTCACAATTTATCTGTGTAACCGAGTCAAACTAAAATGTAATGCCTCAACTCCTACAATTACAAGTGCTTGTCAGGTTGGGGGTTCCCCAGTTCAGATATGATTATTTTGGGTGGGCGCGGCCTGAAATGTTTGAGAACCAACCACTGCTCTACTGTATTGTATAGAAATCCCCATAATGTTAATGCTGTGGCTTGTTGGCAGCTGCCAAATCAAAGAAACACCCCTCAAATAAATGAGGCAAGTAAAGTGCACAGTTAATTTATCCATTTGTCACTCAGAGAGTGTACAAGTGGAACCAAATGGACCCTTATGCATCCATTTTCTTTCATTTGTACACTCTTAAAAGAAAAACACTGAGGCAGTATAGAGTAGACCAGGGTTGGGAAACCACATGTTTTTCATCTAACAGGTGATCATGTTCGGCTATTGAGGTGATCAATTGATAAAAAACAACCATTATTAACCATTATTGTTTGATGTGCAAGTTTTCTCCCCAGATATTCAGGATTTATCTTACCTTAATTATTTGTATCAAATTATTTACACATTATTTGTTGGGTATTAGTATTAAATGAGTGACTTATTCTGTGCTTGTACTATTCTAATTATCAGCCCATAATAAGACATAGAAGCAGTGTTGGTTTTCACTGCCTGGCGCTGGGCGATCACGTCAGCCTTGGAAAACAGCTAGGTGATCAGCATGTACCCGAAAGGGTTGCCCACCCCTGGGATAGCGCAGACATCTTTTCTGCTCTGTTATGTTGTGATGTGCCTTGCCTCTCGCATGGGTCACGGGCACCCAGTACCTTTCTCGATTGGAAACGTCAATACCAGCAAATTCAAATCCTTCTGGGTGGCCTCAGGGCAACCCAGACATGCTAGACAGCAGACTAGACAACTAGACAGCACACTTTGACAAGGGGCCAGACGCTCACATATCAATGCAGAGCAGTGGTGGGGAGAAGTACTACATGTCTTTACTTAAGTAAAAGTATTAATACTGCAATGTAGAAACACTCCGGTAAAAGTCCGGTAATCTAAATTTACTTGAGTAAAAGTACAAAGGTATTGGCATCAAAATATACTTAAAGTACCAAAAGTAAAAGTACTCATTATGCAGAATGTCCCATTTCATATATGTATGAAATTATTTTGAAAATAGCAGATCTACAAGCTCATAACACATCATGATGTGACGTGTTGCGAGGTTCTAGATTGGCTGTTTTCAAATAGCCAAAGTTTAAATAGCGCTGAAGTGGTTGATGTATGTTTTGTAATAATAATTCAAATCTACAAAGTCACTAGTAGCTAAGTTTTCTAATCATTTTAGTGGAGTAAAAAGTATAACAATGTAGTGGGCTAAAAGTAAAAGTATTGAAAATTGGAAATACTCCTGTAAAGTACTGTGAACGTACCTCAAAATGTACAGTACTTGAGTAAATGTCCTTATAGTCTGTACAAAACTGGATTCTAATCTTGGGTCTGTTTAATTAATTCCTTCATTAATTAGGCCCTGGTGATGGGTGACTGATTCATCAGCATAACTCAATTTCTTTTTGCCGGTTGGCACCTCACTGCTTTTTTGGTTGAGAACAGCCAGGGGGCTCATGAACCTTCAATAGGAACGTTTAGAGTGATTTTCTCTCAATGCACGCTTCATTATCTACCCTTATTATCAGGCCCCAGAGAAAGCCTCAGGGTTATTCTTCACTCATCCCTGCTCAAATCCACTTCCTCTCCCAATGTTCCGGGGCGGCGCTTTCTCAGGAAGCGGCGCGGCCATCGTGGGAGCGGAAAGGTCTCCGGTTCCTCCTTGGCTGCGCGTCGGAAGTGTCCTTGAGCAAGACACTGAACCCCTAACTGCTCCTGATAAAGATCCGTGCCTTGCATGGTTGCCTCCGTCGGTCGGTTTGTGAATTAACGCACCCAACCAGCGTTTCTCAACCAGTGGTCCACGGAACACTAGTGGTCCATGGCATAATTACAGGTGGTCCATGGGAATAAAATAAATAAATGTTTAATATATTTTGTACCTTAATGTATAAAAAGTCCATAAAATGTAAGAAAATTAAACTAATAGGCGTAGTGACCAGAAACAAAAAGCTTGACATTAAATATTGACTGTTAAGGGCTTGATGTATTTTGTTGCATACAGTGTCGCGCAATGAAAATACCAGATCTACAAGCTCACAGCGTGTCACACTGCAACACTTTGTGAGGCTGTAGATCTGCTATTTTCAGTGCACAGCACCGGCATGCAAGTATAAAACCGTTCAAATGAATTAATAATAAATGAACCATTAAAAGCGCAGCACTATGTAACTTTCCTCTTTTACCCCGGATTTGAACCCGGTTTCCTGCGCAAGTGCTGACATTTTTACTATTGAGCTAATAGAGCCGGCCTGCTTGCTTGGGGGATAAATTGAGTCTTAACCACCAGGTCCATCAGGTGTCCATCACCAGTGTGTATATATAGTTGTGGGGAGGTGGGGTGGTCCTTGAGGAGTATTTAAAATATGCTAGTGGTCCAGAGAGCTCAGAAAAGGTTGAGAACCACTGTTGTACCTCACATTGTAAATCGCTTTGGATAAAGGCTAAATGCAGACCATTTACCATTTGCTGTGTGGAAGTGTGTTTTGTGTATGAGGTCATTTACCTGGGGGTTCTCAATTGGTGTTTGTGTTTTTAACCAGACGCCACACAAGGTACAACACTTCCACGCCATAGCTGTCAAACAGCACGCTGACTCCCATTTCTCAAAACCTACTGTATGTAGTGTTTCACCAGGTCCTTGGCCCCGCACCCTCCTTCAGACAAATCATAGGCCTTTTCACCATGCCAGACGTGTGATTTATCCTCCTGTCTGTGAACACTCACCACGTCTCTCTCACGTTTTGCATTGTGTGAGTGTTCAAAAAGCATCTCCAATGAAGCCACAGGCATTTAAAATGGCTTGACATGAAATCTGCTGACCTGGCTATCTGCAATGAGCAGATTGATTGACTGATTGAATACTTTATTAGTCAAGAAATGTAAACAGCTTGCACGGCCACGGAGGTACAGTAGAACAAATCAGGCTAAAAGGATAACACAGAAAAAGTCCTGTATGTGGTCGTATGTATTCAATTCATCAACAGTGCATAAAATATTAACACATTAATACAACAACTATATTCACAGTCAGGAGAAAAGGGAAAAACGGCGGCAGATTAAATGGGAATTAAAATCTCACTCCCCTTGTGATCTTAATGCTGGGTGAAGCTGAAACACAATTTCCTCCATGGGATTAACAACACTGTCTATAGATGCCTCCATCATTTTAGGAAGACAATGCAAAGTGTTGTTGACCGTAGCAGCAATCCATTTTCTACAGTATTGACTCACAGGATGTTTTCTGGAATTAGCATTGCCAAATGAATCATTGTATAATAAATTTCAAGCCCCAAAACTCCCAAATTGTACTATATTGAAAACAAACATAGTGGATTGTCTGAAATTGCACTTGTTCTTACCCTGAGGAAATGAAAACAAATACAAACTTAAGTTTTAGAAAGATTATTAATTATTATATTATATTATATATTTTAAATATGGCCCCCAGAGGCCAGAACTATAGACGTTTTCTTGTTAACATACATTACAGAGTATGTGCACTTTAAGGGGGCAAAGCTCTTTGACAGGAACACGCACTCTAATCAGCTGTGCGTGATTAGAGACAGCTATAAGAAACAAGCTTCTGTGCGGGATCTCGTGACCTCAAGTACAAGTCTATCTCAAACTAGAATCATGTACTACAGATGGCTGTAAAGCAGCGGCTCTCAGACCGTGTCGTGTCAATGACCCCCAAATGAATATGCATTTGGCTGCGGACACCCATTTTGTGCCGGAGACCCCCATACAAGATTTGTGTTGTTAAAATGTTTTTAAATTTTGTAAGATTTTTGGAAAATAACAGATCTTCAAGCTCACAGCGTGTCATATTGCAACACTTTGTGAGCTTGTAGATCTGCTATTTCCAAATAGGCAATGTATATAAGGTGTAGGGGTGTGCTGCTATGCTAATTTCACGATACGATACGATACACGATTATTATTATTTTTTTTTTTTAAACGCCAAAACGATACATATCGTCACAAAAACGTATTGCGATATATCGGCACACCCCTAATAGGGTGGTTAAACAGATTTTGATGCTATATTAGCTAGTTTAGCTGGGGACCCCCTGGAATCCCCCGGGGACCCCTGGAGGTCCCCGGACCCCACCTTGAGAACCACTTGCTGTCAAGAGTGCTGCGTTCTGCCCCCCAGCTATGAATTTGTATCTACAGATTTGGGGGGGGTATGTATAGAGCCATATGAAATCCGTGTTAACGGAATCGCGGACGGAATCGCGGAAATGACCAATAAAAATGGAATTGGAATAAAACACGGAATATTGCAGAATTTGGAAAATAAAAAAAAATCGCGGTAAATTTTTTTTTTTTACCGCGATTTTTTACAAATCCACGGGACACCACCATTTTGCATGGCCACATCCTACTTTATAAACAGTAAAATCCACGTAGAAATAGTCTTAGAAAGACGATAGAAACAATAATACATGGGCGACGCCATTTTGCGCATGCTCAGACCGAATTAGACCGAATTATTTTGGGAACATTTTTGCGTATAACACAACAAGGGCCATGTATGGACTGTTATATCTTGAACATTTATTCATTTCCACTTACCAGACACTTTTTTAATGGTAAAAATGAGCATAAAAAGCAAAATACAGAATTCAGAAATATTAAAATGGAAAAAACAGAATTTGGGAAAAAATAAAACGGAATTGGGAAAAAAATAAAACGGATTTCATATGGCTCTAGGTATGTATGTACAGTATTCAGGACAGTCTCTGCTCTCTGCACATTGAAAAAGATTTCTATTTTATTTCCATGAGTGTCTAAAATGCAGGCCTATTTCGGCCCCTTGATAGGACATGTCAGAGATGGTGAAATTGCATTCTATTTGCCTGTGCAGAAGCAAACTTGACTGGAAAGTAGTTGATGGCTGTCCTTGTCTGTGAGGGAAGCCTTGCATATTTTGCATCAGGAAACAAAAAGCAAGAACGGGTTTGGCATGGGGAGTATTACAACCGCCTACACTTGATCTTCATTACTTTGTCCTGGCATTTCACTACGATGGCGAGCTTGCTAGGAGAACAGTGGAATGTTAGTCCGCTTAAATCCACTTCATGCAAAGCTGCCACATTCCTGGGCTATTTCAGCTTTAGTTTTTTCCATCAAAAAGGGAATAAGTGCATACCATTTTGCGTGACAGTATTAGCACAGTGCCTGCCAAACATTTCCGTGTGGCACTGCTAACACAGCAACTATACCCTGTGTTGTCCATCTTACTGGTGTCCTAATGAGATGTTGAACGGACAGCTGGAACTCTCCTAAACTTTTCTTAAACAACTACTGTAACGTTTGACCAAAACCTCACATTCATCTCCCACCGCATCCAGCCATGAAACATGCTCTCTGTCTTACCTGTATATGTCCTAATGTGATTTTGTACAGACAACTGGATCTCTCATATACGTAAGCTTCTTAAAAAACTAACTTTTGAACTAACTTTTGATTAATCACCTACTCAGCATACAGCCAGGAAGTGTTACAAAGGGGTCTGTACTTGGCCCTATCCTTTTTTCTGTCTACACCAAATCTATTCGCTGCTTGTACCTGTATGAGTGAGTGATATTCTTAAGACAAATAGCAGACAAATAGCAGCTCACGACGCATCACAAGCATGCGTTGTGAACTTGTAGATCTGCTATATCTTCGCTGAATGTTCACCCAATTTGGACCAGAATAGGGATGCAAGGGTTCATGTGGTTAAAGCTGGGTAATGTCTGGCATATTACCCAGCTTTCTTTCACTTGTCAGGGATTTCACTGTCTGACTGTCTTCTGTGAGGCCGGCTCATTTTAACCTATTCAATCCGGGAACGCGTCTCTGTCATTTTAGATTTCTTTGGCTATTCAAAAAATAGCAGATATAGAAACTTATAGCGCGGCACATGAGCTTGTAGATCTGCTATTTTTTGAAAAATTTTGAAAATGTGTGCAAATCTTTGAATATATATTTTTTTAAAGCTAACATTTGTCAAATATTTTGTTCCATGGACCTCCAGAAGCAAAGATTTGAGTTACAAATGTTTGCTTTAAATATATATATATTCAACGATTTGCACAAATGTTCAAGAGTTTTCAGAAATAGCACATCTACAAGCTCATAGCGCGATGCTCTATGAGCTTGTATATCTGCCACTGTATTTTTGATGGCTCAAATCTAAAATGACGTGCGTTCCCGGATTGAATGGGTTAATACGCTTTGTACTTTGAATAATATTGCTGTCCTGGTTCCAAATGAATTTCGTTGCCAACCTGCTTGTTGCTGTGTGGCAGCGTGTGTCTGCGTTAGACTGCAAGCTGTTTGGTTTGCCTACTGTGTGGAGGTGGTCGAATCGGACACAACCGCTTGGCCTAGTTATATGGGGGAAGATTAGAAATGCACCGCCACCAGTCGTACCAGAGGATAACGGGGGATTTCGAACCCTTTGAAACCACAACTTGCCTTTGATATGCAATCGCCTGGGGGGCTTACCTTTCAGCTCAACTCTTTGATACAGTATGCTCCACTTCCCAAAAAATAAACAAGCACTTAGAGTAATATTTACTTAGTAAGCACGCAATTCTGCAGAATTTCAAGGCATCAAAATGTACCAGACTCCACAGATGGTGAATGGGCTTGTGGCCCAGAGGTAAACAAGTGTAGTACAGATGAACCCAGGTTGTTACTGGCACGGAGTTGGACAGCCAGACGAGTCGTAAACATTAGCTCACTTTGGGAAAAGAGGGGGGGGGGGACTTCCATGCTGTTTGATTGTCGTACATTGGTTCTCAAAGTGGGGTCTGGGGCCCCCAGGGGTCCTTGAGGGAGTTCCAGATGGTCCCCACCCAGCTAAATGATGGATAGTTAGGAACCAAATGCACCCTTATGGGTCTGTAACTCTGAGAGTGAACAAATGGAACCTAACGGGTCCATTTGGTTCCATTTGTACACTCTCAGAGTTAAATACATTGATTTTACAATATAAATTGGGGTCCCAGAGATAGAAATGCCATTAAATGGGTGTCCGTAGCCTAATGCATGTCAAACTGGGGGTCCTTGAAATTAAAATGGTTGAGAATCACTGCCGTGAAAATCTTCTGGTCCCTGCCTGGCATATCTTTTCAAATGGAGGGTCCACGGGCTAATAAGTGTCAAGTTGGGGGTCCTTGACATGAAGAAGTTTGAGAACCACTGATGTAGTATATCCATGTATATCTGTAGGATTTAAGACTTTTTTCTTTTTTTTTTAAAGATATTTTTGGGGGCTTTTTATGCCTTTATTTTAGAGAGGGATAGGGAAAGTAGGCTTACAGGAAATGGGGAAAAAGATGGGGGGGGGGGGTGACACGCAGCAAAGGCCGTCGGGTTCGACAGCGTGTCGCGTGTCGAACCCGCGACACACTGTCAGGCTGGCATTGCATTGCCTAGGGTGCCTGGACCATCACGCTACGGCTCAGGCCGGATTTAAGTAATTTTTAACCAATTAAACCCTATTTCATACTTGTTTGACAGTGTTGCACTAAACTAGTGAAAGGTGCGCAAATAGTGAAAACGTTTTATTACTTTTCTTTAATGTTCGCCTATTATGAAAAATAAACAGGGACCCCAGGATGAAACTGATTATTAATCTCTACCACCCCTTGTCTCTCTCTATCTTTGTTCCAGGTGGAATATTGGCATATACACCGGAGGGATCGCACAGACAACGCATTTTCCACTATGAACCGGGCTTTCAACAGGAAAAAAGGTTGGCACAAAAAATAACATTACTTTGTACTTTGTTCTTGTACTTGTACTTTGTGGTGGTTTTGGCTGAGACACCCGGCAGCTATGAAATAATTAGATCTAGGGTATGTGCAACCACACGCTGATAGAGTGTTTGTGCATCAGCATGTGGAATGCGTTTGTGATCGGGCCACCCTGGTATTGCTGAGGCTGGCTGCCACAAACAAATCGATGAATGGTAGAAAGACGGCGGGTTGATCTCATTCTCAGTGGATTCCAATACCTGAAGTCTGCATGTGTGTACATGGACGTGAGCATGCAAAAACCTTCAGCTAATTCTGAGAACAACACAGAAAGCAACACGTCGGGACTAAGCAAAACCCCCAGTGAAACCCTAACGCAGTGGTTCTCAAAGTGAGAAACTTTACTTAACTTTACACAACTTTTGAGTATACAAATGGAACGAAATGGATTGGAAGAGTCCATTTGGCTCCATTTCAGAGTTATGGGCGTCCTTGAAGGTAAAACATTCTGAGAACAAGTACAGCACAGACGGTGTGTTTTGTGTGAGCGTGTGCGCATGGCCGCGCGCGCGTGTGTACGTTTGCGCGTGTGTGAATGTGCGCGCGTGTGTGTATGTGTGCGTGTGAAACACCAGTGATGGGTGAGTACAGCACAGCAAGTGCACCTCTGCTTGTCTCAGTGCAGCATGGTTCTTGAGGTGACCCTTCCGTGTGTGTGTGTGTATGTGTGCGTGTGTGTGCGTGTGTGTGCGCGTGCGCGCGTCAGTTGGCTCTATAGCTTGACGTGTGTTCACCACCATCTGTCCCGCTCCCCTCCTCCTTGGCTCCTCAGACCTGGGGAATATGTGGATGATGTTTTGGAGAGCGTGTAGACCCAGGTGGTTTCACTGCACTTTAATGACATTTAGGTGTCACAACTCATAACTCATTCCACCCCCATCAGCCTGACTATGTTAGACTCTGAAGACCGCAATCAAATAAGGCAGAAATCTTCTCCTCCCCTGACTCGGATTATACATTTCCCTTTCATCTTTTGATACTGCAACGCGGCCCCTGCCTGATGGTTCTCCCCAGCCATCGTTTTGCACCAGGCTTTCCTTTTCCGTGTGAATTTAAGCTGATACTTAAAGCCATAGATCCTGCCTAGACTGTGAGGGCGCGCCGGTAGGAGGAATTCATAGAAGGAGCGAGGCACAACACACAAGTGTGCTTGCCAGCGGACAGATAAATCAGTCGCTAAGGAGCCCCTCGGCGGAAGGGACACAGACAGACGGACGAACAGACAGACAGTCGGCTGTTTACCATTTGCTGCTTTGCACAGTTTCCCCCCCTAGCGAACGCCCCCAGAATGGCTAGGTACAAACTGTCCGTTTCTGTGGGTATTTCTGGGAAACTACAACAAGTCCCATCTACTCGTCCAGCCATCTGGCACAAAAGGGCATTAAAGCTCTTTCACCGAGGGGCAGGAGCAGGAGCAGCCTCTCTCCAAAGTGTCCACCAAACAGTGCAGACATTCAGCATCAGGCTCCATAGGTTCCCAAACACTGGGTCGGGAACCATTTTTGGGTCACAGACCCGTTTTGATGGATTGTGTTGTGAGTTTTTCCTCTTTTAAAGAAGATTCAAACAATATTAAAAATAATTTCAGAATACAATTTAACAAACGTAATAAATATACAGATACAGTATTTGGGGTCTTGACAGCCACTGCCATAGGCATCCAGCTTAGTACAGTATAGGACCCATTTCTGCTCCACTTGCTCCAGACAGACCTTCACATGGGTGCAAACAGGTTGAAACCGGTGTGCTGTGCTGGAAGTTTCCCACCCATGTTACATAGCCGCATGCTATGTACTGTAGGTTTCATTTAAGCCTTTTAAATTGTTAAGTTAACTCCAGGCGTTGTACAAATCAGGTCTTCTTAATGTTTTCTTCTTCTTTAACATAACATTTTGTACACAATTTGTGAGCATAAACGTAAATAAATCTGCAGCCACTCCCACATATTTTGAGATGGCCATATAGGCACTGCATGCGTGCCTATATGGACTTCAGTAGTTGTTAAGAGCTTACGGTTTGGGCACAGATTGAGGTTCACCTCACGCCTTATCTCGATTGTCCTCTTCCAGTTACGTAGCTTTTCATTAATCCTTTATATTTCATTACTGATGTATCAGCATGTGCTGTTCATATTTTTAGATCTAGAATAAGGGGTTTGAATTAATGATTAGAAGTCTGAAAAGGCGCCTCTGTCTCTGGAAACTTTACCACTTTTGCAAATTAAAAAATATTTTAATGGGAGTTATTTGGTGTGTGTGGATTTCTCCGTTTCTATGTCACGTTGAATTAATCATAACATCTTTTATTTTCCCCTCATACCTCTTGAACTTACTTTCATCTTAGCTTCTTTATTTTAACATGAGCTAAAGGGCCTACACAAGAGGATTGCATTGTTTTATGCATAAGCTTAATTATCTTGTGTATGATAATTAGGTTTTATACTTCACATATAACATGGTATCCCGTTAGAGAGCCATGATGCTGCCACTGATCTTCTGGAATGAATGGATGCACAGACAAAAACACAATTGAATTCTCTGTTGAGCGAATTAGTAGAATGAAAACACTTCTTCCTCATTGTACCATGAATAAATTCCCTTATAAACATGGCTTTTTCCAGTTTCACACCGTCGTTCGACTGGTAGCCGTGGATAAAACATTGCCGTCCACCGTAGATGTTTTCTAAGAAGCAAGGTGGTAATTTGTAGCCAACTCTGCATGTTCGGTATCACCTGGCATTGTCGGATCTGTTTACGATGCAGTTTGCATTGTGTTCACAGTGGTGGGAACAAATGAGGGAGGTGCACGATGCACCGGCAAGCTACAACATTTCTTTTCATCCCTTCCTTGCTCATTTGCCCACAGTGGTTGGTATTGTACATGAAAGACTGTCACAGTATCTGACAGATCTCAAAAGACGAGGTCCTACCCCCCCCCACCCCCCCCTCACCCTCTGGTAATTATAATGTGAAGCTGCCGTTTTGGATACATTACAATAGTTCTGAATCCCCTCGCAAGTGTAAACGCATAGCCTTTAATCAGCCTGCTGGGCCTGTTGCGTAGGCACTTTAGCAGATGATGACCGGAAAAAAATAATTGGGCTCGTCTCTGTCTTTCTCCCCACTTTTTTTTCTGCTTTCTCTGCCTATCGTTTTTCTCATTTATTTTCTCTCTCTGTCTCTCACTCAAACACACACACACACACACGCACACTCTCTCACACACACAGTCACACACAACAGCTACCCTGCCTTCGTTTTCGCAGTCAATTAGTCTCTGCTGAGCAGCAAAACACTGCCTCTGATTTATCAAATGAAGCCAGAGGATGTAGGGATTCTCAGCGGACTGACTGGGTACAGGCTGACTGTGGCAGCTCCCAGCTGTGAGGGACTGAGTTTGTGTCAAAGCAAGACATTCTGGGGCGTCTGGAAGCGCTTGCCAGCAATTGCACTGACCAAGTGGTTAAATTGGTTAGTTTTGTATTAATAATATAAATCTGCAAAGTAACTATGCAACTAAAGCTGTCAAATAACTGTAGTGGAGTAAAAAGAAAGTACAATATTTTAGTTCTAGTGGAGTAGAAGTATAACGTATCAAAAAATGGAAGTACTCAAGTAAAGTAAAAGTACCACAAAATTGCACAGTACTTGAGTACATTTTCACCACTGACCATATCGTCTCTCTCGGGTGGAAACCTCATATGTCCAAAACTGATATTTTACAGGATTCAAATTCAAAAGTAGCAAATCGACAAGCAAATCGTGTCGCGTTTTAAGCTTGCAGATCTGCTACTTTTGATGCTTTTGTGTGACGCCGGCTGTAGTATGATCAAGTAAGGCGTTCATTTACAAAAAAACACAAAAAGTTAAAATGTGGAGATAAAGAGGTTTCTGCCCGACAGCGACGATTTCGAATCCCCGTCCCCGTCCCCCGTCCCCTGTCAGCTAAAAGCTTAATCCATTAAGACCTGAGTAAGAACTGCTATTTTTTAATAGCCAAAGTGTAAAATAATGCGTTTTAGCTCGAATCAAAGAATGACACAGATGCGTTCCAGGTCTTAATGGGTTAAACACTTAATCCCCTGTAGTCTTAGAGAACTGGACCTGAGTCACAACTGTACTTTGACCACTTTTTCCGTCTACACCAAAACTCTTCGGCAAAGATAGCCAATCTATAAGCTCACAATGCGTCACGTTGTGAACATGTAGATCGGCTATTTTTGGCTAATGTTCCCCCCATAATGTGGACACTGGGGTTCAAGTGGTTAAACAAAAAAAAAAATAATACAAATCCGTTCTGGCAGGGAAATAATTTATATGCCAGGGTTTAGATTCACAAGTGAGCATGTGGAAAAATGCAACGTCCGTTCTTCATCAGCTCACGGCATTATCGAACTAAGCCTCAATTAAATGTTTAAGCACTTAAGCCTTATATAGCTTCTTCGTCGTATGGCAAACAGCGAAAACAGCCAATCTGCAAGCTCACAACACGTATTGACCTTGTAGATCTGAAATGCTATGATGTTTTAGGAAATGTTTGTAACATTTTGAAAAACAATATTTGAATGTTTTTTCAAATCTTCGTCTATAGTGACATGCAGTGGTGGAAAAAGTATTCACTTACTAAGTAAAAGTATCAATATTGAAAAGTCCGGGATTCAAAATTTACTTGATTAAAAGTACAAAAGTATTGGTATCAAAATGTACTTTAAGTACCAAAAATAGAAAGTACTCGACGCTTTGTGAGCTTGTAGATCTACTATTTTCAAATCACTTAAATGTACAGTATATAGGGCTGAAGTGGTTAATGCAGCATGTTCTGTAATAATAGTCAAAATATACAAAGTAACTAGTAACTAAAGTTGTCAAATAATTGTAGTGGAGTAAAAGTATAACATTTGCCTCTGAAGTGTAGTGGAGTAGAAGTAAAAGTACTGAAAATTGGACATACTCAAGTAAAGTAAAAAATCACACCCTGTGTGAAGGTAGCTGCGCCTTTGATACATTTTGTCATCGATATGTGTTTATAATGTGTTTATAGCCACGTGTCATGTGAAGCTTGACCAATCACTTTGTTGACGCACATGACCAATCAGAACGTTGACGGACCTGACCAATCAGAACGTTGACGGACCTGACCAATCAGAACTTTGACGGACCTGACCAATCAGAACGTTGACGGACACGGACAAAGTCAGGTATAGAGCAGGATCTGCTCTATACCTAAAGGTATAGAGCGGCTAGCGCCGCTAAAAATACTTGAGTAAATGTACCACTGATGACATGCCAAGAATAGGGACACCAGTGGTTTAATCTTTTTATGCAAATGTTTGAATACAAATGTGGCTGCAAACAGAAGCAGGGCCCATGTTGACGCTGATTGTCGCCCTGCCCCCCCCCCCCCTTCCGATGCCGCTGGCCAAAGAAGCCTGCCGTTGACAATATGCACGCGGCCCGGTGATTTAGCGTCCCTTTTATCTCGGTGTCTCGCCATGTTGTGTGGACTTGATCACCTACCAGGTACTCTACGGCGAGAAGAAGCTTGATCATTTTTATCACCCACGTTTACTGCCTGTGGAGCGTGACTTGAAACCCAAAGAAGCAGAGGGTCCACAGGATAGATGTGTGTTTGTGTGTTTGTTTGTTTATTCATTCATTCATTCATTCATTCTTTGTCTTATCAAGTGGGTTGATGACGGTATAAGCTACCGAGTGGCCCCCTTGCAGAACACAACCATTTCGTCTCTGTCGCGTGGAAACCTCCAGTGTCCAAAACTGTTACTCTTTAGGATTCAAATTCAAAAAGAGCAAAAGCAGCAGATCGACAAGCTCGAAACGCGTTGCGTCGCGTTTCGAGCTTGCAGATCTGCTACTTTTGCTACTTTTGTGTGACGCGGTAGCATGATCAAGTAGGGCAAATGAATTCACGAAAAAACACGAAGAATATGGAGATAAGAGGTTTCTGCACGACAGCAACGATTTGTCTGTGTGGAGTAGCGGCACCCGTGTCATGGAGCTCGTTTCACTGATACACATCGATGTCATCGCGTCATAAACACAGTTTACTAGCAGCTAACAAGAGGAGGATAAAAAAACAAGCGTGGCTTTTTATGGCCTTGCGACTTGAATGATACCTACTGGTCACTGGAAATGGGAGTAGTTTGAGTGCTACTCCACTGTAATGTTTACATCTCTGACAACAGATTGAATCCGATAATGTCACAGTAAGAGCTTAGTACCTGAATAATGACCAGTTCTGGGGAAAAACACCATTAAAACTATGACCTTGTCTTAGTTGTCATGCTGTCATGATTATAGCTTGGGTGAAATTATAGGTTTATATGGGTCTTTATGGCAGTTTTGGGGGCGCGGCGGTGTCTCTGACAGTATCAATTCCAGCGCGGTATTTTAGAAATGGTTCATTCCAACAAAAAGGTGTATTTTCCACTGTTTGATGTTGGCACTGCTAACAATGACTGTTAGCTTATGCCAAACCCACACTGCATTAATTTGCTTGCTCAACTTTCATGACATGAGAGTAGTCATTTATGAATTCAAGAATCCCACTGGATTTGAGTAATTGTTATTTGTTAATAGCAAAGATGCACACAAGTGAACACTTCGCATTGTGGCGCATTGTGAGCTTGTAGATTGGCTATTTTTGGCACGCAACACCGGCACACAACTAAGTATAAGTCACGCTTGAGTCACCTGTCTCACTGCAGGTAGAGAAGAGCCGTGCCCGTGCGTTGTTTTTACCAGCTCAGTGGCCTTGTGGTTGTCTCTGCTGAGACATATCAAAGACAAAACAAATGGCACACAATGGTTCGCTGTTTGTCACTCAGCATCACGGGGGTATAGTGCCTGTGACATGCTAGTGTCATGTTCAGGGGGTGTACTTGCACACCATTGGTTCCCAAGGCTACTTACTTACTTATATCAGTGGTTCTCAAAGTCCGTCCTCCTTGGGGGGGGTTCATGGGGGTTCCAGGTTCCAGAGGGTCCCCGGAAAAATGTGTTAATATTGCATCAAAATTGCATTGGCTATTTGAAAAAGAGTCGATCTACAAGCTCACAAAGTGTCGCAATGTGACGCATTGTGAGCTTGTATGTCTGCTATTTTCAACACATCTTACAAAAGAAACTTGTATGGTTGTCCCTGGCACAGTATATTCATTTGGGGGTTCTTGACATGAAAACGTTTGAGAACCACTGACTTGCAGTACTTGGATTCTTTGAAGGAACTCTTCTGAAGAAGCATTTTTGCCATACAGGTCATGATTTCACAGCCAAGGTCATAATCTCTGTTTGATGAAGAATAACTGTACTGTGTTAAACCGGATGAAGGGCCAAGAGCAAGTTCATGTGGCGAGCAGAGCAACTCGGACCTCTCCATTAGTGATGCTTGGAGTGTCAGCCGTTACAATTTTAATATGCTAAAGTTGCTGGAAATGAATAAACTAAATAAAGTACCCAATTATGATATGAACCCCAAACAGGGTGTTTATCGTGGAATGACCTACCTATCACTGGGCCCAAATCAACTAAAGCCGCTCAGACGGAAAATAATTATGTGCAGTAGTTTATGTCTGCTTTTTAATCTCATCAGAGCCATGTTCACTGACCATCTCTAGACATCATAAATACTAGTGTCATGGCACACGATTCAGAAATGTGCCCTTTAATAATTATTGAAGCTGTAAATATGTTTGCGACATGGTTTGAGCTCAAAGCAATGGGGTGATCATCTAAAAGTTATTGTTAACCATCATACTGCAAGGACACAGAAGGGCGAGGTTGTAAGGCTGTATGGATGAGACTTGAGTTCAGATATAGGTCATAAGAATGTGACTCGTTGTGAGCTTGTAGATCTGCTATTTTCACTATTTGAAATAGGGCTTAAGTTTAAGTAATTAAGTCATTCATAATGTACTTTTCCCCCTTCCTTCCTAGAAATGTGTAGTGGATTCAAGCATCCATTATGTGTCTTTAAAATGAGAGTAGTATCCACAAAATACAAATACTCAAGTAGAGTACAGATACTCAAAATAATCTACTTAAGCACAGTTCTTGAGTAAATGAACGTTACTGTCCACCACTGTCAACACTGCACTGTTTTACAGTAGCGAGGACTGTCCCTGACAGGTAGTGATTTATGAGCTACGCTTCAGTTAGAATGTCTTCAGAGGGCACCCGGCCTTAATGCCACCACAACATTCATGAATGTGTATAGCCTTTATGGATTGTACTCTGGCCTCAGGTGTCAAACACTATTCCGGTAAGACTCTCTATGAAGCCTATAATGCATTATAAACATACTTGGTTGTATAATGCATTATAATCACTGCTATAATACATTAGAGTGTGATTGTACAGTAAGTCATTATAAGTGTTATGGGTGTGGGTGAATAAAGTGAAGAAAATAGCATTACATCTATGCAAAAACAACACAAAGCGTTTCTGTCTACTCCTCCAGGAATGTCATTACTTTACTTAAAGCACCAAGTGACCATTTGTGGTGACTTATAATCATACTATAATGCATTATAACATTTTTATAATTCTTACAAATATGAGAATTATATAATTGTAGCCAAAAAAAAGGTCTGCGAATGACCAGCAATTATGAAGCTTGACCATATAAGCCATTATAAAATACTTTGTAATGTATTATTATTATTGTTGTTGTTATAAATTATTATGAGTGCTTATGATTATAATTAAACGGTATTAAACGATGATAATGCATTCTAAGTACGTTTTAATGCATTATAGACATGGGCTTCATTGACTTTTACACCAATTTCTTTGACTTTTAGAAATAGGGCTAAAACTTTCTGTGTAGGTCTGCTCTGAATGGCCGTCGACACACACAGGTTTCAATGCGCCCGACTGTGGCAAGGACAATTCCTGCCTGGGGTCCATTAGAACTGTCTGGGTCTGTACAGCAGCAAGATGCATGATGCAAGGCCCGCATGATGGAAAACTTGTGCCCAGGCAGCAAATTCATTGTCAGCCATTGATTGAATACTGCGGTGGATTAGGTCTATTGCCCGCCTGCGTCATGGGGCCCTATAGAAATATTGTGCATGCTGACATCTCTGCACATAGCATGGCACACGACACAACACTGGCCTGGTCTAAAAGGCTTGGTCTGTAATCCTGCAGGAGTCAAGAAACAGAACTGACTACGGAGTCAGAACATATCCCCAATGTCAATTTAACTCTGAGATGATAAAAATTGACCGGCAAGTGGCCTTTTTTACAATTGCATGTTGACCACTAAAGCCCTATTTTATACTTCATTGTATGATGGTGTCACACAGTAGCTGTGTGACACCATCTGTGTGCTACTGCTACCCCATAATATGAGAACTCAGATGAATGCACTTTTGTCTATACAGTGTCTATTTTTGTCTAGTTGCTACTGCCATAATGTGCGGCGGAAATACCTGTACAGTGTTGCGTTTTTCTTCCACTGTTGTCAAGTAGTACAACTCTCTTTCAACCTTGTGCACGTCCCAAGTGGGATGTGCAGAGGCTCACCTGATTAATGTGGCTTGTTAGAGGTAAGATACAGTACATTAAGGTTACTGGAATAGGTCCATTGGAATTTAATTGGATGCTCCTCTCACCGAGATCAATGTGTAGTCACTAGAACAGTGATTATTAAGTGGCCCCCTGATGTTACTTTTCCCTGAGCCTGGTACAAAGTTAGAAGATGGATGGTAGAAAGTTAACGTGCAGCTGTTTGTTCATATGAATGAAACAAATACAGTATAAAGGGTTGAAAATCTCAACCTTTACAGGGGCATAGAGTCTTATGTAACGTCATGATTCCTTGCTCTCCGAAGCTCCTGTACCAGACATTGTTATGTCTGTTAACACCTCTTACGTAGGCCTATATGGGTTTGTTTGTCTTTTCGCTATATAACATGACCGAGTATGAGACCTTGTAATCTGCAGCTGCGGAAGATAAAGTGCGTCATTAAGCCCGGTTTGTAGCTAAATCTTTGTACAGAGGTGTTGCGTCCCGAAAATAGCAGATCTGCAAGCTCACAGCGAGCTTTAAGTTAGATTAAGCATTACTCTTCCACTCGTATTCATTTGCACTTCCCAGGAGATGTTTCTGCGTTGTGAGTTAAGGGCGATCCATTGTTTTCTTTTACCAAATGATCAGCCATTCATATGCGTCTACTCTGTTTAATTAGGAATGGATATACGGGTAGCGATATTTTAGACTCCATTACCCACACTAGCCAATCGATGGGGGAGGGTTCAAAATGAGGCGAAGCTGAGATGAAGTGGCCAATGTTTTCCGTGTACTGCAAAATGTTTGGTGTTCTGTGGCCGGACTGGCCACTGTTCCCCTGGCATGATGTGATTTAAGGACCATGCTGGCATCAATACAGGTCATTGTCCACTCACAGCTTGTCAGCCTTATGTCGTACATAAAAAGACCGTTTAAGGATTCATTTTTAGATTTCATGTATGCCTACATTTTCATCATTGTCATTAAAATGTTCCCAAACTTAATTAACCACTTAACCACTTACGCCCTGTATAATCCGTCACATACTGTACAAGCTCATAACATGTTGCAATGCAGACTGGCAGGAAACAGGGAAAGAGAGACGGGGAGTGACACGCAGCAAATAGGCTCAGGAATCGAACCCACGACTCGCTGTCAGGCTGCATCTATACACTTATGTGGAATTAACCACAAGGCCATCGGCGCCCAAAAGCACAAAGCATGTGAGGTTGTAGATCTGCCAGCATCAAGGGCTGGATTGGAAGTAAGTCCCTGTGACATACTTGCGTCATGTCCAGGAGCTGTACTTTACGCGTACATCAAGCTGCCTCACAACACGGAAACAGGAGGTAGACTCCTGAACTATAGGCCACATGGCTCAGGAACTGTTGGTTCCCAAGCCTATTTAGTCAGTCCTGTCTGTCTCACTACTGCCGTTGGCAGCTCTCTCCATATTGTCCTGCTATTGGTCCTGTCGGTCCATCTTGCTAGCACCGGAGGACGCTACACCTCATCTCGGGTTTACTTTGCCACTGGGTCTCACCTGGGACATTGCTTATGCAGTATGTCTATCTATAATCAAACAAACAAAAAAAGCAGGTTGAAGCAGAAGCTTCAGTAGTCTGCTAACTGACAGACAGACAGACAGACAGACACGGGGAAAAAACGTTACCTCCTTGGACAGTATTTCTAAAACTGGTCCTGGATTTTTGAAATCCCCTGCAAATAACTAACAAGAGAGTTCAACTATAAGTCAGTTAGACTACACATCCGGTCCGGATCATACTCAAATTCATAAGTCTGTTCAGCAGAGTATTGGACTCGAGTCATAGTGACTCGACTCGAGTCTGACTCGAGTCGCATATTTGACGACTTGCGACTCGACTCGGACTTTGTATGTAAAACTTGCGACTCGACTCGGACTTTGAATGTAAAACTTGTGACTTGACTCGGACTTGGAAGGTAAAAGACCAAGAGACTTGAGACTCGACTCGACTTGCTAGCCAATGACTCCCGACTCGACTCGACTTGAGACAAGATGACTCGTGACTTGTTTTGTCATCGGAGTTCCCCCCGCATAATAAACAGAGCAGTTGAGATTTCATTCGGCCAGATATTTCTCAATTTTACTTGAATTCTTATAATTTTAATGTTTATATGATCTGTAAAGTTTATATTTTCATTTGGTATCAGTCATGGATTTATTATAATTTATTATAATTTATTTTCTTATTTTCTGTAATTTATTTCCACGCGCAATCGCGCATAATAAACAGCGCAGTTGAGATTTCATTCGGCCAGAACTTTATGAATTTTACTTGAATTCTTATAATTGTAATGTTTATATGATCTGTAAAGTTTATATTTTCATTTGGTATCAGTCATGAATTTATTCATAATTTATTATAATTTATTTTCCTATTTTCTGTAATTTATTTCCACTCGCATCTTCAAGCATGGTGCCGTAGATACATAACCGGAAAACTCGCCCCAAAACACCATCGCCCCCATTTCTTTTCGCGGACCAGCGGTTCTTGTATTCCTGTATTTGTTTTATTGAGGATAAGGTTAGAAATAAGTTAACGGTTAGCCATGTTATTAGTTTTACTGAGGTTACGTTTAGGAATAAGGTTAGGTTTAGGCATAGTTTAATGAGGTTACGTTTAGGAATACCAGGTGAATATCACCGGATTTCCCCCGGGGTGACTGTTTTGGGGCGAGGGTTTTGGTGTTCGTCTGCAGTGGGCAACAGTGCATGCGTCCGCAATAATGCTACCAGGATCAGATTATTAGATATTATTATCAGATATTAGAAGTATATTGGGTACCAAATATACTTACCAAAGAAGTTTTACTTTGGGAAGGTTTTCAGACTCATCCATTCATTGCACTGACCCCAGTTTATATATTTGTAGGCCAAAGATTTATATATTTGTAATGGTTAAGGTTCCTTTATACCTGCCCAATAATCTCTCTCTCTCTGTGTGCGTGCATATATATATGCGCGCGCGCACACACACACACACACACACACACACACACACACACACACACACACACACACACACACACACACACACACACACACACACACACACACACACACACACACACACAGAGTATATCTAGGTGTGCCCTGGGATCTTTTGGCTATGCCAGGTGTGCCTTGGCACCAAACAGGTTGAGAAACACTGCTTTAGTGTAATTTAGCCTTTCCCTAGTTCTAACTAAATGATCAGACATGTAATGTTGTAATGGATAAATTAACAGCTTTATGCTGGTTTAATTCTTGACTTTAAGATACGGTTTCTCTCTTCCTGAGTGCTTTGTGGGTGGGCTGGGGAACAATAGTAGTGAGGGACTTGACACAACCTTGTGACTCGACTTGTGACTCGGCTTGACTTGCCCACAACAGAAAGACTTGGGACTCGACTTGGACTTGGGACCAAAGACTTGGGACTCGACTTGGGACTCGGACCTGAGGGTTGGATTGACTTGGGACTCGACTTGGACTTGGGACCAAAGACTTGGGACTCGACTTGGGACTCGGACCTGAGGGTTGGATTGACTTGGGACTCGACTTGGACTTGGGACCACATGACTTGGGACTCGACTTGGACTTGGGACCAAACGACTTGGGACTCGACTTGACTCGGACCGGAGCGACTTGAACAATACTCTGCTGTTCAGTGACACATGACCATATTTGCCCTAAAAGCAACATCAGGGCAAATAAAGATGGCTGTTTGTTTTTTTTTGTTTTTTTTGTGTTTTCCCCCCTACACCAGTTGTCGGCATAGTGTGACTATTTAAAATAAGTTTCGGAAAATAGCCATCGAATCTGCGTGCCATGTAATATTTCCAAATAAATATGCCAAAATAACATGAAACCTTTAAACTGTAGGCTGCATATGTGTAATTAAAGTAATTATGTTAGTGTGATCCCTGCCCCAGCATTCCTTTGCTGAGCTGATCTATCTGTGGCTCACGTGTGGTGAGCTAAACACACGCCTCTGAGTGGTCTGTAGTAAGCCTTAGTGTGAGAAAAGATCCGCTCGCATAGATACGTACAGTACTGTATGTACTGTAGATCCAAAGGCTGATGATAGCATTGCCAGTGCAATTTCCTTCAGGCAGTAAAAGTTCTCTGAGAGTGAAATCCAACATGTGAAAAACGAGTCAGCATTTTTCTTTTGCCATTGTGAGGAAAAAAGAAAACCCCGATGTGAGCAGCTCGCAAAACTTTCCATCCATGTCTTTCACTGCAAAACCTGTCCAGGGATATGAGAAAAGAAAACATTGGCCCATGTGGTTGGAAATCCAGGAATCTCACCGGAAAATTCGGACTCCAGCCCTCTCATGTCGATGGCAATGTTAACCGTGCTGCTTGAGTGATGAGTTGACAACTCTCTCAAGTATTTAATGTAGTAGAATGTCTTTTTTTTATTATAATTTTTTTATCCTGTGCGTAAATCCAAAGTTTGGACGTAAAAAATGCCTTCCATGTCTCATACAGGTCCTGAATGGTCAGGACCTGTATGAGACATGGAAGGCATTTTTTACGTCCAAACTTTGAGTTTATGCACAGGATATAAAAAGAGAATTGACACATTTTGTCCAGCTCCCTGCATGTGAAGACTGAGCTCTTTCAGATGTGCCGTGATATCTGTCAAAACATCAGTTTACCTGATATCCTCCAGCTCTGGGTAGCGCTGGTCCCTCTCAACAAGAAAGGGTTTGATTGCATCAGTGCAGTTCACAAAGCTCTCAA
The DNA here is from genome assembly GCF_963454915.1 of Gymnoscopelus microlampas. NCBI lineage: Eukaryota > Metazoa > Chordata > Actinopteri > Myctophiformes > Myctophidae > Gymnoscopelus > Gymnoscopelus microlampas. Next base: position 16,063,211 of record NC_139954.1, on the reverse strand, counting down.
GCACTCAGTGAGAAGCACTGCTTTTTGCTCCCTATCTGCCATTTCAGTGATAGGGCGTTTAACAGCTCCCGCAGAGATGGCTGTGTCTTTGACCCTCGCCATGATTGTGACCTTGTTCGATAAACCATCAAATATACAGTATCCTCTGCTGCACAAAATGCTTCTTTAATGAATTCTTTAATGAAGGCTTTCCGTGTTTAGTTGTACACTGAGCTACCTTTTTAAACTTGAAAGCGTAACCTAACTTTTACCAGAGCTTTCTCGTCTGTTTTCTCATATCTTGAGATCACTCATTTGGTTACTTAGGCTTTATCAGCATCATCCTTGAATGACTCTGATGCTTGGTCTAAATGTCAATGCACACTTGATGTGCAACAAATAGCACTCTCGCAGAAAAAAACACATTAGCTCAACCCTGTCGGTGAATAAATCAACTTTAGCTTGTCTAGCTGCCCCGTTAAACTGGAAAATGTAAACAGCACAAGGTACAGTGAAGGTACAGTAAGACATTAACGCTAAAAGGATGACAAAAAGTCCATTGTGGTCCTCTATGTATTCAATTCATCATATTACATTTACTGCATGGAATTGCCCTAGTGTTTTCTAGCATACCTGCAGAAACAATGACATAGGGGACTACCTCCTGGTGTGTAAGCTATCGTAGCAGTTTAACTAAAGAAAAGAAAACAAGCAATAAGGAATGTGCTTGGAAAATATGCCCAGGTTGCCGACCACGGTTCTACACAATGGCAGATGCACCATTGCATAGTGTTGTAGTGCTCAGATTCTGATGATAAAAAAAGTTTTTAATGTTAGTGAAACACAGTGCTGAATATGTTGGTCTTTGTGTTATGGAGATTATGCGAAAGGTTAGACCTTAATGTGCTAAAGAAAAAACTTGTTGACGGGCGACTGGAAAGAACCAGAAGGAGAAAGTGAGAGGCTTCCAGGACCTGCCTGGGAGAGAGACGGTGTCGACCTCCAAGCTGTATTAACCCATTCAAACCGGGAACGCATCTGTGTACCCACTTTATCCATATTTTATACTTTGGCTATTCAAAAATAGCAGATATACAAGTATATACAAGTTCGCTACACTTGAAGTTTGACTTTCCAAATTCGTATAGCCTACTTGGGGTGATAGACTAATGCAGAATGAAGGGAAGGGGCCATATAGGACCTTTATGATAGGGAGGGAGGACACACTGCAGGGGGGCTTGGGAGTTATTCCAGTGGGTGGTAATGTCTATGGGCTACACATGCCAGACCGTTAAGGTCCTTTAATTTGCATGTCAAAGGCAGCAGTGAGGCAGACAGGACTGTATCAAGACCTAACTAAGTAGGCTTGGGAATCAACAGTTCCTGAGCCATGTAGCCTATAGTTCAGGAGTCTACCTCCTGTTTCCGTGTTGTGAGGCAGCTTGATGTACGCGTAAAGTACAGCCCCTGGACATGACGCTAGTATGTCACAGGGACTTGCATGTAAAAAACAGAGACAGTACTGTACCAAGACCCACCCCCTGAGTTTGCACTGACAATGTAAATCAATGAATAAAATAAGATAAGAAAATGGCAAACGTCAGCTAATGGCCTGTCATGAGTAAAGCCACAATGAAGGCATGACCTGTGCACCTACCACATAGAGCTCTTTATACTGTATAGCAGGGATGGGCAACTGGCGGCCCGCGGGCCGCATGCGGCCCTCACCGTAATGTTCATTTCGAATATGTTAATAAAAACAGAATTCTTTTCTTTTGCACTTTCAAAATCACAAAGAAAAACAAAGTAACCTAAACATATCCGAAATGGTGAACTATTGCCTTCAGCTGTTCCAAACATGCAACTTTCCATTATCCATTTTAATTACAGTAATAACAGTCCAACAGTAGAGCGCGCTCTTGTTTATTTTAATAGATAATAGAAGCCTTATTAATTGTAATTTTGGTGTTCATTTTTGTATATTTTTAAGCCAAGGTTACAGCAATACTCTGGAAGGCATACTCAGGAATGCGAAGTTTTGTTTAGCAGTACAGCTGCTAGTACTTACTAAATGCTAAATAAAAACAAAGTTACTACGAATAATAATTGTTAATATCCCTTATCTATCACATATGTGACTATTATGGGCTTTTTGAGTAATGGGGTACTACTGGCGAGAGTGCCGATAAACAATGTGGCCCCCCAGAGTGAGTGTGGAAATTTAGTGGCCCTCACCATCTACAAAGTTGCCCACCCCTGCTGTATAGGCTCACACTTCTGCATTGAGATACAGGCACTATATTATTCCCCCCCATACACTGTATACTGTAGTGTGACAGGGGGGAAGCAGTGAGTCTTTCCGGCTGTCATCTCGGTTATTCTACATCTGCCTTCGTTCTCAACACGGCGGCATGCAAACCTCCTCAGCAGCCGTCGCTGCACCACCGCTCACTTATTGACCTTCAGATCTGGGCTCGTCCTCACGCACAGACAGTTGTATCCTCCTCGTTATGACCCCCACACACCCCCTTGTGTCACACACCACTCTTTTTGCACTTCATTGAGGTGGGTAACTAGCCCATTAAGACCTGGAACGCATCTGTGTCACTTTTTTAGATTTTAGCTAAAAAGCATAATTTTACACTTTGGCTATTCAAAAATAGCAGATCTACAAGCTCATAGCGCGGCACCGATAGCCGCGCTATGAGCTTGTAGATCTGCTATTTTTGAAAAATCGAGAAAATGTGCAAATCTTTGAATATATATATTTTTAAAGCGAACAGTTGTAACTCAAATCTTTGCTTCTGGGGGATCCCTGGAACAAAATATTTTGAGATGGGGGTCCACAGCCAAATACATATACATTTTGGGGTCCTTGACATTAAAAAGTTTGAAAACCACTTTCAAAAAACTGTTCTATTTAGAAGACATTTTGTAGAATTGGAACCTCAGGCCTTAATGGGCTAGAGAGCAGTGTGCTCCTCCCTTATAAATCAGAACCCCGTGCGAACGTCCGGAAAAGACCTCCGAGTCTTACTGTTTTAGCTGTGCTGCCGCACCCTCCCCTCTCCTCCGTCTCCATCTGTCATTACTCAATAGTTGGGATTTACAGTTGCTTAGCGCTGTCGTGGAGTGGACGGAGGAGATGCATCATCCCGCCATCAACCTTGGCCCCCGAGAAACCCCCCACCCACCCACCACCTCCCCCACGGGAAATTGATTGTAGTCATTCATTCCTTAGATGAGACTTGTGTGTGTGTGTGTGTGTGTGTGTGTGTGTGTGTGTGTGTGTGTGTGTGTGTGTGTGTGTGTGTGTGTGTGTGTGTGTGTGTGTGTGTGTGTGTGTGTGTGTGTGTGTGTGGAGGCGGATGCCATTGCAGTGCTGATGTTCAAACCAAAATAGAGAAACTCTTAAGGAGTCCACACCAAGCACTATATAACTAGAAGTTTTAGTGCTTGGTATTGACGGTACTTTAGGATACAATTCAGATCGAAGGAATGACCCCCACACACACACACACACGCACACATACACACACAGTACACAGTATATCCGTTTGGGTCCATTCCTATACTGTCAGGTGTAGAGGAATGTTCTGTGCATCTGAAGAAGAAAAAAAGTGAGTCAAAAATAACTGGAGAAAAGCGGATAGATTTTGTGTGACTGCTTGTGTGTGTGCATATTTATTCCATAACAGGATTACTCCGTCAACCCCCCCCCCCCCCCCCCTCCCTCTTTTATTTCCCATTATCGAAACAAATCACCGGCAGACAATTACGGAAACGCAGGGTGCCGCATCATCTGTAATTAGAAGCGACTTTGAATTTATCAAACCACTTAGTCGACGCCATTAACGTAAACAAAACCATTAGTGCACCTATGAAGAGGGCGTGGTGATGATTATCACAGTCATCATACAGCACTTGAGGGCCTCAAGGTCACTGTCATGCATCTCTTGTCGAGGGGTTCATTAACACAGCTCTAACTCGTTTGTGAAGCTGGGAATTTAATATATACGTATTTTTTAATAAGCAGCTGATGGAAGAACAAGGAACGCTGAAACTGCATAAGGGGCGTGCACTTGTCACTGTTTAGGGCTTAGCCTTTATGAGCTCCGATCTGACTGTAGACCAGTTGCCCCATAAGCTCATCTTGATATTGTGATATTCTGCCTCTTCTAACCAATTTTTATCCCTCGATTTTTGAAACCCTTTTTTCACCCGGTGCCAATTTTCTAAGTGATCCTGGGCACTACACTCCCCCCACCAGCCTAGGGAGGCCAGGGCCGAGCTCATGCCTCCTTCAATGCATGAGAGCCAACTCACCTTCTTGTCACCTGACGGGGGGGGTTCCCTGGTTGGACGTAGCGTGTGGAAGGAACACGTTATTCCAACCAGTTCCTTTCCCCTCCATCAGGCGCCCCAGCTGACCAGGCGGAGGCAACATAGTGACCAGGATTACTACATGTTTTTGTGAGGGTATTAACTACCCTAGGAGACACGGGGAGAACATGCAAACTCCACACAGAGTAGGCCCTATATTCTGCCTCTTCAAGATTGTAGAGCAGTGTTGCTGCGTTCAAGGTTTTCCTTTTGAGTATGTGAAAAGTGTTACCTGTCAACAAAACCATCTGACCCCATCTGGTTCACACTACAGTATGAGTAAAACATTGTTCAGAATATGTTTTTTTTCCTGTGATCATCAGATTTTCATCATCATTTTGTATGTTTTGACAGTAGGAAGAGATCAAATTAATATTACATTGCTGTTGGTCTGAGATTTGAGTGAACATGAAGTCCACAGGTGCTAGTTTTACAGACTCTGATACTGTTGCTGCTGTATCGTTTCAGATAAATCATGGATGCACACACCAGAGGCACTGGCCAAGCATTACATAGCCTACAATGTCAAGGTATGTATGGCTCATCTCCTTTCCCTGTTTCAAATTAGAATGTGGATTTGGCAAGAGCAGTGTGGTTTTGCAATAGTCAAAGAGAGCGGAGCGGCTATCTGTCGAACAATAGGCCTGGGGCTTTTAAAGAAACAACAACAGCGTAGAAAGGGCATAGAAATCCAACAACAATGAAAGACAGACAAAAGTGAGCTCTCTCCTTTGGAGTTTTTTCATCTCCTCTTTTTCATCTTGTTAGGTTCATCTCTTGGTCAGAATGCTCCCCAGCATACTGCTCAAATGAAACAAAACTAAACAAATGTATTTATAGGGGGTTACAGCCAGCCAAGTACACATCAAAAGATGGTTTGTTTCTACTATTTCTACAGTACCTTTTATAAACGTTTTTTCTTAGATAGATTGTATTGCCTTAATGTAGAAATGTCCATAGCAAGTTGTGGTTTGGCATTACATTGAAAGGTAATCACTGTCCGTCCATTTCATTCTTTAGTATTTATTGAGCATATTTAGATAGATAAATGGATAGATGGATAGATAGATACTTTATTAATCCCCAAAGGGAAATTCAGGTTAATTAAGGTTAGTTAAGTAAAAAAAAACTGCACAAAAGGTCACAGGATAAAACTAAGAGAGGGCAAATATAAAAATATACTATGAATCATAAGCTTAAAACGGGGTCACTGGGAGTAATCCTTTGTTATTGCACATACGGACTACACCCAGCCCATACATAGCTCTGGTCCATAGCATTAGAAGGAGTTCTCCTTAACGCTATGTGACTTTTCGGGCATTGCCCGCATACTCCCGGTAGCGCAGCCTCTCGACCGTAGTACAAATAAAACATACACTTACTACTCACCAAAACAAAGATGGTTTTAATATGTTGAAAGCCTACTTTCCTTGGTGGGAACACTCTGAGCCCCCCACCTCCCGTCTAAAATACACATTTTGGCCAGAAAAGAAAATATTCCACCGGATGGAAAAATGTTTTAGTTACTCCACTGTGCCCCTTACAGACATGGTCAATGGAATTTTTCTATTGACAAGATTATAGTTCCCACTAAGGAAAGTAGGCTTTCAACATATTAAAACTGTCTTTGTTTTGGTGAGTAGCGAAAGTTTATTTTTTATTTTTACTACAGTCGAGAGGCTGCGCTACGGGGGATGTGCGGGCAATGCCCGAAAAGTCTATGGACCAGAGCTAGCCCATACGGTAACTAAAACTAGTATTCCAGTTCATAAGCCTATACAGTAGCTGCACAAACTGGTGCACACACTGTAGACCCATAAATAACAAAAAACTGAACTTAGCGGCTGGTCGTGGTGTTAAAGAGAATTTGTTTGACGTGTGTTTATGTACAGCATGTAGGAAAATATGATGTTTTGTTAAGCAATTAGGCAGTCTTTTTTTAATGAGAATTCAGTTCACTGAAATGGAACCTGCGACGGACACTATGTTTCAACAAGTGTTATTATGGGCCCCACTGGAGTTATGGGCTTTGGCCACTAGTCGTCATGGTCTATGTAACTTGGAATTGACACAGTCAGAGGGTAGCACCTGTTGGTATTGTTAACGAGCTTAATTAATGAGCTCCAGGTGTGAGTGACCTCAGGTTGGAGTTGACCGCAGCTTTCCCAGTTTCCACCTCACAGCACAGACTCTTGAGCCACTAACATTCTCCCTGAGCTTTTGGGTTTCTCTTGTTGCAAACGTGATGGAAATCATTTTTAGTTATACTGTAGAGCAACGTAGTGTGTGGGCATGAAAGCCTCAGGTTTCGCTGTAAGATTTGTACCATTGTTGACAAAAGGAATGGTATTCTTCTATTTATACAGTGTTTCACAACAGATGTTGTGTGTGTTGTTATTCTGTTCTGGGAAAAGTGCTCCCAATGTTGAATTACAAAGTACTTCTCCTTGCTTTTTACGGCATTGCGCCGAAGGGGCCAAGCTGTCTAGAATAGGTTTGTCTGATCTATGTCTGTCTCCTCTGAATCGTTGTCTCCACAAATGTAGACCAACCACAGCTCAGCTTACACATCTACGCCAATGACAGAACCACAAGGCCAAACCCCGTAGGCAACGTTATCGTTGGCACACAATGCTTGCGTTGTTAGCACGTTAGCACATTGGTGATTTGTATGCTAATGTACTGTAAAAGGACGATAGATAGCAATCCTCGCACCACAGTAAGACTGAAGTTTTTTTTCAATTGACATTTTAAGATGTAGGCTATTATAGGGGATTCAAGATGGTTAGATAATTGATTTAGCTACCGTAACTGTGAAAGCCTTTTCAGTTGGAGGCTGTTATCAGTGTCTGTGTCTTGTTTTCCCCCCTGTTTTTTTTCATGGGGGGGTAGGCGGTTGAAACAATGAAACCCATGGCTCATTCACCCCAGCTCAACATGATTTGGAACAGGAGGAGAACATGAGAAAATGCTTAGTCACTTTTGACCGGATGAGAAACATGGCCGGATCCAAAACCACAGCATCATTGTTTAGTCTCCCTTAGATCCTCCACAAACAAGATCTCAAAATAAGACCGGAAGGAAGCAGTTCCCTTTTCTGCTCTGTTTCACCAAAGTCGAGCTTAAGGACATGTCAGCATCTATAAAAGCACCTCAGAGATTGCTGAGTGATCACATAGACTGCTTGGATTTCACCGTGCACGCAGCTAAGAGGCAGTGATGGGGAACAGTGTTGATTTCGTCGACTAAAACTATGACGAAAAATGTTCGTCGACTACCTTTTTTCACTGACGAAAACTAAATGCATTTTATGTCAGTTGCGCTCGGGTTTTGCGCTCTGAAAATAGCGCGTTGTGACTTGTGAGCTTGTAGATCGGCTATTTTCAGCATGCAACCAAGTGTAAAATCAGCCATTTCGACACCATCAAGGCACCACCAAAATACATTTTATTTGACTAAATCAACTGTAGATTTAGTCGACTAAAATCTTATGATATTTAGTCAAATAAAACTAGACAAAAACTAAAACATTTCAGATGACTAAAATAGGACTAAAACTAAATGGAATTTCATTCAAAAGACTGACTAAAACAAAATCAAAATTTGATGTCAAAATCAACACTGATGGGGAAGCTATGGGAGATGGGCCTACTTCTCGGAAATCAAAGTGTGTTGTCAATTCCCGAACTCTTGCTGATGTGATGAGTTGGTGTCTTCCTGAATTTACTGAACTCAGGGCTGATCGCTGAAATGAGAGAGACGTGAGAGAGGCTAGGGGCTGAGAGTGTGCTCTGTTTGTCCATCTCATTTAAAGTACTTTGTTTTGCTGAAGTACACTTACTCAATTGTATGGTATATAGATTTTTATTTGGCAGCACGGTAGCACAGTGGTTAGCTGTTGCCTCACAACAGGAAGGTCCTGGATTTGAACCCCGGTATTCCCCTTCCGTGGGTTCTAATCCAGGACCTTTCTGTTTCGAGTTTGCGTTTTCTCCCAGTTTTTCCGTGGCTTTCCTCAGGGTACTCCTGTTTCCTCCCACATTAAGAGACATCAGACATGCATGTTATGTATACATACTCCTGCTATTGCCCTTGACCAAGGTGCAGTCATTTACAAGTGGAGATGGTCCCTGGGCACTGCACTGACGCTGCTCACTGCTCCTAGGTAGATAGGATGAGTCAAATGTAGAGGAGAAATTTTCACAAGGGTATATAAAGTACAGTATATCTTATCCTTAACCTTAGTATAGTAGTAATATTGTTATTGCGTGTAATTCAATCATCATTAAAGGAGCTGTTCACGCTGAGATTTGCTGCAGTAGGCTATGTGGAAAAGTTTTCATACCAACGAACGCAGTGCTGTAAATGAGGTGAGACTAGTTCAACATTTGTGATAACCGATCAATTGTGATAACCAATCGAATTTGTATTAGAATCAGCAACAGGTCGAACAACAACTGAACAGAACCACAACGACGCAGACACAGCCTTTATTTGTCAGTGTGAATGGGGCCTAAACAGAACAAATAATTTGGTGTGAACTAGTCTTTTAAAGGACCATTCCAGGATCTATTCACAATGTCAGCCACATATCGTACATTAACATACTGTACTGATGTTACCTGTATAACTGAGTCAATGTCGGCCAAACGATACAGCACCGTTAAGTCCACTCTTCCAGACAGAAACAGACTTAAAGATGCAGCACTTAAGCCATTTCCCCCAGGCATTTTAAAATACACACCCTTGAAAAGTCCCTCAATAACGGCTACACCTGCATGTAGCGGGTGACACTTTTGGCATCTCCTGGCAAGAACATGTGAACAACAGTGTCCTTTACGGTGAACTCCCAAGGGAGCTGGTAGGTCATTACCAGAGCCACCTGGATCTCAGGGCCCATCAAGTTCTCCTGTGGGAACCAAAAACTCACAGCGAGAAGAGGCAGGCAGAAGACCTCATAGGTCAGGGTACTGAAAAAGGAGAAGACCAGTGAGCTGGCCAGCCTCTTCTTGCAGCATAGTGTGTCAAGCAGCTTTCTGAAAGCCTGAGGCCAACCAAATTAAACTCCTGTTCGTTCAGTTGGTAGTACTTCCGATTTTGCTGAGTCGTAGTCGACTGATTACTAATGTTTTGATTGACATTTTGTCAAAAAGTGCAACAATTTCAAATCAATTTTAAAAATATATCTTTATTTATTTTTTTATTGGAGAACATTTAACACATTAAGTGCCAGAGTTTTATTAAAACAGGGTACATCTAATGCCAGTGCTTCTTACCATGTACGCTGATATGTTGCGTACTGTAGAAGCCACGACGAGGAAACAAAAATTGGCTAAAACGGTCCGGACCGTTTATGGCACTCCGTTAGAGGTGTAACGATGGACTGCATAGTAACTGCATCGAAAAATCGTTTTGAATTTTTAACGATCTACTATATCAATATGCAAACAGCAAAATAGCGTATCGTTTGACTTTGTATCGAATCGTTTTGCAATGCAAATAATCATATCGAATCGTTTTGCAATGCAAATAATCAATTTTATGCAATACTAAGTACTTTTAACTCATTGAGTGCCAGAATTTTTTATTTTATTTAAACGTTTGGCAATTCTGGCACTCAATTTTACTACCTATGAGTATGTAAAAGAACAGAAACGAATAAACAAAAAATATTTAAATATGATGTTGTCCCAGTGCCAGAGTTTTTTTCACAGAAAACAAAAAGTGCTTAGGAAGCGAGATACAGCCTTTTTCAGTTCTAAGTTAAACAAGGAGTGGATGGAGCTGCACACCTTCAGATGATGATATCTTGGGTTCTGAACATGTTTTTCAAAAAAAAAAAAAAAAAAAAAAAAAAAAATGTTTTTGTTTACTTATGCTAATTTTTCAAAAACACGTGAAACACGTTAATGGCACGTTGAGCCATAGCGCTAAAAACACGTGAAACACGTTAATGGCACTCAGTGAGTTAAGAAGAAAAAAGAGAAAGAGGGGTTTATATCCAGTATCCAGGTATTTATTTTTCACACAGAATTTTTGGGTAAATAAATAGTTACTATATCGATTTTAAATCATTGAATCGAATCGTATCGTTCTAAATTAACCTGTCCTGTATCGTTCATGTATCGTATCGACTAAATCACTGAATCGAAACGTATGGTATCGTCCTAAAGTAACCTGTATCGTTCATGTATCGTATCGACTAAATCACTGAATCGATACGTATCATATCGTTCTAAAGTAACCTGTATCGTTCATGTATCGTATCGACTAAATCACTGAATCGATACGTATCATATCGTTCTAAAGTAACCTGTATCGTTCATGTATCGTATCGACAACCAAGTATCGTGATACGTATCGAATCGTTGTTAAAACGTATCGTTACACCCCTACACTCCACGCATAGCTTTTCAAAAACGGTCCGGACTGGCACACAATGTGTTAACTTATAAGCAAATAAATAAAAAATGAACACAGAACTTTTAAAATATATTAAATTAAATATTAAACTTCACTATATGAAAAGAATAAACTTTAATTAGAGAATGAACAAGCAAACAACACAGTGCAGGATAAATATTTGATGTTTTGTTTTGTTTTGTTTATTATACTTATCAAAAATTCCGGACACATCGGCTGCATAACTGACGACCCCAATGTCAGCACAAAAAGTTGCATAATGGCAGATATATCGGCCAAAACCAATATGGGTCAGGCTCCATAAGATATGTGGCCAGAGCTGGGAGTAGACAATGACATGTACAGTGTAGTGACGCCTCTAATAGCTCACCATGGGGACAGCGCGGGGCAGGAGGGGTCGTGCCTCGTTGGAGTGCATGCGGCAAGTGATGGATGAGCCCCCGGGCTCGGCTCGCTCGGCCAAACCACCCCATCAGAGTACACAATGCACTGGTCAGGAACGAGAGCCACTCCATTTTGTGCCGGGCACCTGTCTGCACTGTCCCACTAGAATTACAGTCATGTCCTTAACCCATTGAATCCGGTGATTGAACGCATCGGTGTCATTTTATATGTCTTTGGCTATTCAAAAATAGCAGATCTACAAGCGCTACAAGCTTGTAGATCTTAACATTTTTTGATTTTTTTTAGCAAATCTTTGAATATATAATGTTTTTAAAGCGAACATTTTTAACTCAAATCTTTGCTTCTGGGGATTTTACAAATGTTTTTAAAACAACTTATGTTGCTATATCAGTGGTTTTTGTTCCAGGGACCCCCAGAAGCGAAGATTTGAGTTAAACATGTATATATATTCAAAGATTCGAAAAAATGTTCTCGATTAAAAAACAATCATAGCCAAATAAATCTAAAGTGACACAGATGCGTTCCCGGATTGAATGGGTTAAATGTCTATGGAGTTCATTTGTCACAACGGCACAAATATGCTGACACTTATGCATCTCGCCTCCATCTATGTCCCCGTTCAGTTGATAGAAAATGAACAGCATAAACCCAAACGTTTAGGCTTAGGTTAAACCTTTGTTAATGTTGTTGGCCAGCTCTAAATGTGCTTATATGACGATGCAAATGACAGTTCACTGTGAGTGTATCAAAGGATTCAATAATATAGTCTTATGTAATCTTCACCTATAATAACCTGGCTCCCAAAATATGGGCGCCAGGTTGAAAGTGGTTACGGCTCTTTTGCTGCAGTAAAGCATCCTCTCCCCGAGCTCAGTGATCAGTCACATCTGGTCACATCTGATGTGACAGTCACCTCTGCACAATGACAATCGCTCCAATAACCAAATGCACTGAAACCGTAGTTCTGATGTAGGCGATTGTGATGCAATGACATATTGGCAATAGCCAATAGATAAATTGACTGTCTGTCTGTCTGTCTGTCTGTCTGTCTGTCTGACTTAATACAAACAAAAACGGTAAACGTAACACACAGGGATTAAGAGATGAATTAACCAAAGGTGATTTAGCTACTGTATACTAGTGTACTCTTACTCTGGCCCTCCGCACTTGGACCACCCGATGGGATATATGCGTGTTGCATGAGCTATGAACAGGTATAAATACAAAATGTAGTCTAATAACAGTATTAATGCTCGTCGTACATGACAGGATGCCACATACAGTGCAGTGCAGTGCATGAGGGACATTGCAAGACGTTGCTATATGGACAGTTAGCTTATACAGTACGCTTATTGCACTCTGTAGACTGGCTTTCAAAATAAAATGAACAAAGCCAGTTTTACTGCTCGTGGCCAGGGCTATAATGTGCAACAGAATACTGATTATTTTTTCCCCCATGGGTCGGTTGGCAGAACTGTTTGTTTAGGTCCAGTGGGGTAAATGGTTGTCTTGTTTTCTGTAGCCCTTGAGGGGGCGGCTGACCCCAATGTTTATGAGGTCTGCTATTGGGGTGGGGTGGGGAGCGATAGTGGGGGGGAAAAGTGAAGGAGTGAAGCTCTGGAAGCTCTGGAGGCATTAAAAGAGCCAATAAGTTCTGAGTGTTACAGACTTCTGGCTCCACTGAAGGCTCTGCTGTGTGACTGGAACAATTACTGGGGTTCCTGACAGATGGAAAAGCCCCGTGCAGGCACAAAGGTTAATGGCTCCATCTGTTGGAGAGGAGTAGAAATGCTACATCATACGTGTGTGTGTGTGTGTGTGTGTGTGTGTGTGTGTGTGTGTGTGTGTGTGTGTGTGTGTGTGTGTGTGTGTGTGTGTGTGTGTGTGTGTGTGTGTGTGTGTGTGTGTGTGTGTGTGTGTGTGTGTGTGTGTGTGTGTGTGTGTGCGTGTGCGCGCGCGCGCGCCCATTCGGTGTGGTACAGAATGTCAGTATATGATAACATGCCACTGTCGAGGCTCTATTGTGTCGGTGACGTGCACGTACATGCTCTGATACAAATGCAAACCACCTTCATTTCAGCTTCTAATTAGAATACAGCAACCAGTACAAGGCAACGCATGCATAAAATATCACCTGCATTTGTTACGCTAATTCCAAGGTACTGGATGTTTATGCGCTGTGTTTTCAGATTAATTCTGACATTAATTCTTACTCTTTTTTTTCCGCTTTTGATTTGAAACATTAAAGAGCCACACATTGGGTTTACCAAAGTCAATTATCTGATTTAAACAATGGAGATGGAATTATCCATCTGGGAACTGACACCTACAGATGTAACCTTATTAGTTACTATTAAACTGAGCTTTCCTAACAAGACCGCAGTTTTTGATGGCAAAATCAGCTTTGGTTATGAAATGTGCATTTCACATTGCTGTGAAGTTTGCATACATGGCATTTTGCTATGAAATCCTGCTACTGCGCATATTTATTTTGATCTCAGTGATCTCCAACAGAGAGACACATAAACAGTACTGTGACTATGTTTATCTTTGGTCACATTTCTTCAGTCAATCATTGATTGATTGATTGACTAACTTACTGACTGAAATGATTTATTGATTATCATTAAAATACAAGTGGCCCACAAGGGTGTGGGGGGGGCATCATTGATATCTTTTTATTTTTAACCTATTTATGATTTACATTTCAGTTCCTTGGAAACACAGAAGTGGAGGCTCCGAAAGGCACAGACATTGTAAAGGATGCAGTGAGAAAGCTCAAGGTAGGTTCACTTCTACAATGTAAGATCATCAGTGTTAATTTAAGCCTGAGAGTGTACAAATGGAACCAAATTGACCCTTTATGGGTCCATTTGGTTCCATTCGTACACTCGCTGAGTTAAAAATGGATACATTAAGTGATCTTAACTACTGCAGTTACTGTAATTAATGTCTGGGCTAATAAAATGAGAAGAAATCGCTAAAAAAAATTCCAGCCCAATATGGGTCATTTTAGGGGAATAGTTTTGGCTTTCAGCCACTCTTGACTCTTTCTCCCACAACTCTTAGCCGTTTCAATGACATGATTTAAGAGGGTCCTTCCCCAAACCTTGACCTTATAAAGACATATTATATGACGTCTTTTTCAAGGTGGACCACACCGAAAGACATTCTATGGCGTCTATTCCCTATCATTGGGCCTATAGTGCTTGATGGAAGTAATATTTGCAGAATTTGTAATTCTTGAAGGACAGTCATTTTGCTTAAACTTTAAGTGAATGTGCAACTCACTGTTTTAGTGTTCCAATCTCATTTCACTTGAGTAGTTTACACGACAGAATACCCTTAAGGCTAGTGTGCTCTTTCTTTCTCTCTCTCTCTCTCTGTCTGTCTGTCTGTCTGTCTGTCTGTCTGTCTGTCTGTCTGTCTGTCTGTCTGTCTGTCTGTCTGTCTGTCTGTCTCTCTGTGCCTCTGTGTCTCTCTCTGTACCTCTCTGTCCCTCTCTGTCTCTCTGTCTCTGTCCCTCTCCTGTGCTAACAGTGCCCAACATATAATCCAAAATAAGGCAATAACAGCTACAGTATACTACAAGTACTGTACCAAGTAGTAATAAAGTGTACAGAATTTAAGTAAACTAATTATCTCTGAAGCGGTTGTGTGACAAAGTAAAAATTAGCTTTCCTTGGGTAATATTTAAGTCAACAAATCATTCTCGCTCTCCAGGGAAATATTTCATTTTACTTTAACGACCGGAGCTGAAGACAACTTTTGCTATCCCTGAGCAGCCTGTATAACTCTGCTGGCTTCCTCGCCATCTCCCCCTGCCAGCAGCATTTGAATTTGTGAGGCCATTCGAAGGGGGAAGCTTGTTTTCACCAAGTCATAGTTCTTCTTTTGTTGCACCGCATTTGATCTTTGTAAGGCCATTGGCAGAGCGAGGGGTCGTGTCATAAGTCTCCGGGATACGCTTGCGTAGGAACGGACCTAATTATCTTGATGGTAATGCAGAGAAGATCTGTGGAGAATAAATATGGATGAGAAGTGAGCGATGGTACCCACGGCAAAGCATTAAACTGTGTTCCGGGACTAATCGCTTATATCGTGGGAGGTCACTGAATATTGATCAGTACCGGAGACGATCACTTATTTCAACTAGATCATGTTCCCCGTGCCAGTACAACACCCTCTCTCAATGCATACTCGCTGCCTTGATCAGCTCTCCATCCTGCTGATGGTGTATTGTATAATAATATGGCGCGCATATACATTGTACATACACTGATCTATTTTATTATCTTATTAATTTTTGCTCTTGTTTTTCTCTTTCTCTTTCTTTTTTTCTTTATTATTATTGCGTATGCTGCTACATTGTCTGAAGAAAGCCATCATCTCATTGTACATCTTTGATGTGAGCTCATCACTGTGCACTCATCAAAGCCATCTGAACAGCCATCAGCTGGGTGTATAGCTGTAAAAGCAATTTCCCCTCCCCAGGGAACCTGAAAAATACTCCCTTCCCCTTGATGTCTGTTATTTCTCAGCCGCTGGTGGTGTGCGAGCAGGTGGTCCACCTTCTTCTGAGATAAGGTGGACTCTGCACTTGATAAATGCTTGTTTTGGCTTGGAAAGTAAAATCAATCTTAGGGCATGAGTCAACTTCCTCCAAGGCCATTTCCTTATTGGCTTGTCACGTCTGATGATATAACATCTCCACAGCTTACAGTGTGCCTATGGACTCCACACGGTTATTGGAACAGACGTTTTCATTGGTTGTTGACCCAAATTCACAGCCAAGTGATGCAAAATAAATCCCTGTGAGTTGGCATTTGGCAACATTGCTATTAACCCTTTAAGACCGGGAACGCATCTCTGTGTCATTTTAAGATTTCTTTGGGCTAGTTTCTCGAAAAATCGTGACAATTTGTGCAAATCTTTGAATATATATATATTTTTTTTAAAGCGAACATTTTTAACTCTTTAAAATATTTGCTTCATGGGGGTCCCTGGAACAACATATTTTGAGATGGGGGTCCGCGGCCAAATACATATCATTTTGGGGGTCCTTGACATGAAAAACTTTGAGAACCGCTGATATATTAGCAACATACGTGTTTCAGAAAACTGTTGTGAAAAATGTTCGCTTTGAAAAAGTATATTAAAAGATTTGCACAAATTTTGACTATTTTTCGAAAAAAAATGTTCCCCGGTCTTAATGGGTTAAGAAGCCAATTTAGATGTTGTATTTTTTTTTCATGTGAGGCCAAATTGTGAGCCAATTGAAAGCGGCCAATATATAATAACTAGGATAGAGATTTCGCTTTTCATGTTCTCTTTTTCTGTGTTTTAAGGCCTAAGGGTTGATTGAAAACACAACACTTCCTCAAATTGCACAACAGTAATAAGAGTCATGCATTGATTTTTATTTGTGTTTATTTTTTGTTCTGCACTCTTAATTTGTGGACTGTATATCTTCCTGTTGTGCTAAATAGCTAGGCTGTAATTGTACTACTGTATGTCAATAACGTTTTTCATTTGTTTGAATGAATGAATGACATTTGACGAAGATCGAGCAGGTTCGAAACATTATGCCTGATTCATACTGTACTTCATGCCAAAAATAGGCTATAATACAAGCTGATGTGACACATTGTGAGCTTGTAGATGGGCAATCTTTGCACACGACACTGTCGTATGATGGAGTGTAAGTTAAGCGTGCTGAAATAAATATAATACTTTGCAGGAGCAGAGTACAGAATTCTGCTTCTTTGTCTTTTTAACCTGTACCTGACACGTATTCTGGAAGAGCGAATGTATCCATCGCCTTAAATGAATGCACATATTGAGTGGCTGCTTGGCTATACAGCAAATGTATCCAATATGATGAATTTAATATGATATTAAAATATATATGTATATGATACTTTGCAGGAGCAGTGAGAGTACAGAACTCTGCTTCTTTGTCTTTTTCACCTGTACTGACACTCATTCTGGAGTTTCCATCGCCTTAACCCATTCAATCTGGGAACGCATTTACAAATGTCCTCTAAATCCTAACAGTTTTCTGAAAAACTATTGTTGCTTATTTATCAGTGGTGCTCAAACTTTTTCATACAAGGATCCGCAAAATTAGGCCTATATGTATTTGGCCGCCGACCCCCATCTCAATATATGTTGTAATAGGGACCCACAAAAGCAAAGATTTGAGTAAAAAATAAATCGTTTTAAAAGAAAATATATATATATTCAAATATTTGCACAAATGTTCAAGATTTTTGAATAGCCAAAGTATAAAATGTGGATAAGGTGGTTACACAGATGCGTTCCCGGTTTGAATGTATCCAAATTGAGCATTTCTCCTTGTTGCAGTTTCAGAGGCACATCAAGAAGTCAGAGGGACAGAAGGTCCCTAAGGTGGAATTGCAGATCTCCATTTATGGAGTGAAGATACTCGATCCCAAGACAAAAGTGAGTAGACCCTTTGCACCATCTAGCACTTTTGGAGTGTACAGTAGCATACTTTATAAGTAAGTGATGTCTACACAGTAAAATCCTCAGGGTTAGATTAACACTGAGGATTTTTACTGTGTATGCACTTGTAGGCCTCTGGTTCTCAACGTGGTGTCGGGGGACCCCCAGGGGTCCTTTGGCCCAGGGTTTCAGGGGGTCCCCGGCTAAATGATTGACGCTTATGAACCAAATGGACCCTTACGGGTCTGTATCTCCAAGAGTGTAAAACTTTAGTGTGAGTTAAATTAACACTGAGGATTTCAGTGTATATATCAAATGAGGGTCCAAGGCCTAATACAAATCAAACTGGGGGTCCTTGAAATTAAAAAGGTGTAGGCCTTTACTAATATTGATTTAAAAATATGGATTTACTACACACATGAATACATTGATATGTTTGTTTGTTTTTCCAGGATGTGCAGTATAACTGTCAGTTACATAGGATATCCTTCTGTGCGGACGACAAAACCGACAAAAGGATATTCACGTTCATCTGCAAAGACTCCGAGTCCAACAAACACCTGTGCTACGTGTTTGACAGTGAGAAATGTGTACGTATGCTCAGACTCCAGCTTTCCCTCCTATAGGCCTATATCTGTCTGCATACAGGCTTTTACAGCGTGGCTCTGCAAGAGGCTATCCGTCTATGACACTGTGTGTGTATGTGTGTGAGAGAGAGATACTGTCCGGAGCTAATCTTCCATTCATTCACACGTTGTGATGCATTGTGAGCTTGGAGATCCATTGTCAGCTGTTCTTATCAATGATGTACAAAACCTCCTAACTTCAGCTGGATTTGGGTAAAGCGGTGATAATATAATGACACATGCAAGTATCTGACAATATATAAAGTCACAATATCAACTTAAATGAGGCAGCTTTGTTTTAAAACTATACGTTTTTGTTTTTTTTTCCTGATAAATTAATATTTAGTTTTTTCATTTCCTGAAAATGTTACATTTACTGGTTTCTGCCCGACAGCAGAGATATAATGGTTGTCAATGGGGCTGTGATCACACTGAAACCTTGCCCAAATTTGGAGTCATACATTATAGATACTGTACGTCAAGACCACTCATGTCATACAGTAGATCTCACTCACGCAGGCTGGTCACATGCAGTCTGAGATCCACACCATTTCTATCCATATACTTTCCTAGTGTCTCTCTCTCTCTCTCTCTCTCTCTCTCTCTCTCTCTCTCTCTCTCTCTCTCTCTCTCTCTCTCTCTCTCCTTTGCAAATGTTGCAGTTCAATATCAAATTAGACACACTCTGTAGTTCAGAATTGCATTATTAATAAATATGTAGAGCCTTTATGAAAGCTTTGATTGCACTCAGCAGAGCTAATGAAACGTTTAATTACGTCTTGACACTGATGCATTGGCATTGTTAACGTGTCAAATCAAATATATTTATGAAGCACTTTAACCAAGCAAGGTTTTTCACTAAGAGATTTACTTAGAGATGTACAGACATGTTAACTGGAATTAAATTGGCCAGTTCTCAGGGTTTTACTGAGACTGAAAATTAATTGTCTCAGTAAAAGTACAATTGTTAGGAACTTTTACTTGAATATTTCCATATCTTTTTTAATACTTTATACTTTTAAGTCCACTATATCCCAGAGGCAAATATTATACATTACTATTTAGTCCACTACAATTATTTTCTGAGTTTTAGTTACTAGTTAATTTGCAGATGTAGATTGTTAACAGAAAACATACATTAACAGATAAATGATGATGTATTAGTACATGTTAAGCTACCCAGCAGCACATACAGTAATATCCTTTACCAGCTGCAACATTAATTAACAAATTAATGCATTATTAATTACAATCCAATACTACAATTGTGAAATGGACCATTCTGCATAACGAGTACTTTTATGTTTGGTTGTGTTAGTACTATATATTTTGATGCCAATACCTTCATTCTATTACTCAATTAAAATTGCATGTTTCATGCATAACCCTGTGTTCCAGGCAGAGGAGATAACCCTAACTATCGGCCAGGCGTTCGACCTGGCATACAAGAAGTTCCTGGAGTCTGGTGGCAAAGACGTAGAGACGCGGAAACAGATAGGAACCCTGCAGAAAAGAGTATGTCTGTGACGTCATGCCGATTTCAAATTATAAGTCAGTTTGTAATCACTGTAAATCATTCAGTCTTGTTTGCTTGTAAAGAAAGAAAAGGAAAACCATATGATTGTCTATTAAAGAGTCAATCCAAAACTGCAGCATGGCCCAGTCTTGCTGAAATACTCATGTCTCTAATGGAGTAAACGTGCATTTTGAGATGAGAGGTGTTAATTTACAGTTACATTGATTTATAATGGTTTCAGAAAATACTATTAAGCTCATTTTCCAACAATCAAACGGATTATTATATGGCAGTTTAGATGGCCAAATACATTCCAGATTCCAATAACGATTTCCATTCTGGTTATGAAATGGTATTCAGTTGTTTGCCTACTTTTGCAGATTCAAGAACTGGAAACAGAGAACTCGGAACTAAAGAAACAGCTTCAGGATCTGGAAGAACAGCTGATGATATCTCCAGTACCACCAGTAAGGACCAACATGCATGGAAATGCTGCATAATGTAACCACGTTTGCAAATCGTTGCTGTATGTCCAAAACAGTTGCTTTTCAGGAAATGGAAAAAGGAACCTGTATTCCAATGGATCCAATGTATTATTATTTAATCACAGGCGCTTGTTAAGACTAAGTCTAAGATACAGGGATCCCTGATACAGACATTTTGTGCATTGTTCTATTGTGCACGCTACCACTTATTTTGGTGCAGCGGACGAAAAGCTTGGCCAATCCGTGAAGCCTATGGGTTGGGTTGGCCAATCAGGGAAGCTGATGCCTACACCTCACACACACACAGAGATTCAGTGCATCCTCCACCCACAGGCGTACAGACAGACAGATACAGGCATTTGTGACCAAATTTGACTTGGAGACAGTCATCTAGCATTTTTTCATTTTAAAATGTTCATGTCATATGAAAGCAGGGAATCATAGCAAAATAATGATATGTTGGTTAATACGATTGAGTGAATAGTTTTGAAACTACAGCTTATAGAACTGCAGTCAAGTTAAAACTCTTAAGTAGAGAAAACACCACTTGAATTAGAGGTTGCTAGCCATAACCTTATATCTTAGCTACATGTTTATGCATTTATTTCATATTTACATGTCGATTTAAGCTCTGACATTTATGTCAGACATACTCTGGTATGTGAAGAGTCTAACTGGGCTATTAACTCATTTTTGGAAAAAAGAAACCCAGCGAGATGACTGTCCCCCAGACAAAAACAGTCACATTTGTGTGTTTTCGGTTATGGACAACCGCTGACTGAATTTGCACTCAGCACAACACAACCCCCCGGGTCATCGGTGACACACATCGGCAAGTTTGAAATTGATCGGTTTGATGGTGCCCAACGGGACTGTTACACAGATACACAAATGTGTGTATTAGTAGATAGGTATTTATACAACCAACAGACAGACTTAAACACTTTCAACCTCATGTCCCTGTTTTGTTCATTTTCAAAACCAGCAAAAAATTGCTGATCTACACACTTAGAGCTTGTAGATAGGCTATTTCTGCTGCTTTTCCTGCGACGCTGTCATATGGGGAAGTGTAAGATAGGGCATTAATTTATGAAAAAACATAAAAAGATGAAATATGGAGATTATGATTCTGCCCGACAGCGACGGAATGTACCATGTGTCCATTTTTTATAACGTCTGAGAAGCAACTGATACAGTGCCTAAATAATTCAGCTCTTAATGTTCCTGTCACCTCAAACTACAGTCTTTCGATGATATTTAAGGAAAACATTGCTCGACTGAAAACTTGTAATAGACTTTCATGCTTTGATAATGCTTTGGACTGCTGGGTTTCCTGATATCCTGGTGAGCTGTTTAAAATGCAAGGCTTTCTTGGCACATGTGGCCGGTCTTATCTGTTGGGGGTTGGTGTGAGTCCAGGCTAATGTCTGAAGGCAAGCAATTACACACCTGATTGGTTTGATGAGAAAGGCGAGATAGGTTACTGTATAATTGGACCAAATGCCGGCACCCACAGCTAGCCCCTGCCCCTGTGAATGCAATTTACACACCCGTCTCTCCAAGCATATAAGACTGAATAATAATACTATCTGCCCTTCAAAGGTTTTGACGTTGGTTAGTGTCTCAATAACCTCGGCCCTGGTGTCAAAATTGGAATTATATATATATATTTTCTAAAGGTTTATTTTTGGGCTTTTATGCCTTTATTTGACAAGACAGTTGGCTGACAGGAAATGGGGAGAGAGATGGGAGGTGACACGCAGCAACGGTCGTCGGGATCGGGAGTCAAACCCACGACGCGCTGTCAGGCTGGATTACTAGCCTAGGTGCCCAGGCGGTTACGCCATCCGTGCACATATATGATGGCATCGCTTGCCGCCATTTGACATGTTTTTAGCTTGAAGCCTATTTTGGCGGACAATATATTGCATTTGGAGCTTGCAAATACGACTTGTCAACCAGTAGTGGTCCTACTATAAATTTCACAATAGCAGAGCAGGTAGACCAACTACAACCACTGTAGTTAGTTTTATTGTATTAACTGTGTAGTACATACAGGTGTATGATGTACTCTACCATACAGATTTGAAAAGATATGTTTTTTATTCACACAGACAAGTTATGGATTGCAGCTTTAACACTTTGTTGCTTTAACAACTTCAATGATGTATGTCTTTTCACGTAATAGTATTGTGTCATCATATTGTGTATCACGTTCCCAGCTCACACCTTTCTGTCTGTGATCTGTCCTCAGCTTCTGCACTTAAACTCTACTAACGAGGCGTACATGCTGCAGAGGCCCTCCTCTCTCTTCTGGTGTCACAGCCTCAAGTCCTTCTCCTGTCTGGAGATCTCCTCTGTCACGCTCACCCCTATGAGCTCGCCGGAGTCCAACTTCTCCGCCGGGCTACTAACCCCACCTCCTCTGCCTGCCAAACCTGCTCTTCTTCCTGCTATATCCACCGAGGGATGCAGCATCCCACGGCCTCGCGTAAACACCTCTCTGCTTCTCTTGCACGACCTTTTCCCTCCGCCGGAGGTCTTTGTTTCACGTCCTTGTCTTTATCTCTTTCTGCCTGATATCTCTATTGCAGGATATTTCCAAACTTTTCCATGCCAAGGACCACCCAAATAGCCAAAGAAAGAACGAATAAAAGACAACAGACAATCCACTGTAGGCCTACAAGCTCACAAAGCTTCACACTGCGATGCGTTGTGAGCTTGAAGATCGGCTATGTTATATATTTAAATTCATTTTTGGAAAACGTTTGAAAGTGCTTGACTAATCACAAGCCTAAAATATCGACACCAGGTTTAAAATGGTTATACTGGCACAATTATATTATGAATTGAATTATACTGTAGTATGAGTGCTATAGATATATATTCCCCCCTTAATGTTCATCTCCTTTCCAATTGGCCCCCCCCTGGCGGCCCCCCCTGGGGCCCCGCTTTGAAAATCAATGATCTGTTGGTTCCTCTTGCTCTCATTTGGCTATGTCCTGCTGCGATATGTGTGCTGGAATTACTGTACGTCTGTAATTGCTGCATGAAAATGCTTAGAACGGTGGTTTACACTCTGTGGAGGCGGAGATCTGGATTGCTGATACTTTTCTCATCTCCTGAGTAGATTGGATTCAGCCTGTGTGAGCCACTTCTAAATGGCTTGATAAGGATAGCTTAGGATAGTTGATTAAATGAAAGCCGGCAGATGAAATGAAAGCTCATCTCGGCCCTCTGGAACAAAGTACTACTGACCGAGACCCTTACAAAAAACAACTGTTTTCCTTGGGTTCATCCAGGGAGGTAGCCTCTCCGTGAGACCCCAGTCCAGCACAGATGTGTTTGACATGGTTCCATTCTCCCCCGGGACACCGCCCCTGGTGCCCATACCGGCCAGCAACGGTTGCCCCCCACCGCCACCAAAATCATTGCCACCTGATATAAGTAAGTACGCTCACCTTTTGTTCTCATGCGTTGATGAGATAATGTAGCTGAATGATTGGTTTAGGTCAGCCTGATACATTTTTGAACCAGATTTTACAACCTACAGTAGTTACAAATGTAACTACTGTAGGTATGTCTTACGCACTGAAATCGAAGTGTTAATTTATCCATAACTCTTGAGTTTGCGTTGTACACGCTCTGAGTAAAATTTATGGAAAACTTCACATATGTTCAACCTTATATCCCTTTGTTCTGATGTGCAGAGATCAATAATATAGTGTGGCAAAAATACCCTGGCTGTGTCTAGATCTACCCTATGTCTACACCATCATGAATCGATGCTTTCAACATAAATTCGCAACGTCAACATTTCACAGAAAAATACATTGATACATGAAAACTAGGATTTAGGTTGAAGTTTCCCTTTACCATTGAGGATTTTACTTTGTGGTTGGAGAGCTTTGCTCTCAAATTATTGATTGGATTTGGTCCCAGATCATAACAGTATATGAAAAGCTTGAGGGGAAGTGGTATTGCGCTTTTGTACAGTATGTACTGTATGTTAAATATTTAATCTTGTTTCAGAAAGTCATAGTATTCATGCCCTGCAAACATAGCAAGAGGAGTAGTCTCTCTTGCACTCATGCACAGTTAGGATAGAATTGATTTCTATTATTTTTCCCTCTCGCTCACTACATTTCCTAATTTGAAATATTGAGCAGTTATGTTACCCACAACAGTTGCATTTTCTGGGTAACATACTGGGATTAAGAAGTGTTTCATAGTACTTTAGAACAACTGAGGTTCTGGATTGATTCTAGCAAGCCACAATAAAAATGAAATAATTTCCTCACAATCAGGACTGGATGTAGTGCGAAGGAAATAAGAAACACTTTAGCTTTATTCCGCATTACCTTTCAGCATGATATTTGTTTTCTATAAGATAGGTATTTTTTATTCTATAGGCAAGGCAAGTTAAGTTGATTTGTACAGCACATTTCAACAAGGCAATTCAAAGATATTAAGCATTTAGAGTTCAAGACACAGAGCATTAAGAGAGTGCCACATAAGCACATTATAAAAGGACATTTGTATACAATACAATAAAAATGTAAATGAAAAGAAGTACAGATAAAACAGGAAAAATAAGACACTCATTCCTTGACCACTTACCCCATCAATTGTGGCTGAACATGTTCATGGCACCTTAATCTGACCTTGCAATTTGTAAAGCCCCAGTCAGACAAACTGCTTCAGAAAGCTTCCCCATTCACTTGTTCCATTATATGAGAAAAACGGGGTGGAGCGTCCCGTTGCGGCACGTTGATGGAGCGTGTCCAACGCTTAATTATGAAGCACTGGGATCAACATTGATGAACCATAACCCCGCGCCAACCAATGGGACAGAAGCGCTGCACATTATTGACCCCTCTTGGCAGCCATTGTAGTTTTCCTTCAGTGAGCCAACACTCGAAACGCAGGGGTGTAGTGGAGGGGGAACGCAGGGCAGACGACGCAAAACTAACGAGCAGGCACATGCGCTCGTATTTAAATAAATGTGAACATCTGTATTTCAATAGTCGATTGATGAATGGACTGAAAGACGAGCTTGTGAGCAGTCTAAAGAATAACAGTCTAATGAATACCTAAATAAGTATCCCAAATAAATGAGAAGCAGTTGTTCTAATTGATTCTAGTTTCACATCAAACGTAGGCTACAAAAAACAAAACACATCTGTGCTTAGTCACAAATTATACCGTCATATGTATTGATGTAATTCCCATTTTAATGCTATTCATAATAACGTAATGCATTGTT
This sequence comes from Gymnoscopelus microlampas, assembly GCF_963454915.1. Lineage (NCBI taxonomy): Eukaryota > Metazoa > Chordata > Actinopteri > Myctophiformes > Myctophidae > Gymnoscopelus > Gymnoscopelus microlampas. The sequence continues at coordinate 16,037,660 of NC_139954.1, read as the reverse complement.
TTCATATTTGTCATGGTGTGCTATCACAATGTTTTCCTATTGCACATGCATAATGTTTTAAAATTTTGCGTGCATAATGCTTTCGTTTTACGTGCGTGCATTATGTCTCTACTGTATATCAGAGCAACTTACAAATGCCTAATACAGTCATACTGTAGTGTCTAAATTGTATGTCCGCGCACTGTTGTTGTTTTCTTTGCTCCGATTGTGAAATTGTATGAATAAATTCACCTTGGGAGCAAAAGAAAACTGTGTGCAGATATGCTATCTCGTCTCATTTGCTATGTATTTCTTATCCTGAACTGCACCTGTAATAGTGAGGGCATGTGTGCATTCCCTTGGACTGCATCTGTAAATTGTACTATCATGGACTCAAAAGTACGATAAAGGACATTATTTTGTATTCCACTTCATAGGGAAAGACCTGTTTGGTGCTGAGCCGTTTGATCCATTCACCTGTGGGGCGGCAGACTTTCCTCCAGATATTCAGTCAAAGCTGGATGAGATGCAGGTGACCGCATGTCTGTGAAATCAGTGTTTCTTCTACAAGGTTTTTATTCATTTGTTTGTTTATTTGTTTGCAGCAGTGCTGGGCAGTTGGTGCACAAATTGGACCAAGGTCTTCCCAGTAGAATTCCCGGCCTTTGAGGTTTAAAATAGGATTAAGGAACTGCAATTACCCTTCCAAATGTGTATTTTATTTATTAGACCCAGTGATGAGCTGGGATAAACGATGAATCTGCATGCGTTTGTTCACTCCTCTCGGTTGGGGACCATATTTAACAGAGTAGGGCCACCACTGCCGAATGAGTAAACACTGAAATCCATGGGTTGTCTGAGAAATGAAATACACCCATTACAATACTAATGTTCCTAGATGGCTACTGTCCATATGGTAATACAGCATTGCAGTGTGCTGTGTCAAAGGGAGGCACATTTAAAAGTAGCCCTTTTTGTGACCATCTTTGGACTATTTAAAAAAAAAAAACACTGAAAAGATATGAATAAGATACCTTTTAATGAGATTGTGTTTAGAGTTTGTAGAAGAAGTTTTTTAAAAATTATTATAATTATAATTATTTCATTATTTAGGATTTAATTGGGAAATGAAAGCACCCAGGTTTTGCAGAGTGAAGTGCTCACTCTGGGTACGTTTGTCAGTGCCTGCCAATTCAATTTTGACGTTCTGTCCTAAGGTGATTTCAGTGTAATGCACTAGACGCCGTACTTTGATTTGAATATGTCGTTTCTTCTTATCCCCCCCCCCCCCCCCCCCCCCCCCCCTCCCCCCCAGCATGTAATGCAGATGTCACTTTATCACTTATTTGTCTTAAAATCGTGGTCGCACAGACGTGTACAATTATGAAATCTTTGGGAACTAAACATCCAACTGACATTTTCAAGTGACAGCTAACTTATAACGTCTATAATTGTCTGGCTCTTTTGTATAGCAAGTTGCTGCCAACAGGAGGCAATATTGCACCGATATACAAACTTCCAGTCCTTCATCTGTCTCGGTTGTTTTAACATTCCCTGTCCTTCTCTTTTCCTGCCTTTTCCCCTGCAGCGTCAGAGATGGTTTGTACCTTTACTCTGCCTTTCATTTGACCCCAAACCACCCCCTCTCTGTTTTTGCTGTGATAGTGGTGTCTTTGGTCTTGTGTATTTTTTTTTACGCTGCTGCATGCTGTTGTTTTGGACAAAGACCAGACTCTGGTGTTTGGTCACCAGCGCCAACTAAAGACAGCGCTTCATACCTCTCTAAATTGCTTTTCTCTCTAAATTGCTTTTCTCCCTTGCTCAGCAGTATTCTCATAAGTTCTCATTATTAATATCTGGTGTTTAATGGGCATCAGGAGCTAATTTGGAGAGTGATGAGAAAAAAAAATCATACATATAATAGAAATAGGTTCCCATTCCCCTTTCACATTATTTTCAGTGCATTTTGGTTCTGTATTTAGTTTTTCCTTCACTGTATTTCTATAAAAGAGTTATGAGAACTACTGAGAGTATGAATCAAAACAGTGTTTTGATATCGGTATCTCCATTAATACACATAACTTGTGGGTTGTGTTGAAGTGTATGTCATGGTTAAAACGTTATTTTAACCTATCTGTACGGTAGAGTATGTTATAATACATGCCTTGTGGTTTATGTTGATGTGAACGTTATAGTTAAATCTGCCATCTGGAATTTATCTTAATGACTAAAACGTTGTTTTAACCAATCGGTATGGTACAGTTTGGGATGGGGGGGATGGCTGATTTCAGCTGTCATACCTGGCCTGAGTCAAATTAATTAACGGGACTCTCTGAGCTGAGTTTGACTGCACCTGTTGCGCATCGACACACACACAGGATAAACCAGCCATCCCCACACATTGAGAGAGACAGAGCCTCTGTCGTGACATGTCATTTTCTCTTAGTTATGATTATGTATTTATTTATTTAATTTGTACACATTGGTTGTTTGTCTACAAATAGGGGTCACTTCTAGATGTAGCAACAGACGCTGACAAAAGTTTTGAGATGGAGCGCACTTGTCTCAGACTACTAATGTGCACTGAATAAATCATACAGCGCAATAGCTAGCCTCTCATGTAGGAGACCCGGGTATGAATACTGGGTAGGACATAAAAGTGATGGAATACAGCTTTAGCGCACTGCACAGCATGGGAGAGAACCAGTATTATTTTTATCTGTTCCGTTTTAGCATCTCCCATGACATGACTCAAGTACTGTACTTAAGTAGAGGTATATTTACTCTCTTCAGTATTTACAATTTTCAATACTTTTACTTCTACCCCACTACATCTCAGAGGAAAATATTGTACTTTTACTCAACTACAATTATATGAAAACTTTAGTTACTAGTTACTTTGTAGATTTTGATTATTATTACAAAACACACTAACCACTTCAGCCGTAAATATTTTGGCCATTTGAAAGTAGCAGATCTACAAGCTCACAAGCTTGTAGATCGGCTATTTTCAAAAGATTGTTTATACATTTTGAACCTGTGAAATGGGACATTCTGCACAATGACTTTTACTTTTGGTACTTTAAGGATATTTTGATGCCAATACTTTTGTACTTTTACTCATACCGAACTTTTACTTGTAACAGAGTATTTCTACATTGTTGTGGTATTGATACTTTTACCTAAGTAACAAATGTGAGTACTTCTTCCACCACTGAGAGCAGGTTGGACTGTGGGGTCACTAATTAACTCGGAGCTGTTCTCCTTGCCTTTCAGGAGGGGTTCAAAATGGGACTAACCTTAGAGGGCACTGTCTTTTCTCTTGACCCCCTAGACAGCCGCTGCTGATGCCAAGAGGACCATCTTTGTTCTGTGACGTAACTTTTAACTCATTTGTATTTGAAGAAAATGAAAAAGAGAGAAAAAAAAAGTGCCAAAATCCGGTCCACAGTCGAGTCAAGATGTCGCACAATAAAATCCTTAAAGTTCATTTAACTCTGAAGAGTGCACAAATGGAACACCGAAGAGTGAACGGAATAGTCAAAAATAACATTAAGGATTTTACTTGTACGATTGTCATCTTGGGGTTTATATGTATTTGTTTAGATTAGTTTTTTTTCGATAATCCAAGGTAAATTCAGATCTGATATAGAAAGAAACTATTTTTGTAAAGGAAAAAAAAGAAATACATGGAAGGAGTAGTTTTGAGACCCTTTGCTTGCACAGGCAATGAAGGATGTATATAGTACAATATGTCCAATGGTACACTCTGTGGGAGAATTTTAATTTGGTACAACTTCTGTGTGATATGCACCGTTTTAGTAGCCTGGCAAACCCTCCTCCCTACGGAAAATCTCATTTACATTTGATTTCAGGAAGGAGTCTGGTCTACAGGCCTGTATGGGCAATTTGGGAGCTGGGCTGGATTAGTACAGTTGGCTGACAACCCCTTCAGCCAATCAGCAGTTCGTTCCCCTTCAGCCAATCAGCAGCTCATTTTCCCCATCCCCAGCCAAGTATGACGCAAGGGGACTTTTGAAGGGGCTATGCCGAAAATAGGTTGCTTTATTCGGATACATACGTGTCACTGCCCGCCCCTGCCGGTTCTCTGAATTTGTATTTTTGAATAGGCTCTGTCATGATTAATTGACGACATATATGAAGTTAAACAACTCAATTCTATCCAAACGATATCTTAAAAGTAAATGCCGTGCCTCAAAAAATACGTTTGAGAGCGTTTTAAAGTTTTAAAACCGAAACCAAAAATAGCGGAGAGACAAGATGGCGGCCCGTTCCATTTTTGTCGGCTGCAGTCGGTTCCATTTGGTTTCACTCGAACTCGGCACCTGATTGGCCAACCTTCGCTGTCAATCACAGAACATTGAGCGAGGATGCTGATAGGACAGTTCATGTTATGAACTGTGGAGAAACGCCTAGACAGGCCTGTAGGCCAGACTCACTTCTGAAAACAAATGGAAATGAGTTTTCCGGATAGAGGGGTTTACCAGGCTACCGTTTTAGTTCCACATTGGTAAAACATTCCTGTTTGTACGCCAGACACAACCTGTCAAAAAGTGAATGGAATCTGTCCTATTAACTTGTAATGCCAAACTTTGTGCTTGTTCATGATTTTGCATAACTTTCTTTTACTTAATGTTATTTTTATACACTATGTAGTTGATTGTAATTAACCCATGCTGATTGATTTTGACTTATTGACATATCTTATCAATTTATCATTTGTCTTGCTGTATGTTTTAGCAGGTTGAATTGCCATTTCAGTATTTTACTTGTATCGTCATTATAATTACTTCTTGTGTTAGCATAATCTTTTCTTGCACCACAAAGCACTTTTTTGAAAAATGTCTGTCCATATACAGTACTATTCTTGGTATTTTACTTTATATGCAATATGACTTTGCTGTTACAGTTATTAAAGAAAATGTTACTGCATAAATGAGTCGCCCATTCTACTGTACGTAACTTGATCAAATAGATGTTCATTTTTATAGGCCTCTTGAAATGGACATGCCTGACACACATGGCCTGTGTAAAATTCACATGACATTAAAATAGGCCTAATTAATCGTTCCCACATGTTATGCATAGTTTCATGTGAAAAGTCAGATCAGATCGTTGGCAGTAGAGGTGGCTAGGCTTGAGTCCAAGCCGGCAGCTGTACTTCTGGTAGTTGCACAGGTTTCAGCGTTGGTCATAATGATAACCGGTAATAGAACATTATTTATACATTCTAACAACACCTTTGATCAGATCAAATACTCATATACCGCTTCCCCCATCACGTGTAGCCTCATCACGATGCGCTACCGGTGTGAGCCACAGCATCTCCACATACAGTGAAATCCTCAGGGTTAACTGAACTCTGAGAAACACATGACTAAATAAGAACAGGCAGAGAGAAGTATTTTCAATATTTATTTCAAAGGATGAAATTCATTCACTTCCAGTATGGAATGTGCCACTCCTCTCTGCCTCTGGGCTTGCTAGCAGGCAGTTTAAGCCTAGTAAAAATAATATTTACATGTTTAAAATCTATAATAAATATAAGCATTCAAATAAAGTCATTTTTATCTAAACAAAACAAAACAAAAAGCCCAAACTGTAACAATGTAACTATTTAAGAAAAGCACATTTAGGACAATTTTGAACTAATACAGACAGCCCACAGGAAGTAACACAATTGGCAAACTACTGCACGTACACACATCCATATAGTATGCCTTAGGCAATATAATAGTCATTGAGCAGAAAAATAAGAACATCTGGTGATCTAAAAAAGCAGGCAAAGACTTATAACTAAACCTGAATTAATTTGACGAGAGTGTTGGGGATAACCAAGCATTTTGTTTAATTTGTTGCATAGCAAGAAATACATGAAGCGAACAGCCACTCAAAGCCACCTTATTTTCAAAAGCTGTCTCAGGAGATTATAAGTCCAGGATACTGAAAAGGGGGGGGGGGACTGACTGACATGACATGCATAAGAATATAACATTCTGTGCCAGGCTTACTTTTGTGAATCGAAGAAAACAAAAGAGAAATGATACAAAACACCACACACCGATCACACAACACTGATTTCTCCTCTCCATCAATGACAGAAAGATCTTTATTTGGCATTCCCAAACCCTGCCCTGTACCATAGCTGGGAGAAGTGAGGATCACACGGCTTTATAAAGAAACAGCACCTGTGAAAAAGATCGACATGTAATCGCATCGCATCCCAGTTTTTGGAGACGAGGTAGCTAACACTGAGGAAACGACAGTCTCAATGTTTCTTTAATGTTCCATGTGGTCAGTACAGAGTGGAAAGAACTGGATACAGGAATGAGTCTTTATCAAAGCTGTCTTTAGAAAAAGAGAAAACACCAGTGCCAATGAAGGCATCATCGGCTGTATTCAATAGCACCACAATTTTCAGTTTATATTCAAACACTTGGTATAAAAACAAAATAAACAAATCTATGAAAAAAAGGTTAGGAGATCATACTGGTGGAATAAAATCATTTGACTAACATTCTGTGGAATTGCTCTTAGCCTACAAACAGCAGTTATAATTAAAAATGTAAAGCATTCATATTCATAAATCTTTGTTACTGTCTTTTTTTTTTTACCTGTTTTGCAAAATGAAAGCTTGCATCAGTGGATCAGGTCTTTGGACCAAAGTGTGGCATATTTAGCTTCAACTCGCGGGAAACAAAAGAGACAAGGAATGATTCTGAATTTTTACCAATTCTTTTATGTAAATTTCTCCCAAACATTCATCTGACTTACAAACAAATCTTGGATGTCTTCAACTTTGTTTGAAAGGCACAATAAATATCTCGCCACAGGGCCACAATAGTCCTCAGTACTTGTATGTACAAAGTGGCTGATCGTGTCAGCTGTCAGTTCAATAGTCTCAGGATTCTCTTCGACTCATCCCTGCTGTTGGATTTACAAGAAGCACACAGGCCCAATATCGACACCAAACTCTTGATCTGGGCCACCAATGTCCACAGGGGCAATATCCACAATGGGAAGTCTTGCAGTTTTCTGTGTCCTGTACTCAAACACTGTCTTGCCCCAGTTGCCGTTCGGTTGCTAATTAAGAAGAGAAAAAAAAAAGAACGAAATTGAAAAGTTATTGCATGATCGTTATGCAGAATCCAGTAATTAATTACTGTACAACCAACAATAGAATTATGATATTGATATACTAAATGATTTATGCCTTAAGACATACACAGAAGTCGCACAAAGAAAAAGATGGGTTGGAGCAGCTATGGAATGACCATTCAGGGGCAGAAATTGGCTCGATTTGCCTCGCTCAAAGACGGCATCAACTATTGCAATAGAACCTTTGGTTGATAGTGTGCTAGAGTGTGTTCCACAGCAGCTTGGGCCAATGAGAAGTGGGCCTCTCTAGCAGCGTTTTGATATATTTAGGGGTAAAACAAATGTGTGTAAAAATGGAAGATTCGAGCAAAGTGTCGAAATGTCTCAACTCACCGTGCAACTGTCCTGCACCACCGTATATCTGAAGCGGTTGTTGCCCTCTGCTTTGAGGTCCAGGTCGTTGGAACCCTTGAGGATGACGGCCTTCTTAAGGTTGCCGGTCCTCTCGTCCTTGTAGCCCACAGAGTTCTTGCAGTGGTAGGTGAGGGTCTGGGACGCCTCTTTGGACAGCAGTCGGATGAATGTCATCTGGACGGCGACCGAGTTCGCTGGCTGATCTTTGTTGCCGTATGTGAACTAGAACCACAAAAAAAGAAAGTGGTGAATTCATTTCTGATGTTCCCGTACTGTAGATCATTTATATCTAACTTTCTTGAGAAAAATGTATGAAGTACATATTCAGTCATTTGATGACACACACACACACAGAACATCATCTCCCAGGTTCTCACATGTGTTCCGCTGTTGATGTCGGCTCCGAACCACACGGGTTTGTTCCTGGACGACGTCCACCACACTTTACGAGGTATGCTGGCCGGGTTGGCGTTAATGCACGTCTCTCCGGTGTCCATGTTGCAGTGCACCATGATGGCATCCTCTGCGCTGCCTTGATTGGGATCCACCCAGAATTCACCTGGAAGAGCCACATAAGGGGAATGTCAGCGTTCAGGGAGCACATTCTAGTAGAGACTAGTACTACGGATCACGGTTGTTTTTCAAAAGTTTTTATTTTTAGTTGAGTTTTTGTTTTCAAGTTCAGTTCAGTTTTTGTTTTTAAAGCAGGTTTGCTAGCTAACTAGCTTAGTTTATTTATTACATTTATTTTAAGGGTGTGTGTGTGTGTGTGTGTGTGTGTGTGTGTGTGTGTGTGTGTGTGTGTGTGTGTGTGTGTGTGTGTGTGTGTGTGTGTGTGTGTGTGTGTGTGTGTGCGCACGCGCGCATGTACTGTATGTGTGCGTGTAGCCATGTCTTGTGCATGTTTGACTATCAGTCACAAGAGTATATTCTGCGGTAGCCTGTTGTTCAGTGCTGGTTATGCACATTCTATGTGTAATGTACTGCATCTAGTGTAGCCTCAGGATAATGAAAATATGATGGTTTTACACTCTTCTAGACATGTCGTATTGTCTGCAACCATAAATTCATTGGCCTACATCACTTCTTTTTTTTTCTCTAGAAACCAATAGTTCTTAAAATGGAAGTCGTAATGTTCACTATGTTTTGGCCCAAAGTCAGAGAAAGCTGTTTCTACACTCTCAATGTCAGCATACTTTAAAAGTGCTGATAAAAGTGCAGTTTATGCCCAGTACAACCACAGAACTATGCTGTTGGCCTCTGAACAGCTCTATCGGAGCAGCAGGGGGTGAACATAGGTGATTTTTTTTTTAAATATGGAAACTAGCTGATCAACAAGCGTTGCATTGCGCTGCGTTGTGAGCTTGTACATCTGCTATTTTTGCTATTCATCGTACAACAAAGTGTAATAGGGCTTAAGCGGTTAAGACGCGTGAGTGTTGCTAATTCGCTTCCTTGCAAAGATGTTTCCCATCGGGAGATTGAACTTTAGGCCACTGTTTCTCAATGTCAGGTCTGAGGAACACCAGGGGTCCATATGGACCCTTGCAGGTCTGTAACTCTTGACAGTGTACAAATGGAACCAAATGGACCTGTTAGAGTTAAATTAACACTGAGGATTTTACAGTTTAGATCGGAGTCCCAGAGTTAAAAAATGAAGTGCTATCAAATGAGGGTCCGTGACCTTACGCAGATCAAACTGGCGGTCCTTGAAATGATAAAGATTGAGAATGACTGCTTTCCCACTTTCTCAGCGAGGCGATCGCCAACTCACCGCTCTTCTTGCCGGGGTAGCACTGCTTCAGGTCCTCGCAGGTCCTGGCAGGGTGTTTCCTGCTGCCGTCCGGGCTCTTCATGCTCTCAATCTGACTGCTGAGGGCCTTCAGGGTGGCCTGGACCCCGGGGTCCAGCGGAGTGGTCGAGTTGTTGTTGTTGGGAAGAGCCTCGTCCTCGTTGAATTCGGGAGGCGGAGGGCCCGAGTCGTAATCGTGAGAACCGCCGAATAAGTCGTCCATCGCAGCCGTGGGGGGTCCTGGAGATCCGGGAAGACCTATGGGGCCGGGCTCTCCTGGTGGGCCCTGGTGAATGAGTAGGAAAGTAGTTTGTTATGTTGCCACAGTGATTCAACCTCTTCTGTTGTGTCGTTTAAACGAGGACATCTATCTTTTAAATGGCAAGGTTAGGCTTTTTTTTCTTTAAGAATGTGTTAATGTATGGCAGTAGATATCCTGTCCTCCTCACAGTAAATATGGCAGAACAATTCACAGACACATATATTTTTCCAACCACAGTAAATCTCACACGCTAGCAGTCTGTATTTCTGTCATTTGTACAAACCCAATGGCAGTTGCAATCCAATATAATGTCTAAGTGCTCAAAAATTGCTACTGCTGATCACAGGACATTCATTACCTCCGGGAACAACATAATGACGGTATCAACGGAAACATCTTTGTTCTTGCACTTTGTGGCACTTTTTGTTTGCCTCAGCTCAATTGGATTGTGATTTATTTTTCCTGATGACAGTGCTGTTTCCTCTCCTCATTTTGACGGTTCAGTACCTCTGGTCCGATGTCTCCACTGAGTCCGCGTGTACCAGGCGGTCCCATAGGTCCTGGCGATCCCAAATAGCCTTCCTTTCCTGGAGGTCCAATCGGCCCTGGGGGTCCCTATGCAACATCACAGCAAAAAAACCCGGTTAGCCCTTTTCGAAAGACTCAAGCCAATCTTAAGTGAAATATCCCAAATAGGGATGGGATGATAATCGTTAGTACCATTTATTGTGATAAAAAACGCTCGGATTGCAGAGTTTTAAACGTTTTCTCCCCAATTTAGTCGTTATGCCAATGAATACCTCACTACACACATTTGTGCGTCATAGTTGTTGTATCCTACTGACTCACCTGCCAGTAAGGAGCCTCCACCGGGAGGACGTATAGAGCCTTCGTCCTACTCCTCCCGCCCCAAAACTCTCTACTGACAGGTGCCGCCCTAGCCCGTAGGATTACGTGCAATGATATCACCCTCCCCGACCGGCTTCCCTCCCCCGAACACGGGCCAATCGTGTTCGTATAGACGCCCGACAAAGCCAGATGCTGCACCACGGTGGTTTCAAACCCACAATCTCCGCGGTGGTGGGCAGCTGGTTATTCATCAGATGAATTAAATCACGATACACTGGCAAAATACCAGATCAGTGGCCTAGAGTGTCCTCCCTCAGATTGTGAGGTCAGGGTTCAATCCTCGGCCGAGTCATACCAAAGACTATATATAATTGCTGCTTAAGTATACTTACGCTGGCAAAATGGTTTCAGGATAAAGGATATTATTACATTGCTTTATTTAATAATTCCTCTCTATTGGTCATTTAAGGCATTTTGCGTCTGTTATTTCAAACAAAATGACATTGTTAATGTGAATATTTGTACTTACCCTTTGGCCACTTGGTCCAATGATACCTGGTGCTCCTTGCTCACCTGCTGTGCCCTAAAGGTGAGATCAGATCTTAATTGAATAGAATTGGACATCTATTGTATGTTGAGCTTCAGACGTGTATCCTCCTAAACACCTAAAGCACCTTTGAATATCGTTTAGAAACTCATTAGCTCTATACATTCTTACTAGCTTAATGTCTTTATTGGTCTCTCTACACTTACAAGCTTCAAAACTACATTTTTAATCAAAACATCCATCTATATTAAATATAGATCATTCTGTATGGTTCCATTTTGAACCCTGTAACTCCTGAAGATGCTTTTTACCTCACAAGGCTACTTCTACTGTATGTAGATGCTGTTAAATGGTGTTAGGTGGTCTTAGATGCGGTTAGATGGTCTTAGATGTGTCAGACGGTGTCTGATGGTGTTAGGTGGTATTAGGTGGTGTTTGTAAGATGCTGTTAAATGGTGCTTTGGTGGTGATAGGTGCGTGGTGTTAGGTGGTGTCATGTTAGGTTAGATGGTGTTAGATGGTGTCTTGTTTCACTTACAGGGGGTCCAGGAAGACCCTGCAGCCCAGTGAAGCCACGGTGGCCCTTCTGACCTCTCTCTCCATGGTCTCCCAGGTCACCTTTATCTCCTCTTGGTCCTTGTGGTCCCTTGGTTTTTAAAAAGACAACATTTCAAACATAAACGTCATGACGAGCAGTGCAGTGTTCATTGTGGCTGTGCTGTGAAGGAATACTTCACGGTGTGGTGAGCCTGTGCCTTATGCAGTCAACTATACTAGCGACTCACCGAGAATCCTCTCTTTCCAGCTGAGCCTGGTGGTCCGTTCGGTCCTCTTGAGCCCTGCATGATGGATATATCATGAGATGTCAGGAAGTTTAACCATGTGATTGTGGTGATGTGAAAAAGTGATAGATTTGATTTATACGTGGCTCAGTTGGCTGCATAACACGATGCACAACCAAGGATAAATCGGGCGTAAATAATTCCACCTACAGCGTCTCCTCTCCTTCCCGCACCGCCTTGAGCACCAACGGGTCCTGGAGAACCAGGAAGTCCCGAGAGACCGGTCATACCCTCTGGACCAGGGTCTCCGCGGTCTCCCTGGGGGAGCAGGAAACCACATGGGCGTTACAACAGGCAATGTGCACAACAATACAATACATGAGTCAAACCAAATGTAACTGTTGCTGCATCACATATGGCGTCCCTTACCCTCTGTCCCATAAGGCCGTCCTTTCCTGGGGGGCCGTCAGAACCAGCAGGCCCCTGACCAAAAGCAAAACAGTGATTTGCAACGCAGACATGGGAGATTTCTCAATAGACAAAATAACAAAAAACAACTGAAACCACAGAAATCACTGAAAGAAATGTCAGTAAAAACATACATCGGGGCCAGGATCTCCACGAGGTCCGTTGGCGCCAGCCACACCGAGTGGGCCAGAGGGGCCTTTCTCTCCAGATGGTCCCGCGGTTCCCTGCTTTCCTGGTGCTCCCTGAAAAACAAGATGCAGATATTATCTCACAATGGAGCACTGTGATATGTTGATACGTAATCCAAATCCCATTCCCCTACCTGTCAAAAGACTAATCGCAATTATCCACACACATTTTTCCACTCTGTTCAGTCAGACTGCGTCGACTGCAACTACAAAATCAGCCAAACCAAATAAACGAAAGTTGTCGTTTTTTCTTTGCTGTTTTGCTAATTTGCTACACACATTGTCTACAAAGCAGCCCGAGCCGCAGTAAGAACAAGTGCTGACATGGTTTGTGCTTCACAATAAAAATGGCCAGCTTGCAATGAAGAAATAAAAGAACACCCAATAGAATACTGTAGTGTAGCACATTGAAGACAATGCAAGACATACCGCTGGGCCGGGCAGGCCTGCCATCCCTCGCTCGCCTCTTCCACCAGGAAGACCCACATTGCCTCTCTGTCCTGTAGTTCCTGCTGGACCGGGAGGACCATCAGGTCCCTGGCGGGGAAAAACAGATACAAAAAAAGACCATTAACCCCTTAAACACTATTCATGGGGAGAACATTAGGCGGAAATAGTTGATTTACAAGCTCACAACGTGATGCGTTGTGAGCTTGTAGATCTCCTATTTTCACAAGACCGACGCAATCAGAGCTGTACAATCCAATTCAAAATGAGCCTTGGTCTATTTGATTATAGAGGTTGAAAATGCCTTATATTATATGCCATTTGCCCCTTTACTTTATGATACCATGACTACACTTCCCATCACAACCACACATTCTGGACTGTTTGGATCAATCTTGGCAATCTTACTCCTAACATGAGTTGCAATGGACGGTGAGAGTGTTTTTTTTACCGTAGGGCCGTCTTCTCCAGAGTCTCCTTTGTCACCTGGATTTCCTACTGGTCCTGCGGGGCCTCTCTCTCCGATTCTTCCATTGGATCCGTGGTCTCCGCGAAGGCCAACAGGCCCTTCTTTCCCAGGGGGACCCAGAGCTCCAGGCTGTCCGACGGGACCCTGTGCAAGGAATGGTTGATGTTGTTTTTAGGCCATGACAGTTTATATGCAGCAGTATAGGTGAACCTACAGTATATAGCACAGTAGCTTTGTAATGTCAATTAAGGACAGCCAAATGGCCATATTGCAGCTGGGCCTTTTAAGTTGATTAATTAAATCATTTAGCATTGAGATTTGAGAGTGAACATCTGTGTCTCTCTACGGCGTAGAGTCTGCGCATTTAAAGCCCATTGGTCATAAGGAAAATTAGTCATATCACCCTGAAATGTAGGTGAAACTACAGTATAGTAGCTTTTTAATGTCAATTAAGGACAGCCAAATGGCCATATTGCAGCTGGGCCTTTTAAGTCAATTAATTAAATCATATAGCGTTGACATTTCAGAGTGAACATCTGTGTCTCTCTCTGCAGCGTAAAGTCTTTGCACTTAAAGCCCATTGGTCATAAGGAAAATGTGTCGTATCACCCTGAAAAGTCTTAATTTGTTCTCAAGATAGTACTTACAGTTGAGCCTGGTGGGCCAACCCTTCCTGCTGAGCCAGGGAAACCAGTAGGACCCTAGGAACAGGAAAATTACACCAAAGTCACCAAGGTTAGGATTCTACAATGCTTAGTGCTTATATTATACTATATGCTTCTAGAATAATATGTCCATATTTGACAAAGTCAAACTCATACGGAATGACTGCTGGCCACAAAGACAAAGACAATGATAGTTAGGTTGAGCCATTTGGTAACAAAAAAAAAGAAATTGAGGGGGTCAATGATAATTCAGGGTGAAAAGGAGAGAAAATGACTTACCGGGGCACCCTGCGTTCCTCTTCCCCCTTTCAATCCAGCAACACCAGTTGGCCCCTAGAACAGCAATACCTTATTAGAAAGAGGCCATCAGTAGCACAAATGCAGGTAACATTAAGTATGATTTTCGTCGGTCTGTTTTGTGGGTATTAGGGCCAAATAGACAGATGAAGAAATAAGGCCAATGCCTTATTTCCTTCCTTCCCTAACATGTTACCATACAATGCATATTCACAGCTACTTTTGCTTGTAATTCCAGGACTTGTCCCATGTACTGTTAGTGTACAGTATGTCTCCAACTCACGGGAGGTCCGTGGGCACCAGCCAATCCCTGAGGTCCTGGAGACCCAGCGTCTCCCTTCTGACCTGGCTCTCCAGGCTCTCCTTTGACTCCAGGTTGACCATCAGGGCCCTGAAAATGTTATGTAGATTTAGAATGGTAGCTCACTCAATTACATGCTATCACTATAATCATCATCCTGCGACTTGCACGCTCTCGATCTCTCTCTCTCTCGGTCTCCAAAAATAATCAGCAAATAGAAATACTCACAGGTGGTCCAGCAAATCCAACAGCACCGATGGGACCAGGGTCACCACGAGATCCCTAAAATAAAAAATCACACCCTGTGTGAAATGAGTGGTGGCTTGCTTAGCTTGGCTAACATGTTCAATCAGCCAAGCTAACATGTCCAATGTTAGCTTGGCTGATGGCACTGATGTCACTTTGAAACATGTAAACAATGCCTATTTATAGGGCTCTATTTCGTCATGCGTCTCGCTAGCCAATCAAAGCACACCCTTTCAACATATTGTCACGTGTCACGTGATGCTTGACCAATGTTAGCTTGGTGGACAGACGGACATACAGACATACGGACACACAGACAAAGCCACGTATAGGAGTGGTTGCCTTCGGCACCACTCAAAAATGTACTGTGTAAGGCATGTGAAAGTGAAAGCAAAAAAACGAAAAAGTGTGTATCGTATGAAGGTATTAATACTACACTTGGTGTGATTTTTAGTAATAGTAATTAATTTACAGTAGAAGTTAAAGACACTGACTGAACTTTTTTTTTAAACTTACAGTCGTTCCCCTGGATCCTGGAGGACCAGCTGGTCCTTTGGGTCCAGGTTCTCCCTGTGAAGAGATCACAATTTGAATAATAATCACATTGTCTTTCATACTGTGAAGGCATTGTGCTTGCTCATGAATCATCTTTGTATGTACTGCTAAAACAAATACAAGAATTGGCCTCAACAAACTGCCAGTTGCAATTTGAAGCTGTGGGATACAGTCCCATGTGAAGTGAACTAGTCCCAACAAATAACTGCCAAACACTCTGGTTTTACTTTAGCTGTACTTTAACAACAATGCTGTGTTTCTAAACCAACTCATAAACGTTATTACCAGGTCATGATAAAATAGTGCATTACCTTTTCACCACTAGGCCCTGCAGATCCAACCGGGCCAACGGGACCTGGACCACCCTGTGATGTGAAAAGAACCTTGTTAGGGATATCCATGCACACCTCCATGTTACCATGACACTTGTGTGTCCAGTCCACTGGATGTACATGTAGCAAGGCATGTAGTGGGCATGCCGTGACGAGTTTTAAGGCACCTCTCCACTGAATAACGCATCCATTCAAATAGTTTATAACAGTCTTAGAAGTATAGTTAAGTACGTTTTTCCCCAATAGTTATGACAGGACCACAATGGAAACAAGCGTGTTATCAGTGGTTCTCAAACATCTTCATGTCAAGGGCCCCCAAAATGATATGTATTTGGCTGCGAACCCCCATCTCAAAATATTTAGTTCCAGGGACCCCCAGAAGCAAAGATTTGAGTTACAAATGTTTGCTTAAAAATATATATATTCAAATATTTGCACAAATGTTCATGATTTTTCAAAAATAGTAGATCTACAAGCTCATAGTGCGGCACTCGCACTATGAGCTTGTATATCTGCTATTTTTGAATAGCCAAAGTATAAAATAAAGTGGTTAAAATCTAAAATTACAGATGCTTTCCTTTCCTGGTCTTAATGGCTTAACACAGTCGTTTAATCATACCACTGCACTGTTTGCAAACCGTTAATAAAGTATTCAATCAATCAAATCTAAATGTTTCAAATGTGTTGACGCTATATGACAATAGATCTGCGTGCTTACCCTTGCGCCGTCATTTCCAGCTGTACCCTCTGAGCCTTTCTCACCAAGCGCCCCCTACCAAGACAGAAAAACAGACATTAGAACATTACATTGTGAAGAGGTCCTGGATCTCTCCAGACATTGAAGCAGAACATGTTTCTGGTACAGTAAGTCCAACATACGAGTTGGAACACACTCTGAAAAATGTCGGGGCTCATTTGTCAATGTCAGTGTCACAGAGTTGAACGACACAAAGGCAGTTGAGGGGGAAAAAAGCTTGTTCAAAGGTGAAATAAGTAGCCTACATTGTGAAGCCGAGTCATGTTTGCATAGAACTATCTGCACACGATTTGTTTCTTGAGCTACTTGAGTAAAGACACTATATACGAAATAACAGATATATGATGAAGTGTACAGGGTTATACTTACTCTGTCCCCTTTTGGCCCAGGTGTGCCAGAGATGCCCCTCTCTCCTGGCATTCCCTGAAGACCTGGAGGTCCCAGGTCACCGAGTGCGCCAGTTGGACCAGGGCTACCCTATGGAGACAAACAAGCAATTCAAAGTTATTTGACTAATTGAATTAGTAAGTACGGGTTCTTCATATAGCTAGGGCTTGCTAGCTGCTTTTATGTAGTTACACGTCTCAGAGGGGCTAAACTAGTATCTGGCTGAACTAGTTTGGTAGACAGTGGTGAATGTAGAATGTATGTTGGTTACCTGTTCACATATGGTATATATGTTATTTAGATAGCATGTTTTCATGCTAGGTTTGATGTCGGGTAGCTAAACATAGCACTTCATTGTTCTCTTTTTCTTTACACTCTATCTACATGACCATTTACCCTGTCATTTGTTGACTAGGGTTCATGCCATTTACGCTGACATTGCACTTTGAAATATAGTATATACAGTATACAGTATGGTGCGCTTGTTCACCTGTGTTCTATGTGTGTTAGCTACAACTTCAGAAAAATATAATATATATAATAATGCCATGCACCACTCCAATGACAAGCTCTGAGTCTGAAATAAACGTATCAACATTTAACAGGATAAAAGATTTTCCAGTAACAATAATTTATTCCCTCAGGGACATAGAATTATTCTGGGTTAGCCCGCTAATAGCTCAGTAGTCTAGGGGTTAGTCCACCTGTTACTGTGCAGATTCAGAAGATTGCTGGTTTGAATCTCACCAGACAGAGGAGATCCAGAAACTCAACATAAAAACAATAAAGTCTGCAACACTGTTATATTTCTCAGCTCCATTTGTTTATTGCTTTAACAAAAGCAATAAACAAGTGGAGCAGATATACCACTGTTGCAGACTTTATTGAATCTCACCAGAGACAAAATAAAACTCTATTTTATGCATTCCCAATCACAAGGAACACACACACCCACACACACCCCCTCAATGGACCCTGCCTCACCCCACAAGGATTACCAATATTGTGGCCTAGGTGGAGAGAAGAGTGTAATTACCCTTCCACAAAGCACCCTTCAGAAGCTGTTGTGTGTGGATGCTGTTTTCCAATACGTTGCTGTTGGGCAGAAACCTCTTATCTCCATATTTCGACCTTTTTATGTTTGTTTGTTTTTTCCGCAGATTAATGCCCTACTTCATCGTACAATGGTCTCACACAAAAGGAATGAAAATAGCCGATCTACAAGTTCATAACGTGTCACAAACTTGTAGATCTGATATTTTCACTATTTTAAAATGTTTTTAAAATATAATTTAAAAAAACTGTTATGGACATGCATGGTTTCCAGCCGACAGCAACGAATAGCAATCTATTTCATGCTCACATTGATGTCCTGAGTTGTTGGTGGGGTCATGGAGATTATGACAAGTAATGAGAGTAATTCAGTTGCAGATGCCACTATCAGTCATCATTTCTCTCTCTCTCTCTCTCTCTCTCTCTCTCTCTCTCTCTCTCTCTCTCTCTCTCTCTCTCTCTCTCTCTCTCTGTTCTGTCTCTCCATCTCTCACTCTCTCAAAGTCTCCCTCTCTCTCTGTTCTCTCTCACTTTATCTCTGTCTTTCGCACTCCATCTCTCACACTGTCTCTTGCAGTCTCTCTCTCTCTCTCTCTCTCTCTCTCTCTCTCTCTCTCTCTCTCTCTCTCTCTGTGAAACTAACTTTCTGTACGTGGTTATCCTTCAGGATTGCTGGGTTATTCACTTTTCACTAAAAAACGATCTTGGACATAATTACGTACCTTTGGCCCGTCTGGGCCTGGTGCACCGGGGATTCCCTTGGCTCCTGGAAGACCAGTTGAACCAAGTTCTCCTCTCTCTCCGGGAATGCCGCGCTCTCCCTGTGGGTGAATCAATCCAGTATTATTCAGTGTCACATTCTTTCGGTGAGTTTCAATTTCAACTGATTCAGCCATGAAGCATGCTATGCCATTTTATCTTCAGGCTTCATGCATTTTAGTTTACATACCCTTGGTCCAATCTGACCCACAGCACCGCCTTCTCCAGGAATACCCTATACACGAAGCAGACAACAGCACATTATTTCCTCATAGACAGTTGCTGTACCCATACATACAGTAATCCAGATTACATGTGCATATAAAACTGTTTTAGTAGTTTTAATCTCACTCACCAGATCACCTGGTTTTCCTGACTCTCCAGGCGGCCCTTGGTTGCCAGGCAAACCCTAACAACACAAAAACACAGTCAGACACCAACAACTGAGCACTTACTATGTAAGACAGACAAAATGGTCTAATTATCCCCCGCTTCCCTGTAAATATTTTGTAGCTATCCACGCCTTGATATGCTTTTTTTTTTTATATATATATTTTTTTTCTGTCTTGCCTGCATTTCCCATCAATCCAAGAGTCAAAAGAACCCACCTGGAATCCATTGACGCCCGGTGGGCCTTGTTCTCCTCTTTCTCCTGCAACGCCCTTGAAACCGAGACATTTAAGTATCATTACTGATGTCTGTGGGAATGCCTAATGGAATTAATGTATTTTAATTAAAAAAACAGAGACTTACAGCTGGTCCAGGAGGGCCGGCGGGGCCAACTTCTCCGTCTTTCCCAGGCGGGCCCTACAAACAAGAAACATAGTCAACCATACAGTACAGAGTACAGTACTGTAACTATATTGACCATATTCACAGGGCAGCCATTTTGCTCTTACTTCATACTTGGGTGGGGCGAGTATGAATGAAGAACAATATGCCGCTGTGTCAGTATAGTCTATTCCTTCACATCAGAAGGATGGTTTTTGGTATTTGAACTATTTAATAAAGGTACCACACAATTAAGTTTTAGATGAACAAAAATACTCACTCTTTGACCTGACACTCCTGCTGATCCCACTTCTCCTGTCTTTCCTGGGTCACCCTTATGGAATTAAAACACATGTTTTTTAATTAGACATACAGTATAGGTTGGGCTATCATTATTAATGTTAAATTGTGCAAGTCCTTACATTAAAGCCTTTCGGGCCTGGAAGTCCCATAGTTCCTGCAGGACCCCTGTTTCCTTGGGAACCAGTGGGACCTGGGCGCCCGTCTTCACCAGGACCCCCCTAGACAAGAAACCAACCACGCTCACATTATGATCATGGAGCCTCTATCAGCAAAGTTATTCATTATGCTACTGAAAATGCACTGTGTAGCCAATTTGTAGTTTGTGATTAAGGAATAGGACCTACCAATGGGCCTGGCTTGCCCTCTGCCCCTACGACTCCGGGGGTACCAGTCAGACCCTTTAGAGAAGAGAAAAGAATATGTGAATGAATACCAGGCAATTAAGTGAAAAAGATTATTATTGCATTGGGGACCTTGGGTCGCAAATCGTACCCTTGCACCTGGAAGTCCAGGTTCCCCAGTGCGTCCAGGATCACCTCCAGAACCCTTTGGCCCACCTGGTCCAGAGGTTCCACGATCTCCTTGGGCACCCTTCAGAGATCAAATGATACAGATTTAGAGGATTACGATACTGTGCATCTCATTGCCAAATGAAACATGCTGTGGCGAAACAACAGAGTGCACAAATATGTCTTTCTGCCAACAGCTGCTCGTCCTTGGATGCTATCTCGTTCCAATCTTGTATTATCATTTCTAGAATCTGGTCCCACGATGTTATCATTATCATTATGATTCTTTCTTGAATAAATTCAGTCAGTCAAACAACAGGCTACACTGTACGTACCTTGGGTCCTGGCAGTCCATCAGCTCCAGGGAATCCTCTGTTACCAGGGGTTCCCTGAAAAAAAAAGAAAAGCATCAGTAACATTTCCTATTACCATCAGATTCGTACAAAAGTTTCAAAACCTGAATAGCTAAAATAGCAGAACTTCAAGCTTGTAGATCGCTATTAACAACGTATAGGGCATAAGAGGTTAAACAGCGGGTTGAACAAAAGAAAGTTTGATGGCATCTTAATTGCTACGGCAAAGTTGGTATGATTGAATACAGTATGTTCTCATATTGTTGGCCGAAACAACACCACTAAACAGAACAAGTAAAACCACTTTGCCACCTTCCATAAATCATATATAACCAACCATATATTTTCTGCATAAATGGGCATGTATCCAATTTCCCATACTATAATGAGGAATTAGCTGAAAGTGATTTATTGTGTACGCGATCTTTTCCAAAAAAATGATTAATTTTCTAAATTGAGGTCATAATGAAAATGACCCGGTCCTGTGAGACTGATGGATATTGCACTTTGAGGCAGAACGCTGACTCACCCTCTCGCCAACGGGACCACCGGGTCCGATAGAGCCGGGGTCTCCCCTCTGTCCCCGCTTCCCCTCCTCTCCTTGAGGTCCGATCACTCCCTGAGATCCCGGGCCACCCTATGACACAGAGACAGACAGAAAGCAATTAGCCAACTCTACTGGGTTTTCGTCTAATCGTTGCTCTCCAAAGAACATGTTTGTGTAAAAAAAGAGGGCTTGTTTCATTCATCAACACTCCCATTAAAATGCCACATGTAAAACACTGCAGTTTGATTGAATATTGTATATAATCATTTTAACTTACAATTTCTCCTTTGGGTCCGGCTTCTCCTTTGAATCCTGCTACGCCACCATCTCCCTAGAACACAAACACGGAGCATCAGCCCTGATAAACAACAGCTATTTAATTCTGCACTCAACAAATGGTATTTACTTTGAGTCCTTTCTGGTGACATGTGTGAGACTAATGTATACATTTTTGGAGTTATCCTGTAAACGGGCACATGGCCTGATCTGTTTTGTTTGTTATAAATACGCTAAATGAATATTTGCATGTATATTCTATGTGGATAGACAATACTTTTAGTGTGAGGGTGGTGAGAGAGAGAATATCAGTAGGACGAACTTACAAGTTGTCCTTTAATACCAGGCACACCAGTGCTTCCCTGGGGGCCTGGAGGGCCTGATGGTCCAAGATGGCCTCCTGGTCCTCCTGGGCCCACGTTGCCCTGCAAAGGAGAACCGTAACCTTAAAAAAAACTGCAACCATATTATATTGTGGCTCTGTGTGAGCACACATCATTTATGATGGGTATATCATGGACAGGGATTTTTAACATACCACTGGGCCTTTTGAACCCGGTCCCCCATCTGTTCCCATGGGTCCCTTTGAACAGAACATATTTCTAGTTAGATCCACAAAACCTGAGTATAGTGATGATGAGCCAGCCATGCAACATTTAGGCAATGTTAGCGCTAACGTTTGACAACTGAAAGCAAAAGTCTACACACAGTATATGATTAAACCAGCAAAGCTGGTGTTACTACTGAGTGAGTTTTTATGTAGTACATCTGAGGTGTAAGCATAGATAAAGTATGAAACTAACTCGGATGCCAATTGATCCAGGTCTTCCCAGGTGACCTGTCTCTCCTCTCTGTCCCTGTTGGCCTTCAGGACCACGGACTCCTGTGGAGCCTGCTTGTCCCTGTGGGAGACAAAAGCCATCGTCACACCTATTCATAAACAAAGGCTTTCCTGTTTGAAGCATGTCTAAAGTGCATCCACGGTTTGCTGGGTGCAACAACGTAACGGAGCTAGATCAACCACCATTGTACAGGAATATGACCTGGTAACATTAGTGCAGAATAGCAGTCACTGGGTAATTTCTATATCAGATAAGAAAGATGGATAGATACAGTAGGTCAATAGATAGATAGGTCAATAGATAGGTCATAGTGCACTTGCCTTCATTCCTGGTGTTCCTGGATAGCCAGGTGGTCCAGTGATACCCAAGGGACCCTGTCAGATCACAGAAACGACATTAAGATTGCATAATCTGATGAATGATGATTGAGCACATGTGGGCCATCCTGTTACTTATGAGATACAGTTAACTATTTTCAACCCGGCATCCCACTTTGGGCATAGGTGGAATGATGAAACAAAACAATTCAAATATAGTAATACATATTTATTTATTTGTCGTATGATGAAGTAAATAGGTCTTAAGTGGTTAGCTTTGCTACTGGTCTATTTATAGAGTATTGATTGTAGTATTATTGATTGATTATAGTATTGATTGTTGTCATTACCGTCTGGTGACAAATAAGACATACTGTACACATAAAGGATTGGCATGCTGACTTGAATGAACACTTACCATTGGACCTGATTTGCCAAGGTTGCCAGGTGGACCACGCATACCCTAAAAGACAAAACCAGTTCACTCTGTGACTGTCTGACATTCATGTTCACTTTAATATATACAATCACACAAGACCTCAATATTATCACAGAATGAAAGGTTATATTCCAAAATGGCATTTAACAAATATTATTTGTGCATTTGAAGATCGAATTGTTAAAGTATGAATAGAAACATTCACATTAATGCTCCAGCTGTTTAGGCAAAAGGATTAAAATTACATTTCTTACATTTACATCGGAATGGGTATGTGCAGAAATAATAATGTACATTTGTCTCATTTTGCAGTGAAACTCTGCATGTTCATGTCAGTGTATATCAAGTAATCATATAAGCTCTTCAAGGTCATCACGGTTGTATCAAGTATCATGAGAAAACAGTAGGGCTTTGATCCTTACAGCATTACCGCTAGGTCCAGAGCGACCCCTCTCTCCTGGCATCCCAAGAGGACCCTAGAATGATCCCAAAAGTCAGAATTACCTTTACTGAAATCAAGCAGTAAATACAGTATTATGTTTACACCTGATTTATACTTAGTTTCACACTGGTGTTGCACACCGAAAATAGTCAATCTGCATGCTCACAGAGACGTATACATAAATCAAATCTCTTACAGTATTCGTCAGCATTTAAGTGCAGTTCAATACAACATATAACCCTACCAATTTCAGAATCAGAAAAAGCATGTGTCAATGGACATAATCAATAAAACATGCTGTGCATAGTGACGATTTATTACAGCATGAAGCTTCCTTTATTTCATGATAAAGAGCATGAGTGGTGCAGGTTAGTGGCTTAACCACCAAATGTATTCATTTAAAAGCAAAAATGGTCAATATACAAGCTAACAGCGCATTACGACACTTTGTGTGCTTGTAGATTGGCTATTTTTGCCGTGCGTCACCGTCATGCGATGAAGTATGATATATCATCAGGGAACTGGGGTTACGAAAGTAGCCTTAATTGGTTAAAAAGACTCACCATAGGGCCATTTCCTCCCATTGGACCAGTGGGGCCATTGGCACCCTATAAAATCACATAAACCACATTTATAAATACAGCAAATATACCACGATAATGACACTTCATAATATGATTGTAAGATGCTGGCAGTGAGCCATGTGAGGATCAGTGGTGGAAAAAGTATTCACATTTTTCACTTATTTTTCACAAGTAAAAGTATCAATGCTACAATGTAGAAATACTCTGTTACAGAAATACTCTGTCCAGAATTCAACATTTACTAGTAAAAGTATTGGTATCAAAATGTACTTAAAGTATCAAAAGTATTAAGTACTCATGCAGAATATCCCATTCCACAAGTTTTAAAAAGTATACAAATCTTTTGAAAATAGTAGATCTACAAGCTCACAACGCATTGTGAGCTTGTAGATCGGCTATTTTCAGATGGCCGAAAAGTATATGGGGTTGAAGTGGTTAATGTATGTTTTGTAATAATAATCAAATCTACAAAGTAACTAGTAGCTAAAGTTTTCAAATAATTGTAGTGGAGTAAAAGTACAATATTTGCCTCTGAGATGTAGTGGAGTAGAAGTAACAGTACTGGAAATTGGAAATACTCCAGTAAAGTAAAAAATACCTCAAAATTGTACTCAAGTACAGTACTTGAGTAAATGTACTTAGTTACTTTCCACCACTGCTCGTTTGTGATTCCTACTTACCTTGGATCCAAGTGTTCCCGTTTCTCCTTTTTGTCCACCTGGACCGGTGTGACCCTGAAATCAGAAAGCCCATTCCATCTGGAATTTATTTGAGGTTCTGAAACTGTATACCAAAAGAGTTTTTTTCCCCCCTCGTCTGTTTCAATAAGCACAAGAAAGCAAAAGTTAATCTAGAATAAATATTTAGTCTGGTAATACTTTATACTCACTCTATGACCTTTCAATCCTGGAGGTCCGGGTGTCCCTGGAAATCCTCTAGCTCCCTGAAACATGTGTCATAGAAGATTAGTTACCCCACTTGAACCATAGATAGAGTCCCTATTTTGAGGGGCAAACATTCTGCGAAAAAAGCGGATCTTAATAGCTCACAATGCGTCGCAGCACAACGCATTGTGAGCTTGTAGATCGTCAATTTCGGCAAAGGGATTCTGTTTAGAGGGGAAAAAAGGAGAGGGCCTACTATAGACCCCTGGGGGACTCATGGGTAAACGGAAGTAGAAAGGGTTTAAAATGGTTAATTACCGTATACTGTGTGCATTGAAGCAAAATTGCTGCGCACAACACGTGTGTTAGGAGAGCATATAAGAAGCACATTGTATTCCATATTTCTGTCATAATTAGCAATATTTTAGTGGTTGTACATGTATGATTCAACTGAGGCATAGAATTCCTTACTGCTGAGCCAGGGTGACCCATCTCCCCAGAATTTCCTCCTGTGCCTGCTTCTCCCTGTGTGAAGACAAGACATACAATTTTGTGCATCACAAACTGTTCTCTGGCAGCAAGGTTCCGGTAGAAATTTTAAATGTGTTTTTTGTGTACGCTGCCAAATCGCCCATTTTATTTGGCTTCCTGTTTTTTCACACATCACGCTGTCCTCTTGCCCTGGCAGCACTTAATATTTTTGAAACCATCTAAAGATACACAGTGTCCTTAAGTGTTGACATGCACTGCAGTGAACAAAGTAAATGCTAGACACAAAACGTACGCTGCCCTCCAAATAGCTTTATCATTAATTAAATGATCAGATTAATGTCCATAAATCTATGCTGAACTGTTCAAAATGTACATTGACGATAACGTTTGACTTCATACTATTGTTCTGGCTTTAATAGTTGACTAAAGGCTAAATTGCGAGTGAATATTTGAGCAAATGCTGATTTGACCTTTGACCTGAACGATAAAAGCACATTTCCGTCTGAACACCATCATCCACGTTCTTGACTGGTTTGTGTGCAGTTTGGTATGTACAGTTTCTGTGTAGGTTATGTATAGTCACAGATATTGATCACATAACAGCAGTGCAGAACTAACTCACGTCTTCGCCTGGTTTCCCCGGTGGGCCTTCAGGGCCCCTCTGGCCAGCGTGACCCTACAACACATGGTTAGGTTGTTGTTAATTTATTTGCATAATGACTAAAACACAGAGGCAAAATTGTCGGAAATGAAACCAAATACATCAAAATGACGATCAAAGAAACCACTGAATAACTGAACGTTTAATTAGCATTGTGTGTCTGCAAATGCAGAAGCATTCATTTTCTTGCAGCTAAGGATGGATATTTGGCCTACAGCATGTTCTATGAAGACTGCCAATGTACTCAAAAGTAGGATGTTAATGTCTTACTGAATGTGCACAGGGAAAACAAAACAATGCAGTTATGTTATAGGTTTACAGGTGATACTCACTATTGAGCCAGCACATGGCAATCACACCAAGTTTATAAGCAGATTGGCTTGAATGAATAGAATAAAAGGTTGGGATTTCTAAAAAAAACATACACATTGCACAGAAATGTTCATACCATTTGTCCTGGATCACCAACATCTCCATGAGGTCCTTGTGGTCCGGAATGACCCTGACAAGAGTAAAGTAGACAACATAAGAATGTTGTGTAGCAATCTTTAGTGTCTGATCGGATCAGTGATTTGTAATCAGCGTATAGGTTTCCAGAAAGATAATGATAAACTTACAGGTGAGCCATTTGGTCCGGGAGGTCCTCGTGTTCCGGACTCACCCTAAAGAACATAAGAGCATGATTTTAGCATGATGAATACACATTCTAACTAAGCTGGGTGTAAATCAATGTTATATCTATCAGATGCACTTTGTAAGGATGTAAAAAAGCACTGTTCAGTGCTTGCCTGTATTTCCCCAAGGAAAGAGGTTTATATCAAAGCACAGTAAAAAATATATTTTATTGAAGCTATAGCTTTAATAAAATGTATTACAGTTATTAGCTTTAATACATTATGTGACTTATTTTAACATCTCCCCACTCATCCATTGATACATTTTGGCCCCGTGTCGGGTAGGAAGACACCTAGTGGTTGACAATGGCAATAACGTTATTTGAAACACATGGGCATAGATGGCACGAGATTCATCCTCATGACTGTAATGTAGTTCTAACATAGTTGCAATTGTTATGGATTGTAGTTTTAATAGCTAACAAGTCCTTATTATTCAAATGATGAATTGCCTTTCAGCCATGTGCACTCAGTCAGTGACTGGGGTGAGTTTTTATTTCAATGTTGTAATTACCTCTCTCTGTCGGGAGAGGGAGACAACGGACATAAGTTAACACGTATGTAGTGTAGCTTAATTCTTTTTTTTTTACGTGCAGGATGTACCAATTCAGCTTGGAAGAATTTCCCAGCATGCCTCGGGGCACGTGCCGACACACATTGGTTTGGTTTTGTGTTGATTGTGCTTATTGTGCGAGTTGGAGAATGGTTTGCATGTTTATTGTGATTGGTGGTTTTGTTTGGTACAGTATCCGTTGTGCCATTTGGTCATTGTGTGTGTGTAGATGTGGTTGTGGAACCATGGCCATGGATGAAGACTATGGTGGATGAAGTGCTTCTGTTTGAAATACTTTACATTCCTGTTCAAGTGTGTAGCTGATTTATTTATTTGTTCTTGTGTTCAGGGTCCATAGCTTTAAATAAAGAGTTATTTTCTCATGCAGCGTGACAAACAACCGGCAGTTTAAAACTTACCCTTGTTCCAGGAATCATGGCTGTCTGTCCTGCATGCTTCCCATCAAACCCGCCTGCCATAGCGGCTCCCAGACCCTGAAAACAGAATGTGATTTATTATTCCTTATTATTGTGATTGTTTATAATCAATATTCTCAATAGTCAAAGCGCTATAGCGCTATAGAAATAATTGCAGATCTACAAGCTCACGACACATTGTGAGCTGTGATTCACTGTAGATGAAGTAGTGCATTAACATACAGGAAAAACTAAAAGTTGAAATACAGAGTTTCTGCCCGACAGCAACGTATATACAGTAAATGATACACATTCTTAGGCTTGGTAGTGTGTAATGCCTGTGTGCAAGGACCTGAAGCTTACTGTAGGCCTATGGCTGCCCTTTCTTTACGTTGCTCAGGATAACAGCTTCAGCCCAGCTCAGTGCAATGTAATGTAAACTTGTTCCATAGTACTGTACATTGTAATCTCACTTCTACGTGTATGAGTACTGTGAAATGTAATGTAAACTCATTGTGGATGTGGAATGCACTGGATAGTGGACACACTACAATTCAGACTCCTGTTTACATTGGGTACGACGTCATGTAAACTCACTCCATGGGTGCATTATTAGGTGTATTGTAATGTAAACTCACTCCTGGACCGTGTGTTGGATGTCCTGGAGGTCCCGACTCTCCAGGCTGACCTGGAACACCGGGCTCTCCATCGTAACCTGCAGCTCCTCGCAATCCCTACGCATCAGAAACAAGCACACACCTTGTCATTCCCTATATGCATCAAAAACAAGCACACACCACGTCAATCCCTACAATCTTTTTCAAACTTGACACAGTTAGTTCCCCAAGTGCTTTGTTTTGGCAGAGTCTGAGTATGTGTCCGTCTTGTACATGATTAAATAAATACTGGAGCTTTCATTTTGTTTTGTTTATGAATTTAATTGAGAGTTGTGAAATGTGTATGGGGCAGAGCACAGCTGAACTGGTGTGCTAATAAATCAAGATAGAAAATGTTCCCTTCCTCAATGCTGGTTCCATTTGCATTAACACTCCCAACGTATCCTGTGGGCAGCACATTCATTTATCAATTCATGGTTTGTTTTTTGTATGCTGGGCGCGGTGTATCGCAGCTTGTTAAATAATTAATTTTGTTCCCGTGTTTATCTCTTTCCCATGAAATCAGCATTCATAAAGCTAAATAACTCTTGATTTTTATGTTCCATTAATAGCTAATATTTGTCAGCATCTAACAAAGTAATTGCGCATTATGCTGTTTCCCCATCATTAGATAGACCTTTATTTATCCTGTGGGGGGAATTCAGTTGTTAATCGCAGTTACAGCAGTGAGCGTAAAATGACATACAGATAGGCAAAAAAGGCAGCTCGCTAGGCAAAAAAGAGCACTGAAAGCCTCAGGGCTACCGGCACAAAGGACTGACTGAGTGTTTGTTGTACTGTTTGGGGAGGATAGATCTTGGTGGTAGGGGTTAGCCAGGAAACCCTCCAGCTTTTCCCTCGTTCTCACGTCCTCCACCTCCTTCACACGATCCAGTTTAGCACTGACAACAGAGCCAGCCTTCTTCACCAGTTCAGTCTGTTAAGAGTCCCCAATGCTGCTGTAACCCCACAGCATGCAAAGAAGAGGCCACTGGCTACTACAGACTGGTAGAACATCTGCAGCATCCTGTTGCACACATTGAAGGACCTGAGCTTCCTCATTAGGAATAGCTTGCTCTACCCTTACTGTAGAGGGCGTCAGCATTGTCGGTCCAGTTCAGTTGCTTGTTCAGTTGAACGCCTACAGTACTTGTAGGTGTCCATGATCTCTACATGCTCCCTATGGATGGTGCTGGGACCCAGGGGAATCCTTTTCTTTATTTTGGTAGTCCACCACCAGCTCTGGCCTTGCCTGTGTTGAGCCAGAGGTGGTTCACTATAGAGCGTGCCAAAAATCCTGAAGGGGGCGTCAACAAGTGTCTTTTGGTAGAAGCGGACATCTTTGAGCGGTATAAACCAGGTTGACTTAACATTGCCCAAAACAAACATGTCTGCGCTACTATGCCACGCCCCCCGTGGTGACGACGCGCTGGCACGCTCTATAGTGTCACACCACCTCACAAACCTCTCCACCAGGTGTCCGACCAAAAATAGCAGATCTACAAGCTCGACATGTGTCACGTTGCGACACGTTGTGAGCTTGTACTGTTCGAGCTATTTTTAGTGGGGGGCACCTCTTCGCATGTCAGTATAACTAAGGCTTTGGTGTAGAAAGAAATGATAAAATATAAAGTTCTTGATTGTAGAAGTAGATAATAATGATCCCCCTGTGTTGTTGCTAGGCAGTACTGAAAGCCCATAAGCCATAATGTAAGTTCCATGTCAGCATGATGTGTGCCAGTGCCCCCTCTCCGAATCAACAGATCATTAAAAAAGAAAAGGAAGAAAAATCCCCAAACTAAAAAATAATAATGCAGTAGAGCATTAATCCTTGGTATTTCTGACAAGGATCAACAATAAATAGTCAAGGGTTCTGTTCAGTCAGCGCCGTAATGACAGAGTTATTATGATCTGAATCCAGAGCTTGCTTTTTTATGCTGTCAGCGTGCCAATGTAAATGTACTGCATTCTCATGCCTCGTCTAGTTCTATTTCACTGTTCAAGGCCTTCAAGGAGGTTCACTTTATAAAAGAAATAGAAAAAGAAAGGTAAAAGAAAAGACTTGTAAATGTGACATACAGGCCTTCCTTTCTGTCCACGATCTCCTCTTGTTCCTGATTGCCCGGGGGGACCCTGTGATAAAGAGAGGAACAGTACCAATTAAAACATTCACTTCTAACACAGGCATACCCATGCCATTGGAGCGGCATTAAAAAATGGCATTACGTGCTGCTGGATTCTCAGTGGACATTTCAACCACCCGAGAGTCCTTTTTAGGTGAAGTTAGGTAAAGTAGGAAAGTGTGCTCTTATGCCATCTAGTGTCAACTCATGTAGTTGGATGTTCCATCTTCAGTGAATTGTATTTAGGGACAGCTACACACAAGAAAAAAAGAAAAAAGGCTCACCATAGCTCCAGGACGGCCCCTAATCCCGGTCACCTGTCAAAACATAACGCTGTTAGATAAAGATTTTGAAGTAGTCCTCTGATTGTGTCTTTATATTGACTGTTTATTTGAGTTTACTCATAGCTTTCACTTACAATTGGCACATCTCCAGGCTCGCCTTTCTGACCCTAAGGAAACAATGAGATGTTATGATAGCAATTAAATGACAGTTATTATTATGATATATCATTGTGTTGGCGATTTCACATCACATGTCATAGCGATGGCAATAGTGAACCAATGATGCAGTTTTGACAGTCAATTTCCCAATAAGCTTACCCTGTAGACTCTGCCCCCGCCACCACCACCATCTGCAGTGAGGAAAGCACATGAATATTCATATTAGTTCATGCATTGATTATACACTACACATCAAGCATAACAGTATTTGACTGTACTGTATGTCAGTGTCTTGAGAATTCAGTCCGCAAGATTCCAAGCATTGCATGTTATTGACAATATCTGGGAACCTGGATCAAACAGTGAAAGCACAGTCTCATTTGTGTTATTATTATTACGTGAGAGCAAACACCAAGTTGCAACTTCATATCCCACAAATGTCACAGACACTTCCAATTAACCGCTTAAACCCTATATTCTTGGTTGACTGGGATTCCCCAGGGCTCTATATGCTAGTACTTCTCTCTGCACCAAATCTCTATGCCAAAAATAGCCGAAACTGGAGAATAGCTCCCAAGCCTGTGAGCTTGTAGATATTATTTTCAACAAATGTTTGCCCCAGAATGGGGACAATTTAGTTCACGTGGTTATTCACCATCAGATCTGTCGATACGCATCAGCCCGATGAGCTTACAGTATGATGTCAGGCTGTTAGCTGACACTTTGTTCATTATATTCGACAGACGATGATGCAGAGAGGTCTGCAGAGAGGCTTGTTAAACTTCTTGTCAGAGTGTCATCCAGGCTCTCGCTCATCTTCCAACATTCTTGATATCAGTTATTTATAACTTCTTCCTTCCAACACAGTGTTCCCAAATTTCATTGTGACAGCACCAGAAAGTTTCAGACCACCACACCGCACATAGCTTGTTCCACTGATTAAATAAAAACATATCACCCTCATCTTTCCACTGGCATGCGTGATTTTTGCCAAAACTCAGCCTAACGTAACTTAAGAAACGCTGCAGGTTCCCACCAACGCAGAGGCCGGGGTTCGGATTCCTGGCAGTGGTGCCTTGGGCTTGGGTGGGCACAACACCAAACACAATTGGCAGGGTTCATGGGTGGGAAGCTGGCAGGGGATTGTATCTTGGTACTATAGATGCACTAGCGACTCCTACTGGTGGGACGGAGCACCTGTTCAGCTGGTAGGGGACCTGAGGCTGACCCTTCCCGCTTCACTGTCAGGTGAAGTGATTGGTCACTCCATGTATATCATTCAGTGGAGGCTCATAGTCTATACACGTGGTTTTCAAACTTGTGCAAGTCAAAATCTCAAGGCACATCTATATTCATATTGAAAATAGCCGATCTACAAGCCATTGTAGATTGGCTAGATCATGTAGATCTACTATTTTCTCTATTTTCTAAAATGTAAAGTGGTGCTGCTTTAAGTGATATTTTTTGGTAAAACAAAAGTTTAGTGTTAAAATGTTATATTCTGACTAATCATTGCCATCAAGTGTTTGTTCAGAGGCCTTCCTGTCTTTCCAGGTGGGTTACTTGCCAATTTCATCCAATCAGGAGAGAGAATCCATTTATCAGCTTCAAAGAGTTCCAGTTCCAATTTTGTCTGCTCATTTGAGTCATTTTTGTTTTGTTTTGTTTGTTTCATCACTTCCAATTTATCTTGTTTATCCTGTATCCTCTATCCTATCCCGAGCTACAAATGCATTTTCTATGTATTAGCTGGAGAGATGAGAGACCCTGTTTCTTAACAAACAATCGTAATGACTACTATCAGAATATAGAGCTATTCAACACTTTAACACCACCTTTTAAAAAAATACCTAGAATGAAACCCCCAAGCCAGTTTGAAAGTCTTTAAAATGTAGCCTACTGTATATTTTTAGGGTATAGAATGTTTTGTAATATAGTAAATTCAAAAAAATAAACTAAACACTAAAATTACAAAAAATACAAAAAGTTAATTATGCATAACGAATAATTTCATGGAATAAACAAACAAACAAACAAACAAACAAACAAACAAACAAAGGATTTGATGTAAGGTTGAAGTGTAGGCCTACAGTATATGAACCGTTATGGGGCGGAACCTATGGGCGGAACTGAAGTTCTCTACTACTACAACCTGTTTCATTGATGGACTGTTTACCAATTCACGTGAGTATGACAGTCCTGGATGAACTTAATGGTAACCTGGTGTTTGTCATGTTTCAGGGCTAGTCTGAAGCTAAAACGGCTTCAGACCAGACTATCTTTCTATAGACCCCTTAACAGACGACGTCACACTGATAAGAACCAGTATGCGCGCGCAGGCCGGCACCAAATGAAACCCATTCTGTCAGGTCTCGCTTAGCATCGATCTCCAAGTTTTTCGCTAGGTCTCGTTAGGACTCGCCTCACTAGCCAACACACAAGAGGAGATTGAATAAACTGAAACCAGCGCAAGCGCACCGCGAAACAATGTTGGGAATTGATTGCATGAAACAATCACCTGTGCCTTCAGTCTCAATGTTGGTAAACAAATAATTGGTCTATAGACTTTACAGAACTCAAGAACCGTCTTTTCATTACAAGCGGCCAACGAGGTATTTTGTTATATTTTATAGAATCTCTGTCGTTTGATGTTGACGCTGTTAATTGACTATTAACCTGTGCACTGCCATGGCGTTTCTATACAATATTGTATTTTTTTATCAGTGGTGTCAATACTGCAAATGTAGAAACACTAGGTATCGTAAAATGGATAAATCTTTTGAAAATAGCAGATCTACAAGCTCACAATGCCTGAGCTTGTTTATTGGCTATTTTCAAATGGCTGAAATGTATAGGGCTGAAGTGGTTAATGTATGTTGTGTAATAATTATTAAAATCTACAAAGTAACTAAAGTTTTCAAATAATTGTAGTGGAGTAAAAGTATAAAAGTTGCCTCTGAGATGTAGTGGAGTAGAAGTAAAAGTACTTACTGTAACTTAAGTACAGTACTTGAGTAAATCACAGATTTTTATTTAGTTTTATGCTATGCAGTATGTATAGGCTATTATGCAATTTGTTCAATGTCAAGTTGAAGTCATGTTTCTTCATAAAGCATGTTTAAAATAGCAGTTTACCCAAAGTGCTCAAGAGACCAACAGCAACATAGACCTTACTAGTCCCTTAACAAAAGCAAAAATAAAGCGTGTACCTAACAGAAAAACTCAGAAAACAACAATGAGCTCACTGTGTTAAATGTAACACCTTGTAATAGAAATACATTAGGCCTATTATGTAGGCTATTGTATATTTCCATGTGCAAAGTGCAACAGTTCTCACAGAATTACTGAGGGATTGATACATGAGGTGCAGCCCAAAGCAATTTCAACCGAGGTGTGTGTGTGTGTGTGTGTGTGTCATCAAAATGGGTCCGTGACCCAAAAATGGGTTCCGACCCACTGTTTGGGAAAAAGCACTAGTGTACCTTATTGGCACACCGTTTCAGAACCATGGTCTGTTCAGACAACAGTGGAGCTGTTGGCAGTGAAAGGGGACTGCAGCAGTAGAACAGATAAAAACGCAAACTTGTTTGACCTCTGCGTTCACTCACCAGGTCTTTGCCCTCCTCCTCCTCCTCCTCCTCCTCCTCCTCCGCCGCCGGACGTATCGACCTGGCAGACAGGACAGCACTCGCCCTCGGGGATGTACACCTTCTCACAGTTGCTGAGCTCATCGCACTGGATTTCGTCGCAGAGGACTTGGCCGCTGTCACACACACAGATCCGGCATGGCTCCGGCTTCCAGATGTCCCTGTTGGTGTACGTCTGGCCGTCGGCCGTACAGCCCAAGTCATCTCCTGAAACACACAAAGAAGCCATCACAGGTGAGACAATGATGATATAGTAAAAGGGTCAAGTTTGAAGCAAAAGACAATCATTTGTTTCTTTTCACTTTTATTCACACTGCAAAGAGTTTGGTGAGCGTACATTCTGTCTCACATTGGTAGACAAACTCTGAGAGTGTCATCACAGCAGATATTGTTATTTTCTAAGCGTTTCCACAATTTGTAGTTAACCACATAAGGAGGGAGACTTTTGTTAATCCTGCTGGGGAAATTACATTTCAGCTTGTGTGTCTTACACGTAGACAATGAGCCAGGAGGCGAACCGGTGACCTTCTGATAACCCCATCAGAATCTCTACCCACTCGGCTATGGCTGCCTCCAAAATGAACCCTACTAGCATCCCTATTCTGGGGCAAATATTTGGTGAAAATAGCAGATCTACAAGCTCATAAAGTGACATGTTATGAGCTTAATCGGCTCATAGCGGGTATTTTCTGCAAAGAAAAAGCTGTTATGATCTGCTATTTTCGGCAATGAGTTTTGGTGTGGAGCAAAAAAAAGGAGCAGACCAAGTATAGAGCCCTGGGGGACCCTGGTCAACTAAATATGTAGGATTTAAGTGGTTAAGTGCATCCTTGAAGTCACCAGTGCACTTTGGCTAACCTTGGTTATCGTTGCCACACTGTGTTTTATTCCACTTTGTACACACGCACGCAAGCACGCGCACACACACACACACACACACACACACACACTCACACACAAACACCTACAGTAAGAACAATGCCCTGCGGAGAAAAGTCTGTCATGCTTAAGTGAAGACAACTTCACAGCTGGAAAAGCACACTGGGGAAGTTCATTTTGATCTAGTTGATGAGGTTGGAGGCAAGACGGGACAAAAGTTACCCTGCAACAAAGCCAAGTTATCTGTAATGAGATAGCTGCTGACTCTCATTGAATTCTGAACCAACATTATCTCACTCAGCCATAGCCAGAGGCGAGGTTAAGAGAGCTAGGTACTGTACACAATGTGTCTGTTTCTGTTTGCTCAGGGTTGGATTCGTTTGGGTGGGGGGGGGGGTGGATGGGGGGACTCCATGCTTTTTATATCCCCCTTATGGTCATTGGTATTTTATCACCGGTGGGGATATGTTTTATCCTTGCTTCTGGTCAGACTGAATTAAATACATGCATTTCCTTTTGTTAAGTGTATACCGTTTGATATGTTTATGTATGTAAATGTATGTTAACCACATTAACCCTGGGCACATTTGTCAAGATGAAAATTATAATTAAAAAAATAGCGTAAAATAGCCGAGCTACAACCTCACAACCTGCTGCGATGCATTGTGAGCTTGTAGATCGGCTATTTGTTGTACAAAGACGTACAGTATAGTAAGGGCTTAAGTGGTTAAGAAAATGTTCCCCACTCTGGTTTATTTTCTTCCAACAAATTGATGTGTTTGATTTTCAGAATCATTTTCAAATTATTTATTTAACCTTTGTTTACACAGGTGAAAATCCCATTGAGATCAACAACTCTTTTACCAGGGAGCCCTGGGAAAATCGGCGACTTCACACCATACTGGCCTAATCAGAAGCTGTTTCAAAAAGGTAAGGTTGCAAGATCTTGGCAAAAAAAATTGTCTCATCCTGTTTGGTAATCACTTCAGCCAGGCAAGTAAATGAATGCATTCTTCATTTACAGCAGCTGCCTTGAGGAGAAAATCTGCTGCCAGATTACAAGCTTATTACAGCCAAAACAATGCCAAAAGTGAATAATTGTAAATGGCATCGCAGACTTTACTTCATTACTCATGTTTTGGGGTGTTTTCTTCTCTTTTTTTACACAGCCTTCGTATACTGTATCAGATAAATATGCAAGGAGTGTAATGCCGTACACAAAATGAAACCCAGCACAGCAATGCAATATCAGCACAGTTTCTCAAGTGTCAAGTATCTAGTAACCACATAAACCCTATTATTTCATTGACCAGTCTCCCAGGGGTCTATATCTACTAGCAACCAAACATATACTGTATTTCTCTATTTATCCATTTAAACCCTATATACCTAGTTGACTGTTGTCCCCCAGGGGTCTATACTGTACTTGGTCCCCTCCTTTTTTCCCCATCTACACCCAAATCTCTTAGCCGAAAATAGCCGATCCACAAGCTCACAACGTGTCCCAGTGCAACGCGCTGAGCTTTTTAGAACATTTTTGCCAAATGTTGGCCCCGAAATAGGGATGCTAGGGTTCATGTGGTTAAACTGATACGTATACAGTGCTGTTTATTTTATTCTTTAACGTGAAACATATGCTTCCATTCTGCTCTAGACGATGTGTCAGGTTGTGAAGGTTGTGGAAAAGGTGACTCTTGGTAGTTGTAAAGTCCCCCCGCTGTTAGACATGAGCTAATTTCCTCCGAAGGCAGCATTTCAAATACCTGACTCGCGTTCACTTTGAAACGTGGTTCATTTTGTTTAACACGGTTGTTAAACAAAAAAATATCAACAAAATAAACAACTTGCGGTGTAAAGAGCAGATAGGTCAGCAGGGGTGCACTGTGAACTAGAAAACGTATAGAAAACTGCATTTGCAACAAACAAGAAGAAACACGTTCTGGACAAAAGAGCAAAGGGGATGTGCAGACATGGCCCGGATCCATCAACGCCTTAACTCGTGTTTCCACTTTAAAAGAAACCACATCGTGTTCATAGAAATAGAAGACATGCATTCACAATAGCGCCATGCCCCTGGCCACTGTTCTGGGGTTGGATGTTTTATTCGTGGCTTTAACAGCCAAACTTCCCAAGCTTTGAGATCCCCCAAATCTGAGCCCAGATCTGTCAGATCTGTGGTGGTGGCCCTGAAGCTTTTACCTGTTCCTCTTATAAACAGTAGGTGGCACCCCTGAGCTTCAAACCGCAGGTATCCCAGGTTGATGAGCCCACAGAGAGGAGACAGGAGGGTTGTACAGAGTCAGACTACTGAGATGGGGGGGGGTCAGAGAGGTGTTATACACTGCCTCAGAGTAGCTGCGCTTGTCAGGACAAAGGCAGGAGAGTATTATCCCAACCACGTGGTAGGCTATAGGAGGATGTCTATGTTAAACCTCATAGTAGGCTGCACTCGGCAGGGTGCCAAAGGCCACATGCTTGATGCTTCCAGCTAAAAGCCTCGATTTGCATGCCGACCGCCTCCACGCATGACAGGAATATTTGCGTTTCATGAGCCTGGCACATAAGCGAGGTTACGTTCCTTTGTAACCACTCAAATCCTGGATTATATTTTGTCGTCCGCTTTTTGGAAAAAACGTTGCCTGGCTGGAAAAAATAGAGAATCACTTCTCCAATGATTGTTTAATCAGGGGGGGGGGGAAGCAAAACCAACCACACACAATGCGACATGAAAGTTGTGTTACGAGAAAACATCAAAAGCGTGGCATTGACCCTCTAGCACGGCACGGCCATCTGTTTAACAGACCCGAGTCAAATGAGTGCTATAAATTATGATCATTAGTCGAATGAGATTGCAATACCATATTGGTTGAGTGAGTCCATACCGCTCAACCAGACAGACTTTTCCTGTGATTTCCTAAACGTTAAGGCATCCATTGTATCATCCTGTACACCATGAATGATATACTGTAGGAAATTGTATCCACTACTTCTCTTCTCTTTCCATTTCTTTGGGTTAATAGCTGTTTGCCCTTCAAGATTGCTATCAATGACGGTTGGCTAATGACCAAAGACTTCATTCAGTACAAGCAATATCCCTCAAGACCATCTGGAATAATAATGATTCAATGATTAAGCGCATAAGAGAGCCTCTCTCTCTCACTATGCAAACCCAGCCGGAATAGATAAGACTGACTTAAGACTCATACCTGGAACAGGATCAGTCCAGAGCTCATGTGTACTACTGCTGCATACCAAGCTAGAGGCAGGATGTTCAGAATACCATAAATCACTTGGTTCTCAAACATTTTTTATGTCAAGGACTCGTGTATTAAGCTGTGGACCCCCATTTGAAAATATTTTGTGTCATGGACCCCCATAAGATTTGTGGTGTTAAACATTTTCAAGATTCTTCAAAAATAGCAGATTTACAAGCTCACAATGCAGCAAGCTTGTTGAGCTGTTATTTTCTAACATCCAAAGTATAAAATAGGGTTAAATGGTTAAACAGATTTTGATGTTATCGTAGTAAATGTTACTGTGGACCCCTGAAGGTCCCCAGACCTCTTTTTGAGAATTCTGCCATAAATCACAGGCTGCAATCCGGAACTTATTTGAATGATTTTATTTGAATCAATCTGTATGGTAAAGTATGTTAATATAAGTACATCTGCAGTGGTTAGAGCTGGTCAGGTTTCCCTACTACTACTCTTCCATTGAGAAATAGACCCTATAGTGTCTGGTAGAACACTTACTCATTGACAACTAAGTAGTACTGCCTCAAGCTCATAAGTGCAATATCATAGACAAGTTGGTGTTGCCTCTTAGCTGGGTGGTAGCAATTTGGTCTCTCACATGGGAGAGATAGGTTCGAATCCCGGGTAGGACATATATTATGGTTTGCAGCTTTAACAACCCTCTAAAATATAGCTGATTATTAAATGAATCTAAAAGCATGTAATCAGATGCAGCTAGTCACGTATGGGAAGCAACCAATCCGATGTTTCCCTTTGTGAGCTTGCAGATCGGCTATTTTCAAAGGTAGTTAACCTAATGTAGTCAGATTGTATATTCAAATCAATATTCACTGCTTCATCTGAACAATTAAGACGGCGACAGTACGTATCCAGCATAGGAAATTACATTAAGAAACTTTTTGGGCGATTTGTCTGCACGTTCTTACGCTCTAGAATTTTCCTGCTTCAATGTGGAACACCATCTGTTTTCCCAGGTTTACTAAGAGAGCAGGCTAATAAAAAAGGCTGAGAATGATTTGCAATTGCCATTTGACCCACGTGACGGCTAAATTGCACATAAACATGCATTCACACACACACACACACACACACACACACACACACACACACACACACACACACACACACACACACACACACACACACACACACACACACACACACACACACACACACACACACACACACACACACATATGTCGCTGTGCACAAACACATAAACAAAGACTTGAGTCTCCGGTTTCCTGCTACAAAAGCGCCCAAAACGCAACACATTATAAATAAAAACACGCTGTTTCTGTTTCTAATCCACATGTGCACACACAGACTCCGGCACAGATGGACACAATCGCTTTAACATGTGCACACATGGCAGGACACCCAGTCCTTCTGACCAGAGTCACTGACCTGACACCGTGTCTCATAGGAAGTGGCAGAACCGCTGCCTGTCCCATAACAATCATCAACATTTCTTCCAAGCAGCTGTATTTGCTGTGGCCTAGCAGTGATGGTGGAAAAAGTACTCACACTTTTTACTTACGTAAAAGTATCAATACTGCAATGTAGAAGTACTCTGTTACAAGTAAAAGTCCGGAATAAAACATTTACAAATGTACAAATGTATTGGTATCAAAATGTACTTAAAGAACCAAAAGTAGAAAGTACACATTATGCAGAATGTCGCGTTTCACAAGTTTTCAAATGTATAAAGTAGCAGATCTACAAGCTCACAATTCGTCGCCATGCCATCCAAATGTAAATAGGGCTGAAGTGGTTAATAAATGTGTTGTGATAATAATAAAAATCCACGAAGTAACTAGTTACTAAAGTTTTCAAATAATTGTAGTTTAGTAAAAGTATAATATTTGCCTCTGAGATGTAGTGGAGTAGAAGTAACAGTACAGAACATTGGAACTACTCCAGTAAAGTAAAAAATACCTCAAAATTGTACTTAAATACAGTACTTGAGTA
Source organism: Gymnoscopelus microlampas (assembly GCF_963454915.1). Lineage (NCBI taxonomy): Eukaryota > Metazoa > Chordata > Actinopteri > Myctophiformes > Myctophidae > Gymnoscopelus > Gymnoscopelus microlampas. The sequence continues at coordinate 15,996,956 of NC_139954.1, read as the reverse complement.
AATGTACTTAGTTACTTGACACCACCGTGGCCTAGCAAAGCCTGTTTTCTGTGTATATCGCAGAACACTAAAGTAGCAATTAGGCCTGTCCCAATCATTATATTATCTCCTAAAAGCGCAATTATTTGAGATAATCGCAAGTACTTTGCCATAAATGTCATAATCGTTTCCATCTTGAAAAATGTTTGTACATTTTCAGATATTTCTCCAAAATAGCAGACATAGCAGATCTACAAGCTCACAACGCAACACGTTGTTTACAAAGCCTGAAAGGCAAACAGAAATGTATGTTTTTTGTCATATGTTCCAATGTTCAATGCCAAAAATTGTCAATTGCAATTATTTGTATGACAATTAATCGTCAAGTACAATTTCATGATTGTGACTGCCCTAGTGTAGAAATAGGCCTATAGCTGGTTTGCTGCCCATTCATGTTCTATTCTATTAACTTCCTTAAAACTGAAAACAAGACCCAGATCAGTGAGATGTCCTGCTGCTGAATAGGCCATTTAATGATGAAATGATGATGAAATGATCCAAGTTCAAACACATAATACATCCTGGCTTCGCAAACATAAGCTCATCTGTCTCAGAAAGATACACTGTGAGTCTACTTCTGCTGAATGAATAATAGCAGGGTTTGACTTCCTGTCAGCATGTTTCTTTCATTGTTTCTGTTGCAGCATTTTGGGGGTAATTACATGCAAGGAAAGTTTCATCCAGGCATGTCAAGGTTTGACTCTGTTTGTATACTCCTATTTGACAATACAAAACATCACATAAGGTAGTGTTTAAAGCTGAGCTGTCAGCCACAAAGCTGGAAAGTCACTTCTTTTTTTCTTTTTTTGTGTACAATTTTGAGGTTTGAGTGATTTAGGCAGAGTTTGAAATTTACTGGTAGAGAAGTGTGGTTCGCAGAATAGTCTTTACGAGAAGAAAGAAAACCCACAGAAAAAATCCACCACAAAATCGTGAGCCCACAGTAAAATGCTCAGTGTCCATTTAGCTCGGTACAAACAGAATCAAATGGACCTTTTATGGATGTGTAACTCTGAGAGTGTCCAAACAGAACCAAATGGACCTTTATGGATGTGTAACTCTGAGAGTGTCCAAACAGAACCAAATGGACACGTGAGTTAAATGAACACTCACATTTTACAGTGCAGGAGGAGGAACCAAATGGAACCTTACGGATGTGTAACCTCTGAGAGTGTCCAAATGGTCATTTTTAAGGGTCCATTTGTTTCCATTTGGACACTCTCAGAGTTCAATTAACACTCCGGATTTGACAGTGCAGGAGGCAGTGGTGGAAAGCAACTGAGTACATTTACTTAAGTACAATTCTGAGGTGCTTTTACTTTACCTGGAGTATTTCCAATTGTTTATGCTTTCACTTTTACTCCACTACATCTCAGAGGCAAATATTGTACTTTTTATTACACTACACTTTTTTGAAAACTTTAGTTACTTTGTAGATTTGGATTATTATTACAAAACGTACATTGACAACTTCAACCCTATATAGATTTCGGCTATTTGAAAATAGCAGATCTACAAGCTCACAATGCGCCGCATCGCGACGCATTGTCAGCTCGTAGATCTGCTATTTTCAAAAGATTTCTATATACATTTGAAAACTTGTGAAATGGGACATTTTGCATTATGATCACTTTGTACTTTTGGTACTTTAGTATATTTTGATACCAATACTTTTGTACTTTTACTCAAGTAAATTTTGAATTCCGGACTTCTACTTGTAACAGAGTATTTCTACATTGCGATATTGATACTATTACTTAAGTAACAAATGTGAGTACTTTTTCCACCACTGGCAGGAGGAGTGTTTGTGTGTGTGTGTGTGTGGGGGGGGGGGGGGTTCACGTCGTTCACTTTTTCCCTCCTCTCAGCTAAGGTTCCATGCTTTTCTGCAGACGTGCGTTTAATCGTGACACCGACGAAAAGGCATGCATGCTCCCCTTTTCTGTGGGCGCCGGCCCCTGATCCGGATTTTCCACGAGTCAGCTAACGGGGGCAGACAGACAGTTTCCTCTCCCAGGTTTTAAAACACGGGTAGTCTGGTACTCTCTCCCGACATGACTCAACGGAGGAGGCTCTCTCTCTCTCCTCCTGCTGTTCTCATTCAGCCCAGCCACGCTCGCTCGGCCAGACACCCGCGAGATAACACCGAACCGCAACACCTCCGGCAATCATCATCACACACATCTGAGACGCAACAGTGTGTGGAAAGACCTGGGGGGAAGGAAAAAAAGAAAAACCCGGCCTAGCATGGGATTATCTCGATCTGGCAGATGCAGAAAAGAAAAGGGAAAAAGAAAAGAGGATAGTTTATGGATTTTCCCTGGCTTATATGGAAATACTCATAACATACTGTGTTTGGGGAGTAGCAGTTGTAGCCAGAAGTCGAGGGGTTAGAAAATGACCTTATGGAAACAATGAGTCATTTTAGCTAAAGCTCGCCATTTTCTAAAGTAAAAAAACTAAACTAAAAAATTGTGGCCACACAGCCCCCCCAACCCCCCCAACCCCCAAACTGAGAGACAAACCATTTATCAGAATGTTTACAAAATGCCCAGAAAAGCCCCCACGGTGCCCACAGGATGCGTTGTTTATTAAATAATATCACATCTGAATCCATTTCGCCTCCCATCGCTCGTCCTAGAGGAGCACGTCATTCCACTGAGACCAGCTTGCCCCGGCCCGACTGACATGGTTAATTCCCGCAAGGAACGCAGGCTGGGGTTTCTGAGCCCAGAGATACAGATGAGTTACAGCTGCTGACGGGGTGGCTTTGAGGCAGCTGGAACGCTCCTGCTCTCAAATCCCCAGGGTGACACAGCCAGACGTAAATCTTCAGCTCACCTCTGACCCAACCTGTAATTGGTTCACTGATGAAGCAATTCACAAGGCCCTGTTCTCTCGCAAAACAACTGTCGAGACCTTTTGCCATCCCAGTCCGGTGCGTATAGCGTTCCAAAGGGTCAAATACAAGGACAACGACTTAGCCCCCTTATTGGCCGTCTTGTCAGCACAGTATAGCACTTCAAAGGTGACTCGACAACCTATGATTATCTGTCATCCTGTGTGCTTTGGTTTTAATGATTGACCTAAAGACTTGACTCCCTTGGGGGGGGGGGGGGACTCAAAACCAGTGATTCTCAACCTTTTTTTTTTATTTCAAGGACCCCTAGTTTGATATGCATTAGGCCACAGACAAGTTATTTGATACTTTTATTTTATTTTTTTTATCTCCTGGACCTCAATCTATGCTGTAAAATCCTCAGTGTTTATTTAATTCTGAGAGTATTATAAATGGAACCAAATGGACCTTGTCCATTTCTTCACTCTTTATTTAGTTACACAGACCCATATGGTTCCTATCAATCATATAGATGGGGACCCCTTGGCTGGAACTCCCTCAAGGACCCCTTGGGAGTTCCCGGACCCCACGTTGAGAACCACTGCTCTAAACGGATTCACTGAATCCTGTCTCTTTAATATTCTGACCTCATAGAGAAAGCGTCGGGAATTATCTGTAACAGCTTTGTCAGTGTGTGTGTGTCGGGGGAGGGGGGGGGGTACTCTGGTTCAAACACGTTCCTCACCTTGGCTTCCATAAACAAAGCCATGCATCTCTCCAGGGGAAGCGGTAGGAAGATCGGGCCAGGAAAAGTTGAAGTGAATAAGTAGCTTGCTGACTACATGTCTAGGCTTCTCCCCCTGTCCGTCTCCACCGAGACGAGAGGGCTTCCTCGAAGAGAAACGACCACAGTCGTGATCTGTTCCTATCCCATGTTCACCCGTGGGAGGCTTGCGGCTGTCCAAAATTGCACATCACCCACCCCCCCTTTCCCCCAACGTCTCTGTCTTAATCTTCTCTCTGTCTCTCTCTCTCTTCTGCTGCCTGACTTAAACTGCTTTCTGTTGCTTGGATTTTGTCTAATGCATTTTGTATACTTTGTAGGTTATAATCAAATATTTAATTATTTCTACAAAACTCTTAAAGTTTTCACAAATAGCAAAAATAGCAGATCCACAAGCTCACAGTGTCTTGCGGCACAATGTGAACTTGTAGATCTGTTATTTGGGAAAGGTTTTGAAAGTATAAAATATGGCTTAAGTGATTAAGTTAACACTCAGGAGAGTTTTGCAATATTGGCAGGAATAACATAGAATAGACAGGCTTAAGTCTATTGTGTAGACATAATTGACTGACACACAGGACTTAAATGATTGTGATTAGCCTATAATGAGTAAGTGAAAGATCCCACTTGTTTCTTGGTCTTAAACCCCGGCACTGATCAAACAACCTTTATGTCATTATGTGATAATGGAAAATGTTCTTCCCAGCACTATTATAGACTCATTGCGGACTACAAGACAAAACAGGCATTCTGGGAGCTTCTGAAGTGAATAGATCTGTAATCAGACATTTCCAGACCACAAGCGCCGACGGAACGTTGCAGTAACGAGGCTGCTGTAGATAATCATCATTCACTGCAAAATCCTTCTTTACACTGTCAGTTAGACTTCACCATCACTCAGAACTTTACAGTGACAAAACTCAATGTGTCTACAAAGCAGAACAACAACAACAACAACAACTACATCAATACAAACAACTAAACTCTGAAGCTCTCACTTTGCTGGCCCTGACACCCTACCAGAATCCAAAGGTTCGACATGAGGGCAACCATTTGTTCCTTGTTCGGGCATGCCATATGCTTGCTAAAGATTCACTGGAGAAACATTGTTGTAGTTGAGACTGAGTACACAACATCTATCAAAGTTTGATGACAACGAGGAACACTATATAGAAAAAAGTACCATCTACTGAACATATATATATATATTCTGTGGCACTGTAATTGCAGTAATTCTAAAACGGTTTAATCTCATTTGATGTTGTTGACTGTAAAATCCTCAGTGTTAAGTTAACTCTTGAGTGTACAAATGTACACTCAGTCTTATACAGATCGGAAATACAGATCCATAATTGTCCATTTGGATCTTAACAATCATTTAGCTGGGGACCCCCTGAAACCCTTACAAGGACCCCTGGGTGTCCCCGCACCCCATGTTGAGAACCAATGCTGTATATGGTACATGTGATACCACATATGGTTACACCTAGGTTACTCTGCAACCACTCTGGTTAGCTCCATGGTTTTTGTTTTTCTTCGCTGTGTTTTTTCGACTTTCGATAAATTACAACCTACAGACCACAAAAGACAGCCACGTTGGCTATATAACATGTCATTTCATGCTATCATAACACACTTTACTCTAAACACTGGGAGAAGGGGGGGTCAAGATCAAAGTGAATCATCCATCTTCATGTTAAAATCCTTAATCCTTAACCCACTGCGGTACACTTTACATTCCAAAGACTATAATCAGTTTCATTTAACTGAAAGTGGCCGTAATGGTGTAGTTTTACACTTGTTTATTATTTATACCCAGAAATGCAAGGTACTTAACGTGACTTTCAAGTTGGCAAGCTGAGCATGTGATGCAATATCTCACTATAAGCAAAAAAGCTTTGAAACTCACAAAATGGCATGCTGTAGAAACTCTTTTCCAGGCCAGTACAAAGAAGAAAAATCTATACATTATGTTAGACCAGTGATTTACAAACTTTTTGAATTCAAGGAAAGCACACCATAAGGGCAAGTCAAAATATCTAGGCACACCTGTATTCGTATGTACATGTTATCACTTAAACATTTATTTTTCACAAAGTGCTGATACAGTATAATAATAATAAAGCATTCCTAGCGTTTCATATAATTGCATATAATGCAATAATACTGTCAAAAAGTCCCAAGGCACACCTGTCTCACAGCACACCAGTGTACCTCAACACATTGTTTGGGCCGGCGTACATTATGTAATTTGTCATCCAGTGTAAGCACAGCCAACCGGTGCGGTGACTGAGGTGGCAGGCGTGAACGGTTATAATTGAATTTGCCACAAATCTGATTGCTTACATTTCCACTTTATGTGAAACCTAATTGCAGGTACAGAGGACAAGAGTGTGAAAAATTGGTATTCAGCTTTCTCGAGTGCGTCTGTTTGATTTTGCAACCATATCGCAACACAGCGCGTCCTGGCTGAACATCAAACATGTGGTATTCATATCCTCTCAGGTTAGGTCCAGAACTCACTGATCTACCCAAGCAAAACATGTTGACACACTTTGCACTCACATGCACCCCCTCCCGTCACCTCAAAGTGAACGTGTGCGAGGTATCCCTGCAACAAAAGGGTCCCCCTCATAAATCATTCAGTTTTAAAGGGCTATTTTCTCCCTGTGAACTTGTATAATCCAGTCTTTACTCACATAAACATTCAGAGGATGAATCAATGATTTGTTTTTTTCAAATTGCCAGCATAATATACCTAATAATACGTAATACATAATATATTCATCCTCTATAGATATGATAGATCTATCTCTATAATCACATTAAACATTTTACAATCAGACATGCATGTCCATGTTGACCATTGATTGATTTAGATTTAACGCACCATTTCTCATTTGCGTTCCTATAAGCATCCGCTCCATATATAAATCTGTAAGTAAAATCAACGCATGAAGGGACGGAAAATGGTTGACGTCAAACATTCCAGTTAGGCAGAGCTGAGCGTTAACATATACAAGGGTCATGGCGCCCCAGCGTTTTACATCAACTAAGCACATAGCCAGATGTGAAAGAATAAACGCTGGAGTCTCCACACAGGGAAAAGAGGAAAGCTGTTTCCACTGCACTGTGCACACGCTAGAACGAGAGCCATTGTTTCAGCCGTGTGCATTTGTCGTGAATACGGTAGTGAAATTGAACATCCTGCCATGCACCATGATTCATACACAATCAGATTACGGCCTTTCATTGTGACAAGAGAGAACATTATAGCCCAGAGCAAGACAGATCTAACGAGACTGAAACGGTGCTCAGATGATTGCGTTCGTACTTGTTCTTTAATTTCACAGCTTTAGCATTGTTGGCTTTGGTCCAATTGCGACGCTGTGCAATATCAAAGCGACTTATTCTATCCACGTCCAAATTGCTGGTTAACGTCCCCCATTATGCATTCATTATGAGCAACAGGTGCTCATTATGCATTCCAGTTGAATCTATGAATTACTATTACATGCCCCTCATAATTGATAATGAATTGATCCATCTGAAACGTGTTATTCATGCAAGCCAGGACCACAGGGTGAGCTCTCCCTTAGTCTTGCACACACAAGTCTAATGTCCGCCAGGCATGACAGCACAACTGCTCTGACAGATAATAATTCAACCTGATGAGTTGACAACTTCCTTCAACTCTGTTACAGAACGTGAACATGGATGTATAATGTACCAGGGGTTTGCGGTGCCCCAGAAAACGAAAACCGCAGTATAAGCAGTTATACTGTATGCCACAAAAGCCAATAATACGTTATTTTTAGGTAGGGAAATGGGTGAAAAGCACGGTCACAAAATGGTCAAACTCACAAGTCGAACACTAAGGCTTGATGTTAGACAGAGTGGGACAAACTGCAGGAAAGAATCCAAGGCCTGTGTTGTCCGGCATGTTGGCAGTATACCTCGCAGCAGCACTGAACACATCTGCTTGCCTTTTAAAGTGCAAGCCTATGTGTTGGCCTGCTTTCTGCCTCCTATTTCTGTCTGTCTGTTTGTCTCTCCTCTCTCTTTGATTATATTCTTAGTGGAGGAACGCAATCCTAGATAAAGGTTGCACTGTTGTTGTGTTTTTGTCTGAGCTATCCCTGAAAGATTCACTGTAAAAACCTAATTTACATTTATATATTTCATCACTGTGTAGCTCGTTGACATCAGTTCATTTTCGACAAAAGGAACAAAATGTTTACTCAGTGTTCATACAAGAACGTCAGCCATTTAAAGACATTTCTTAAACACTAGAGTGCATAGAATCTGTGTTTTCGAGTGGCCCAGGGATTCCCATAGTGCACTGCGTGCCTTGCCTGCTACATCAGCTTAAAATGGCAGCCAGATGGTTTGTAACATTCAAATGAGGTTTTAGATTATCAAAGCAATCAAAGGAATCTGTTTCTTATTATCTTATTAGACAAGGCTATGCCTTGATCATAAGCACCTGTTGGTCTCTTGACGCAAGATCTTTGTAGTCTGTACCAAACGACAAGGTTCTGCAGATTATCCTCAGTGACCATCGCTTGTCAGAAGGATTTCTTAATGAGAACTCTTCATTCAAAGTGTTTGGAACACAGCCATTCTGAACTACTACAACTTGAGGCTCACCCAAAGGCCAAAGAACACAACACTTAACCACTTTAACTCTGTTGACCAGGGTTCCCCAAGCGCTCTCTACTAGTTTCGCTCCTTTTTTCCCTCAACACCTTCCTTGTCAAAAATAGCCGATCTACAAGCTCACAACTATTGCTTTCGACGCGTTGTGAGCTTGTACTTTGGATATTTTCAACAAACGTTTGCCCCAGAATAGGGACACTAGGGTTCAACTTTACAAAAGTATAGCACAAGTTGCACAGTTCTGCAGTTACAGTACTACCGAATCGTAACAGTACTTAATTGTATGACCTGGGGCACACCTCTCAAGAAGACCGAGTGACCATTTCCATTGGAGAGCATTCAGTCATGGAGCTGACTCACTAAAGCCATGAGATGAAACGCACATGTTGGATCATTATCGTTCTTTCCGAGGGTAGGGGGTTTGAGTTTTTTTTTATGAGTCGTTTTATATATAAGTTGAGGAGCAGCACCCCACCCCCACCCCCCACCTCCAGGCACATGAGATTTACTGCCAACACATTTCGTTTGACCTGCTTGCTACAGGAACCAAAGGATGCCACAGCCTCTCTGTGTCTTTCGCGCGTACACATACACACACGCACTCACGCAGTACATGTACTGCATGCACACACACACACGCACACACACACGCACACACACACACACACACACACACACACACACACACACACACACACACACACACACACACACACACACACACACACACACACACACACACACACACACACACACACACACACACACACATTAGTATTACTTCACTTGGGAGGTTATAACTGTCATTAAAAAAAAAATATATATATATGCTATTTTTAACACTATTCCTAAATCCTGGGGCTCACACTGGGGGCTCACTCAAGCGCGGGCGTGAGACTTGTACATGTCCACTTAAATAGCAAATCTACAAACTCAACGCTTTTAGATCTGGGCTGTTTCGGTGCGTGACACCTGCATGAAACTAAGCATAAATCAGGCATAACTCTAAACCCCTAAACCTAATCCCTAAATGCCTAATTCTAAACCCAGCCTGAATCTTTTCCTAATTGTAAGCCTAACTAGGAAACATTTTTTTAAACCATAAAACAAAAATGTATCTTTCAATAAAATAGCCCTCTATTTCTCAAATTCTCTCTCTCTCACACACACACACACACACACACACACACACACACACACACACACACACACACACACACACACACACACACACACACACACACACACACACACACACACACACACACACACACACACACACAGAGACACACACGCACACATTCTCCTTGTAGTCTAAACTGTATATACTGTGACTTTTCTGCCCTCAAAATTCTTCTTTTACTCTCTCATTCTCTCTCTCCCCCTCCCTTCTCTCTCTCTCTAACTCTCTCACCTTTCCACTTCTGTACTTTAGTCTCGTATGTCTCACGCCTGAATTTACACTTTTCATTGCTCTGTTTTTTTACCTTTCTCTCTCTCTCTCTCCTCACCTTTTGCTATGTATTGCCTCGCTCACTCTTATCTCCGTCTTTCTCCCCCGCTTGTCCCTTCTCTTTGTTGTGATTATTCTTTGTTGTGATTATTCTAAAAGCTTACAGAGTCGACGCAGCTGTTCAGGCACTGGCGTTGCATTGCATCATGTAACGGAGCTGCCTGCCCTTCAGGCAGAGCAACGGATGTGTGCCATAAATATTTACATCTTCCACTGGACCACAGATTGTGGAGCCACAATTCACTTAATTCATCCTTCAATTCACACTCATTCACTTGGCATTTTACAGTTTAGCAGCTAACCACCTTCAACCTGGCCTCGGCATTTTCGGTATGTCATTATAGGCGAATATTGTCAAGAATAGTCATAAATAGTGAAAATAGTCAATCTACAAACTCAAAACGTGGCATAATGTTGCGTAGTGTGAGGTTGTAGATTGGCTATTCACTGCACACCAAAGTATATAGGGCTGCAGTTGTTAAAGATTATATTATATATATATAATATATTTATATATATATTATATATAAATATTTGTGTCCTTGGAAGAAAAAACAAGAACCTGAGAGTGGTGGTTCTATCTCAGCTCACGCAGAGCTGCTCATATAGCCAGAACAGTGAGGGATTCCCCTGTTCAATTCATGTCACGTGACGTGGATTTAGCATACTGGAGTTGTACAGTACAAAATGTCTTACTGTCCAAAAATAGGCTATTAGAAACAGGGCCAATGCAATATTTTTGCAGAGTTGCTTGGAAGACAGCAACAGGAACTTGTTGGGGGAAAAAAGAAAATCTTCATTCAACGTTTTTGCTGCCATACAACCATCTCAGGCAATGGAAACTGTGACCTACAGTATTGCCAGATGAGCTCCATACATCAGCTACTCCCCAAAGTATTATGTATTCTCCAAGTGTTTTATTCTTCCCAGGTATTTTGCTGCAACGTACTGTATATATCATTACGCTTGGACTGTAGCCCAGATGGTCAAGCTATCATCTACTGTATATGTCCAGGAGTTCTCTCAGCTTTACTAACTTGGATGCATGGATAAAACTGTATCCTGCACATGGTGATAATTCTATTATCCTCTCCTGGTATTAAGTACACTCAGCATTCCTTAGAAACAGCAACACTGCGTTGCTACTGTGCCTTTGCTATGCTACATGCTGTGACTAAACTAAGATAAGATGAACCTTTATTGATCCTGAGAGGGAAATTCAGATGTGATGGCCACAACTGCAGTCACCAAGATAAATAAGAATACAAATACAAATAAAGCACTGAGCTTATCTTAGCACCTAACATAGTCTGTCAATAAATATGTACCGTGAGTTATATGAATGAATATATTCACAGTATATTGGGGACTATGGATGGAAATTAACATCCTTGCTAATTCCGGTGTGTTTGCATTACATCATGTTTGTATTGATCATTAATATGCGCTCTCCCGTCCAGATAAACAAATAATGTTAATATAATAATAATAATAAATAGTAAAGTAAATCGACAAGTATAATTATTAATATGAATTAATAATTCATATTGAATACTGTATGAATGAATAGTATTCATTGTTGATTGAGAAGACTAATCAACAATGGATATAAGCATGGATATGTGTACGGGACATAATCCTGACATGATGTGAGTACAGAGAACAGAGGGCAGACCGTGGGGCCCCTTCCCCGCGGTGACATCACTCTGAGCCTTTAGGCCCCCTGAGGGAACTGACAGGATTTATCACTTTCTCTTTGCTGAATGCAGCCCTTGAAGTTTACAGCTCCCCTACATCTTTGTCAAAGCTGGAGACAGACACAGAGAGAGTGAGAGAGGAGAGAGTGAGTTTGATAGGGTCAAAAGGACACTACTGTGATGGACTTTTCCACACCACGCTTCATTGGACATAGGTATTTGGACAGCAAAGGCGACATTAGTGGTGGTGGTGACATATTTATTTGACAATATGCATACTTAGCCACTTAAACCCTATACTTTCTTGAGCGGGGTCCCCCAGGGTTCTATACTTGTTCCCCTCCTTTTTTCCCTCTACACCAAATCATCTTTTCACCAGAAATAGCCCATCTACAAGCTCACAGCGCGTTGCGAGCTTGTAGATCTACAATTTTTTGCCTATTTTTGCTGAATGTTTTCCTATTCTTGCCGAATGTTTTTCTACTCTTGCCGAATGTTTGCTTATTTTCCTCAAATGTTCACCTAGTATGACATACCCACAATAGGGAGGCTATAGGGTTCTTGTGGTTAAACATATTTTGTATGTGTGAAAAGGATAAAACACAATGAATCTCGAGAGCTTATTTCCAGAGATAGGATTTGTTTCCTTTTTTTTTACTTGAGTACTTGGTTAATATTTAGCTAAATACTGTACCACAGACAACTCAAACGTAGACTGGAGTTGCACAGTTATCTGAGGGAAGTGCATAAATGCCATAATCACTTGTTTTTTGAGCAAATGCAGTTTTAATTCGATTTAAGATATCAAATCACATGTGTGCGAGCACACACACACATTCACAGACACGTGACTCGATGACTGAGGAATGAGAGCCTTGTGACATTTTGATACCAAACTTCCAAATAAGTTTTTCTCTCGATAGAAAACCACCACAGAGAAGAGGAAATGAACATTCTCTTCCACATGTTTTAACTGTACAAATCTGCACTAAAACACTATGGTGCACTTCCTTACACAGTATGATTTTCCCTCTGGATTGCCTTCTTGCATTAGTCTTCCACTGCCAAGAGAATAGGAACATTTCTTGGCAGATTTGTTTGCAGGATTGTTTGCTGAAAGTCCGTCTTTCTACTGTATCAGCAATCATTGCATAGTTTTTTGACACGACATAGACAGCTGCGGGAGCCTGAAAAAATATCTTCTAAAAGACAAAATCCTGTCGAAGCACAGAATCTTGAGTTGAAGCAAACGCTGACCTTAAATAACTTGAATAACTGGCCCCATTTTAGTGATAAACTTGCATTTGCTAACTTCTCAGTAAGAGTGCTGTGGTTTCGTTATATTAGCTCGCCATCTTCAGCCACTGCAAAAAAACAACTAAAAACTGTTGGCCCTTTGTTTTGAGCTTTTAGAGTGCACTCAACTGTTTTTACAATGTAAACTATACAAATGACCGCACAATGTCTTGTGTTGTCCAAATTCAAAAGAACAATAGATGCCAAAGCTTATAAACTCAGATATAATCCATACTGACAGAGAAAAGTCTCTCCTCTTTGTGTTTCGGCCCTTCTCTGTGTTCCTACAACTCCCACAGTGCATTTTGCAGGTGAGCACCAACCAGTCATGCCCATATGAACTGTGGCTGAAAGCAGTGGTGGACAGTAACAAATATATACTTGAGTACTGTACTTAAGTACATTTGTTTGAGTATCTACTTTACTTGAGTATTTGTATTTTTGGGTAGCCTACTTTCACTCCACTACATTTCAAACACAAATATTGTATTTTTGTCTACAGTTCTGTCTACAAATTTGACAGAGCAACTTTCACTTTTCGACTTTGTCCACCACTGCATGAACCCTACCGTCCTTACTCTGGACCCGTTGAGAATTTAGTCCCCACGGCTCCATTTGGTTACAGTTGTACTCTCTGAGTTAAATATAACACTCAGGATTTTGCTGTGGCTTTTTCATATCCGTAAACACAGAAGCATGACCGCATGTTTTGATGAGGAAAGCCCAGGCACAGATAACACCACATTATCAAAACTAGATGTGCTCTAGATTATCTTCAGCTAAACAAAGAGGCAAAAAGGCTGCAGACCTCCGTTTGCAAATCATTCGCACGTTTTCACCACTTCTGCTCAACATGCCCCGAGATGTTTGCACAGTGCACCCTGCCAAGCGCACCTTTTAGAACAGGAGAGACAAACCTTAACGTCTTCCCCTGTCTGTTTGAGGCTTTTGCCCAATCACAATAATCACCCTGGACATTAAAAGAAAGTCACAACCCCAAGCCCAAACACATGCTTTTCCAGAGGAAATTCCAGTTTGACAGAACTTCCTGTGTTGGGAGATAGACCAGTCTGGTGGGATAGGGTGGGGGTAGAGGCTGAGGGGAGAGAGAGAGAGAGAGAATCACTGGCCCTTGATGACACAGAGATATGGGCCACACACACACACACACACACACACACACACACACACACACACACACACACACACACACACACACACACACACACACACACACACACATGCACACGCACACGCACCAGTCCACTCCTAAATCTCTGGTTCTCTTGGTCATTACTAGACTAGACGAATGCGCTATGTAATGGAATATGAGATGTAATGGAAGGATATAGGAGGTTTCCCTCATCATTCTACCCTATTATTTGCTTTTTGACCCTCTTCCCCGAAGCCTGCCGGCAGCCCACACCGGTGGGTTACTTCAAAACTAAAAGGGGGGTGTGAGATTAAGACACAATCAGGCTGCAGCGCTTAAGAGGTCTGCTTTAGTCCAGTTTAAATGCAGGACAGAGACATGAGACCTGAGGTCTTCTGCACAACCCAGTTCAAGCTTTTGCTAGCCTTTGATGATTAGTTGTTGGTTTGATGCTGGCATGGCTGAGGAACTTAAGCCCAGGCAGAAAATGTAAACAGTTTGTGTATCCACTGCAGCAATTAGAAGGTAATTCAGCAGACTATTGTTTCTTCAGCAAAATCCGCATGGCTCTGTTTTAATCCCAATGTATTATGTACAGGAAAAACAAAGAGTTTATGTGGGCCTTTTGTTCAGGAATACTTTTGTTTGACGATTCCGCCTGAACCAAACTTTAAATCCATTATTATGATGTCCAACAAAAGCAATTATTTGTGGCAGTCAACTACTTGAAACCTAGCGTCCCTATCTGAGCTTGTAGATTGTCTATTTTCGGCAAAGAGATTTGGCATAGAGGGGGAAAAGGGTCTAGTTAGTACACCCCTGGGAGAGACTGGTCAGTGAAATATACAGTGGGGTTTAAGTGGTTAATGGCTAATGATGCCATTTAATTTCATTTGACCAGTGCCCCCTTTCCCCTCAGCACACCCTGTAGCAATTTCCCCATTTGGTGAAATCATCAGACAGACAGTAGTCATGACTCACTGAAAACATGCAGACATTTCCACATCCCATTGGCCTGGTTTACTGTGAGACATGTTTGTTAGGGAACGTTGACTGGACGTTGTGCACGGTGGTAGGAGACAGACGGGCACAGAGTCGTATTGTGTTGAAAGAATCAATGCGCCCTTCTCTCTCTGCTGCGGAACTTATACTTATTTCCATACCGGACATGTTATGGTCAATCACATAAAAGCATGAATGAGCAAAAACAACTGTGTCGTGAACAAAATATGAAAATAGCAGATCTACAAGCTTTTGTACAACATTGTATTTTTTTTAAATAGGAATAGATTATGAATCAATTCTTTTTTATTAAATAACCAAATAGCGATTTTATAATCGATTAAATTGATTTGTTCGATTGACTGTTGCACTCCTACTACGCAACCAATGAAAAACTTGTTTTATGTTGATCTGTATTTGAATTTCTCTCACATCTTGTGGCCCTCTCTCACATGCTACATTGAACAAACAAACTTGTCACTCATTCAGTTCCGCAAGTTTCATTCCTCAGAACACCAAAAGTTGAAATTTCAACGCATATTTGACATTTTCTGTCCCTCTATTCAGCCACACAAAGTCAAATCGGATCATGTCACACCGGAGCAGCATGCCAAAGCCTGAGCCTCAGTCCTATACTTTTCAACACGTTTGGTTTGCTGAATGCTTCAAAGCACTCAGCAACATATGACTGTGCCTAGGCTGAAATGTATCTGCTCTGCACACAGCGCGAGATTAATTGTGGGGGACATTTCAACGAGCGTAACGCCATACCCTCTGCTAAAAGCTGGCGGTGTTGCACGGTGAAGACTCCAACACTGCATGTGTTGAAGCTCACTTTGAGGGAACCCAAAATTGTTCTTCAAGAACATGAACTTCTTGGAGACTGGCCTTTGGTTGTACATCATTGTACAAAATATTTATTTTTCTGTGCATTTATCACTGAGTTCAAGTCAAACGATGCAAAACCATCAAACGCCCAAGAGAAGGAATCCAAGCACTTGGCACTGGTCCAAGGAATTCAGAGGCATGTGGTCCAAGTCAGTACAGGCGTCATGCACAAACAACGCATGGTAGTAGGACATCATTCAAGAAATCCCTTGCTTCATCTACAGTATGCTCTGTCTTCAAAAACTCCTTTTACTGTATGCCTGATATAATAAAATAAAGACGGGGCGTTAAATTAAGAGTTCCAATTATGAGTTTCGGGTGGTGGAGTGAAACAATGCAGGGATCATTTCAATAAAGCCATTTGCTTGAAGGATACCACCTGGACTTAACCCACCCTAAGGCATTTCAGCATGCCGCTTACAAGGTATTTCACCATTAAGTCAATCAGCTGTCCAACAACTTGTTAAGGATGGAAACATAACTGAGGCCACATTGCTGCCCCTTGTCACCCACCATAACCTTTTGTAGTGCTACTTGTTTCACACTCGACAGCTATAATATATACAATCCAGCTACAACTTAGAATTTAGGTTTGCCACAGGCTGCAATTATGGCTGACAGGCTTCGTTTTGTGGCATTTAAACAAGTTGGGCCTCTGTGTAACTACTGTCAAGGCTATTGTCACGTTTTGCTCCATGTTAAGTATGACTTCATGGAGCCTCATAGGTTTAATTTACTGATATTAAAATGGAGTTCATGTTTGAAACAAAGACCTGTTTGAAAAACCTGGAGCCTGATACCGCTGACTCATTACCTGGACGAAAGCACTTCTCCACGGAGAGAGTGAGCGTCCCAAATTGGACATAACATCTTGCAAAACTGGAGGATTTAAAGCAATTACTACAGCAGCCTTTGAAACGGTCACCAGGGGAGAGACGAAGAACACGCTCAGAGGGACTGCAACATTATACTAAGGCCTGCCAGCCTACAGTGGATAAGCTCAAGAGGGCAAAAGTCCTCACCCAGATCTGCTGAATAACCACAACCAGCTGTGTCAACACTCCCAAAGCTGTGCAGACTGACAGTGCAGGCACCAGTGAGGGTCTTTTAAAAGCATCTTAATGTACCACCATGATAATCATTGTCTCATTTACTTTATGGGAGCCACTGCTAATGTTTTAATGATAAAATACAACTTTGATGAATGCAACATCACTTTTTTGATTGACTTCAGAAGATTTTAATCATTAGACTCTGGCCTTCTTATGGACCAGCCAATAAAGATTATATTTCCGTGAATTTAAATATATTGTCATATCCGAACACTCCGATTCTCTGACACTATAGCCTATCATTATCCCAGTACTACTTTGATGCATCCCTAAACGTAACATAATCTTAGGTCATTCTCATCTGGGAAACTCAGCTTATTGTGCGTTCAGCATCTTGGACTGAAACATGTGGTTTTCATCCTTGTCCTGTGATCCAAGTCAGGTTGAGTGGATGACAGAGCAACTTTGTTAGGAAGTGCCATTCAAGGACCAGGAGAACTGTCAGGAGGGCCCTTAATTGCATGGTATTCCAGACAGATAGTTGGTTTAGCTCGAAACTACAGAGGCGTGTGCCGCGGGTGCACAGGAGACATGATATTCCCACGAGCCACGTATAGGGCAAGATTCTGTAAACTGCACATCCTGTCACTCTGTGTGCAGATTCGCCCCAAAGCGACACTGACACACCATGCCTTACATCAGCCATTTAACTTCTTCCTCCCCTTCCAGCTCTTGCAGAGTCCAAGCCTCGTTTTAATATTCTCCAAATACTGCCAAAGCAACTATTTTAACATCTGGAAGTCATCCCCCACCACCCCCACCCGCACCCACCCACCCCAAGCCTCCATTTGCTGACTGCAATAATTTGCTTTATAAGTGGTTCCCATGGAGTGGACCTTGCAGGCGCGAGCCGCATTAAAAGCCTATCAGCTCCATCTGCCTGTGCCATCGAGTCACGCTGGGTTCAGTGCCCACGGGGTCTATCGGGCCAGACGACCACTAACTCTGTAGCACCCGTGGCCGGAGCGCATCAAAGGTGCAACCCAATACAATGTACTGTACAATCTGGTGAGCCAGAACTTCAGAAGAGGCGTGTAACCAAGTCATAGCTCAAAAATGCAGCATGTGTTTCTAATCAGGGGCCGTCTGCGGACCTGGTTGAATTCACATGTTTGGACATTTCGGCTCTAGTAGAAAACAGCCCATTTCTTAGGATGTCAGTGATGTGGCAGCGGCAACTGGAACTAATTTGTGAGTTAGGAGTGACCTCATACAGGTTTGTTGACTCGTAGCGGCGAGTATTTGTTCCTTGGTCACAAGTTCCGCTGTGAGCTGGGGAAAATGTTGGAGTTGACTTGACCTCAGGCCATGATAAATGTCTTCAAATCAGGCACTGGAGGAAAAGGTGACTGAAGTAAGGGCATTCATTTGAAAAGAAGAAGCAAAAAGCCTAAACAAAATTTGGAGTGTTCGGGCTCTTTGATGTACTGTGCTAAGTGGCATCTTTGAAGACGCTTTACAGCGTTGTTAGTCTGTGGGACGGGAGTGGGGCTGTCCAAGACACAAGCACATGTCTACACGTGCACTGTACACTCAAACACATACAGTTTGATATCTCAAGGGTTAAATACTGGGCAAAGACTGCTGTTTTTTGTTATTGGAGTCGATGGTCATCTGCCAGTTTTTTTCCCCTTCATGTTCACAAACCTGAGCCTTACTCCACATCTTGAATTGCACACACTGCACCTCCCTCTGCTGCAATTGTATTGTTTTTGGGCCAGCAGGGGTTCTACTGTACCCTCATCTGAAAAATCTATTCTGTTTGGCAGTGGCGGCTGGTGTTGCAAACTAAACTCCAGTAAGATCTTCTACCTTCTTGTCTTGAACTCCTTCTGCGAATAAACCCTCTAGCACATGTGCATGCATAGGAAATTTACTCAGAACCTTATAACATATTAATCACCGGGATCTTCAACTTTAGCTCTGAACATGTTTCCAGCCATCAACCACAGCCTGGTTCCTTGGAGAAGGAAAATAACCTCACGACCCTTTGCCACAACTTTCTGCTGTCTTTTTCCCCCCGTTTTTTAAGAACAGATAAATATTACTGTTATGTTCCAAGTTTCTGGAGACAGTGTGTCTGCTTGCAATTACACACTTTCATCAACATTCAACCACACTCAATTTGAAGTAACAATTTTCCATATAAAAGTCTCAATTAAATACAGAAACACTGGTAATTGTAGATGTGGGCTTATAGTACAATACTGCTATGCTTGTCCAAGTTTCAACTATTCTGAAGCTTTGCAGAAAACGTTTGAGAAGTTTGGATTTGCAAAATGAGATACTGAATTGTGGGTGTGGCTTAATTTATTCTATGACGATAAAATCTCATTCCAAGTGTGTCTCTTTCTAACAACTTTCCACCTGGCATGCCTATTTCTGATTTAGTTTTCTGTTACAAAATAAATAAGAACCTTTATTAAATAAAAATACATTTCCAAAATAGTGAAAATAGCAGATCTTCAAGCTCTCAATGCGTCGACATGTAAGCTTGCATGCTGTCTATTTTCACAACACAACACGATTGTCCGATGAAGTATAAAGTAGGTGTTAAGCGGTTAAATCAAATGAGCTGAAAGCACTTCTAAGTTAAATATAAGAGTCCATATTGCGGTGTGTTCTGTAAGCTTGCTGTGTGGTACAGAGATGTAACTGTAATAACCAAGCAAAACACACAAAAGCACATTGTATATTCCGTTGGTGTACAGCAAAAGCCACCAACTTTCCATGGTTTTACAGGCCTGTATACTGCAACCTCCTCTGTGACCACGATTATGAGAGTGCAAGATGACTGAGCTCTGTTTCACATGAACAAATATGGACAGGGAGCCAGTTCTCCTGTTACAGGGTGGAGGAACGAATGATGGCAATGCCTCTACAATGTTTAGACTAACCCTGGAAAAATAAACTAACTAAATGGTTTCTCTTTCAACTTATTAAACCTGGCGTTCCTATTTTGGCCATTTCATTATATGTGATAAGTTAAGTATGAGTTTTCAGAAATTGTAAAAAAAAAAAGATCTACAAGCTCACAACTCAATTATGTGACACAGTCATAGGTAGTATAACACAGGGCTTAAGTGGTCAATAACAGCATTAAGTCAACAAAGCCACAGAACTGTATATATCTGTCTCTAGACTAAAAGCTCTATCAAGTGTCGTAATAAAAACGAAATACTCAAAGCAATACAATTTCAAGGCCGTCTTCTTTGACGAGTATTATTTATTCAGCGTTGTTAAGGGTCCTCCTCGCCTCGTGTAAAATAAGTTTGGAGCCTTGTTCTAACATTCACCACACGGTGGCGCTCTCTGTGATGCCAAGACTCACTGGCTAATTGATTTCAGATCCATGTGAACTTGAAATGATCCCCCCACCACCCGAAAAAATACATTATGCATTCCTATACCAGTGATGAAATGAAAGCAACACTGATTTGATCCTGATGGAAGAACAGGCAAAAAAGAGAAACCATGCCATCACTACTGGTACTCAAAAAGAATAGAAAGAATAGGCCCCCCCCCCCCCAAAATGAATGTTCCACTACCCATAACCTCCCAGCCCTGAGCCCATGACATCATCCTGTGACATCACAGTGGATCAAACACTGAAAGCGGGAAGTGTGTGTGTTCGTGTATGGGGAGTGGGGGGGGTGGGGGGGCATAGCTCAACTAAAACAAGGTGCTCAGGTGCTCCATCCCTGGGCGTTGCCAGCTCTTCTGGGCGACCAAACAGCCTACAGTGTAATGTACCACCATATGTCTGTGTGACTCAGTACACCCCCCCCCCCCCCCCGCCAATGTCTCCTCACATCTGCACTGAATTAACATGCAGGCCGTGTTCCCTCGAAGACGCGTGAGCGAGCTCTGGTGTCGAAATGCTTTGCGCAGATGTACACGTTGAGGGATGTAGGCAACACTCAACCAGCGTTACAATGTGCCAGAGAGTTGAGGGCTTAAGGAAAAGCTCCTGGGGTGCCTCTCTCTCTCCGCTGCACATTTTTAGTGCCCGAGGGTGACATCATTGGCAAAACACTGACAGATGTGCACATTGCCGCTTCCCTGACTAGCATGGCTTGTTTGCCGAATGCAGATAACTTGCTCTAGTCTAGAGCTCCTCTCAAAACAAAGTATATGAGAGAGAGAGTGAGAGAGAGAGAGAGAGAGGGAGAGAGAGAGAGAGAGAGAGAGAGAATCAATGCTGTGACTAGGTTATCATCCATCTAAACACAGACAGTAGAAAGAAATCAAGTTATCATGCACAGAAGGAGAATTCCCTTTGCCACTTATAACCCCAATGAGGAGGAATGAGGCTTGAGAGAAATAAGCGATGCCTGGTTATCTAGTTAATAATACAATCATGTTTCCATTGGTAAACAGGAGCAGTAAGCCAAAAATGATGATAATCCAGTTAATTGATTCAAATAAACTGGCCAATTGGGGATGTTGTCAGTTATGCCAAACTGCTGCAGCAAAGAGAGCAGAAGACAAAAGGTACAACAAGCTCATGTTCACAGGTAGTCAGCAACCCTATAACCTTTTGTCCCTATCAGGCAAACTAGGTGTTAAAACAAACAGGCGAGGGGTTTACTTACCACTGTTCCCAGCGTCTTGGCATTTTACAATCAAAACCACAGAGACCAGCAGCAAAAGTAAAGTCCTTAAATGTACAAAGCCCATCATGTCTATAAGAAAGACATGAGCCTTCCTCGTGTGCAAAGCGGGGGGAAAAAGGGATGAAAAAGGAAAAAAAAAAATTGGTCAGGTTATCACTGTTCCACCATGAAGCCAAGAGTGCCTCTCCTTGTAAGCAAGCAACCAGACCCAGCCCAGACTGCGCGAGTGCCTTCTTTTGTGTATGTGTGTGTGCGTGTGTGTGTGGAGCATGTAGTTACAGCTTTAAATGAGAAGAATGCTGGTGAGCCAAATCTTCCTCCCCCTTTTGTCAGCCCTCTCCCATAACCATCCCCTCACAGGCCTTTGTGGCTGTGGGAGAACTACACCCATGTTCACAAGTTCTCATACTTTCCAGCAATTCGTTTCGCCTGTCCGGTTATCTCTCAAACTGAACCTACACTACTTCAAATCTAAATCGGAACGTGGGATGACATGCACCTGATAAGGAAACAAAGAAAGGACTTTTCTGTTTTCTACTGTCACTGCTTTTTTCCCTCTTCTTTTTTTTGTTGCTGTTCCTCAGAAGTGGTTGCTAAGCAAGACCATAAAAGTGTGGTTTTATTGCAGTCTGCAGGGCACCAAACTTAGCAGCGAGCTGAGAAGCTCTTTTTATTAGGCAATGAAGAGTAAGAATAGAGTTTATAACTCATTGTCATTTGACGACAGATCCGAAAGGGAAAGACAAGGCAGCGTAGAAATCTTGAAAAGATGCAACCTAAAGTAAGAATGATGACAGGTGCTTGACTTGTTTGATCCTGGCTAACGGTAATTAATGAGCTTCAGTGATCAATGAAAGGGGTTGTGTGGGCTCGCAGAGCCCAAACAAATCAGGGACACCATCTGTGGGTGGTCGTGACTGTAGGTGGTCACTGGCCATGACAGGGAATCCTGGGGGTAAATTTAGAGAGAGCACAGAGGTCGGCCCCTCCTGGCACGGACATGGAATCTGCTAAGAATTACATTACTGTTTTAAGATCTTGTGATGGTGCAACATTTCCAAATCTGCTTAGCGTGTCTTTTCAGAACTTATGTCTTACTTTTTTATTTTTTTGTGTTTCTCAAATAGTTGTTAAAAATAACATACAGCTCTACTGTATTTCACTTTGCTGTGAAATACAGTTTTTAACCCAATTTGACAGCACTAGATTATGCACCTAATGTGACATGTACTCACTAGTTAAAGGAGTCCAGATGGAATAAGTCATTTATATTTTCCTGCAAGGGATGGAGGAATCTGTTGTACTCAACTCCTTGAAGTCACTTCTTTATGGCGTGGCTAATAAAGAAGCCCCTGATTTATCTGTGGGGAATTACAGTTACAAAAGCGAAAATCACAGGCAGGGTTCTCTAAGGAGTAATGCTTCAAGAGCCCATCCAGTTGTGGTCAATCTGGACTGGAAGCAATGACCTCGAGTATAAAATAGTTTAAATATTCACACCAATCGACACTAATGGCGTATGCGTTGTGGACAATAAACCATACGGGTGTCAGGCATTCCAAACGTAAAACACAAAACAAAAACTCAATAGAGATGTTGTTCAAATATCAATTGCTTGTAGCTGGGGTTGCAGATTTCTGTTTGATTTGCTGCCATTTTGAAGCACACATTTTGGTCCCTCTTGGTAATCATTTCAGTCCAATCCAATTGGGGACCTAAAATGACGTAAGGAAAGCTGAGCCGCAGACATTTTCCACCAGCCTAGGTAATAAAGGCCAGAGGATTTTGGGGATTTTAAGAGGTAGGTTGAGAGCGTGCCCATGTTTTCAACCGTTAACGATCTGACTGAACAGAGCGCAATCAACGCCACGCACATGAACTCCAAATTTAAGGTGTAAATGAGAAAGCATTTTCCAAGTTTTCTTTGGAACATCATTTAAAGCCCAGTTACGATTAACTGGATAAAAGGATAAGTAACGCGCGTAACGCCAGGTTGTGTTACCTGGTCCATGCCACACCTCAGCCCCTGGACCATGTAAGTCCTAGCACCTACTGACAGGAAACAGCTGTGTGCCATGTTCAAAAGGCGCTAAAAGCATCAGGTGATTTACTTTCTGTAAGACAGGGACGGGGGGGTAAGGGGGTGGCGGGGAGGTGGGGACTGCAGTAGAACTAAATGAGAAAGACAGCTGTTCTCTCGTAGCCCTGCCTACAAAGTGCGTGGCCTCTAGCCAATTGTGAGACCCTCCGCTACAAGTCTTGGGGGAAACATCACTTGAATATTCTCCGAAAGAGGCCGGAGGGGAGGGACATGGCACGGCCTTGGTATAAGGCTGCCTGTTGCAGCCAGTATGCCAGAGATTCTGTCATTACAGCGAACGCTGCCAAAGGCAGTCAGGGTAGGTGCGCTGGGGAATCAATCTGGATGAATCACAGCTGTTTTCCTGCCTCCCTGTGTGCGACCTAGGTTTGTAGCTGCCTTGCAGGAAAGTGAAATGTTACTCCTCCTCTGCAATGTTGTCGGTGTGCGCGCATGAATCTACGCGATCCGGTGTGCATGCAACATCTGTCATGATTTTAAGTATTTATTGTAATTTGTCAAAAATGGTTTCTTTGGCTTTGCTGTAACCCATTCTCCCGTAGTTCCTTCTCAAGGAAGAACAATATTTCAAATGGAGTGAGAAAAATCGGATAATCAAGCCATATTTACCTTGAAAGTCCTATGAAAACGACTGCTGTTGTAATTATGTACATGAAATGCAGTTGTAAAAATGCCCACAAAACTGGAAACAAAACACCCAGTGGAACAAATGTTGGACAAATGTTGAACTCTGATTTCCACCATCCAATGCACAATGGCTGATTTATGTGAAAGACTGCTTCACCTGGGCTGATGCCATACACAATCAAGTACAGGCTAGTCCTGCACTCCCCTCCTTTGTTTATTAGGCCGTAACATAAACAGAGAACATGATGGTGGGATGACAGAAATGAAGGAGCTCTTTCTTCTGCAAGTATGTGTACTGTCCTGCCGACGGCATCAACCTGAGACAGTATCCAAATTGAATGGTGCGTTCTGTTTCGTCAAGTGGCTGCCCATGATCACGTTTCATAAACGTATACATTATAAGCATTATTATTTTAACAATTAAAACAGTTTCAAAAGTGTTCAAGGCCTAATTAACCTGCTATGGTATGACTTATTATTTTGGGGGTAAAATATATATTCACCCCACAATAATAATAATATACCCAGTTCCTCCTGATAATTGTCGTTAATTGTTATGATATATTTTAGACTTGACCTTCATCTGTTTGACCAGTACATGTAGTGATTCACTTTCATCTGCATAAACATACTGATATACTTTTTGCGACGCCATTGTCACTGCTTTATCAGGACACTGTATGCCAATGATATGAAATACATCTGTTCAGTTGTTGTCTTGTGTACTTCTGTTTAATTTCATATCATACTCTATAGTATGATATGAAGACCCAGGGGGCCTATCCAGTGAGTCAGGCCAAATGAGAGGGCCTTTAGTCGGCTTACACCACCGGCATGCATCACATAGAACCACCACAGACCCAAGCCCCCAGAACCGACAGGGAGCAGTGAAGCGCATTGCACATGGTGGCCGATCATAGGTACTGCAGCTTATTAAGGCTGGGGCCAGACACATGATCGAAAACGGTTTTGTCCACTCACGAGCTTGAGCACGAGCTTGCGCACAGAGTTGCGCATGGAGGTGACAATACTGTGCATGTGAGACGACGTGCATAGTGACGCAAAACACGTCACATAGGCCCCAAATAGGCAACCGCCCGTCACATTTCCCAACCCGGAAGACGGTGTGAAAAAGGAGTATGCGCTGGGTGAGCAACTCCATACAAGTGAATGGGCTGGGATTTCCGGTGCCCTCTCTATTATTTTTAACTCTATGCCACACACAGAC
This sequence comes from Gymnoscopelus microlampas, assembly GCF_963454915.1. NCBI lineage: Eukaryota > Metazoa > Chordata > Actinopteri > Myctophiformes > Myctophidae > Gymnoscopelus > Gymnoscopelus microlampas. The sequence continues at coordinate 15,971,402 of NC_139954.1, read as the reverse complement.
ACTGACTGTCTCTATCCACCTGTGAGCTCTCATCTCTGGCATACAGTATGACCTCCACCATCGGCTGCCTAGAATTCGGCCTGAACAAATGTGGTCAAGGGTAATAATCTTGCCTTTAGGCAACAAACGACAAAACTAAACGGTACATAAATAAACAAAATAAGTCTTTTAAACAATCAAACATGATTCTTTATATACCGTACTTAGGCAAATGCATCTATACCAGTGGTTCGCAAACTTTTTGTCTCAAGACGCAAAAGAGAAATTAGACATTTGCCTGGGACCCAAACTAGTGAAAATAGCAGATCTACGAGCTTGTAGATCTGCTATTTTTTACCACTTCTTAAATTTAAATTTGTATTTATTTTATGGTAATTTATTATAATATTTTATTTCATTTATGAAATACTTTAGATTTTTTTTTATTGTTTTTAATTGATGAAAATGTTAGATTCTTTTTTTGTTTAAAACTTTAAAAAATCTTTTCAAATAATATATTTATTTTTTTAAATGTAGGAAAAGAAAAAATTGGTCCACGACCCAGACATGGGTCCCGACCAGGGCAGGAATTTCAGGGAGGTCACAAAGGCCATGGCCCTCGTTGGCCCTGTGCCCCTCAAAAAAGGGCATGTCCTGAGGCCAGAGTGCCCTTAATGCCCTAGCTGACTGTACCACTTTCTCCTCTGTTTCTTTCTTGTCTGTAGACACCAGTGTCTCTTTCTTGTCATGTAGACACCAGTGCCTTTTGTTAAGATTCTGAATTTCTTAACTCCCCATCACAATTGGTGGCACTGTGTCACATGTAGCTTTGCTTCTTGAAACTACCACACTACCACACCCCCACCCCCACCATCCAGACAAAAGGCCAAACTCACTCCAGCCCTTAATTTTATTGGACACAGACATGTCTGGTGTTTGTTTGTTTTTTAGTTGTCGTTTGTTTTTGTTTTTTTTAATGATGGGGCGGTGTGAGGTCCGGTGTGAGGTCTTCTACTGAAATAACATTTTGCATGTCTGAACACAAAGAACAATATAGGTCTATTTTAAGTTTGTAGGCATATCTGTCTGATATGCAGCAAATCAGTCTACAACCCTTGGTTTAATTTTACATAACGGTACAAAAGTCATGAACCAATGACAAATACCCAAATTATGCTGTCATCACTTTACTTAGAGAGATTACTTAGATTCAGATCTCATGAGTCTCAGAAAAGTATTCACTACCCCCTCCTTACATAACGCACAAAGAAAATCAGTGACCTTTCCTTGACTGAATTGCAAAACACAAAACCCCCTGAAGTCACGGTTCACGCAGCACTACTGTGAAGGTAACGGGTTGAAGTTAGCTTGTGAGATGGATATTGAGGCTGTTCAGACTAGCATTCAAATGCTGTAGCCTTTTGGATTGTCTCCAACAACTTTTATTTGGATAAGACGCACTGTAGAAGGAAGCAGCTTACAAGAACTCTGATAGGACTCAACTTGCATCCATCATTGCTCCTCCCACTATTCTCAAATGATGTGACCTCCTATTTCCAAATACTTTCCACAGTCAGTGGGAGGGGAGTCTTTACGCGGAACTGGCATCCCTTGACTGCCCACAAAAGAACTCAACTAATATCTGCAGTCCTACAAATGTAGACCATGCCCAGTTTTCCAAAGCCACCTCCTTACACAAGCTCTTGACTTCTACAGTTCTTATGTGATGTCTGCCATACAGCGCTGGATGCGCCATATTTCATAACCTCAGTGGCTTTTATGAACCGGGTCAATTACAAATTTTAATTATCAAAAATGTACTCTGGAGTGTGTGAGAGAAGACATGAAGTTCTATAACAATGTAGATGACTTCTATCTCGGAAATTGTCCTAAAACTTTAATGCGTCACATCTGGATGAAATGCATGTCTTTCTCTGCGAAAACGAGCAGAGAGCAGTAAAACACACTTTGGATGATCATCCATCTAATGACTCCACAGCCAATACTCCTTTTCCAGGCGAGCTGGGTTCCTGTGGATAAAATGCTACAGAGTGTGGTATGGGGGTGGGTGGATTGGGGGGGGGGGCTTCTGTGGTATAGGGGCGCAAAGAACCCCAGCCTGAAACTTGAACAGAGAATGGAAATAATTAGTACGGTCGAAGTCTCCAAGGCTACGCCTGCCAAAATATTGCAATAAACAGTTTCTGGAGCCAAGGCTCTCACGCCAGCCGAGAGAGCGCTGTTCCCTGTTCTCAGCAGCCATCCATGACCAAGAACCAGCATTGTTTCCACACAGGGTCCTTCGAAGCACACATTTTAATGTCTGCGTGATAGGATTCTTTTGACTCCCGTTGAGTCTCTGTAAAGCAAGCGATTGCATTGGGAGACGGGGTGAATGTGTCATCAGATGGAACACACGTGTTGGCCTATTGTAAAAAGAGCGGTACGTACTGGAATATATGATGCTGTCAAACCATCTAATGGAGAGGGAGTAGGCTTGTTTTTACAACCTAAATTTCTTGAATATTTTACACAGCTGCAGCATAATATGTGAGAGTAACAGAAGAAATAGTCTTTTTTCCTTTTACATTGTAACTAAATTAAAGACTGCTGACGACCGAGTTGCCATTTTGATCCTCCAACTACAGATATGACTATCAGAATACACGCTCGACGGAAAACAAACAGCCTCCTTGAAAGCCCCCATCGGATTGGCAGAAGGCCTCTTCGGAATTCTCCGTGGCAATGTTAGCCATGAGCAGACTTCCTACAGAGGAAAACCTCCCTCCCCCATGTGCTATCTCCTGCTTGTACTGCAACAATCCTCCCACGGCAGAAAGCTAAGCCTTCGCCGTCAGAAACACTTCCATGGTACGATGGAGCTCCTAGCCACCAAGGCCATGATGACTTTCCCTGAGATCCTTTACAATGTGCAGTTTCATGGCCTCAGCCTCAGCTGCTAAAGAGATCTATATCCCCCGCCCCCTCGCATACAAGGCCCTGGAGACTAATGAAACAGAGTCAAAAACAGGAGATAGCCCGAACAAGAAAGACAGAGGAAAAGCAGTGCATGTCCAATGTGTCTATGTTTGGTATCTCGGCTCACCATGGCTCCGAGGAAGAGTCCAGTTCAACCAATAAGAAATGAATATGTCATTATTTAGCATGTGTCGGTATAATTTATTTATTTTCTTGTAATAGTGAGATATATTTGTTGGCAGTGTGTGTGTGCGCACCTGTAACAGTACTTAACATAATTATAATAGCAAACCAAAGTGCTCTCTGGGGAAATCCAAAATCCAGGATTACAGATCAGTAACAGTTTGTTGATGTAGAAACAAAAGTGAGTTTCCACAGTCTTGTAAATGTGTGCAGCTGGAGCGATGAACAGTTGTAAGTCTGTGGTCATCTGTATGAATGTCAAGCTTTCGCTGTTGTAATCAAACAGCAATCGTGAACCACCAGACAGATATTTTTCTACCTGATGGGTAATTTTCCCTCAATTGCAGGGATTTTAAAGATACTGTAAGTGCTATTGTATTTGTTATTCCCATAGTAATAATTGCTATAGCGTGTTTCTTCATTAACAGGGATGTCCCCATCCCTCCAGCTCTTTAGGAAATAGAAAGGACACCGATTTCATACAATCAGGAGAAAGAACTAAAAGATGATAAATGGAAGATAAATGGAAAAACAAGTGAAACTGAAAGTGATCTGACAAACAAATGAGCAGACAAAATTGGAACTGGACCACTATAGAATTTAAGCTGATAAATCGGTTCTTTCAGCTGATTGGAGGAAATTGGCAACCCACCTGAAAATGTATTTTCTGTTTACTAAAGAATTGTAGAGATGGGAAGGCCCCTGCAAATGAAAACATTCTACTAGCATGGGTATTCAACCAGGGGTCAGTTACGATAGAGGGGGCTGCCAAATGTTTGTGAGATAGGACATTTTTTCCCCTTCACATTAACCTCTTAAACTCTAACATCCCTATTCTGGGGGGTACATTCGCAGAAAATAGCAGATCTACAAGTCCACAATGTGTCACAGCCCGACACATTGTGAGCTTGTAGATCAGCTATTTTCAGCAAAGAGATTTGGTGTGGAGAGAAAATAAAGAGCAGACCAAGGACAGGGCCAAAGATCAAGTTTACTAATTATGGAGGGTTTAAATATCTGCACATTAACATGAATCCAACATAGAAAAGATAATGTGTAAACAAACAAAGAAAAAACATACATTTACATAACACTGATGATAAGGCTGTCAAATAAGTCTATGAAGCTATCTATGAAATCTATTGAAAAAGTTTAATCTGCAACACACTTGTATACAATATGCAGTGGGGGTCCCTGATTCACACGTTCTCAGCTAAGAAGTCTAGTCCGTGGGCTAAAAAACGTTGAAGACCCCTGCTCTATAGCAATGATTTTCATGTTTTAACAAACCTTTTTGTTTTAACCAAAAAATATCACTTACACCGACTTTAAGCAATACAAAATAATATGTCAAAGACATACTACAGTATCAATAAAATAGCAAATATTACATCTGCAGTTTTTATGATTTTAATATATTACAAAGTCAGCCTTTCCACTTGCACGTCTGTGTATGAATTCAAGACTTACTACGGTCTACTTGGGGTTCCCAAACTTTTCCATGTCAAGGACCCCCATTTAGCCGAGTTTGAAGTGGGACGGTCGGACGGTTCTCAAGATATGTGAACTACAAATGGACACATGGACAGAGATTCCGTGCATTATAGTCGGGTATATTTTCATACATATTTGAAACTTTTATGTATTTGTTTAATTTATTTATTTTACCTCTCCTTTCCAGTTGTTAGCTACTGCTAGGGGCCGCGGCCCCCACTTTCAAAGGCTGCGGCCTAGTACACTGCCTAAATTACTGCTTGAGGTTAGGTTGATGATATTAACCTGTCATGTTTCAAACACTGGTGGAAATGTAACTAAACAGCGTAACTACTTGAAAAAATAACCAAAGCAGCGTCGATGTTGACCTAAAACTGTGATCTTGTGGTTTCCTGTGGTAATTGATCATATAAATACTTCCTCGCCTAATTAGCGTCTTTGATCATGTAACCTGAGACGTCTGTGGTCTGCAGAGGACCATGATGTTTTTTAGCCTGAGTCACCTTTCTGTCAGGAATGAGTGAGGGAAGCCCCATTATCCTAAATTGGTGGTTCACAATCTTTTTTCAATAGACCACCCCCCCCCCCCCCCCCCCCAATGTACGTACAACGTACACGTAGGGAAACATACAGTACAGGGAGATAGTGGTTGAAAGCAAGCCATGATTTTGTGCAACATGTTTATAATATTGGACTATCTCCAAACAGACAAGGCGTCATTGTGATCTTTGGCGCCCCCCCGAGGGGGGCCCGAACCCCAGGTTGGCAAACGCTGATCTAAATCCAGGGCTTTTAGTGTCCAACTGTCCATATGAACACCTCATGCCGCAGTAAAACCCAAGGTTGACTTCCAGTCCCCCAAAGAGAGAAGAATTCCTTCCGTTGTTTTCATGGTTGAACTCTAAGATTCTAGGGCACAGCATCCGGAACTAATGGGGCCATAGGAAGGCTTAGCAATGTGTGAATCATCTGCATGATAAATGGACTCTTAAACTGCTGTAGCAGAATCATCCGGGTAGAATTAAAAGGAGCGCAACAGACAACGGTCACCTTGAGATATCTAGACAACAATATCAGGTGCATTTTTATTATGGAAATGGGAAGTGTCTGCCATAATAGCAAAAACATACGGCTTTGTATGTACCAGAATGGAGTTATAGAATCATCTTCAAGTGGAGGTATTTGCTACACTAGGAGCGAACGCCCCTATGATGACGTTTTCGTTCACTTTGTGTTTAATCATCAGTTGGGTTAATGGTGGGTACAAGCAACTGAGCTGCTTAATGACGTCTAATATATGCATTCGATGAAGACGTAGACGCTATTAAACGATGCTGGCGAGTCCCAGGAGCAAAGGGAAACGCAGACATGTGCAGAGACATCCGGCACAGCGTCACAGATGAGATGCACAGTCGGGGCCAAGAATATGGAGCACATTGCTACTGGCACCAGTGTTGCCAGGTCTGCTTATTATAAGTTTCCCCCAATATTTTATTTGAAAATTGCCGATCTACAAGCTCACAACGCATCGCGACGCGTTGTGAGCTTGTAGATCTGCTATTTTCAAATAGCCGATGTATAGGTTTAAAGTGCTCATGTGGCCCGAGGGGTGGCGTAGTCGGTAGCGCTGTCGCCTCACAGCTAGAAGGTCCTGGGTTTCGATTCCCGTGAAAAATAAGGCTTACACAATCGTGGGATAAAAAAAAAAGTGCTCATGTGGCCCACTTCGCTTCTTTTGGGTTTGTTTTCCTAGACCTGGTTGCTTGTGTCTCTCACGGAATCTGACAACACTGGCTGGCACTGGAGTGAGTCTGACTGACAGGACTGTATTGAGACCTATCATGAGAAAGTTTAGCAGCGATGATATTTGATATTTTATTAACACCAATGCATTAGCAAATTCTGCGTGTCAGTCTGATTGTTTATCAATTCCCCTTATTGATTCCTGACCAATTTTCAGTGTGTAAAAATTGTGGGCCTGCACAGGTTTTCAACTGTTTTTATTATTACCAGCTGGGACAGCGGGCATGGCTGGTATTGTTTTCCTGTTGTGAGTTTGTGGTATTTATATGTCTGTGGACAGACCTTTGTCACCACGATACCAGCACAACTATGCAAGATGCAGTCACGAAACTTCACAGGCGTGTAGTTCAGCATGTTGGGTCTTCTATGCTTTTTAAAAAATAGTATGTCAATACTAGCACGGGTTAAAAGTTGATCATGGGGTCACAGTTCACCAAACTCACTCCTCTCGTGTCATGTGTTCCATATACACCAAACTGGCGTTGTGGCTGGTGTAGTCTCGCGTAGCCAGACCCCACAGAAAATGAAAAACAGCGACCTCTGCTTTTCTGATATTCTGTGGAGTCTGGCAGGAGTATAATGTTAGACTAGAGCGCAGGGAAACACCGGTTTCATGTCTGCCTATAGCGCATCACTTCCGGTTGGTGCGACCATGTTTTCATTCCCACTAACAATATTTCTACACGGAACACTAACACCACTTCTCCCAGAGAACATGGATGGTTTTGGTTATAAGCCCACTTGTTTCTATGATGAAAGAGTAATTTAAAATGTGAATATCTTTCCGTGGTTTTGTCCGCTCCGAGGACGCTATTGTTAAATTAGTTTCGGCTAGTTTCGAGGGGGGGAGGGTGGATCATGGTGGATGGACACGTGAATCCCGCCCACTACATTTGATTGGGTAAAGCGCGGCCCACTTCCTGATCTGAAGGCACGCCCACTTTTCTTGAGAGATTATGGCTGGTGTGATCCTACCGCAAGACAGCCTCTAGTTATCTCTAAGTTTGAACACAGTGTAGAAACAGTAGAAAAAAGCCATGCATGTCTGCCTGCCTAATACCCTTTGAAGATAGTTTGTTTTCCTTTGGCTAGCATGGGGGTCCCTGATAATGTATCAATAATAATATATCCCATTCCTCCAGATAGCTGTTATTAATTCAAAATAAAAGGCATCTGGCCGGCTGAGAGCTAGGGCCCTCATTCAGCCTAAACCACTGCTATGCACCACATGGAAGTTTTTGAACCAACACAAACAGACACTGTCTGCACTTCTCCTATCTGCCTGTGACTCATCGCTTTTACACACCACAAAACATTTGCCATCGTTAGTGTCCCATTGTCCATATTCACATGGCAGCCATTTTGTTCTTATGTCATACTTGGGGGGGGGGGGGGGGGGGAACCCCTTGGGGGGGGGGGGGGGGGGGGGAACCCCGGGGGGGGGGAAACCCCATTGCTCATGTGTGAGCAAAACGGCCGAATGAATACAACATAGAGCTGTGCCAATTCTGACTGACCGCTGGTTTTACCGTTGAAGATGCCATCGTTCTTTATAGCCACGAGTACATGATGTGAAACATCTAGTGGTTGGAGGTGGATCTATGCCCAAGACAAAATCTGAGACCCAGATTGTTCTTGTTTTGTGTTTAACCACTTGAACCTGGCATATCCTTTGTCGTGGTGAGCTTGAAGATCTGCTATTTTCGCTATATTTGAAACTTTTTTTTGTTGTTGACCAAAACAGGAACATCAGGGTTAGGTAATCTATCTATTCATGGCATGCTTGAGTTGAAATCTCTGTGAGTATTTTTGGTAGATCTACTACTTTACTTTTTGTCACATTAAAAAGTGTTGAACACAAGTACTGGAAAATAAATCCAGCTTGCCTTTGAGCAAACGATGTATGCCAGCTCATGGTTTTGACAAATGTTGACTGTGTTCTTTAATCCAATTGATCCGAATTTGCTTTGGGAAAGGAATATAAATAACATTGCCCTGTCTGTGTAGTGTGTCTATATTACAAGTACCCTTGTGGTCACATATTTTGTGACTATTCAGCCAGCAAATGTTCTCTGCCCTGCTTGGTGTCAGAGGAAACACTTAGCGGACTGGTGAATTACTGTGTCAATTGTTATTTTGTGATGGTGGATTGGTTTGTTGTTAAATCAATCCACCATTACAGAAAGCTATGCTCAGTAGAGCACAATGTATCTCCACAAGGAGGGCATGCCCTTCCTCCCTCCATCTTTCTGTCTGTCTGTATGGAGCATGTGATGTTTTGCCGTTGTACACGTGTATGAAAAGGTATGGGGCAATGGGAGGAAGGGCTGTGATGAATGGAGGCTTGATTGTTATCCCTGTGTCAGTTGTGTTTGTACAGGACAGGACTAAGAACACATACTGTATCATCACACTGGGAATTTCAATGACAGTGACCCCCATATCTGTCCAAACTGACATAAAAATAATAAAGTAGTCAGATCATGCAGAAAAAGCGCATCCACCAGCTGATCAGTCGGCCCATGACAGTAATCCAACCCAAAGGGACAAGCATGATTGGACAAGTCCTTTACTGTACGTGCATTGTGCAGGCTTATGCAATAAACTCATATTTTGATGACTTTTTGGACTTTATGGCAGGAAATGGAGAACAAAAAGATCACAAAGAATGTCTAGTGACAGTAACGGTTATGTTATTAACTTCATATTAAAATGCGTTTAGCAGACGTATCACATGGGGAAAAAAATTGGTATGGTAATCATCCGAAGTAATAGTGCACATGAAGTAAATAAATGTAGGCTACTGTATGTAACTAAAGTGCACAATGAAAGGACAGCAAGGATTAACCCTCAAGTAGTTCTCTATAGGCTAATCCACAATGTGGTGCTTGTGCAGAATGATTGTTGAGGTAAACAAATCACTTTGAACCCATCATTTCAGTATAATGCTTTGAACCCATAATTATGTTCTTAAAGCCTCACTATGTAACTTTTATTTAATGAATAAAATGTAATGTTGCCCAATCTGTATGGTAGACTAGGTGAATACAATATAACTTATACAATTGCGGTGGTTGTATTCAATTTATACCCTGAGCAAGCAGGCCGGCTCTATTAGCTAAATGGTAAACCAAGTTCAAATCCGGGGTAGAAGAGGAAAGTTACATAGAGCTGCTTTAAACACGTATGGCAGTCAATTAGTTATTAGATGTGTTCCTTTAATTCATTGTGGGTACATTAAACACAAAAAAAAAAAGAGTGTGAATGTATGTTGTTTCCCCACTGACACAGACAGGACCAATCTTAGTGTCATTGAAGATTAAAGCAACACAAATGGTGTGAGGTAATCATATTCAAACATGGCATTTGCACCTTTTCACAAAAAAGACCACACCAAAATCTTAATGTTTATTTTATTAAACATAAAGACATGAGCTGTTGAGACTATAGTGCTGGATGAGGGTGCTGTCTCTTTACAGGGAGTATCTGTCCCCCTGTGTGGTTATTGTGCTAAAAGAGAGCGTGAAAGTTCAAGTTTTATTGGAAAACATCATTGCATAACGGTATGAATTATGATGATCTTAGAGGACCACTCTAAGATTACATTTTTAAAAAAAAACTTTAAAAAACGAATCATCAAACATCAAAACACATCAAACAATAATAATGTTTCTATTACTTCTGGTAAAGCGTGTATGCTCTTGGGAGGAACGACATCTGGTGTGTGCCTTTGTGTGTGAGTGTCCTCCCATTTTTTTAAATTGTAGCGATTTCTGTTTGTAGACAGGCTCTGGATAATTGGACTGGTCCCTTCTCTCAGTAGTCTATTGTGAGAAATAGACACGAGAAAGGGTTAGGGTTAGACACACCTAAAGCCTTGGATTTTAATGTTTTATTTTAATTCAATTAATGTCCACCATCCTACCATGTGCCTTCATTATTCTGAAACTTTAACATTAACAGCTGCTCTTGTTTTAGAACAAGAATATATAGTAATCAAAACAACTTTAGCAAAAGATGTTTTGCTCCCACTAATCTCTTGCCAGACCCCTACACTATCCCCAGAAGTCATAGCATCTCAAGGTGAGAAGCTCCTTGTGTGTGCAGGAGGCAGGCAATGGGGTTTGAGAGTGGCTCGCCCAAGCCCTCAGAACCTAGGGGGAGCAGTGAAGCCAAATGAACATGGTGGCCGATCATAGGTACTGCAGCTTATTACGGCTGGGGCCAGACACGTGGACAAGCGAAAACGGTTTCGACCAATGTGCTTGACTCACAAGCTTGTGCACGGGGCTGCGCACAGAGGTGACACTACTGTGCATGCGCAGAGTGGCCAAATGGACCAATCTACAAGCTCATAACACAATAGAGTAACAACAATACAACAAGGATTAAAGCAAAACATTGACCTGTACAAGTGAGTCTGGTAAAAACTTCATGAGACAAAATGCTTATGAAACAAATGTGTTTTTAACATGCTCATAAAACCGTCGACTGACTCAGCATTTTTTAGTTTGGGACCAAAGTGGGTGCTAATCCATGCCGCTGTAATGTTCGTGGCACACAAGATTGTTTCCATGGAGTTTTCTCCGGCAATCCTAGACACTGAAATCAGACCTGGCTTTGCTCTGTCAAGAAAGTTGATGTTGTGTGTAATGAGGGATAATACACACCTAAGAGCTTCCCAGTACAAGCAAACCAGTTGGCCAATTATGGAGTTTGTAAAGTCGAGCATTCCTAATTAGCATTGCTCTGTCTTTTACTGGAGGAATTGTACTAGTTTGAAATGTGATCCAGTAGTGATCCAGTGGTTCTCAACCTGTGGGTCAGGATCCCCAGAGGGGTCCCCACATGTTTTTACTGTCATCCCTAGATGACAGTAAAGTGACAATTTTAGGACTTTTAAGACCTAAAAAAAAGGAAGAAATAAATGAAATAAAAAAAGACCATTATTTCAAAAGTAATCAACAAACTATACTATAAAAAATTATAACAAAGAGGAAAAACATTTGAGAATAGCCCATACAATAGCCGATCTACAAGCTCAAAACGCCTCGCGTTTACTCAGACAATGGGTTCCATCCCATTGTCTGGGAAACACTGCAGTAGACCGTGTCTCTGGGCTGCTGGTGCCCGGACTGACCTTGGTGCAACCAATACGTCTTGCCACCACTTTTCCTCTGGCCTCCTCACATTTGTACTCACTCAGCCCAGCAGGGGTGATGACGCTGCCAAGGTGATGAATGGTCTCAAGTATATTACCACAGCGCTGTCGGAGCAAGCGCCAAGAAGACTTCCCAAACGGATCGACCACTATAGTATTGTCAGGTGACGGACGAGGAGATGAAACCCAAGTTCAACATCCGTCTCGTTCTCTGACAGGCTAAGCCAGGGGGCACGCAGCGTGGTGGTTAAGGAATTTCATCTCAATCACAAGAGATCATAGACATGAAAGTACCAAAAAGAATGAGTACAGGCATTTTACTCATACTAGAGGTTCAGGCTGCTATGAGGCCCTCACACAGACGGGGCCCCTCTGTTGTGTCTGACATCAGTGCAAAACATTTAAATCTTTGTGCTTTCGGTTGTGTCTGACATCAGTTCACGTTGAATGTTTTTTGTTGTGTCTGACATCAGTGCATGTTGAACATTTTCATATAATTATTTGCATTTGACACGTTTTCTGTTGTCTGAAATATTTTATTATCAACAGATTTTATTATCTGTTGATAATAAAATCTCCATTATGACCGACTGACCCACCCACCCATTAGGCAATTTAAATACAGGATTGTTACCAAGCATAAACTGATGCCTGAAAATAGAAGGCCTGAAAATACCAAGTGTAATGAGGGCTAATGCATACCTTGGAGCTTCCCAGAACAATCAAACTAGTTGGTCAATTATGGAGTTTGTAGAGGCGAGCATTCCTAATTAGCATTGGTTTCCAAACGTTTCAGCTGAATTAAGCACTTAAGCGATGTTTAATAGTGAAAATAGCTGATGGGATATGTATGGGATATTTACACCCATTGTCTGGGAAACACTGCAGTAGTGTCTCTGGGCTGCTGGTGCCCAGACTGACCTTGGTGCGACCAATAAGTCTTGCCACCACTTTTCCTCTGACCTCCTCACATTTGTACTCAGCCCAGCAGGGGTGATGACTCTGCCAAGGTGATGAAATTGTGCAATCAAGCATAAACTGATGCCTGAAAATACAAGGCCCGGAAATACATGCCTGCCTACAAATCACAGACTGTATCAAATATAACTAAAATCTCATAAACGATACCGAATTGCCTCCCTGACAGAATGCCACATTTTTTTTAACACAATGCAAGTGATCATCAGAGGGATTTTTGAATGGGAAATTTCTTTATGACCCAGGGGGTGTGGTTCTGACATCAGACTTTGATACTCTAGGGTGAATGAAAAAAAACTGTTTTTAATTTATTAATCTCCCTATGACAAAAGATTTTTTTTAAATGACATCTTTGACGAATAGTGTTGTGGAAACAAGAGCTACACTGGCCTGTTGCATGTCAGTATCCATGTGTATATCATATTTTGTACCGTAAATCATGCTCATCGTAACCTCCCATTAATATTCCCGGGCCACATTGAGCAATGATGAAGAAACCTGCTCTTTACAGGCTGTCAGGAACCGTACAAGCATTTACCAGTACTAAAGACCTCTGACCACAAAGTGAAACCAGAGTCTTTGTGTGTTCTTGTGTGTAAGGAGATATACATCTATTGAGATTATATAGAAAATGTATAAGGAAAATGTAAATATGGTGAAGGTGGAATGGCTCGGCAGCTCAGACAAGCATTAAGATATAGACTCTGTTTAACACCTGATAGACAAAATTGAAAGGCAATTTATCTAATTACTTAGTCATCTGTCTTTTCCAATTACTGGAGGTTTGGGCTGCTATGCGGCCCCGTATATCCGAATTACTCGACGGCGGGCACCGCACTCCCTCCAGTCCTTTCCTTGCTGCTACGCACGCCGAGTTTGAAGTCAGTCGGTCCCATATATGCATAAGACCATATATGGACATAGAGGTCGGATCTGTTGCGCTGGATAATTAGATCTCCATATATGCCTATTGCCTATACCTTAAGTACATTAACTTGCGTAGATGAGTACTGTACTTAAGTACATTTTTGGAGTATTTGTTTTTTTGCAAGCTGATGACTTTCACTCCACTACATTTTAAATAGAAATACTGTACTTTTGACCCCACTGCATTTCTAGGAAGGGACTCTTGGCACAGAAACTTACAAAAATATAATGGATTAACCACTTAAGTCCTGTTTCAAGTATGGTAATAAATAGCCAATCTATGACCACGTGACGTCCCTTCAAGCCCCATGACCCAGCTCAGTTCACTTCATTGACCTGGGGGTCCACTTAACCCCTGCTTGATCACAGCCAAAGAAGTTTGCACGATCACTCTACCTCACCTCCCATCCCATGTCTCATTATCATTTCTTAGTACATGGCTTGGTTGAATGCTTGATTCTGATTGATTACTGATTTCATCGCTGTGTAATCAAAGGCTCAGAGCGCCTGGCTTATATCAATCTGTACTGCTTGATTTTTGACGTATCCAACCTTGTAGCCATGTAAAACAAACACTCGATGTAATTTACAGCTAAACAGTACTTTCAATAATGCTTTTGAAAACATTTGAAGCGAGAAATAGACAATGCAGTAACAGAATATTGATTCTATTTAATCAACCCTTCCCGTTGTTTTCCAAGACGACCTCATTGCACTGGACGCACCTGGCATAAATTAACGGGACTATTTTCAATACAGTAAGCAATGAAATCCTTTTAAAATCAATCAAATCATTTTGTTGTTCAGGGTGATAAAGACCCTGTCAGGGTTTATTTCTTAATAATGACCTGCCCCATTGATTATCCTTCGCTCAATAAACAATTAGTGGATAAATAATGTAGTCTGCCATATGCTCCGTTTCAGTTTCAAACAGTTACAGATCATCTCTGTATTTGCTGTGACAAACGTGACTGACATAGGAAAATGTATATTGTCACACACAAGGAGCAAACAAAGTGTTGTGAATTTCATATGTTTTGGAAAATTGGAGCTATGGGATGTACAAAAGTATTGAGATCAAAATATACCAAAATGTACCAAAGTAAAAGTACTCAAAGTTTAAAAAAAATGTCAAGCTTTAAGAAGAATGTGCAGGTCTACAAGCTCATTGCATGCCACATTGTATATCGGCTTTTTTCGAATAGCCAAAGTATAGGACTTAAGTGGTTAATATATGTTTTTAGCGGTGCCAACCGCTCTAAGCTTGACTTTGTCCGTTTGTACGTATGAGCCTGGGATGAGCACGGCAAAGAAGCAAGACATACAAACACACGCACACACACACACACACACACACACACACACACACACACACACACACACACACACACACACACACACACACACACACACACACACACACACACACACACACACAGACTTGGAGATTGCCTATGCCATCTCTCCTGTCATTGGCCACACGTGCCACTGCTTATCAAAGAGGGGTCCAGGGACCCCCAGCGTATGTTATGTCCGTCCGCCCGTTTAGAGCACGGGATTTTAAACAGCTATAACTCCAGTTTGCAGCATGCCACCAAGTCCAAATTTGGTATGTGCACTTAGACCACCAATAGGGCCGAGCATGAATTGCTGAAGTTATCAAAGCGGGGTCCAGGGACCCCCAGCGTCTGTTATGTCCGTCCGCCCGTTTAGAGCACGGGATTTTAAACAGCTATAACTCCAGTTTGCAGCATGCCACCAAGTCCAAATTTGGTATGTGGACTTAGACCACCAATAGGGACCAGCATTAATTGCTGAAGCCCCGCCCCCTCTGTCTTCCCATTGGCTGGCCTTTAAACAGCTATAACTCAAGTTTGCAGCATGCTACGGAGTACAAATTTTGTACATGGACTAAAACCACCAATAGGGACGAACTGTAATTACTTAAGCCCCGCCCCCTCTGTCTGCCCATTGGCTGGGCTTTAAACAGCCATTATTTTAGTTTGCAGCATGCTACCAAGTACCAATTTGGTAAGTGGACTCAGACCACCAATAGGGACGCACTGAAATGAGTTACGCCCCGCCCCAAAGGCACCGCTTCCTTCACACAGGGTGTGATTTTTGTATTAATAATAAAATCTGCAAAGTAACAAGTAACTCAAGCAGTCAAATGCTGTAATTGTTGTGGAGTAGAAGCAACAAAAATGGAAAGTAAAGTAAAACTACCAACAAAATATACTGAGCATCGTAAGCACTGTACATTATTGCATAGTACTTGAGTAAACATATTTGGTATATATGGGCGTATCGGGTTTGTTTATGGTTATGTGTGAGTCATAGTGACGTGCATATGGTTTGTTTATGGTTATGTTTGAGTCATAGTGACTGCGATTAGTTTCACTGATGGGTGATCAATAGCATGTCGCACCAAAACATGCTTGTACTACTTCTCTTTTAATTAACATTAACTGCCTGAGTTATAAAACACGAGTGACATGAATGCTTTCTTCACCACGTGGCTTGGCTTGCCAGCCACATGTACATTTGGTTTTACATGGTTAGCGGGGAAATGATTTGCACCTTGTGGAAAATGTGAGGAGTGCTGGGACCACTGAGCATGAGTCACTGGCTAGCTATCTTAGAGGGGGATGGAAGGTCCTGTCTTTGAATGCTGGACTCAGACATTTGTTTACTTTTCAGACAGAGGAGCTGAGAGGCTCCTGTGAGGGGAAAATGGAGGGCAATTGGATCATCACTTTCCACCATTCTGTATAACAGGCATTGGGGTCAATTCTAGCAATCCATCATCGCTAAAATAATATTAAAAAAGTGTTCTCTCAAGAACATTCGTGGTGGGACATTGTTGGATTAAAGTCTTTATAATGTAAAAACAGGTTGATTTGACCTTGTCATGCATGTCTGGGCAAGTGGTGGGAAAAACTCCCTAAGACGTCTTTTCTGAGACAAATTAAGGAGACAGATTGGAAAGAAAATGGCCTTGGCTGCAAAAATATAGTTGCCTTTACAGTCATTCATTTCTGACAAGTCATTATGCTGGATATATCCTGATGCTTGGGAAAACCTATTTTCTCCCTCTTTCTTCCATCTTTGTTGAGCATGAGTACCACCACATCATGTGCATAATATGGCCCCGAAACTGAGGCCTATGGGCTGACGTGGGACGGAAGCCATGTGACATGTTGTGACCCTGTACCAGATTAATTAACATGCCCGATAACAGACTTAACAAACAAATGTTCTATTGGGATTTTTCAAATCATTGTTATTGGACTTGCAAAATATTTGGTAAGGCAGGACTTAAATATACTGTATTTGGAAACAAATGATCTTGTAGTGTTAGTGCAACCCTAAACAGAGAATGCATAGTCTGATTAACCACTGAAGTGGTCTTATTCATTTAACCCATTAAAACCAGGAAAGCATCTCGTGTCATTTTAGATTTTAGCGTTGGCTATTCAAAAATAGCAGATATACTCACAGCGCGTCACTTCGTGCTCTGTCACTTAGTGCTCTGTCACTTAGTGCCGCACTGCGAGCTTGTACATCTGCGATTTTTTTTTATTTGAAAAATCTTTTGTATCTTTTTGATTTTTTTTACCCAAATCTTCTGTTCTGAGAGGTCCCTGGGACAAAACATTTTCATATGGGGGTCCGCGGCCATATCAATTTAGGGGTCGTTGGCTCAATTTTTTTTTTTAACTAGTGGTTAAGAAGGCATTTGTAGAATCGGCCTCAGGTCTTGGGTTAAAACCCTGAGCACTATGTCACTGCTAACCTGACCACAGCACAGAGATCTGTTTGTAGTATTTTACCTCTGGTGGTGGAAACCAGACGCTTCCATTCAATCCCAGAGGAGAATAGAAAATGTTACTTTTGTGATCTGGGAGAGGTCAAAATTTACTTTCTGAACTATTTTCCATTATATCATGAATTCAGATAAAAAGCTTTTTCTTAAAATGTCCAGATTAGTTTTCTATGAATGTTGAATTAAGTATCTGTTTTAAGACAAAGTGTTTCACTCATTTTGTGTTAACGGTGATTTATCTTTGATATCTTAGTGTTGCTTCATGTATGTCTATTGCCTAAGTTGTATTACAATATAATAGGTGTAATGTAGGACTGTGTTCATATTTGTTTGGACATTGATTGTCATGTGGAAGAGCGTATTGATTTTGTTTTATTATGTTTTGTAGTGTCTCGTAAGCCCATGTGGGCTGGGCAGATTTTGGTGCATAACACACACCACACAATTAACTTATCTTACCATACCTTGCCTTACCATACCATACCATACCATACCATACCATACCATACCATGCCATACCATAATTGTGTGAGACAGACGTGAGATACAGGCTCAAGTTTGAAGAGCAACAGACTAGGAAATGATGACTACATTCCCAGTCTTGGGAACTCATCCAAGTTTCTGGTGTCCTCACTGTAAGAGGCTATGAGGCAGCAGAGACACACCGTGAGTCTTACCAAGTAATGAGCACACAAGTAGAAACAGATGAAATCGATTAAATCTACAGTAACCTGAACTTTTTAACATTGTGTACTTTCATGAATACACATTTATGAATATACATTATTCTCAAATGAGTGCACTGAAGCGTAGATATATTTAAGTCTAATACAATACAATTACAAGTATTATTTTATTTTTAAGCTCAACTTGCATAGAAAACCATCAGTGAGACAACCACTTGCATTATTGTTTTATATTATTATTATTATTATTATTATTATTATTATTATGTGACTTTTTAGGGCATGAACACTTATTTACTTGGCACCTCTAGTTTGTTTACAATTTGGTTTAACAAAATATTCAATGTTGGCTACTGAAAGCTGTTTTAGTGTCTAGGAAAAGTCGGTGTTGGATCACCTGTGCATTCATGTCTTGGCTGTATACAGTAATCACAGTTAATCAAAGTTTTGAAATTGCCCCATACGAGGAGGATCAGTTTAATTCAGTAAACCCTTCACTGTAAAAACCCTTCACAAGGAACAGGACTCAACTTGTGTGTTTGGAAGGTTTTATATATAGGCTTAAAGCACTTTGGATGTCACAGGGCCTTGCAACAAGGTTGTCAAACCATTTGGAAACTGGCAGACATCTTATCAGTTTGCTGTAGGCCCATTTGGGTTTGACGGGCCCTCACATTTGACTTGAAGTGAAGAAATACTAGGAGCTCATATTCTTCAACTTCATCTGACACTCTGTGCCCTGGAGGAGTGAAGCCACTAGCCATATAGAAAGGATTTTGACAATGATGGATAGCCATGGTGGTACCCGAAGTGCAGCAACAGTCTGTGACACCGCAACACATTCTCACTCACAACTGGTCACATAATGCAGCTCTGACAGTGGCCCCTAAACTATGAAATATGATGCTTTTGGCTCTTTCCTCATAGCCTGGTAAACCCTCCCTCCGGAAATCTCATTTCCATTCGATTTCAAGAAGGAGTCTGGTCTGAAACGCCTTTCTCCAATAATCGCTCTGCTCGCCGAGCCGACGAGCCTATCAGCGTCGTCGCTCATTGTTCTGTGATTGACAGCGACAGTTGGCCAATCAGGTGGCGAGTTCGAGTGAGCCCGAATGAACCCGAGTGCAGCCTGAGAGCCGCCGACAAAAGACGAACGGCAGCCATTGTTGTTTGTGCGAGTGCCTTCACTTCTTACTTTCAGTTTTATAACGCTTTCAAACTTCTTTTTTGAGGCACGGAATTTACTTATAAGATATCGTTTGGATAGAATTTAGTTGTTTAACTTCATATATGTGGTCAATTAATCATGACAGAGCCTATTTAAAAATATAAATTTAGAGAACCGGCAGGGGCGGGGAGTGACACGCATGTATCCCAATAAGGCAACCTATTTTCGGCATGGCCGTCCCAAAAGTCCCGTTGCGTCACATAGTCTGGAGCTCGTCAAAATGAACTGCTCATTGGCTGAAGGGGAAAAACGATCATTGGTTGAAGGGGTTGTCAGTCAACGGTATTACTCCCGCCCAACTCCAGCCCACAGCGATTATTGCAGAAAGGCGTTTCAGACCAGACTCCTTCTTGAAATCGAATGGAAATGAGATTTCCGGAGGGAGGGTTTACCAGGCTACTTTCCTCAAGCATCAGTTTTGAACGCAGTACCTAAGCGTAAACAACGACGGCGCTTCTTTCCTGTTGGTTGGCGCCTGGTCATAGTTCAACATTGTTGAACTCCATGCTTCACACTCATCTGACTTCTCATCCTTCAAAGCCGTCATTGTGCCGCAATGGGGCGCGCCACTCCTTTGTTCCCATAGAATGGAAGTGAACGGGGAAGCTGACGTTTCTGATCTTTTTGGATGTTCAATACTGTTAAAAGAATGTGTTTTTTAATATTTAATATTACGAACAGAACACTTTCAATGCAACACTATCACATTGGGTTGGTTCGTGTAACACAAAAGTGGGGTGCAGGCAGCACAGTGAAGTTAATTGCCAGCTATGGATTTACAACGAGAGAGTTCCTCTCCCTCTATGACATTTACTTTTTTTTTGTACTTTGGAAAGGTTGTGCAGCTGAAATGACATTCACGAGTGCATAGACCTCTCACAGCACCTGATGCCAATTATGCCAAACTAATTACCACTAACTCATTGGATGCTAAGGAGGGCATCATCAACTAATGTAAACCCTTTAATCTCAGCAGCTATATGAGCAGTTTGCACTATTCACTTCCATTCCATACCATACCGCGCTGAACATCGCTACAACAATTAGGAGTCTTTTTGGTGTAACAGCAAAAAATACTATTCATCCAAGCCCCAGTGACCACAAGCTAGGGAACAATTCTGCATACGGATGCAGAAATGTCCAGGCTTCGTGGAACTTGGCTAATGAATCCATCTCTCCTTACAGTACGCTAAAGGAGGTCAAATGAACTCCATGGTCCCTGGGAACGTCAAAGGGGAAGTTCTCTGGAACTCTAGTGTAATAAAAATGACACCTCAGGCTACGGTGCATTGCTGCGTTCAACTACGCTACACGTTGAATTCCACCCTCATCAGTTCTATTGTTTGCACAGGATAAAGACATTATGACCACATGCAATATTTCTGCACTAAATGCTGAACCTATTTATAGTTTTTACTGTTTCATTGTAATGGTAACGTCTGGCTGACCAGCCCTTCAAGCTGTAATGAGTAAATCAGCGCTGCATCCACTCCATTCTGATTAGCCATTTAACCCTGTTCTTAGTTGACCAGGGTCCCCCGGGGACTCTCTACTAGGTCTGCGAGTATTTCTCAATCTCTTAGCCTAAAATGGCCGATTTACAAGCTCACAACGCATTACGACGCCACATGTTGTGAGCTTGTAGATTGGCTATTTTTGCCAAATGTTTGTCCCAGAATGGAGACGCTATAGGGTTCAAGTGGTTAGTTAAATTTGCAATGAAGTCAAAAGAACAAGAAACGAGAGAGAGTGAGACCATGTCGACATTAGAGAGAGAGAGAGAGAGAGAGAGAGAGAGAGAGAGAGAGAACTGAAGCCTAATTTCCTTGCAAGAAACTTACACTCTATGACACCAGGATAATCACTAGGTATAAAACAAATCCATGTATGCTGATGATGTCATTCTTTTATTGGGGCGGCGCGTGAGCTCCCTTTTTCCATAGCCGAAGGGGGGAAAAAATCCACATATCCGTCTTTTATTCCACATGCTTCCACAGATGGTTTGGCCCACCCCATATGTCTGGTAGAGTGGGGTCTCCTACAAGCCATATCGGAATGCTCCAGTGTGGTTTATCTGCCTCAAGTCCATGAGTCAAAAGAAAAAGGAGCTACTATTTCCTTTGGAAAAAGAAACCGGTTACAGTCAATCTATATTTAAAGTGTTCCATCGTGAAGCGTTACAAGAGGAACATTTGATCCAACACAAATGTATCATGTAAAATAAAAATCTTAGATTTATATCTGTTATCAAAGGAAATATCTGTCAAACACAAATAACTCTTGAAGCTAATGCTTGCGTTAGCCTTTCTAACAGGATTTTTGGAGTAGATAATCAAGCTAGCCAAAACAGCAATGATGGCTCCACTCATATCATCACCTCAACCTCCCTTGACTCCTAAGACAACATTGCGTCTGTATCCCCTGGAATAGTCTTTGCAACATGCCTGGCTGCATGCCTCTACAAGAACACCCTTTTTAATGTATGTAAAATGTCTTAAAGCAGAACATGATTGTCTTTGCTGCAGAGCTGACTGATGGGGAGCTAAAGCATGCCGCAGGCAGCTAATGTTACAAATAGCTGATAGGTGAGTAATGACAGGTGTGTGCAGAATGTTATTTATACAGCCAATGCCGGGCTGTGGTTCGTACAGGTAAACGTGTTTGCTGTGCCCTGCCTGCAACAATCTGTGTGTCTCTTTTGTCATTTGCTCTGTTGCAGGCGATGAAGTATAGACTGCAGGTTGATGATGGGTTGAGCTTCTTGGCTCATAATTCATGACACGATTCATGTGTCAATCTCACTATTATACTCTGGGAAAAGAAAGGTTGTGCAAATCATTTGATCTGCTATTCAGACCTTTTGAGAGGAGTTAAGCCCAGGTAACTCACTCTTGTGCAGATGGAGTTACACAGATTTGACCCTGAGAATTTCAGAAAGTACTTTTTTTCTTTTAGGGTCCTAGAAGTCTTTGTGCAGTTACGTATTGTGGAAATCTGTTTCTTGTCGGCTTTCCTTTCTTCACACAGTGTTTTATTTTTGTCTAAATGCATTTCAGCACTTATGTCATTGGGGAGAAAAATAACTCCTTTTGATTTATAACATCTTTAGTTTTCAGAAGTGGACATTTGATTTGTGTGGTTTAGATCTAGCAGTCTGGCCTCCCTGTCCAATCTTTTTTTCTTTTGGGTTTCCTTTCTGAGCCATTATTTGTCAGGTACAGTAGAGAGAGACAGGACAAATGGAGACAGAGTAGGGGACTAACAAGCAGCAAATGGTGTCAGGCATTAGAGCCCATGTGGCGCGCCCGAACCACCCGGAGCAATTTATGTGTGTAGTTCATAAACAAAGTCACACAAATCACAATGTGGTGTTCGGTGGTGACGTCGTTTTTTTTTTTACAGTAGACACACAAGTATCCAGATGGCATTGTCCCTGCATCGACGAACTGCTCACTTGAGGCCGGGCATGTCAGCTAACGTGGTGACATCTACTGTAGGTCCATGTCTCCATTTGGCCAAGTGGAAATCGTATTCATTATAAATACTTAACCTACAGTATTTAAGTACAAAACTGCTTCACAATAACATTATTAGTATAACTAGGACATTCACTGAAAAAGCGAAGTTTTACATGCATAGATTATCCTGTGGTCCAACTTTTGCACACTTTTTCATGTTTCACTTTGGTATTTCCTGGATGTTCATGCCATGTTCGTTTATGGCCAGAGCTGGTTCTGTTTCATGGCTATGTGATTGACTATTGTCACGGGACATAAATAACTAACCCTTGGCCTCAAGCCACACTGCAAAGAAAATATCCCTGTAAATTACATTGACACCACCTATAGTATTTTATAACCATGATATGCATGAAAAAGTACATACAGTAGGTAGGCACACTTATATTATCATTTTAGAGCTTGTTATATGAGGGCTTTTAATCCTTTTAAGTGCTTCAACCACTTAAGTACAGTACTTAAATACGCGTGTAGACATGCAATCAATGTGGTACTTTTACTACAGTAAGTAATTTTGTGTCAGGGTATTTAGGCATGACACTTAACGCCAAATGTAGATTTATTTTTCATGTCATTTCAGTCTCTCAACCTTCATCTGATGAACGTGGAGAGACCAAAAGGTCTGATATTTTTGTAGCATGACTCAGACGTTTCACATGCATCATTGGGGACTGAACGTTTATGAAACAAACACAGACTGTGTCTGAGGATGATATATGTTCTCTTCTGTCGATGAAAAGACCACCCGCAAAAAACACTTACTTGTGCAGTCGTTTTGGGGTGCAACAACAAAGCACTGTCTTAAACTTGCTTCTAATAAACTTCTCAATAGTCTTTCTCTCAGTCAATAACAGTGTCCAGACTGTGAAGAACATTGTTAATAGGCACGGATGAGGGTTGAACCCGTGATCTTTAGTTTACAAGACAACGCCTTGCCACTTGGTGGCAAGGCGTTCTTCTGTAGGCGTTCTTCAGTTCTTCTGTATTGTCTTCTGAACTTTTCTTTTGGCCTAATGCAGTGGTTCTCAACCCTTTTTATATCAAGGTCCATTATTTATTCGACATTTGAGCCACAGACCACCATTTGATGAGATTTAGACTCTCAGACTCAAGACTTAGAATATTTTGTTGTCGTTGGATATGATTTTGTCCACAATCCCATGCTGTATTGATGTGGTACCATTGAGGAGAGATAACAGGCAAATGTTGATCAAAATAACAATTCTTTAATTTAGTAATGCCGATGTTTAACAATAATTTAACTCTTGAGAGCGTAAGATGAAACCAAATGGACCCGTAAGGGTCCATTTGGTTTCATTTTACACTCTCAAGAGTTAAAGATCTATAAGGGTCCATTTGGTTACCAACTCTCCATCATTTAGCTGGAGACCACCTGGAACCCTGTGTTACTTTAACTTTCAGAGTTACAGCATATTAACACTGAGAATTTAGCAGTGTTGCAGATCCAACCCAACAGGAATGTGTTGTGATTTTCTCCATCGTTATATCAGATTTCACAGTTTCATTATATGTCTTATGTAAATGTATTTGAGGTAACTATTAGATTGTTTTCAAGTTCGCGCCCTCACAAACTTGCGTGTTGTACTGTCAAACGGTACAATCTTTGTACTGTGCATTGCCAGCAATAACATCTCTAGATTGGAGAGAAGGTTTTCCAGCAGGATACTGGCTTTACTTGGCGCTGTTTTTGAGCTTTTTGTTTTTGTATAGTTTTTTCATTAGAAACTCGGTTCTACTTTGTAGGTCAAGCTTACATTTTGAATTGAGAAGGAGATCCAGTACTTCAGTCATTACTGAAGTACTGTTTTTGAGTATCGTATTTTACTTGAGTATTTATTACTTTATTACAATAGGCTACTTATGACTTTCACTCCACTACATTGCAAAGACATCACTTGTACTTCTGGCTCCACTACATTTCTAGGAAGGGTAAAATTTACACTATGAATTAACCTTTTAAACCCTATTTCTAACATAGTGAAATAGCGATACGACACGTGAGTTTGTAGATCGGCTACAGTAGTTTAACTCAAATTTGACTGAGCAACTCTCATTGTAGTTGAGTAATGTTTGACCAGGAGTATCTACTTTGACTCAAGCACTCAAGTGTTGAGTACTTTGTCCACCAATGCAGAAGTAGTGCACAGACCTGGAATGGCACGCTCTGAGATTGTGTTTAAAACCTGACAGTTTTTCACAAGCTGAAAATATTATCTCGATACAGTAGGGACAGCATAGACTCGTTTTTTTCCTTTTCCTCTACGCAGTCAAAAGTGCAGATGTTGAGCACAGGGTTGCCATGTCTGCTTATTATAAGCAACTTTGCGCTTGTTTTTCTGTGAAGTTGCTTGTGTTTTTTTGGGCTTGTTTCTAAAATGTGTAGTTGCTTATTTGGGCTTCCTTCCTAATGTTCTTTAAACCAGTAGTTCTCAAAAAATGTCATGTCAAGGACCCCCCCCTCCAAAAAAAAACGAATATGTATTTGCCAGCAGACCCCCCCATCTGAAAATATTTTCCGTACCAGATTAATTGTGTTAAATGTTTTAAAACGTTTTTAAAAATAGCAGATCTACAAGCTTGTAGATCGGCTATTTTCGAATCGACAACATATATAGGTATAAAGTGCTCATGTAGCCTAGTCACTTCTTTTGGGCTTGTTTTCATAGACCTGGTTGCTTATTTCTCTCGCAAAATCTGGCGCAGCCAGGGGGAAGGGGGTCTAGGGAGAGCGGGGGGAGGATGGAAGTCATCCTCGCCAAGATGAGTGGCCGACTATGACCTCAGCGCTGAGGTCTGCTCGCCACATCAGGACTGGAAAGGCTGAGTTAATCACCGTCCTTCCTGGAGACGCGGGGTGGGGGCCCAGACGCGGGGGGGGGGCAGACGTGGTGGGGGCCCAGACGGGGGTTGCACAGCGATGTGGTGAAGGTGGATCCAGTCTGGCCCCAGGGGGTGGCATAGAAAACTGTTGAGTCATATTTTTTCTAGTGGTGTTGGTGGGAAAAAATGGGAGGGGGGTAAAAAATACTTTATGTACCAAATGATGCTGCCGTCATAGTGCTGACTCAGATCAGTGTTTCTCAACGTCGACTCTGGGGACCACCAGTGGTCAAAAAATGTATCCTTATGAGTCTGTAACTCAGAGAGTGTACTGTGGGTTATCTCTGGGACCAGAATCTACACTGTGAAGTCCATAGTGTTAAATTAACTCAGTGAGTGTACAACTGGAACCAAATGGACCCGTCTGAGTTACTCTGAGTTACTGACCTGTATAAGGTAATGGTCCCCAAACCTGACTTTGAAAACCAGTGACTTTTAAACCACATGAACCCTAGTGTTTAAACCACATGAACCCTAGTGTTGTAGGAGAAAATAGGCGAGCATTCTGCTAAAAATAGGAAAACAATCTGTGACAACACGTCAACATTTGGCAAACAGCAGATCTAGAACCAGCTCACAATGTTGTGAGCTTGTAGGCAATTTTCACTATTTCCCATGCAGTGAAGCCTAGTGTTTAAGTGGTTAACACTCTCCATGGGGTTTGTGAGAGGAGTAAATTAATTAAAAGTAATTCTAAAAGCAAAATGTGTGTATATAAAAAATTAAATAGTGGCGCTGATAGTGATTTCCATTGATCACTGGCACATTTTTATAGATTTTTATACATTTGAAAACTTGAAATGGGACATTCTGCATAATGAGTACTTTTACTTTTGGTACTTTAAGTACATTTTGATGCCAATACTTTTGTACTTTTACCCAAGTAAATTTAGAATTCCGGACCTTTACTTGTAACGGAGTATTTCTACATTGCGGTATTGATACTTTTACTCAAGTAAAGCAATTGAGTACTTCATTCCACCACTGCACTCATCAGCCATACTAGAAAGTTTGTAAGTCCTGTGGCGAGAGCAGGAACACTACATAAACCTCGTGTTTACCTTTGTTTAGATGCACAGTCGGGGTCAGATGCAAGTTGGTGCCATACCATGCACGCTTTGGAGTGCTTGGATTGGGGGGGGGGCTCGTTTGACAATGTTTACACGGGGACTCTCTGGCAGCACGCCCTCTGTTTCTCCTCTGTGTAGACATGTGTCTGGGTTTGTGTTTACGCAGGAGTGAGGACCTTTCACTGCCACCCCTGTAAAGACAGGGACCTGTCAAGGGTGGAGCGAGACGTGATGTATGGCTCGCACATGGGTAAAGGTTACGTTTTTCAAAGTAGCATTTAATCATTCTCCCACCAATTTCCCCCCACCGACATTCTGGGTTCACACATAAAATAAACCGAGGTCAACAAATGTTTCATGTTGACCGTGATGAGGTGGAAGCCTGGGCTTACTTTGTTCATTCTAGAGAAAAGAAGATCTGCAATTCATTTAATTATGGGTAAACTTCAAGATGGGAAAATAAAGCCTTTGAGAACTTTGTTAGTCCTTTGTGAGTCAAAATGAAAGCAGTTTTAATCAAATGTTTACCAATGTCTTCAAGGTAAACACATATTTTGTAGCACCAGAGTACATATTTAGCCGTCAAATACTGCCTGTATTTGTATAAAAGCTTCACATGACAATTTAGAGAGTGGAAAACATCCTCAATCGAATAATTCACTATGCAATCAAAGACATTGTGATAGTGTTTCACAGTGGGCAATAAGAGGTACAGGGACCATACTGTCGTCAATACAGGGGCTGAGGGTCTTCCTTGGCCTACTGGAAGTGCACGTGCAAAGTGTCACGCCGATTGGTGCAGTGGTGCCTGAAGTCAGCTGTTCATGGACAGACGGATGGACAAGCGGACGAGGGGCGAAAACCTAATCTCTTGTGAAATTCTAGATCTATGAATATTCAAATATACAAATATCACAGGCCACATGCCTTGCCCACCGTTGCTACTCAAAGCAAAGTGGTTTCAGATTTCAGCAAGTGGCTAATTTGCTAACTGTATGGTGTGGTATGGTAATTTAATAAAGAAAAAGGGAAGGTCTGCACACCGTCTTAATGCTTCGTCAGGTATACTACTGAGTATACCTGACGAAGGCCGGAGAGACCGAAGCGTTATCTATTTTTACTGCTCTGTTAATACATTATTTTGGGTGCATTAAGACGGTGTGCGGACCTCTTCTCTTTTTCTTTACAGTTTCTTGTCAAATTCTCCGTAACATACTCACTATGGGATATCAGCGCCTCCTGGCGATGAACAGAGCTACATACCATAAACTCCCGGGCCATTCATTGGCTGAGAAGGGTATGTCACGTGTCCGGTAGACCGGAACCGGCTTAAAGCCGGTCGCGTGACGTGGCTCATCCTCTTTCGCTTCTCTGCATGGCAGATGTAACACGGCTTAAGACATACTAAAACAAATTATTCTGAAACTATTCGATTTCTCCGGACTGAAACCAGCTTTAGCCCACAGCGGTGGTACTTGTACCTACCCACGGGTTTTTAGTCCTTAAATCCTTAGTTCCGCTCCCGCGGCTATCTTCTTCTTTCTAAACTTATCTTACTACTACATGTTTTCCTCCTCACGTGCTAGCACGGTCAAGCCAGAGTTAGCAGCTAGCTTTAGCCTAGCAGCTAAAGCTAACTAGCCTAGCTCTCCGTCGGTCGCTGTGTTAAAGCCTAGCTTAGCGTTAGCGTTAGCTTACTAGCAAACACTCGACGCTAGCCCTGCATTGGAGGAACCACACGGATGCGGGCTTCTGGATTACCGCATGCAACCGAGACGATCCCCACGTTTCTGCATCTCCTGCCTGGCGCATCCCCGATGCGCCAGGACACTGCATTGACTCCCCACCCTGCACCTCGACAGCCGCCTGGCCAAGGCCAGGGCACGAGTCGGAGGAAGTAGCGGGGATTCGTCCTAGATCGGCGCGGCTCCAGAGACACCCCGCATCGCCGGCCCAGGGACCGTGCGTGGTGGCCCCACCACGTGCGTGCCCAGATCACCATGGGCCCTCCAGCAGCCCCGGAGCCTCCGAGCAGCGCAACCACGGCTCGCGACTCCACCAGGCTGCCACACCGGCCGTTGAACACGGCACTCCAGCAGCTGCGCGAGCTGTGCCTGGTGGGCCCAGCCAGGTACAGCCTACTAGCGGCTCTTCTTCCCCCTCCTCCCAGCCATCTACAAGGGACGGCAGTACGTCGCCAGAGGACAACAAGGACTCCAGGCGACGGCAGCATGGACGAGGGGGAGAACGAGGCAGGAGCCTCTTGAGTGAGTTAGCCCAGACTAGCTACGTTAGCTGCTTTGCTAGTTAACATCGCTCCAGTCAGGCAGTGTTTTTATTGGCTTAACAACACCCAGCTAGCTTAACTAAGCAACAGGTTATTAGCGGTGCTGTTCTAGCTTAGCTATAGCCTCGCTAGGACTACACCAGCGTGTTAGCCTTCTCACTCTGTGTAACGAGTAACCCCGCTCGGGGGCGTCTAAAGACCGCAGCCGAGCCGGCGTTTTTACCACAAGGGACGAGGCAGCTTCCAGGTCCAGGTAGGCCCAGACTACGCCTCCTCCTAGCACCAGACAGCAAGGGCTGGCCGCCCTCCTGCCCCCTGCACCTCCAATCCGGCATCCAGGGAAAGGAGGCTCCAGGATGAGAACAACCGTGAACGGTTTCATCGGGTGCCATTTGTACACATGTTGTTTTTTCATACAATATGTTAAAACGTCTCATGCTGTTTACTGTTCCTGTGCCTACTTTTGTTTCATTTCACATGTTCCAAAGTACATTTGCACATTAGCAGACTCACCGGTGCACAGACCGGTTCAACACCCCCGTGTGTAATGAAAACGAATGTGTGTGTTTAAGGTACAATTTTTTTTTTCTGCCAAAGAAAATAAATGTGTTACATGTTACAAACCAGCTCGTTATCTCACATGTCCTAGAACAGCAGAGAGCAGTGGAGTCAACGTACCGAGGGCCTCTCTGCTCCAATGTTTTCTATATAAGCCCTTAGCCCACAATAGCTGAAGCGCCCGAACACCGGTGTTTCAAAGATTACTGGGTTAACAGCTGTGCTTGCAATGAATCATTTCATAAGCCATTTTTCATATGCTGGGGACGAGGACAGTGGCTTGTCAGGCCTCGTTGGACAGGGCCAGGAACGGCTCCTCAAGTGCCAAAAGACTGTAATGAAAACGAATGTGTGTTTAAAGGTACCATTATTTCTGCCAAAGAAAATAAATGTGTTACATGTTACAAACCAGCTCGTTATTTCACATGTCCTAGAACAACGGTGCAGTGGAGTCCCCGTACCGACGGCTTCTCTGCTCCAATGTTCTCATTACATGATGCTTTGAATCAATGTTGTTATCCAAATAAGCCCGTCAATATCTGCAGCGCCCGAATTCCGGTGTGGCAGATATTGCTGGGATAACATCTGTGCATGCAATGGATCAGTGTCATCATCCCATGAGCCCACAATGCCCGGGTACACCCGAATTCCGGTGCCCCGGACATTGCTGGGACAACATCTGTGCATGTTTTGGATCATATGAAGGGAATAAATCATTAGGAGGTAATAACAAAACCGACGCCACCTTTGTCCGCCAGAGGGCGCCAAAGCGCCAGTGGAACAGGGTCACGGCGGTTTTGCCTTCCGTCTCACAGGAAGCGATCAAGCGCCACTGTGAACCGGAAGTGCTTGAGTCAGAAAGAGCGGACCTCTGTCTCCGCCATTTTGGAAGGACAGACGACCCCTCAGCTGTCACGCCTCACAGGTTTCCATGGAAACAGAAGGCCTCGTCTGCCGCTGGAATACGACGGGGCGCCTCCTAAAGAGAGGATAACTTTGTCGACACTCCGCGCAGAGACGACGGCCGAGGTAGGCTTATTTCTGACGTCGGGTAATTTTTCCCGTGACCAGTCACGTGACTCCTCCGAGTCCCCCGGGCAAGCCAGCGTTACTAACGCGCACGGCCCCGCCTGTCCAATCGGCAGCGCCGTTGGTTTCCATGGGAACAGGCGAGCGGCGACGACGGACGAACCGAATGTTGAGCTCCGAACGGCCGATGACGTCATCAGCCCCCACCGACCCGTTCGCTCGGGGTGTGGAACAATGGAAATATTGCAAGCCGAATCCTTGGGTGTTGTTGCACACAATACTGAAGGGTTGCAGGCTGCAATTCTCCACAAAAACCCCCATGACAGACAAAGTATTGTTTTTCTCATGCGTAGGGTCCAGCAGCCTCAACAAATATTTGAAGGTTTACAACTTTCGAATGTTTGATAACTGCTTACTGTTGTTTCACTTAGCAGCTATCTAGCCTCACTAACAACAACGCATAGCAGTGTTGTTTTTTAGTGCAGCACATGGCCAGCCACGCTAAAGCAACACTGCGGTGGCCACTATCACCGCTACCTTTCCACGCTCCCTAACGGGCGTTGCTCGTGCGGGTCCGTGGGATTACGTGACGACATCATTGGTCTCCATGGGAACGGATGCCAACATTGTCGTGGCTCATGGTGGGTTTAGCCTTGACTAAAGCTTAGACTTCCAGTCAGGCTACTGTTGTTTTCACTTAGCGGCTGACTAGCCTTACTATCATCAACACTTGCAGTGTTGTTTTTTGGTACAGTGCTTAGCCAGCCACGCTAAAGCAACACTGCGGTGGCCACTATCACCGCTACCTTTCCACGCTCCCTAACGGGCGTTGCTCGTGCGGGTCCGTGGGATTACGTGACGACATCATTAGTCTCCATGGGAACGGATGCCAACATTGTCGTGGCTCATGGTGGGTTTAGCCTTGACTAAAGACTTCCAGTCAGGCTACTGTTGTTTTCAATTAGCGGCCGACTAGCCTTACTATCATCAACACTTGCAGTGTTGTTTTTTGGTACAG
Source organism: Gymnoscopelus microlampas (assembly GCF_963454915.1). NCBI lineage: Eukaryota > Metazoa > Chordata > Actinopteri > Myctophiformes > Myctophidae > Gymnoscopelus > Gymnoscopelus microlampas. The sequence goes on along the minus strand of NC_139954.1, from coordinate 15,939,777 downwards.
TGCATAGCCAGCCACGCTAAAGCAACACCACGGTGGCCACCTACCACCACGGCTCAGCCTCTGAACCTGTGCGGGGGGAAAAACATTGCAAATCATTTGAATGAACTGTTCAGACTGCAGCTTTTGCCGCAAACTGCCTAACTGAAGGGTTTTTCCCTTGGGTCGGGAGGCCTCAAAGCAGTCCGCTGGACCACGTGACGACATCACCGGTCCCGTCGGAAACGTGCGCGTTCTCCGCGGGACTGGGTGACATCAGAGCCCCCCCCCCAACTCGCTTGCTGTGGCGCAGCTTGTTGGAGAGTTTGCAGTCCGGAACTGTTTACTATTCCGGTACTTCAGGGCGTCCGCTGGCCTAGCGGTCCAGGTGCATACCACATGCTGGTAATCCAGCCTGACAGCGCGTCGCAGGTTCGACTCCCGATCCCGACGACCTTTGCTGTAAGTGTTACACTGTGTGGGTACTGCTCTTTTTCAGTACGGCAGTGACACACTGTGGTTGTACTGGTCAGCTCCCCTGATCAACAACAACACACTGTGGTTGTACTGGTGTGTTTTCCACATGCCTTTATGCATAAACCTCCTATGTCAAACAAGGTGTTTGTTTCCGGATTTTGACGTCCGCGTCTCTGCTACAGACGGTGCGTTAAGGGGATTGGTGGACCAGCATCGACCTCCGTCTCAGCAGACCACCTTCATGGGGATCTCGCTGGGCTAGACCAGGCTCACAGGCGTCTGTCCCGGGACGGGATAGACAGCTTTTGGGCCTATGGTCTTCTCGCGTGAGGCGACAAGTCACATACAGGCTATGCTTGCCGGCGGCGGGTCTCATGACTTCGGCCTTACACCTGTTTCGTTTAGACAAGCCCCACTTGTGACCCCTTTTTCGTGGATGCGGGGTCTTGGAGTCCCGTCCACCTGAGGTTATCAGAAGGTCCAGGTATCCCCACGGTGCATGGACACGATTAGACCGTGGTCAGACGCAACCCTTATGTCCAAAGGGTCAGAATGGGTGCTGTGGTCTCGCGGAAGGTCATTACCACGGACGTTAACCTCACTGAATGGGTGCCGTCCACGAGAGCCGCTCGGTCAAGGGGGTGTGGGGTCCCAGTCTACAGACGGCCCACATCAACTACTTGGAGCTGATGACAGTCTTTTCTGACGGTCAGACATTGCAAGGCTCGGTTTCGAGGTTGTCATGTCCTGTTCAGGACCGACAACAGCGCGACCTTGTGCTATGTCAACAAGCAGGGAGGCCTGGCCTCTCCGGTGTTGGACAAAGCTAGCTGGCGATCTGACGCTGTGGTGCGACGCGCGCCTTGCGTCTTTCAGAGCCTCACATGTACCGGGCCTCCTGAACAGCGGTGCGACTCTGTTGTCCAGGGGCATTTTTTGGTACGCAGATTGGCCTCTCCTCCGGAGATAACGAGCCAGATCTGGGCCAGTTTTGGCCGACTGAACTGCTTTATGCGTTCCCGTCACTGGAGTTGGTCCTCTCAACAATGGAGAGGGTCAGACTCCACGGACTGTCAGTGCCGCTGGTGGCACTGGCGTGGGGCGCATGGAGGTCAGGAATAATCCTCCCCTCTGCGACGAGCCCTGGCCCCTCCCCCCGAACAGAGATCTGTTACGACAGGCAGGGTACGAGATTTTCCACGAGCGGCCTCAGGACCTAGACCTGTGGGTCTGGCCCGTGAGAGGGAGATTTTGACTTCGTGTGGCCTGCCCCCTGAGGTGGTGACTACCATCCAGGGCGCGAGGGCCGTTTCCACGAGGGCTGTGCACAACGATAGATGGAACATGTTCGTGTCTTGGTCTCTGGAACTATCACCGCCAGTGGTGGTTTTCCAGGCCCCGGTGCGCAGCATCCTCGTCTTCCTGCATGGCAGGTTGAGTCAGGGTCTGGTTTCTCGACGGTTAAGGGGTACCAGGCGGCCTTTTCCGCTTGTCAAGAAGGTTTCGGTGGCATGACGGTTGGCCGACATCCTCTGGTGCGTCGTTTTTTGAAACGGTGCCAGGTGGGCCAGACCGGTTACTAGGCCTCTTTCCCGGCCTGGGACCTGGCGGTGGTACTGGGGGCCCTTTGCCGTCCACCGTTCGAGCCGTTTGAGTCTGTAGATCCGCAGATCGTCAGTTTCAAAACGGTCCTTTCAGTTGCTTTGTCTACAGCTAAACGGGTTAGTGACATGCATGCACTCTCGGTGAGTTCGGAATGCTTGAGGTTCTCGGGCAACAACAGGAGGGTTTTGTTTAAACCCAACTTAGCGTTTGCTCCCAAGAACGGGTTGGTGACCCAGGCCCCGTTTGAGCTGTTTTTCATCCACCTCCTTTCGTTTCAGCGAAGGATGAGCGGCTGCACTGTCTTTGCCCAGGGAGGGCTCTGAAGCTCTGCTGCCAGTGGACAGTGATCGGCCGGTCGTCGTCACAGCTTTTGTCTCCTTCAGACCATGTGGTCGGAGGAAGGCGGTGGCTAGGGCGACGCTTTCTAGATGGATCTTGGATGCCATTAGGCTGGCCTACGTCAGTGGTGGCGCTCCAGTTCCAGAAGGACTGAAGGCTCACTCTACTAGAGGCATGGCTGCATCCTGGGCTCTCTCCAGGGGATTTTCGGTCCAGGAGGTTTGCGAGGCGGCAAACTGGTCGTCTCCATCGACTTTTGCGGCTTCCTGCAGCCTGGACGTGGCGGCGTCGTCAGTGACGCACGCTGTCCTGGGCGTAGCGGCTGTCTCTAGCTAGAGTGGGGGAGGTTTGGACAGGGTTTTGTTACCCTGTTTTTTCTCTCTCCTGCCTTCCTTCTCCTGAGTCCCCTCGGGACCACCCTGGTAGGGTCCCAGGGGAGGAGGCCCTGTTTCCTTGTGTTTTCACTTTTGGGACAGACTTGTGTCTGTTCATTAGTTCAATAAGGAAGACTTAGTCTGTCAGGGTCTACCTTTTTTCTATATCCCGCACCCCGGCCCGGGGGGCCGGGGCTCCCGTGAGGCCGGAGGTCACGCCCGTGGGGGCGGGGCCTTACGGCAAGGGGGCGTGCGGGACTGGGAGGGTTTCCGTATGGCTATAAGCCCCAGGGGGGTTTATGAATCCCATAGTGAGTATGTTACGGAGAATTTGACAAGAAACTCGAGGTTACGAATGTAACCCCGGTTTCTTTAGAATTCGGAGTAACATACTCACCTAACACCCCTGTTTGTGTGCATCTGCATGCAGAGAGCGGTTGTTAAAGAGGATGAGCCACGTCACGCGACCGGCTTTAAGCCGGTTCCGGTCTACCGGACACGTGACATACCCTTCTCAGCCAATGAATGGCCCGGGAGTTTATGGTATGTAGCTCTGTTCATCGCCAGGAGGCGCTGATATCCCATAGTGAGTATGTTACTCCGAATTCTAAAGAAACCGGGGTTACATTCGTAACCTCGAGTTTTATCTATTTTGATCCAGCACCCGTCGAAATGTTTGGATGTGCGTGCCGTGCAGCTCTTGACCGCTATGGTAATTTAATAAGTCAGGGTTGCACAATGAGACCTTTTCATTATTTGCTTTGGTATCATGGGGTATTTTTCGCATTGAGTACTTTAAGGAACAGTAACTGAGAAAAGACTGTTCTTTGTTATCTTGACACGTCCGTGTCTGTGAACCCATCCCTGTAATGCTAACAAAGTGCAAGTTTGATCAAAAACAGAAGTATTTAATTATTTGACTTGCTTGCTATTGCAGTAATGTCTGAGGTACGATTCAATAGACAGAGCCCTCGTTTGTTCAATTTCTCGTCTTATCCCACCCTTGGGGGATAGTATGTGGGAGCAGTGAACTACACAGATGTTGTTTGCTAAGTCACATGTCGTGTTGTTGTTCTACTGTGCAGCTCCCTGCATTGTGCGGTTGACCACAGCTATCCATTTGTGTTGTTCAGAAGGGTCTGAGGAGTCAATCTGTCTTTTGTAGTGGGCTGCCCATTCTGTCACGGTGCTTTGTCTTTGATTCCTTTTCTTTGAGTGGGTTTGCATTAATGATGCGCAAATGCCTTGATTCTTTTTCAAACTAGTTTCACCACAAAAACCCTCTATACTTACTAAACAATGCTTACAGTATATGACTGGGGTCCCCCCCCCCCCCCCTTTACGACCAAAGCGCTTAGCAGATCTACAAGCTCACAATCTACACGCAGATTTACAAGCAGAACTGGATCTGTTATTTTCAGCAAATGTTCCCCCCAGAATAGGGATACTATTGTAGGTTTCAAGTGGTTAAAGTGGTTAAATAAGTCAAAAATGACTTATTTTCTATTAATTACACCTGTTTGTTTTTTTTGTCGCATTCCTAAGCTAATAATTTGATTACCCGCGGAAAGATGCTAATGTATCCGGTAGGAGACACAAAGGAGACTCTTTGAGTCTCCTACCAGAGAGACCACCGGAGATCAACTTATTGGCTTAGGAATGCGACAAAAACTAAATAATCTCCATGAATTCAATACTATATGGGGTGTGTAATTGATAGAAAATAAGTCATTTTTTTGGGGTGAACTACTCCTTTAATGTTATTAAAGTTCAAAACATGCAACAGGAACGTGCAGGAGTTTGGACTCACGTGAAGCTCAGTTCACATTCTGCTGCTAAACTCTTCCGTTTTGAATATTTCGTTCCGTTGAAATGGGCACCCAAGGGGCATGTTTTTCATCATCTGCAGATTTGCTGTCCATCTCCTGCCAGCTCCCCTTCAAAATGTCTGCTACTGGCTCCATTGTACGCCATTTTCCAGCACAGGCATGCATTTGTTATTATCCATTACAAAACATTATAATTTACAACTCTCTAGATTGCAAGTTTGGGATTGTGATTGTCACATAAAATGGTGGTGTTTCTCACACTCAATGAAACAATGGAATACTTTGTGTTGAACACGCTTCCCTGCTTTTAGATTTGATGCCCTTAACTTTAAGACAACCCCCATGCAAAACTCACAAAGGCATTTTTTGTGTCAGGAACAGCTAGAATGTTAACTCTCTAACTGGCACAAGGAAAGACTGATTTCTATGGTACTTACACTCAGTACATCTTTTTGATGAATTGCAGTAGCCCCTTTAAACTATGACATTACATTGCTGCAATCCATTCTTTAAAAAGACACGTTGACATTTTTATTTTAGTCTCTTATTTTCTTCATTGGGTATTTGTCATGGTAAGTACAAGTAGCAAAGTTTCCTACTACTACTATTTGTCACTCAAAGCACTAGATGCCAGCCATTGAACAAAAGCATCAGGCTTCACAAGAATGCCAATCTCCTAATAAACCCCTAATAATAATAATAATATTAATAATAATGATAATAGCATTTTATGCAGTGAGTGAACCATCGTGTGCCTCATTATACATCTTCATAGCAAGTGGCACAAAAGACAAAGAAGTATTTTGTGTGTCCCCTTGGGGAAGATGAATCTATCATCACCCCCTGCTAAACCGTCCCACAATCTCCATGTGAAGAGGGTTTGAATGGTCGTCCATGATGGCGTCCAGCTTCCTCGCTATACGCGCCTTCACCACCTCCTCCACCTCGTCCAGGGTATAGACCCAACGTGGGAGCCAGCTTTCTTGACCTGCCTGTTCAGGTTGTTCGTGTCCCCAGCATTAATGTACCCCCCCCCCCCCAGCTGGCAATCGCAAAGAAGAGGGCACTAGCCATTACAGACTGGTAGAACGTCTGCAGCATCCTGTTACACACCCTGAAGGACCTCAACCCCCTCAGAAAAAACAATAGACTCCAGCCCTTGCCATAGAGGACATCAGAGTTGTCAGTCCAGTCCCAGGAACTTGTAACTGTCCATGATCTCCACCACCTCCCTGTGAATTACGCTACAGACCTGTGGAAGCCTCTTGCTCGTGCGGTAGTCCACAACCACCAACCATGGCTCAGGGGTAGAGTGGCCGGTGGAGCGGCCGGATGGGGACCGCGAGGTTCCTAGTTCGATCCCGGGCTCCCCCAGAGTTAGTGTCGAAGTGTCCTTGAGCAAGACGGTGAACCCCTAATTGCTCCCGATGAGCAGGTTGGTTGCCTTACATGGTTTACATAGCTAGATCTGAATGCTCATGTGTCGCGACTCACGATGCAAAGCGGTGTGAAATAGGGCTAAAGTAACTGTACGCAAAACAAATCACATCATTTTTTAAATGTTATAGTAAAGTCACCATTTTGTTATGGATGAGCTTGCGTATTACCATGAAGCACAACATATTACTGGCGGTCGTCTAGAAGTGCTATCTCTCTTCAGGAGACCTGTAATCACTTGACAAACAACCCCGTACCAAGATCCAAGCATTTGTCACTGTGAGAGCCAAATGATACATCCTGTTGAGGCACCTGAGAAAGTATGTTTGACTTTGCATTCATTTAGAGGTGAAAAAAGGAAGGAACAAAAGTGAATTAAAATTCAAGTGGTTGGAATGCTTTTCAGCAACAATATCTTGCTGTAAAAAAAAAACACTTTTAAAAATAACAATTTTCCTTCAAAGATTCTGAGCCTCAGTTTCATATCCAACTCTCTACTTATAATAAGAACACTTGAACTCCACATCTGGAGTTCAAGGACTTGTTCAAACTTGAAAAGTAAGAAATGATGTCTGATGAATACCAAGTGGAGTCTCCCATACTTTGGCTAGTTTGATACTCTAATAATATTACGATGGCGTTCAGCATGTTTGTTGATGCTGTGGCAAGTTGATGGTCTTATTAAATTCTATGAACCTCCGCATGTTTGCCAACTATTGACACAATGGCACAGCGGAGGCTGTTCCTCCATCTGCGAAATGTCTGTCGGTCTGACACACACGTCAACAGATCCGGAGACAATATGTCTCGCACGTTTCAGCCTGATTTATACTGATTTCGTACGACGCAGTGGCACGCCTAAAATAGCCGATCTGCTAGACTTGATCTTGTTCAGATTTAAGCATTCGACTCGTGTGCAAAACATGTTACATTGTGTTCTGTTTTGCTGGATCACAATCAGCAAATGTGAAGAATTATGTAAAACAAAATAGGCATATTTTTCAAACTATGAAGCAATAGAATTTTACTAGACATGTTATTCATTATAAATGATTGTCTATTGATATTCTTCAGCTATCATACCAAAGCATTAAGCCACTTAACAGAGGAGTTATATCACCCAGCAGAAGTACAGAAAGTTACTCTTCTGAGTTGCTGCATTTTTATATTTGACGTTATTGCACCCTCTAGTGGGTACAATAGAAACTACACAATGAAATAGAAGATTCTATGGCTGCCTGTTCACCCTCTGCTCTGCTTCAGTGGTTTATCTTTGACTTCACGATTCTCAATTTCCTTTCAGTTTAGCCATGTTTTCAGAATGATGTAAATGGAACGTATAATGAGGATACAGACAGTTTAGCTAATACTTTGGAATACTTGAGCTATAGGCTACTAAAACGTAGGAACCAAAGTTAAAAGTAGCAAATTACCAAAAGTAGGCTAGTAACGCCATGTTTCAAAGTGACTTGCATGTGTTTCAACATTTCATTTTGTATTTTTAAATAATTAAAATGTAATGACATGTAGAAACATACGGACTGGACTCACTTGAGAGAGTCTATTCAGGAGAGCATTTGATGTGCACAAAATGAAAACAAAACGGCTGATAATCCACCTTCAGCATGTCAGTAGACCCTCATCAGTTGTTGATCAACAGCTGTGCTTTGCCATGCAGTATGTCATAGACATTACATTCATAACTGTCACTACATGCAGCTGTGGAACTGAACTGAACTGTCAGGTTCTGTCCAACATGCTTTTGTATACATTTTAAGAGTGATGTGCTGACAAAGGGTCTCAACAAATATGTCATATTATTGTAAACTTACGAATGAAGCATTTGCCTTTGCTTCTATAGTGTATTTTTCATTTTGTTTTTTTCCAATTCAATTCTGTTTATAAGTTGCTCTCCAACAGTGTCTCTGCAATAACATACGTTTACTCTCAGCTAAGTGGTCGTTTGGCTGAGAAGTGAATATATATAATATATAATTCAGAGAATGCTAGTAAGTACTTAGCATAATATGCAATATACCCCGCCTCATTTTCACGACTGACTGCAGCGCTTTAATCATGCTGTACAGTACATACCGTGCCGCTGTGAAGTTCATTTTGATACTGTGGTATATTAGATCTTATATCTTACAGGAATAAGATCAAAGGATTCCAGCCACAACTTTTACAAACAACATTTAAAAAAAAGTGTTTCACCATGCGGTCTTTGTCAGGGTTAAAAGAGAGTGCTGTAATTAAACAGTCACGTGTGCTTAAATAGATCAACTGTTATCAAATCAACCAATGAAATAAAAGGGGGTTTTCAAAATTTTAATCGCCGCACCCGACCCCCCCCCCCCCCCCCCCCAATTCCCCAAATTGCGTGCGTGCGTGCGTGCGTGCGTGCGTGCCCGCACACACATATGTGGACTGTAGTTGGGTGCACTACCGGTCCGTACAATGATTAATTCAAAGCCATCTGAAAGGAAACAAAAGCATAGAGGCATGTTTTTCATGGACAATTTTAAAAGCATCTGTCTGTCTCTAGAGTTCCTGATATGCTTTGAAAAGTTCAAAGCCTTCATGGTCAGTTTAGAAAGAAGAGTAAAGACGAGGAAAGAATTAGACAAAAGTACAGATGTGGCCAATAAACGTTCTTTTTAAAGCAATTTTCAAAAAAGGTTACAAAGTCATCCTCCTACAGTATGTCTTCAATCTCAATAAAAGCAAATAAACTACAAAAGGGACAAGGACTGACCACTTTAAAAACACAGCATGTGTTTATGGAGTCCTGTTGTGTCAAACGGGTGGCGCATGGTCAAATCCTGCCCGAACTGGTCACCCCTTTGACACAACAGGTGTGAGAATGCATTGGATCTCCATCGGGCTCAGGGGGCCAGAACAGCCAGAACCGCCACTGGGGGTGACTTAACTGTAAATGACAGACAATAGCAGTGGTGGAAGAAGTACTCAAATTTCTTTACTTGAGTAAAAGTATTAATACCACAATGTAGAAATAGTCCCAGCAGAATGTCCCATTTCACAAGTTTTCATACAGTATGTATAAAATGTATGAAATCCTTTGAAAATAGCAGATCTGTGAGCTTGTAGATCGGCTATTTTCAAATAGATATACAGGGCTGAAGTGGTTAATCTATGTTTTGTAATAATAGTCATGCATTTCCCTGAATTACTCGGGTGCTTTTTTCCCAAGTAAGTCCATCATGACACCCTTTTCATGCTTGAGAAGGGCAGTGAAGAGGGCCTCAACTGCTGCACTGCTGGTTGCACTGTTAAGGATCGTCCTCATGCGTTCTTGGTGTGTGTTGTCAGCGTGGACGTTGGCGGCCATTTCGTCATGCAACCCTTTACTTTGCAGATCATCAACGATGGCCGGGACGTTCTTGACTCTCCTGACTAAATCCCCCCGATTGTTCTTAAAGAACAGCTGTTGGTCTTTAAGCAAATAAAACAATAATATAAGAACATATAAGAAAAGTGTGTGTGTGTGTGTGTGTGTGTGTGTGTGTGTGTGTGTGCATGCGTGTGTGTGTGTGTGTGTGTGTGTGTGTGTGTGTGTGTGTGTGTGTGCGTGTGTGTGTGCGTGCGTGTGTGCGCAAGCGCGTGTAATTGTAGGCAGTATATTATTGTGAAGGAACACATGGGAAATGTGTCTGTACCTTTAACAGAAAGGCTGCTCTTCATTGGTTCGTGTGGTCCTGTAGCTGTAGATGACAGAAGTGAAAGACTTTATTTCATTATTATGATTCATATTACAGTTAGATATTTAACTAATTACTTGAAATAATTTCAGTCTTCAAAATAGTAGCTAATTTAGCCGTTTATTTTATTTTATTAAGTTCTTTGTTTGTTATTGTGCTTATCGGTGTCATATTTTTGGTCAAATGCTGTGTAATGGTCTCAGATTGTATTGTGGCTGTGTGCGCCTGAAGGATGTCTTATAAATTACACCCACCTAGCAAAAAGATTCATGCTTTTGTCTTAATTACCTGGCTGCTAAAAGGAAGGATTCCATTTCTTGAGTTGTGGATAAGTGTTGAGGATCTCTTGTTTTTTGAGAAGTTTAAGGAACTGAGATGAAGGTTCCTCTCCTCCATCAGTCATTGTATCAATAAGTTTAGTACAAACATCTTCTGGCTGTGCTGTATTCTTCAGTTGTTTATAAACTCTTTCATCAATGATTCTGGCAGAATGCGCATGCTGTATAATGTGGAGATCTGAGCTGAGCCACCCGACAAGTTTCACCTTGTTGGCGACCAATATGTCCACAGACGAGCCCTATAGAAATGAGTTGCAGGTGTGATTTATTTTTCTCCAATATTTATCAAATGTAAGAATACACCTTATTTTGTGTTGCTATTTGCCAGTAAACCTAGATTATCTACCTGAGTGGAAGCCATGGTCTTCTCTTGAAGAGGCACTGACAAGCAAAGAAGGAATTTACTCTTTACTTATTGGAAGCAGGAGTTGTGATTATGAGTGAAGTATACGTGTAATGATGAGCTTGTACTAGGGCTGGGCAATTAACTGAAAATATATCAAAACCGATATTTAGACTTAATCTTTCTCGAGTAGGTTAGTTGAATAATTGAGAAGCAGTTTTTTTTTTTAAATATATGTTTTTATTTCTTATATAGCAATGAATCGACTAGAACGTTTTTGACTAAATCGTTTAGTCTGATTTACCATTTAACCCTGTATTATATTTTGTTGTACAATAGTGGCGTCCATTTTTTTTAATAATCGTTTTTTATTAATCATATAATCGAGGCAAACAAAAATAATCGTGATATTGATTTAAAGTCATATTGCTCAGCCCTAGCTTGTACTTTGTTCCTTCACAAATACTGTGTATAAACGGGATAATTAGTCTGTACCTTCAACTTCATGCTTCCTTCTCTTTGGTTCAGGTGGTCCTGTGGATGAGAGAAGTGAAAGACTTATATTACATGATCATGATTAATATTATAGTTAAATATTAAACTAGATTGCTCATCCCTAGCTTGTACTGTATACACATTCATGCATTCATGTTGATGAATTGAATACATAGGACCACAATGGAAACAAGTCCCCAGAACTTTTTTGTGTTATCCTTTTAGCCTTTTTAATGTAATGCAGACAGTGTGCATGCAGATAGTATGCATACAGTACATGTAGCTGAGTGCCTGGTGTAGTGATATAGAAAAGGTGATTGGTACTGTAGTTTACCTTCTGGGAGTTGTTGGGTATTCACCTCCACTGAGAGGTTGATGTCACCACTAAGATCAGCGCCTCTTATTTTATCTGCACTTGCAAAACTGCTAGTGGATGCATTGACATCTGCTAGTAGTCCAGCAGGCCTCTCTAGGAAACAGAAAGAAAATACACCTTTGTGATCTTTGTGCATACATTTTGTACCATCCTCCTGTATTGTGTTGTCTCATAATAATACTCACCACTCTGAGAAGTTACTCCTGGGCTGCTATTTACTTTTACTGACATATTCAGGTTTTTTCCTTTGATGTCCGTAAGTTCGCGAGCAGAAGCAAAACTCCCACCATCAGCATGGACAGTTTGGCTCTGTGACCCTACAAAGGACAAAAGATCAGCAATCATATATATTTATTATAACAACAGTAACATAAGGAAGGTCAGATTAGCCCAGCTGGCCCCTGTAAGGCTCACTGCTTCTTAAAGCTGCAATCCATAACTTTCATGTCCTACTCAGGATTCGAATCCAGGTCCCCCGTTTAGGGGCCAAACTGTTTAATGTTGAGATGGAAATGGACAGCACATGTTGGATTTGCACGTTATTAAGTGGTCCTGCTCACCACGTAATCTAAAAGTCTCAATAAAAGGATTTTGGATTGCAGCTTTAAAATCTATACTTGGCTTTACAAACAGCTGAGTAAGAGTTGTGTCAAATGAAGCAATGAGTGAGACTGACTTTTACCTTCCTGGTTGAAAAACGTCTGCATGTCTGGATAGTGCGTCTGCTGCTTTAGAATGTCATAGAAGCTCTGACATTTGCTTTCTCCACCTTTAGTGATCATCTCCAAAAGAAGTGTAATTTTCTCCAAGGCAACAGCTTGCTCCTTTATCATCCTATCCTGCTTTGCGGATAAGATGTCCTCACATTGTGCAATGATGTGATCAGGATCGGTTGAAAGCCACTTGCAAAGTTTGTCCTGGATTTTCTTTAGTTTTTCCATGTTCTGGTGAGAAAACGGAAAATACTGTACAGTTTATGGTAGGATACTTCAAACCATGAGGGTGATTCTAAAAACGCCTTATTTTTTCCCCCTGAAAAAAAAAATAATAATAATGTTTTATGTTAAAATAATGTCTATATACTATAGCAACTACACACAGAGGGGTTCCCGGCTTGAAAGATATAATAATTCAATATTTGGCCTCATCCCCCAAAAAGATGCTTAGGGGCTCCTATCATCATACTTTCTTTTATACAAAAATATAAATAAAAGTTGCACATAATTATTATTAGTCATACAGCAGGTTAAAACGTTAGCTTGAGGAGCCATTCTACATGAGTTCCATTGGGTTTTAATGCAATTTCATCAGTACATACTTTTTTTGAGATAACTACTGACTGGTACCTATTGTACCTGCCTACCTACCTCTGCCTACCTACCTACATACATACATACATACATACATACATACATACATACATACATACATACATACATACATACATATATACATGTATGCATACATTATGTACATACATACTTACTGTACCTACCGACTGTACATACATACATACATACATACATACATACATACATACATACATACATACATACATACATACATACATACATACATGTATGCATACATTATGTACATACATACTTACTGTACCTACCGACTGTACATACATACATACATACATACATACATACATACATACATACATACATACATACATACATACATACATACATGTATGCATACATTATGTACATACATACTTACTGTACCTACCGACTGTACATACATACATACATACATACATACATACATACAGTATTCATATTGTGTATACATACATACTAACCTACATACAAACTGTACACAACTACATACAGTACTGTACATACAAACAAACAAGCTATACAGACAGTATACCTACCATATTGTACATAATATAAACTGTATATACCTACTGTACATAAATACATATATACTGTATACTGTATATGCCTACATGCCTACTGTGCACTACTACATACTGTACATACGCACACAAACTGCACATACCTACATTCCTGTTGTACATATCTACATACGTATAAGTATGTCTGTAATTTCAAAACATAAGGCCAAACAGAGCAAATGTGGCATTTTTCCACATTAAATGTAATCTTTGAGTAAAACGTGCAAAGTATCCATCACCATCAGCTACAATAGGTTTAAATGTGGCTTCCTAGCACATACACAGACCCGGTATGTCTTCAATCTTTTGCACATGTGTGGACCATTAACTACTTAAGAACAAAGCGGGGCTCACAACTCACTTGTTGAATGCTCCAAAGGTCTTTTTTTATTCATGACAAACAGCAGATATACAATGTTTCGACCCTTCCGGTCTTTTTGAAACGTTGAAACGACGTTTATCTGCTGTTTGTCACGAGCATTCAACAAGTGAGTTGCGAGCCCCGCTTTGCTCTTATAATTATTTTCTCACAGTTTGGCTCAGCACCAAGGCACGGAGGATGTGCGTTATTAGTTTTTTTAACCTTTAACCACTTAAATCATATGAATTCTATCTTCTAATCCTATACTTTGTTGTACATGAAATAGCAAAAATAGCTGATCTGCAAGCTTGTAGATCTGCTATTTTTTACCGAATGTTCTCTTAGTTTTGCCATGTGTTTCTCTATTTTCTAGAATGTTGGTCTATTTCTGCCTATCATGACATGCCCAGAATAGGAACGCTAGGATTCATGTGTTTAAAAGAGTCAGAAAAGAGAAAATAGCTTACCTTAAAGCTTGACATGTCACAGACACACACACACACACACGAGTCAAAGTGAAAGTCAGTTTCTTTATGGCGCCAGGATGTGCGCATGCGCTGTGCACTTTCTTTTGTATGTTTATGTTGTCATGACGTGTTCAGGTGGGTTAAAGTTTAACTCATTTATCACTAGGCAGGGCCGTGCAGAGACATGGAGGGGCATGTACTCAGATGTCAAAAGGGACACATGAAACAATAGTTTAAAACACCATACACCATAATGTATCATAATTCATAACCTGTTCAACAGGTCCTGTTGAATCATAGCAACCATTTCTAAACAGAATGTAACATGGAATCATAAGACAAACCTCATGCGCGCGCGCACACACACACACACACACACACACACACACACACACACACACACACACACACACACACACACACACACACACACACACACACACACACACACACACACACACACACACACACACACACACACACACACAGAGATAACAAAAAGTCCAGCATTCAAAATGTTATTGAAAAAACACAGCAACCCTCACACATTAGCAGGACAATGTCATGTTTGAAGTTACAATGGATTTGTATAGGAAGGGGGCGTGTCTGATCATTTAATCGAGCAACTTAAAAACTGTCTGGGGTGCTCACAAAAGACAAAGTAGACATTAACATGACCCCAGAAGTGTTTTAAAGTTAAATACCCCTTTGAAAATAGCAGCAGAAACCATACACATGGTTAGATTCACTTGATACATTCAGTATATTTTCAATTCCTCAGTACCAAATTGAAAATGTGTTAAAGTTATTTGTCCTTTAATTGTATATAATATGATAGACATTATTTTCAAAATGAATAATACAGTTGCTGTAGGGTAGATGTTATTTTCTGTGTACACATATACTGTAACTGAACTGCAGTTGAGTTGAGTTTAGTCATGGCAAACAACACACACACACACACACACACACACACACACACACACACACACACACACACACACACACACACACACACACACACACACACACACACACAGCAACTGTGACTCAGGGGGCACAGTGTTAATCTGGCAGGCAGAGAGTAATATTTCCTCAAATTCCTCAAGTTCTATTATTGCTGTTGTTGTAAAAATGTTTCAAAAATGTCTTCAAGATTTTCTTTTTTTGAAAATTGCAGATCTACAAGCTCACAACACGTCGCATGGTGACACGTGAGCTATTTTCAAATAGCCAATGTAATATGTTTAAAGGGTGAAAGGCTCGCTTCTTTTGGGCTTGTTTTCCTAGACCCGGGATTTAATATTAAAACAATGTAGAAATAGTCCCAGCAGAATGTCCCATTTCACATGTATAAAAATCCTTTGAAAATAGCTGATCTGTGAGCTTGTAGATCGGCTATTTTCAAATAGCTTAAGTATATACAGGGCTAAAGTGGTTAATGTATGTTTTGTATTTGTAATAATAGTCATCATTACATTTCAGAATCAGAATCAGAATCAGGTTTATTGTCACATCACAGGTTTACAAGGTAAAAAAGTGGGTGAAATTCTTTTTTGTACATCATTCCCATCGCAACGTTAAATTCCGTAGAAAGAAGAGTGGGGAGAGAGAAAAAGAAGAGGGGTAGGGGGCAAGTGGGAAGGAGATCGAACAAGAGAACAATAGAAGGCCAAAAACAAGTTATCTACATATTTACAAAGTACCTGAGATAAGAAACAAACTAAGGTGCCTGAGCATACAGTAGCAGCAATGTATGTATACTGTGCATGATATACTTATAGACGCTAAGGTGCTTAGAGAGAAAAGAGCGCAATAAAAAAAACAAAAAAAGTTTGTGCGTTATACATGGGATTAAGGTGCAGAAGGTCAGTGCGTGTTCACCTAAGGGTGGACTGACCCTGGTATAATCCGCAGGTAGCTACATTACATTACATTACAGTCATTTAGCAGACGCTTTTATCCAAAGCGACTGCATTCAACATAGTTAGGGAACGAAACTACTAATCACCAGAAGTATTAAGTGCATTCTCTTATAAAACAAGCAACTAAGAGTATACCTTGTGCTAAAGTAAAAGTGCAATATATCAGCTACCTGCTTTCTTAAACAGATGATACAAAATAGGAAAATCAAATGAGCAAGAGCTAAAACAAATAAGTGTATCGCATAAACAAGATCCAGTAAAACAATAAAACAAGAGTTTGTACAACTAGTTAACAAGTAGGCAAGGCGAAGAGGAAGGGTAGTGTTTCCTGAAGAGGTGGGTTTTCAGCCTGCATCATGATCCACAAAGTAACTAACTAAAGTTTTCAAATAATTGTACTGGAGTAAAAGTATAATATTTGCTTCTGAGATGTAGTGGAGTAGAAGTAAAAGTACAGAAAATTGGAATTACTCCAGTAAAGTACCTCAAAATTGTACAGCATTACAGTACACCACTGGACAATAGGCAGGAGGGTGACAGACATGCTGTCACAGAGGCAGTGGCAGTATGGTACAGTGGTACATAAACAAATGTGAGGACGGCTCCACTTCACATCACATCAGGCCTGTATCACCCTGTCAAGTTTTATGTTCCAATAACGACCGGCTCATTGTACACCATCGCAGTTATTCCATGGCTACTTACAAACAAAATCAGTCGTTTGAGATGAAATCTTGATTATTTTACAAGCTCTAGCTGCTTCCATAGCAACGTAAGCAGAGGCAAAAGCAGCAGTCTTTGTCGAGCAGTGGTCTGTTATCAGGACAAAACGGACAGCAGAATGCTATGCCCAATCAGAATCAATCTGGATATACAAATGTAATGCACTCTGTGATCTATATCTGTGTGTGTGTGTGTGTGTGTGACATGCCTGGAATCTTTTCTATCCGATGTAAAAGATGTGTGACATTTCCCTGAATTACTGGGGTGCTTTTTTTTGTAAGTCCATCATGACACCCTTTTCATGCTTGAGAAGGGCAGTGAAGAGGGCCTCAACTGCTGCACTGCTGGTTGCACTGTCAAGGATCCTCCTCATACGTCCTTGGAGTGTGTTGTCAGCGTGGACGTTGGCGGCCATTTCGTCGTGCAGCCCTTCACTTTGCAGATCATCAACGATGGCCGGGACGTTCTTGACTTTGTTGACTAAATCCCACCGATTATTCTTCATGAACAGCTGTTTGTCTTGAAGCATATAAGAATGTAAGAAAAGTGTGTGTGTGTGTGTGTGTGTGTGTGTGTGTGTGTGTGTGTGTGTGTGTGTGTGTGTGTGTGTGTGTGTGTGTGTGTGTGTGTGTGTGTGTGTGTGTGTGTGTGTGTGTGTGTGTGTGTGTGTGTGTGTGTGTGTGTGTGTGTGTGTGTGCGTGCGTGCGTGCGTGCGTGCGTGCGTGCGTGCGTGTGCGTAATTGTAGGCAATGCTGGACTTTTACTTGTAACAGAGCATATCTCCGTTGTGCGTGCGTGCGTGCGTGCGGCAGTTGTAGGCAGTATGTCTGTAGGCAGTATATGATTGTGATGGAACAAATGGGATAATTAGTTTGTACCTTCAACTTCATGCTTCCTTCTCTTTGGTTCAGGTGGTCCTGTACATGAGAGAAGGGAAATACTTTATTGCATGATTATGATTCATATTATAGTTAAATATTATAAATAGTATATAATAAATATTATTATAATATTATATTAATCTAATTAAATGAAATAATTTCAGTCATCCAAATAGTAGCTGATTTAGCTGTTTATTTTATTTTATTAAGTTCTTTGTTGCTTATTGGTGTCATATTTTTGGTCAAATGCTGGGTAATGGCCTCAGATTGTATTGTGGCTGTGTGCGCTTGAAGGATGTCCTATAAAGTAGACATTACACCCACCCAGCAAAAATATTCATGCTTTTGTCTTAATTACCTGGCTGCTAAAAAGAAGAATTCCATTTCTTGAGTTGTGGATAAGTTTAAGGAACTGAGACGAAGGTCCCTCTCCTCTATTAGTCATTGTATCAATACGTTTAGTACAAGCTTCTTCCGGCTGATCTGTATTCATCAGTTGGTTATGAACTCTTTCATCAATAATTCTGGCAGAATGTGCATGCTGTAGAATGTAGAGATCTGAGCGGAGCCACCCGACAAGTGTCACCTTGTTGGCATAATTGAATAATTGTTTTTAAAATATAATATTTATATAATATTTTATTTCTTATATAGCAACAAATCGACGAGAACGTTTTTGACTAAATTGAGTAGTCTGATGTACCATTTAACCCTGTATAATATTTAGTTGTACAA
This sequence comes from Gymnoscopelus microlampas, assembly GCF_963454915.1. NCBI lineage: Eukaryota > Metazoa > Chordata > Actinopteri > Myctophiformes > Myctophidae > Gymnoscopelus > Gymnoscopelus microlampas. Next base: position 15,921,468 of record NC_139954.1, on the reverse strand, counting down.
TAGTGGCGTCCATGTTTTCAAATAATCGTTCATTGTCTCCGCCAGGCCGAAAGGCATGGCGAGAGTATGTTTTGCCTCCTGTCCGTCCGTCCGTGTGTGTCCGTCCGTCCGTCCGTTCTGTCTGTTCATTCTGTACAGCTATTCTCCGGCACCGTTGGCTTGCTCGCAATGAAACTGTGCACACTCCCTGGATGCCAGAGCAGAACCTCTGCCTCAAATCTTTCACATGGGCCTGTTATAGCGCCACCAGGAGGCCAAAACAATTTTTTTGACAGTACTACAGATTTTGTCCAAACTTCACACAAATTGGTACACAGTATCTGTATAGTCATTAAATAGATTTTTCGAAACCAGCATAGACCCGCTAAAAGCCCCTGAACTAGCCCAGTGATAAGATCATTAACCCAACATTTATTCGGATGATCTTTGAGAGCCGTAGAAAGAGCAGGAACATCCACAGTCGTAGATGGATGCAAATCATTTATTTGGCTGGTTTTGTAGCCGGACGACCCCTCCTCGGGCACACAGACCGTGGGTGACTGTCTGCGCACCAGCTGCAAATATGCATATATTTACAATTATTACATGCATTTACACTCTCATTGAAATGTATACTTATTGACGTATTGTTGCCTGGAACATAAGGCACCTGTCTTTTGGTTGGGCCAAACGGCAAAGCTTGAGGACGAGAAGCGCTGGGCAGGAACGCAGACTTTGGACATAGGTTGGATCGTGGCTAAATTAATTCTGTTCTGCGGTCGGGGTAAACCTCACAAATAGTATCTCTATACACGCCAAAAGCTACGTTAAACTCAACTAGAGTAAGAGATTTAGATAACCTAGGGTCGCTATCTTTTAAGATAACCGAAAAGTCGCCACAATCCACCATCCTTTTCTCTGAGCAAATAAGGATCTTGATCAGATTTACGTCCTGCCATGTTAAAGCAAGCAATGCATAGGCTTATTTATCTTATAAATAACTCAAGCATGATTATTGCCGAGATGAGCGCTGCATTACTTGCGATTATCTGGTTCCTGAGTGTGTCAGGAATGGCCCCTGATGGAGATAGAAACGATGCTCCGGAAGACGGCGTGGGGACTGCAGTCCCCAAGCTCTTCCGGGGCAGGAATGCACGGTCAGCTGCTGACGTTGTCATCGGGTAGATGCGGAAGTACCAGCGATACTGTCGTCCGTCGTATTGGAGTTAGCTTCTAGCACGAGCAGTCTCTGGGTCATGCTGGACAGCGATGATTTAATATCAGAAAGGCAAATAACAACTCACCTTTTTGCGGAGCTCCACCTGCAGCACGCTTTTTAGCCGGGGTTTTTCCCTTCTTGCCTTTACTGGATTGTGGTTCTGGATCTTCGGCCGCATGTTTGTAGTCTAGCCGAGTGGAACGGCGCGGTTGGGCAGCGGACAACGTACAGTTCTCCTTGACGGAGGGAAGCGGACCGCTCCCAGTGTCTGGGATCTCCGACACATAATTGATTGAACCCCCTTCACTCCCCGACACTGTGAAGGAGGATGACATGGAGGAGACACACAATACTTAAATCCAGAGGACAACCCTGGACAAAATGTGCAAATGCATATTTTTTGTGATTTCCTGTGTATTAGAACTGTTGGGCCTGTCTTTAAAGGAGACTTTTAAGGAGACCCATTTTCAACGTATCTTCATAATTGGTCCTTACTAATGCTCATGTCCATTCCCCATCTCTCTCTCCCCATTTCCTGTCAGCCTACTGTCCTATCAATAAAGGCATAAAAGCCCCCCCCCCCCCAGAAAAAATGGGTGAAGTCGTCCTTTAATGTTTTTAATATGTTGTGTGTATTAGACATCCAACCAGCTGTGTTTAGATGTTTTGTTTGTGTGACGATGGCGTCTATACGAGGACAACAGATGCAAACTAGAAAAAGTGCCAGGCCAGGTAGGATAGTGTGGGGCAGCAATGTTCGGAATTCGCCAATCAGGCTGGAATGTGAAAAATCAGGCGGATCCGACGGATCCGTCTTGATCAGTTGACTATAGAGATCATGTGTACCGATTTGCGTGATGTTTGGATAAAATCTGAAGGAGTAATATAAAACAATGAGTTTTATATAAGTTGGCCTCCTGGTGGCGCTATAATAGGGCAATGTTGAAAGGGTGGCATTTGTTCGTCAACGTAGTACAAATGTGCGTGCGAAGTTTCATCGCAATCGGACGCTGCGTTCATGATTTGCAACATTTTGTTCAAAACAAGCCACTCCTGGAAACTTTACATGTCAATCTTAGCCAATCAGGATGGAATATGAAAAATCTAACAGATACGTCTTGATCACATGACTATAGAGATCATGTGTACCGATTTGCTTGAAATTTGGATAAAATGTGAAGGAGTAATATAAAAAAAATGTTTTATATAAGTCGGCCTCCTGGTGGCGCTATAAAAGGCAGATGTGAAAAATGCAGGGCAAAGGTTTTTCCCTGACTTCTAGGGAGTGCACACACAAAGTTTTACACAGATCGGTGCAGTTATAGGTAAAATCAGTAATCGGCATGTTATAGCGCCACCATGAGGCTGATTTGAAAATGATCAAGTGGCATTTCTTCCTCGGCCTAGTGGGAATGTGTGTGCAAAATTTCACGGAAATTGCAAGCTTTGTTCATGATTTGAGGCATTTTGTTCAAAACGGAGCACTCCTGCAAACTTTGGAAGCCATTTTTAGCCAATCAGGATGGAATATGAAAAATCTGAAAGTTTTGTGTAATGACTGTAGAGATACTGTGTACCAATTTGCGTGGTGTTTGGGCAAAATCTGTAGGAGTACTGTCAAAAAATGTGTTTTGCAAAAAGCGGCCTCCTGGTGGCGCTATAACAGGCCCATGTGAAAGATTTGTGGCAAAGGTTCTGAATTGGTATCCAGGGAGTGTGTGTGTGCACAGTTTCGCTGCGATCAAGCCAACGGTGCTGGAGATTACCTGTTCACAGACGGACACACACGCGGACACACACACGGACACACACACGGACGGACGGACGGACAGACAGGGTGCAAAACATACTCTCATTGTATATAATAATTAGGTAGTTTAATATTTACCTATATACAATCCTTGATACAATGAGCTAATAGCTATAACTGGTGCAACTAATTTGTTGTATATTGTCTTATGACAAATAAACAAATACATAAATAAACAGCAATGAGTTACCCATAATTCAAGCTAAATTAATAAGTATACCTTTAACCCTCAGGTTGCTATGCTTCCACACGTGCTTCTCCTCAGGTCCTCGTACCTCCAATGAGACGACTTCTGTATTGAGATCCATGAACACCTCAAATGTTGGATGGTAATTTGGTCCATAGTGCCGACGATAAGGCTGCGAAGCCTGAAGAGACATAGAACTGTTTTACTATTGCATTGTTCTATTACCGTAGTAGTGCTAGCAATAGTAGTTTTTTATGTACTATTGTTATCATAAATAATAAAAATCACACCCTGTGTGAAGGAAGCGGTGCCTTTGATGAGTTTATTTAATTGGGCTATATATGAACTAGACATTTTAAGTGTGTCTTAGACATTTTAAGTCTGTGCAACCTTGTTCGAGAGGTAGGGTCGGTTCTCTACAAGCACTTCCTGGTAAAACCAGAAGTGGTCATTTTTGATGAAGTAGGATGTCTGTGGGACCACCCACCAAGTTTGAGACCTATAGCACGCTGCAAACTGGCATTATGGCTGTTTAAATCCCAGCCAATAAGAATACAGAGGGGGCGGGGCTTCAGCAATTAAAGCTTGTCTCTATTGGTTGTCTAAGTCCAGATGCCAAATTTGTATTTGGTAGCATGCTGCAAACTGGACTTATGGCTGTTTAAAGCCCAGCCAATAGGAAGACAGAGGGGGCGGGGCTTAATTAATTTCAGTTCGTCCCTATTGGTGGTTTTAGTCCATGTACAAAATGTGTACTCCGTAGCATGCTGCGAACTGGAGTTATGGCTGTCTAAATGCCGTGCGGACGGACATACGGACGTCAAGTGTGTGTGTGTGTGCGTGTGTTCGTGTGTGCGCATGTGTGCAGTATTGGCTTGTGTGTGTGTGTGTGTGTGTGTGTGTGTGTGTGTGTGTTGAAGTGGCGCATGTGTTGCTTCTTTGCCGTGTTCAAACATACGGATGGACATAACATACGGACGGACGGACGGACGGACGGACGGACACACAGACACAGTCAAATGTAGAGCGGCTGGCACCGCTAATAACTAGAAAAGTGCATGCCTCTGAGTGCGGTTGGAAGTCAGTCATAGCCATTATACAGTAGTTTTAGTGTGTGACACTGGTACCTTAGGTTGTGCGTCATGTGGAGGACAGTGAAGTCTGTAGACTTCATTTGGGGTGAGAGAACAGTCTGCAGAAGTGTCGATGTATGTATCCCCTTTGTTGTTGGGCTTTGCCATCACCTACAAGAACACCAAGACAAAATAGAGCTGGTTGGTCTACTCTGCATTGAATCCTGTTTGTATCTATCTCTTGAACATTGGTTGTATGACTGTCTTTGTTGTTGAATGTTATTACTACAGTGATTTTTATTTAGCTATAATAGAATAACACATGTCCTATCAGTTAGATACTTTATCAATTATAATATCTGGTACATGGGCAACTTTTACTGGCTATGTACGTACGCAGGCGTTGATGCAGGGTACTTTGACTTTGCTCTGTATTGTCCTTCTACTAAAGTTTATCTTAAATTGTTGTCACAACTATAGAGTATCTTGTCTGTCTTTTCAAAATCTGAATCCATTCATTTGATGATGACAACTAAGTAAAATATTGTGCATGCACATGGTAATGATCATTGCCCATGTGCAAGTTCAGATCAATTGCTGAACGCACTGAGGAGAAGAAGCCGATCAGACAGGAGGATAGAGGTTTGTAGAATTATAGTAAGGATAAGTTTAAATAGATTCAAAGCCTCTGAGATGCTAGTTACTTAACAGAGAATATTTTACCTCTTCAATAAGCACATTGCTTGGCAGCAGAAATACTTTCATCTCAAGTCTCTTGCTTGGTGGTCGACGGAACAGCAGAACTTGACCATAGGTTGGTTTAGGTTTAAATATGTTGGGAATCCACAGCCCAAAGAAAGACAGATGGGGCACCTTTACAACCACGTGAGTCTTGGTCACTTTCAGAGGTTTTAAGAAGTCCACCCCCTCATCTGTGATGTGGGCCACAGAAAGGTCATCATCTGTGAAAGGTGTTTAACATTGTGCAGATTATTTAATATGAATCCTATCATTCTGTTGTGCGGAGGACGTGAAAATCAGTCGCAACACAAATGTGTTCTGTGTGCCTTGGGCTTGCCCACTGAGCTGTATGTAGGCTGATGGTTTTCATTTTCATTCTCACAGAAGGTATTTGAAAATGTCTGATTTTCACATCCTCCTCATTCCTAATTTAAATATCAGCAACGTTCCCTTTTTTTTGAGTGGTGCCAACCACTCACAAGGACTGACTTTGTCCGTCCGTCCGTATGTTTGAGCATGGCCTCAACAGCTGCAGCTGATTGCAACGAAAAGGTGCAACCAGTTACACTAATTAAACACAAACAGGAGTGAAGGCACCACACACTTCACACTGGGTGTGATTTTTAAATCGTACTCCATTTTATGGTAAACAAAACTTCAAAAAAGAAAAAAAGATTATCTCGTTTAACAACACTAAACCATACCCGGTGAAGGGCGCAGGCGAAAGTAGTTGCAAAGTTGGGGTTAATGCACGTCCTGTCGCGCGGTTTCTCCCCCGCGCGCGCCCCGTCGTGGCGCCCCCCTATTTTGGGGTACCAAAAGCGTGGGACAAAAAATTCCAAAAGTGAAAAAGAAAAAAGAAAAAAATTCAATATTTCTTTTTTATTTTCCTGGGTGTTCCCCGGACCCCCTGGGGGCCCGCGCACCCCTGTGGAACATGGCGGACCCCTTCGGCTGTTTGTTTTAATATTATAGGAGGGTGTTGTGATGTATTTCATATAAATGTAATTTCAGTAATGCATTGAAGCTGGTATTGAGGCGGTACTAAAAGAGTATTTGTGGTAGTAGTTAAGTAAGTATTGTTACTCAATGTATTTACGTGAAAGTGTTTTTAATGACTTTATTAGCTTTAAAGTTTTTTTTACAGATTTTTAAGTATTTTTACTGTTTTTATCAACTTTTAGGTATTTGTAGTGTTTTTATCAACTTTTAGGTATTTGTAGTGTTTTCATCAATCAATCTTTAAGTATTTTTACTATTTTTTTCAACTTTTCAGTACTTTTAAGTATTTTTACTCATGTTGAGTACTCTGAAGTATTTTTACTCAAGGTATTTGAGTATTCTCTCCGTCCCTCTCTGTCTCTCTCTCCCCATCTCCCTATTTTCACAACGCATCGCGACGCATTGAGAGCTTGTAGATCGGCTATTTCCAATTGATTGCAACCTTTATTGTGAAGGAACGACCGGAAGTGCTAAGCTATTCAATTGCGTGTGACATAACACTGTGAGTTGCTACATCGTGATATTGTGTCACAGAAACCCAGCAAAGTCCCCAAAATAACACTGTTCAACGGGCTAATTAGTTAGCATTGATGACATTGACCACACTAACGTTCATACAGGTTGTTGATAAGATGTTTAACGTAGCCGTTTGAGTGACGACAGCTGCGTTGTGTAACATTAACGTTAGCCGCATGCTAACACTACCCGTGGCTTAGCTCCACACTGACGGCCCATTATAGGCAGCTGTTGCCTTAAACCCAACTAACAGCAACACAGTATTGGACATAAGCATTCACATACATGCTTTAGACAGTATTAGCAACAACCGGTAGTTTGTTTACATGGCGCGGGACGTCGCGGGTGGCAGCGCGCCGACATCCGTCGGGCGGCGCGGCGATGTGGGGGTAAAGGCCCCACTCCCAGGCGAGGCTTATGCTTGCGCTAGGCCGCAACTTCCGCGTGGCCGCTGCCTCGTCTCCTCCGTGTCTTGTGACATTTGTAATGGACAGAAATGTAAGTTGGGCTTGTTTGTGTGAGAATATTACCACATTGGTTCGAAATGTGTGCTTATTTCAGCATTTAGGAGGTAACTGTGCGTGAGCTGTGTGAAGCGAGCGAGCTGCTGATTTCAATGGCGGCCGCGGCGTGTGGAATTGTAGACAGTCAGAGAGTGGGCGGGGTCTCGGTGTTGCCATGTCGGCGTACTGTAAGCGCTGTAGGGCCAATGTTGGTGGTATAGGGTTCGTTTGGTTTGGCCTCGTTTTCATAGACCTCGTTGCTTGTTTCTCTCGCGAAACCTGGCAACACGACGCATGCGCAGTTTGATCGGACACCCAAGACCCCATCCACCGTCAGGTTACTAGAATTATAGTAGGATGCCTCAACAATCAAATACAACATCCCACATTGGATTACAACATATTGTTGTCATAATATTATTGCATCATATTATTGTCTGTTTCACAGTGTCACTTTGAACTTTGAAAACAAAAAAGAAAAAACTATAAAAAATATTGATGAAAGAAAAAACTAAAAATTATTGATAATGATTAGACAATGAGAAGAGCAGTCTCACCGAGTGTGACCTCACAGTGCAGCAGGTGTAGCCGGCAGACAGACTCCTGAGGACACTGGATGTCAAACAGAGGCCCTGCAGGAACCCCTCTTTTAGACTGGAGACATCTTTCATCCCACTGAACAGTCCTGTAGAGGACTTCTCCTTCCTTTGTCGTTACAAAGACCAACCCTGACACACTGCACTGGAACAGCCCTGTCCCAGGGAACTTGAACCTGTGACACAAAACAACCATTGTTTCTGATATCATCTATTGACTTCATTATGTTTAATCATGCCACATGTTGTATCAAGTTAATTTATAATCACAGTGGTGAAATACAGTTACCTGTATTCATTGGTTGTCTGTTCTTTGTGCACTGTTGGTGTAAAACTGGTCTGAAAGAGAGAAAGCAGTCAGTAAATAATCATTAACTGTCCTGCTGTTCAATCTGTCTGATTGTTCTATAGAGGAGCTGGTTTTACTCACAATGTCCATGTTTGAATGATCGACCTCATGCAACTTCTCTGATGCCATCATTGACACATTTGGCTGACTTGGGCCGACAACTGGATGATGGATTAATTATTGCTTGGATTCAGTTAAAATGAACATACATAATTACACAGTGTGACTAGCACAGACTGACTGACTAAGTGTTTGACTAACAGACAAGCAAACAGACAGACCAAAATACTTCTGGTACTTTTTCACTGCATGATGAACTTGACCCAATCCGATTATTGCAGATACAGTAGGACCCCCTCAATGTACCTGGTCATCTAGAGGCAGTACTGTGTAGGACCTTGTGTCTACCAAAGCTTTGTTTCCCTTCTTTTTTTTCCCTAGGTGAAAATGCAAGGCGCTTGCCTAAAGTGATTGATTTGTTGATTGAATACTTTATTAGTCAGAAATGTAAACAGCACGTAGTGCAGTAAGACAAAGAACAGCTGTTTGTCTTTAAGCAAATAAAACTATACAAATAATATAAGAACATATAAGAAAATGTGTGTGTGTGTGTGTGTGTGTGTGTGTGTGTGTGTGTGTGTGTGTGTGTGTGTGTGTGTGTGTGTGTGTGTGTGTGTGTGTGTGTGTGTGTGTGTGTGTGTGTGTGTGTGTGTGTGTGTGTGTGTGTGTGTGTTTACGTGCGCACGTGCATAATTGTAGGCAGTATATGATTGTGAAGGAACAAATGGGAAAATGTGTCTGTACCTTCAACAGAAAGGCTGCTCTTCATTGGTTCGTGTGGTCCTGTAGATGACAGAAGTGAAAGACTATATTGCATTATTATGATTCATATTATAGTTAAATATTAAACTATCTAATTAAATGAAATAATTTCAGTCATCCTTATAGTAGCTGATTTAGCTGTTTATTTTATTTTATTAAGTTCTTTGTTGCTTATTGTGCTTATCGGTGTAAATATTTTTGGTCAAATTCTGTGTAATGGCCTCAGATTGTATTGTGGCTGTGTGCGCCTGAAGGATGTCCTATAAAGTCGACATTACACCCACCCAGCAAAAATATTCATGCTTTTGTTTTAATAGAGACTATGCGTGTGACATCGACGTACCTGGAAGTTATGCAGGAACGCCTATTGAGTGGCAAAAAACAACTTTCTAGCCTTGACAGCCCATACATCCAAACAGAAAAGTCCTATCTGATTGGATTAAACAACGTTAAACTCACCAACATGGCAGCGGTACGGAAAGCTTGAATTATCCTCTTTCTATCTGCAAAGTTTTTGTTTCATAAAAATCCACCATAGACATGTTATGAGCTGCTTTCTGGCATGAAATTCTGTGCAGGTGATTATTTTATAAGTGTCAGAGCATGGAAGTGCTCGTTTTCAATAACTTAGTCCTGCTGCCTCCTGCATTATGTGCAGGAGGCCAAACTCCAATGCTCCATGCTGCTCAATGTTTTGCACCTCAGTCTAGATGAGGGGGGGGGGGGGGGGGGGGGGGGGGGCGTTTCCCGGTGGAAAAGTGACGCATGTGCATACTCTATTACCTGGCTGCTGAAAAGAAGGATTCCATTCCTTGAGTTGTGGCTAAGTGTCGAGGATCTCTTGTTTTTTGAGAAGTTTAAGGAACTGAGATCCTCTATTAGTCATTGTATCAATAAGTTTAGTACAAGCTTCTTCCGGCTGATCTGTATTCATCAGTTGGTTATAAACTCTTTCATCAATAATTTTGGCAGAATGTGCATGCTGTAGAATGTTGAGATCTGAGCGGAGCCACCCGACAAGTTTCACCTTGTTGGCGACCAATATGACCACAGACGAGCCCTATAGAAATTAGTTGCAGGTATGATTTTTTTCAATATTTATCAAATGTAAGAAGAATACACCTTATTTTGTGTTACTATTTGCCAGTAAACCTAGAGTATCTACCTGAGTGGATGCCATGGTCTTCCCTGGAAGAGGGAAAGAAGGAATTTACTGTCCTGTTTCACAAGTTTGCATATGTATAAAATGTACACAAATCCTTTGAAAATAGCAGATCTGTGAGCTTGTAGATCAAATAGCTGTAAGTATATTCAGAAGTGAAGTGGTTAATGCATGTTTTGTAGTTATAGTCATGCATTTCCCTGAATTACTCGGGTGCCTTTTTTAGTTTTTTCGGGTTGAGTCGGGTCGCTAATCTTCCATGAGCGCGAGGCTGCGCTGGCCTGCGCTGTTGCCCTATCTCTGCAGTCAGCAGCCAGCGACAATACATTTTACATGCATTGCTAGGTTGGATTGGATATGCTACTTGTCTTAGTTGGATAAAACCCAAACAAGTGGCTCAATATTAGCCACATATTCTTGCTAGTCAAAATGAATTCCAAACTACAAAGCATCCATCCATAGCGATCTGTCATAAAGATCAGCTGTAGTAGAATGCTGCTCCAGCTCCACGACCCGCTGAATGTAACCCGACACCCAAGTGTTGCATGGCCTCAGCTATACTAGTTGTGTGTCGGTGTAGTGCGCAGTAAATAGCAGATCTACAAGCTCACATTGCGTCACGAATAGGACGCACTTACCACAAATTACATTGTTTCATTTGTGGGAAGGCCATACAAGACAAGAACATCTGACATTAAGACTGGGACAGGTACAGTAAGAGTACCATAGACACGGTCTGTCATGCAGCATCAGAAAGGTTGATTGAACCCGGATGTCCACCACTGTACACAATACACTGCCCGGTGTACATTCTCTTGTATTAACACAATGTTTGGCCTAAAAAAAGAAAACTACCTCAGGTCTTCAAGAAGATATTTCTCATTTTCCTGAAGGCCTTCGTAGAAAGTCTCTTTGGCTTTCCTGGAGTTCAGCAGTTTGTAGAGTTCCCCCATCTGGGCCTGAGTGGTGCTCTTAGACCTGACATTTTCGTAGCCCTCCTGGGTGATGCTTCGCTCAACTAGGAGCAGATCCAGGATGGGATCCACCATCTTCACTCTCTGAGTCAGGAGAACCCGCTGCTTGTCCACAAAGTCACTCACTGAAGCTAAGAGGATGGGTGAAACATATTTAAAGAAAAACATTAATTACGGGGCCAGAGCTCAGCTCTGGACCTGTTTTGTTATTGGCAGTATTCTGTCACTTCTTCTGCCACTTTTCGCAGTTCTGGCTGAACCGTGCAGTCGCTTTTTATGAAACTCGGCCATATGGTAGATGGTAATGAAAAACGATCAAGAAATAATTCTCACAATCTTGGTGGCGCTATAGCACTCAATTGAAAATGGCAACTTTGAACAGGTACAACTCATGCCCTGTTTGACTTAGAGCCATGAAACTTGGATACACATATGCGTCTCCTCATGCTGAACAACTTTCACCCTCTGACTTTTGACCTCTGACCTTTAGATCTCCCACCATTTTGAATTATATGAAAAACAGTCATTGGCTCCTAACTTCTGCATTTTTTCACTTGGAAAATCCAAGTGGAAAAAAGTTGGAAATTTTTGTAGGCAGAGGTCCAAAGTTCATGTGTAAAATGCAACTCATGCCCTGTTTGACCTACAACCATGAAACTTCGATACACACATGCGTCTCTTTATGCCCGACAACTTTCGTGGTCTGACTTTTGACCTCTGACCTTTAGATCGCCCACCATTTTGAATTATATGAAAAACAGCCATTGGCTCATAACTTCTGCATTTTTTCACTTATGGAAAATCCGCCGCTTTTGTTTTGTCGGCAAAGGTCCTAAGTTCATGTGTAAAATGTTTTGTGCAGATTACTCAAAAATCCCAGGAGGAAATAGATTTTAACTATTGCAGTTTTATGAAAATTATTCATCTGCCCCTAATACATACATGCAAGACTCACATTTCTTTGAAACGTTGCAGTAATGTAGAGAGTCATTCCAAATATCACTGAAACCAATCTCACTCCAATTGGCCAAAGGGGGGCGCTATAGCAATTTTTTGAAAATGCAAACTTTAAACAGGCAAAAGTCATGCCTCGTTTGGCCGAAAGTCGTGAAACTTGCTTACACTTGTGCCTTGACTCATGAGGAACACATCTATCGCTTTGACCAGTAAGCTCCGCCCTTAGATTGTCCGCAATTTTGAGCAGTTTGAAAACACTTGAACCCAGGATTTTTCAGCTATTTGCGTGAAACTGTATCATCTGTCTGATCTCCTTTTTCACAGTTACTTGTCTGTTGGGCCAATGGCGTCTCCCTTAAATGAACGCCTCACAATCTCAAGGACGCCAGTTCAAGCCTCACTTGATGCAGACTTAATTTAAGTTGAATTGCAAACAACATGACTGTATCAATGAATACATGTGCAAATGGTAAAGATAACCAGAAATGCTTATTTGAGAGTACGTTTTTTCAACGTATGACATACTTCATTCTGAAAATAGCTGATCTACAATCTCACAACTTTTCATGGTTTGTGAGCTTGTAGATCGGCTACTTTCACTAGTTTTGGTGATGGTTCTGAGGAGATTTACAATTTCTTCATTGGTAAATGGTTTGTGAACGAGTGATCTTAGTGTTAGTGAAACAGGGGCTTGGTTCATGAAAGAAGGCAAGAGTTTATGATCTTCAACAGACAATATCAGCCTGGACAAAGCTATAGCACTATAGGTAGTGTTGCAGCCTATTAGTCTGAAGGTTGAGAGTTCGAATCCTGTTAATGGCAGTAGGTTGAGATGTCCAATCAAACCATTATGTTTCCATCTCTCTCTCTCTCATCAATCTATTGTTTCCATGTCACTCTCTCTCTCTTCAATCTATTCCGTTTCCATGTCTCTCTCTCTCTCTATTCACTGGCCCCGTATTATCGCTGCTTGCAGCTATATTGATAATTGTTTTCCGCTCCCTCTCTCTCCAAGGCTAATCTTAGTTCTGGCTTAACCGTGCTGTCGCTTTTTACGAAACTCGGCCATATGGTAGTTTGTCATGAAAAACTGTCAAGAAATTAATCTCACAGTCATGCGTCAAAGGGTGGCGCTATAGTACTCAATTGAAAGTGCCAACTTTGAACAGGTAAAACTCATGCCCTGTTTGACCTACAGCCATGAAACTTCGATACACACATGCGTCTACTCATGATGAACGACTTTGGTGGTCTGACTTTTGACCTCTGACCTTTAGATCTCCCACCATTTTGAATTATATGAAAAACAGTTAAATACTATCTCCTCCTGGAATTTTTGAGTAATCTGCACGAAACTTTTTACACATGAACTTTGGACCTATGCCGACAAAACGTTAGCGGTGGATTTTTGAAGTGAAAAAATGAAGCCAAACCAATCTTACTCCAATTGGTCAAAGGGGGGCGCTATAGCAATTTTTTGGAAAATGCTAACTTTAAACAAGCAAAAGTCATGCCTCGTTTGGCCCAAAGTCGTGAAACTTGCTTACACTTGTGCCTTGACTCATGGGGAACACATCTATCGTTTTGACCAGTAAGCTCCGCCCTTAGATTGACCGCAATTTTGAGCAGTTTGAATAACACTTAAACCCAGGATTTGTGAGTAATTCGCCTGAAACTGTATCAACTGTGTGAGCTCCTTTTTCACTGGTTCTGGTCTGCTGGGCCAATGGCAAAAACCGCAAGGTTGACGGTTCAAGCCTCACTTCATGCAGACTTCTTTTAAAGAGCATTGCAAACATCATGACTGTTTTTTTTTTAATGAGTTTATTAGGATCCCCATTAGCTGGTGCATAACAACAGCTAATCTTCCTGGGGTCCACAAAATCAATGAATACATGTACAATTGATAAAGATAACATGAAATGCTTATTTGAGAGTGTGTTATTTCAATGTATGACATAGCCGATCTACAATCTCACAACTTTTCAGATAGCAATGTTTTGTGAGCTTGTAGATTGACTACTTTCACTAGTTTCTGTTCCGAGGAGTACAATTTCTCTATCGGTAGATGGTTAGGGAACCAGTGATCTAGAGTAGTTAGCAAAACAGAGGCTTGGTTCATCAGGGACGGAAATACTTATATATATCAACAGACACTGCCAGGGCTACCATATGTCTAGCTCAATGAGAAGAAAGGCAGCTTATGAGTCTTGAAGTCACTGCTTTGATCCCTGTCTCGACGATGTGTCGGGTGATCATGATTTGGCATTCTTAGGTTTACGCATAGTGTTTCTTAAGATTAGGGGAAGGCATAGTTTTACTGAGGTTAGGGTTAGTGAGGGTTTAAAATGCTTTAAGGTTTTGAATCAGGTTCAGTATCTGTTCCCATTGTTCCTTTTAGCACACCTTACATCTCACCCACGCATGCTTTAAGACTCTCTCTCTCTCTCTCTCTCTCTCAACACAGAATACCTGTTCACATGAATGGAAACCACAGCTATTAAAGCTACCGCGACAAACACACATCTGGTCAAACCTGATCTCCTCTTGTCCTCAACTAACACTGTCCTCACGCTGTGGCATCCACACCCCTGCTTTATTATGATTTATTATTATCCACACAATTGCTTTATTATGATTATTTATTATTATTATTATTATTATTATTATTATTATTATTTATTATTATCCACAAACCTGCTTTATTATTATTATTTATTATTATCCACACACCTGCTTTATTATTATGTATTTATTATTGTCCACACACCTGCTTTATTATTATTATTTATTATTATCCAAACATCTGCTTTACTATTAGGATTTATTATTATCCACACACCTGCTTTACTATGAGGATTTATTATTAACCACACACCTGCTTTATTATTATTTATTATTATAGGTCAGCTATTTTTCGGTGTACAACACCAACTTGCAATACAGTGTAAATGAGTCATAACTCTATCTCTAATCACTAAACCAAACCTCTAAATGTCTAACCCTAACCTGAATATTTGCATAATTGTAAACGTGTCTCTAAAAATCTTTCTTAACCATAAAACAAACTATTTATTATAATATATTATATTAACAAACAAAACATTTCTTGTGAGGACACACACACACACACACACACACACACACACACACACACACACACACACACACACACACACACACACACACACACACACACACACACACACACCCACGCATGCTTTAAGACTCTCTCATCAACACAGAATACCTGTTCACATGAATGGAAACCACAGCTATTAAAGCTACCGTGACAAACACACATCTGGTCAAACCTGATCTCCTCTTGTCCTCAACTAACACTGTCCTCACGCTGTGCCATCCACACACCTACTTTATTATGGGGCCAGGCTCTGCAGAGCAAGACTCCGTTTTTGTTATTGGCATTATTCACTATTTATGGGGCCAGGCTTCAAGCATGGCTCCATTTTGATATTGGCATTATCCTGTTTCTTCTCCTTCTTCTGCTGTTTTTGGCAATTCTGGCTTAACGTGCATACGCTTTTTACGAAACTCTGCCATAATGGTAGATGGTCATGAAAAACTATCAAGAAATTAATCTCACAATCTTTCGTCAAAAGGTGGCTTTAAACAGGTACAACTCATGCCCTTTTTGGACCTAGAGCCATAAAACCTCGATAGGGTCATTCCAAATATCACTGAAACCAATCTTACTCCAATTGGTCCAATTGGCGCTATAGATTTTTTTTTTAAATGCAAACTTTAAACAAGCAAAAGTCATGCCTTGTTTGACCGACAGCCATTAAACTTGCTTACACATGTGCCTTGACTCTCTCTCTTTGTCTCAATTTCAATCTATTCTGTTTCCATGTGTTTGCTTTTTTTGTGTCTGTCTGTCTGTCTGTCTGTGTGTCTGTCTGTCTGTCTGTCTGTCTGTCTGTCTGTCTGTCTGTCTGTCTGTCTGTCTGTCTGTCTGTCTGTCTGTCTGTGGGTGGGTCATTCCACTTTTTAATTGCATCGCACAAAACATGACTGCATCAAATAATGCATGTGCAATTTTTAAAGATAACATGAAATGCTTATTTGAGAGTATGTTTTTACAATGTGTGACATACTTCATTTTGAAAATAGCCGATCTACAATCACACAACTTTTCAGATAGCAACCCTTTGTGAGCTTGTAGATTGGATACTTTCACTAGTTTTCGTTCTGAGGAGACAAAAAAATGAGGCTTGGTTCATAATGGACGGAAATAATTATATATGTCAACAGATGCTGTCAGGGAAGCTCAATGAGAAGAGAGGCAGCCTGTGAGTTCGTAGGTCACTGATTCGATTCCTGTCCCCGACAATGTATTGAGGTGATCATGATTTGGCTTTCTTAGGTTTACACAGTGTTTCTTGAGGATAGGCTTAGGCGTTGTTTTAATGAGGTTAGTGTTAGTGAGGGTTTAAAATGCTCATTTTTTAATTGCATGGTCTTCTTAATCTTAAGTTCAGTCTTCTATGTTTCTATGGCTTATTGTGCATATTACTTATCATTGCTTTTTTCTTTCTGCATTCACTGGCCCCGTATTATCGCTGCTTGCAGCTATATTATGTTTCTTAACATTCTATGTTTTAACATGGAAATGCTTTGCATCCCTCAGTTACTGGAGCAACTGTTACTGTTTGTATAGGTTTGTTCTCAATCATCTTCATCATCATTAGGCTTACATGTCATTGACCTTTTAGACGCACGCTTCAATTACACTTACAGCTCTGTATGAGGCAAGCTGTCTACAAAAGACAGACACACACACACACACACACACACACACACACACACACACACACACACACACACACACACACACACACACACACACACACACACACCATACCTTTGGGTAGCTTTTGGCGATCTTCTTCTTCTGGAAATGAAAGGAGGACAAGAAAGAAAGAACAATCACACACACATACTGTACATGAACACATACATGAACGCACACATCAGGTGCAGACCTTTCCCGTATCCATTCTAGACCGTTCTACTGTACGCCTGAATTTCTCTTGTTGAACTTGTTGAATATTTTCAAATGTTCTCAACTTTGGGACATTTCATACATTTTAGGGACTTCTACTCAAGTGAATTTGCTAATATTTTTCCACCCTTGAAAAGTGAATTGAAAATAAAACTAATCTGTGTGATACTGTAGATTTCATTAGGACTGTTTCATGTTTTCCCCATTTGGGACACCATATACGTTTAGTGACATAACTCCATGAGTATTAAAGCTACTTTTACACAATTGATATTGCTGGATTCATTAGAACCTTTCAAACAAGACATCATAAGTTCTGCTATGACAATCCATGTCAGAGTCACTACAAAGTAAAGTGAACATTCTACATAGATTTACATTTCCGCCTACGTAGGTATGTGTTCAAATGACTGTATACTCCTATTTACATTCAGATATTGACATTCAGTCTTTTTTTGGAATGTAGAGGAATGTCCTGACTTAATTTAAGCCAAGTTTTAAATCTGTCAGAGCTTCCATTGTGAATCTACATGAGTTTTTATGCCTCAACCCCCAGACGGCCAGGCTTTATTTTTTGTTTGGGTTGTCTAACTTTATATATCAATTTCACCACTTTTGCAGTAAAATATTTTTACACAACAATCCATTTCATGTATGGGAGGCCTTAGAGATGAAGAAAAACTATGTTGTGTTTGGTTCTACCTCCGGTAGGGGTACATCAATTTTTGGGGGCCATTGTCACTAGCCTATTATGGAAGGTGGAAAGTTTCCAAAAGATGAAATCCCAGGAATAATGGAAGACACTGGAGTTTTAAATCGAAAGTGAATTACGCCACATAATGGGTATGATCTAATTATTTGTTGACGTGGAAGGACCAGCAGTAATTGACAATAATCGTATGCTCAGGTTCTTTTGCATTAAAATGAGCAACGGAACACTTTCTATGTTTGTCAATTGGAGATTCGAGAGGATTTATTTGTCAGTCACAAAAGTCGTAGTAAATGTATTTTAGTCATGACTTTTATTTTCGTATCTATGAGAGTCTTAGCGACCACCCCCCAGTTCGCCCTGGAATGTCACCAGTAAAGCCTGTATTTCTCCAAACATGTACAGATGCAAAATATAAGGTGCTTACCCGCTTGCCTCAAATGTTAACTAGGTGTCCGGAGTATTTGTGCAATATATTAGTCCATATTCTTCAATTAAGAAGTGTTTAAATCCCGCCTGTGACCGATTCTGTCGGCGGTAGTGAGGGGGCGCATCCGGTGAAAGCCGGAATTACACTCAATGTAAACAGGAATTAAACGAGGGGGGGAAATGGCGTTCGTCCACAGACGGGATTAAAACACTTCTTTATTGAAAAATATGGACTAATACATTGCACAAATACTCCGGACACCTAGGTAACATTTGGGGCAAGCGGGTAAGCACCTTATATTTTGCATTTGTACATTTTTGTACAAAAAATAATCTAATTTAAAAAACGGCCGATTACTCGATTTAAAAAAAAAGTTTGAATCTTGTGCCATCGAACGAAGCTTCGAATATTCAAGTTATTTGGGTCAGCCCTAATCTGTAGGCAGTATATTATTGTGAAGGAACACATGGGACAAAATGAGTCTGTACCTTCAACAGAAAGGCGGATCTTCATTGGTCTGTGTGGTCCTGTAGATGAGAGAGGTGAAAGACTTTAGTGCATGAATATGATTCATATTATAGTTAAATGTTTAACCTTAATCTAATTACATGAAATAATTTCAGTCTTCAAAATAGTAGCTAATTTAGCCGTTTATTTTATTTTATTAAGTTCTTTGTTGCTTATTGTGCTTATCGGCAGTGGTGAGCTGTGGATTTTTGAACTACGGGTGCTGTATTTTATGACGTCACGCGCGCACGTGCTTGCGCAGGCATGTGCACATAGCCACTCAGCTCAGTGCTAGTTGAAATACTGTATTCAACATGTGATAATTAATGTAATTATATGTATTATTATTTTGTTGCATTGTTAATTTGTTGTTTTTATTTTTGTTTCAAATTAATTATTTTATTTTCCTTTTAAATTTATATAAAAGCCCTTTACATAGACTCACCCACACATAAGTAGTTAAAATAATCAGACAACTTGTCTTTGTCTTGTCTCAGAGAACTGGGTCCTCTGCTAAGCGACCCCCTTCACACCTTGCCGTGCAGAGACTGTTGTCTGTCATTGTGAGAGGAATGTAACACATTCAATTCAAGTCTGTGTCTTTTCTCGAGTAGCCTAATGTTATGCAAAGCAGCCAGGTAGACGCTATTGAGAACGGCTCGCCACTGACGGCGCGAACCTTGAGAGGCTATTGTTTTTAAACTTTAAGGCGTTAAAGACCGCCGCTGACGGTGCGTGCATGTGGAGCATGCACGAGCCCCCAGCCCCCACAGTGTCAGAACTAATGGTGCGGCACCCCCTACAGCTCAACCCTGCTTATCGGTGTCTGTATTTTTGGTCAAATGCTGTGTAATGGCCTAATATTGTATTGTGGCTGTGTGCGCCTGAAGGATGTCCTAGACATTACACCCACCCAGCAAAAAGATTCATGCTTTTGTCTTAATTACCTGGCTGCTAAAAAGACGGATTCCATTCCTTGAGTTGTGGATAAGTGTCGAGGATCTGTTGTTTTTTGAGAAGTTTAAGGAACTGAGATGAAGGTCCCTCTCCTCTCTTAGTAATTATATCAATAAGTTTAGTACAAGCTTCTTCCGGCTGTACTATATTCATCAGTTGGTTATAAACTCTTTCATCAATAATTCCGCCAGAATGTGCATGCTGTAGAATGTAGAGATCTGAGCGGAGCCACTCGACAAGTTCCACCTTGTTGGCGACCAATATCTTTACAGATGAGCCCTATAGAAATGAGTAGCAGGTATAATTTCTTTCCAATATTTATCAAATGTAACAATACACCTTATTTTGTGTTGCTATTTGCCAGTAAACCTAGAGTATCTACCTGAGTGGAAGCCATGGTCTTCTCTGGAAGAGGCACTGACAGGGAAAAAGGGGGAATTTAATCTTTACTTATTGGAAGGAGGAGTTGTGATTATGAGTGAAGTATACGTGTACTGATAAGCTTGTACTAGAGCAGAGCAATTAACTGAAAATATATCGAAACCGATATTTAGAACCAATAACAGACTTAATCTTGCGTAGGTTAATTGAAAGAAATATATATATATCAGTTTTTATTTCTTATATAGCAACGAACGAATTGACTAGAAGGTTTTCGACTAAACCGATTAGTCTGATTAATCATTTAACCCTGTATTATACCTTGTTGTACCAGCTCAGTGGCCTTGTGGGTTGAGTGACCGACCTGAGACTGGAAGGCCAGGGTTTGATCCCCGGCCGGGTCATACCAAAGACTCTATGGTACCCAGTGCCTCCCTGCTTGGCACTCTGCATCAAGGGTTGGATTGGGATAAGTCCCTGTGACATACTAGCATCATGTCCAGGGGGTGTACTTGTGCATCAAGCTGCCTCACACTAAGGAAACAGGAGATAGGCTCCTGCCCTATGGGCCTCAGGGCTCGGCAAGGCTTACTTATACTTTGTTGTACAATAGTAGCATCCATTAAAAAAAAAGTTAATTAATCATAAAATCGAGGCAAACAAAATAAAGTAATCGTGAGATTGAAGTCATATTGCTCAGCCCTAGCTTGTACTGTGTTCCGTCACAATCATATACTTTGTATAATCGGGATGATGAGTCTGTACCTTCAACTTCATGCCTCATTCTCTTTGGTTCAGGTGGTCCTGTGGATGAGAGAAGTGAAAGACTTAATTGCATGTTCATGATTAATATTATAGTTAAACATTAAACTAGATTGCATGCATGCATGTACAGATAGTAGTATGCATACATCAATATTTACATGCCGAGTGCCTGGTGTAGTGATGCAGAAAAGGTGATTTTTGTGTTGGTACGACCAAAAACGTGGTTATAGAGCGAGTTAAGAAATTGGCTTTGTGAACAGCTTTCTGACAAAATGATAAATACATTAACATGAGTCACAATGGAGGAGCCTGATGGAAGTCCTGTCGCTCAGAAGGCTATAGTTCACATTGTGTGAAAGAAGACAAGTGTAGCTACATAATGTCCAAAAAAACATGCGTGGAAAGTGTAGTTTACCTGCTGGGAGTAGGTTATTCAACTCCACTGACATGTTTATGTCATTGATATCAACATCTTGTAGTGTATCTGCACTTGCAAAACTGTTATTGGATGCATTGCAAGCTGCTAGTTGTCCAGCAGGCCTCTCTAAAAAAAGAGTGAAAAGAGGATGAGACAATCACTTTTCTGATCTTTGTGCATTCATTTCGTACTGTCCTCCTGTATTATGTTGTCTCATAATAATACTCACCACTCTGAGGAGTTACTCCTGGGCTGCCAGTTATTTTTACTGACAGATTCAGGGTGTTTGCTTTGACGCCCTTAATGTTGCGAGCAAAAGCAGCACTCCCACCATCAGCATGGACCGTTTGGCTCTGTGTCCCTACAAAGGACAAAAGATCAGCAATATATTATTATAACCAGTGGTGGAAAAAGTACTCACATTTTTGGAGTAAAAGTATCAATACTGCAATGTAAAAATACTCTGTTAGTATTACTAGTAAAAGTACAAAAGTATTGGTATCAAAATGTACTTAAAGTACCAAAAGTAGAAAGTACTCATTGTGCAGAATGTCCCATTTCACAAGTTTTCAAATGTATAAAAATCATTTGAAAATAGCAGATCTACAAGCTCACAATGCGTCGCATCCCAACACATTGCTAGCTTGTAGATTGGCTATTTTCAAATGGCCAAAATGTATATAGGGCTGAAGTGAGTGAAAAAAATGTTGTAATAATAATCAAAATCTACAAAGTAACAAGTAACTAAAGTTTTCAAATAATTGTAGTGGAGGAAAAGTACAATGCCTCTGAGATGTAGTGGAGTAGAAGCAAAAGTACTGAAAATTGGAAATACTCCATTAAAGTAAAATACCTCAACATTGTACTTAGGTACAGTACTTGAGTAAATGTTACTTTACACCACTGATTATAACAACAATAACTGAGGAAGGTCAGATTAGCCCAGCTGGCCCCTGTAAGGCTCACTGCTTCTTAAAGCTGCAATCCATAATTTTCATTTCTCATGTCCTACTCAGCATTCGAACCCAGGTCCCCCGTGCAGGGGCCAAACTGTGTACTGTTGAGCTATAATGGACAGGACATGTTGGATTTTCAAGTCATTAAGTTACAGTTACAGTACCTCATGTCAATCAGTAGTGGTCCTACTCAAGCACATAATCTAAATGTCTCAATAAAAGAACAGGGAGACCAAATCCAACCACTGCTGTTATTTAGAGCCTATTGTATTAACATAGTCTACAGATTGGTCAAAATGGTGTTTTATTCACCAAAACAAAGATGGATTGCAGCTTTAACGTCTGTACTTGGCTTGACTAACAGCTGAATAAGAGTCGTGTCAAATAAAAGCAGCAATGAGTGAGACTGACTTACCTTTCTGTTTGAAAAACTGCATTTCTGGATAGTGAGTCTGCTGCTCCTTCAGAATGTCATAGAAGCTCTGACATTTGCTTTCTCCACCTTCAGTGATCATCTTCAAAAGAAGTGTCATTTTCTCCAAAGGAACATCTTGCTTCTGTAGCTCCAGATACTGATCCATGGTTAAGATGGCCCCACATTTTTTAATGATGTGATCAGGATCGGTTGAAAGCCACTTGCAAAGTTGGTCCTGGTCCTCCTGGATTAACTTTAGAATGTCCATGTTCTGGTGAGAAAACAGAAAATACTGTACAGTTTATGGTAGGATACTTCAAACCCATTTAGACCTGAGGGTGATTCTAAAAACGCTGCCTTTTTTTCTGAAAAGCTTTTTTGTATAAAATATATACATAAATAATGTCTATATCTTGTTCTTGCCTTGAAAGGTATAATAATTTAATATTTGGGCTCATGGGACTTTTGGGGGATTTTTCAGTACACGCATGCTTAGGGGCTCCTATCCTAAATTCCACATTATGTGCTATTATTAGTCATACAGCAGGTGAAAACATGAACCATTCTACATGAGTTCATATCTACATACATATCTACATATGTATAAGTATGTCTGTAATTTCAAAACATAAGGCCAAACAGAACAAATGTGGCATTTTTCCACATTAAATATAATCTTTGAGAAAAACGTGCAAAGTATCCATCACCATCAACTACAATAGGTTCAAACGTGGTTTCCTAGCACATACTGTACACAGACCCGGTATGTCTTCAATCTTTACCACATGTGTGGACCATTAACCTCTTAAGAACAAAGCGGGGCTCACAACTCACTTGTTGAATGCTCCAAAGGTCTTTTTTTAAATTCATGACAAACAGCAGATATACAATGTTTCGACCCGTCTTTTTCAAACGTTGAAACATTGAAACGTCGTTTATCTGCTGTTTGTCATGAGCATTCAACAAGTGATTTGCGAGCCCCGCTTTGCTCTTATGATTCTTTTCTTACAGTTTGGCTCAGCACCAAGGAACAGAGGATGTGCGTTATTCGTTTTTTTAACCTTTAACCACTTAAATCATATGAATTCTATAATCCAATACTTTGTTGTACATGAAGTAGCAAAAATAGCTGATCTGCAAGCTTGTAGATCTGCTGTTTTTACCGAATGTTCTCTTATTTCTGCCATGTGTTTCTCTATTTTCTAGAATGTCGGTCTATTTTTGCCTATCATGACATGCCCAGAATAGGAACGCTAGGATTCATGTGGTTAAAAGAGTCAGAAAAGAGAAAATAGCTTACCTTAAAGCTTGACATGTCACAGACACACACACACACACACAAGTCAAAGTGAAAGTAACAGTTTCTTTCTGGCGGGCAGGATGTGCGCATGTGCTGTGCACTTCCTTTGTATGTTTATGTTATCATGACGTGTTCTGGTGGGTTAAAGTTTAACTAGTTTATCACTAGGCAGGGCCGTGCAGAGACATTTAGAGGGGCATGTACTCAGATGTCAAAAGGGACACATGAAACAATAGTTTAAAACACCATACACCATAATGCATGTCATAACCTGTTCAACAGGTCCTGTTGAATCATAGCAACCATTTACACCATTTTGAATCACACACACACACACACACACACACACACACACACACACACACACACACACACACACACACACACACACACACACACACACACACACACACAAAACACAAAACACAAATTTTGTATGGGGGGTCCCTGGCATACAATATTTTCAGATTGGGGGGTTTACAGACAAATACATATACATATACATTTTGGTCCTTGACATGAAAATGTTTGAGAATCACTGGTTTAAACAACATTAGGAAACGACCCCAAATAAGCATACACTTTAGAAACAAGCCCAAAAACGGCAACCCCACAACTACCAATATTTACAAGCAACTTTACAGAAAAAGAAGCCCAAAGTCGCTTATAAAAAGCCGTCATGGCAACACTGAACCCTGCCTGCTGCTGCTCCTGCAAAGGATGCTTAAGATACCACGTGACTTGACACTACAAGACAACCTGCAACCGTCTGGAGGTTGCAGGTTGTCTGCATGTGTATGGTTTCTGCTGCTAGTGTGTGTGTGTGTGTGTGTGTGTGTGTGTGTGTGTGTGTGTGTGTGTGTGTGTGTGTGTGTGTGTGTGTGTGTGTGTGTGTGTGTGTGTGTGTGTGTGTGTGTGTGTGTGTGTGTGCGTACTCAAGCGTGCGTGCGCGCGCACGCATGCACGCACGCATGCAGGCACGGATGTGTGTTTTCAGTGTATCTAACATGGTTACAATTGAGTTTGAAGTTACAATGGGTTTGTATGGGGGCGTGTCTGATCAAATGAATATAAAATATTGAATCGAGCAACTTAAAAACTGTCTGGGGTGCTCACAAAAGACAGTGTAGACATTAACATGACCCTCGAAAGTATTTTAAAGTTAATTACCGCTTTGAAAATAGCAGCAGAAACCATACACATGGTACTGAGGAATTGAAAATATACTGAATGTATCAATTACATCTAACCAAGTACCAAATTGAATATGTTTGATTGATTGATTGATTGAAATTTTTATTAGGCAAAAGGAATGTAAAACAACACATTACATTTATAATACTTTTTGTCTAAAAGGTCCGACCAAAAAAGTCCTTGCGGACTTGTTTCCGTTGGGGTCCTTGGTATTAATTTAGACATATATAGTAGCAACCAAACAGTTCAAATATCAACATACAAATACAGAGACAAAAATACCACTATGTACAAAAAAAAAATATTTGACCCTACTACAGCCTGTTAACGTTATTTGTCCTTTAATTGTATTGCCATAATATGATAGACATTATTTTCAAAATGAATAATACAGTAAATGTTATTTTCTGTGTACACATACTGTAACTGAACTGCAGTTGAGTTCAGTTATGGCAACACACACGCACGCGCGCACGCACGCACGCACGCACACACACACACACACACACACACACACACACACACACACACACACACACACACACACAGAGCGAAAGAGAGCAACTGTGACTCAAGGGGCACAGTGTTAATCTGGCAGGCAGAGTATAATATTTCATCAAATTCCTCAAATTATATTATTGTTGTTGACCCCCCCCCCCCCTCCAGAGTCCAGACGGTTGCAGGTTGTCTTGTAGTGTCAAGTCACGTGGTATCTTAAGCATCCTTTGCAGGAGAAGCAGCGCAGCAGCAGGCTGGTTCAGTGTTGCCATGTCGGCTTTTTATAAGTGACTTTGGGCTTCTTTTTCTAAAGTTGCTTGTAAATATTTCTAGTTGTGGGGTTGCCGTTTTTTGGCTTGTTTCTAAAGTGTAGTTGCTTATTTGGGCTCGTTTCCTAATGTTGTTTTAACCAGTGATTCTCAAACATTTTCATGTCAAGGACCCCCCAAATTAATATGTATTTGTCTGTCTGTAAACCCCCCCCCCATCTGAAATTGTTTTATGCCAGGGACCCCCCATACAAGATTTGTGTTGTTAAAAAGTATGTTTTTCAAATTTTCTTCAAGATGTGTATTTTTTTGTTGTTGAAAATTGCAGATCTACAAGCTCACAACGCGTACGTGACGCGTTGTGAGCTTGTCGATTGGCTATTTTCAAATAGCCATGTGTATGTTTAAAGGGCTTCTTTTGGGCTTGTTTTCCTAGACCCGGGTTGCTTGTTCCTCTTGCACAATCTGGCAACACAGGCAGGGTCGTATTGGTTGGGTTGGTGGCGTGTCTCCACTGGACTATAATATTATACACATGGATCCTCGCAACTACAGCCTTTAATCGCAGGGAGCTTTAATTGCATCTAATCTTTCTACCCCTGCAACTGCTCTCCGCAATCGCAGGTATGTCTGTAAATATAAACAAAAAATACAAAAACATAAAACATGATTTCGCTGATCTGATCACTGCAGCCAAAGAAGTGTAGCGATGCTGCAGCTGCAGCCATATGAAGCAGCGGACGGAGGAGTAACGCATTGGTAGCCTGTGTTAACAACATGATGCTGTCATGATGATTCGCTACAGTGGCGTTTGCCATGAAACAAAGCAGTGTGGCTTATGAGTATGTTGATGAGTGTTGAACAAAGGCTTTTGGCGTGTGGGTGCTGCAGCTGCAGCTGATGATGATAATGATCCGATGCCATACCAGGCAAAGTCAACGTCCTTTTCGCAGGGACGCTCATGCCTTCAGGGCGCGCGCTGCGCGGTTGCGCGTGTGTTGCACATTATCGTCGTGCAGCCGAGCTGCAGGTGAACCGTGCAAAGGAAAGGAGGCGGCGACGTTTTGACTTTGATGTAAAAGTAGCTAAAGTAGCCACTGATAATCGATTTTGATCTCCTTTTGGCCATGGGACATGCAAATGAGCGGACCATAATATTACCAGAAACACATATAGCCATACCAGTACAGGTCTGTAGTAAACTCAGAGTGTACACATGTGTAACCATTGAATTGGTTACATTTGTACACTCTCAGTTATGGTGGTCTCAGAGTTGTTGTGGTGGTCCTTGAAACCACTGTACTGGTCCATTCCTAATGTAGCATACACATAGTGTCATAGTAAATCAGTGTCATACATATTCTGAAGAAAACCTGGAGACTTTTAGTAATGGGGTCTTGTGATCAAAATAAGAACATTATGTTATCTAAAAACAATCTAGAATTTGCCACTGACATGGACAAGTCTTACCACGGACACATTTGTCCGTGTATGGACATATATTGATGATGATGACCGCTTCTTGGGAGTCCGTCTCCCGGAGACGCTGTCTTTGCTCTCAAAAGGGGGCGCAGAAGAGCATGTGACAATAAGTGTATGGAACCAAATTGGGACCAGTTATATTTGTATGCACACCTGGAGTTACAAATGGATACATTAACACTGTGGATGTTATTAGCCTACTGTGTAACGTTATTGTATCCTGTAGTCGTGTAGAATGTCTCCATCTGACAAGTACTGCATGTTCAGCCTTGCTGTGTGGGTACATGGTTAAGGTCACACCAACAATGACATAGCAGCATTTGTCATGCGTCCTTCATAATCAGGGTGATGGGGATTTGCAGGATTTCAAAAATAATAATATACAGACAATAGTTCTATATAATGTCTGTAATTTAGAAATGGTCTGTCTTTTTATTGAAACCTGGTGGCTATCAGTGTAAATAAACTATAGGCTACATCAGGGCAGTGTTATAACCTAGTATGACCCATGACAAAATAAGCTATTGTTTATCTAGCTGTGTGCCATTGTGCTTTCTTTTTGTCTCCACCAGGCCGAAAGGCATGGCCGAGACTATGTTTTTCACCCTGTCCATCTGTCCATCTGTGTGTCCGTCTGTGGACAGCTAATTTCCAGCACTGTTGGCTTGATCGTAGCGAAACTGTGCACACACATTTCTGGATGCCAGAGCATGCCAGAGCTGAACCTAGTTATAGTGCCACCAGGAGGCAGATTTTTGCTAAACACATCTTTTGACAGTACTCCTACAGATTTTGTACATCATTTACATCATGCAAATCTGTACACAGTATCTCTATAGTCATTAAACAAAACATGTCTTTCAGATTTTTCATATTCCATCCTGATCGGCTTCCAAAGTTTGCAGGAGTGCTCCGTTGTGAACAAAACGCCTCAAATAATAAACACAGTGTGCGATTTCCGTGAAATTTTGCACCCACATTCCCACTAAGCTGAGGAAGAAATGCCACTTAAAAATGTTCAAATCAGCCTCATGGTGGCGCTATAACAGGCTGATTCTTGTTTTTACATATAATTGCACAGATCTGTGTAAAACGTTTTATGCACACTCCTAGAGGCCAAGGAAAAACCTTTGCCCTGCATTTTTCACATCTGCTTTTTATAGCGCCACCAGGAGGCCGACTTATGTAAAACATTTTTTTGTTATTATCCAACAGATTTTGTCCAAACATCACGCAAAACGGTACACAGTATCTTTATAGTCATGTGATCAAGGCAGATCTGTCCGATTTTTCATATTCGATTGGTTAAGATTGGCTTCCAAAGTTTGCAGGATTGGTCCGTTTTCAACAAAATCATGAATCTCAAATCATGAATGCAGCATGTGATTTCCGTGAAAATTTGCACACACATTCCCACTAGGCAGTGGAAGAAATGCCACTCTTTTCACATTGGCCGATTATAGTGCCACCAGGAGGCCACAATAACCTACCTGACCTGGCGGAGACCTGTGCTCCGAGGAGCACTTTTTCTAGTTGTAAACATGATATGGCATTTACAGTACATGGCCTATGTGCCATGACAGGAATTTGACTATCATGATGTATTAAGCACTTTCCACCTGCTGTCCATACTCCCGGACATATCGTTATGGCGTAAATGGTCAAAAGTTGCCGGGGGGAAAAAGTCAAGCGTTGAAAATGGCTAATCTACAAGCTCACAACGTGTCGCATCTTGACACATTGTGAGCTTCAGGATCAGCTATTTTCATCACACAGCAGTGGGGTGTTCTACCGTGTTACGCTGTTTCAGAACATTTTCGTAACCAAGTGTAGCCATCCAAAAAAAACATCAGAAGGCATATCTGATACGCAGGAGGAGGGGCTGGGGCCAGCAAGAATGTAGACTTCAGTTGAAATAGCCTTTTTCATGTGGTAATGTGGGGTCTGAGCGGTGAAGGCTTATGTGTGACTATTGTCTTGAGGTGATAATGACCGCTGGCCATTGGAGTTTTGAAGTAATTCACTCATTAACTACTTAACAATGGAGCAGTTATTTCATTTTGGCGACCACGTGCGCGCGCATTTGCACGTGCGTGTGCACGTGCCGTGCGTGTGGGAGGGAATAATTATAGTATGCCCTTCCGAAAAAACCTAGAACACACCACTGCCACACGGCACCATCATAAACACCAACCATACGTGGTTATGGAGACATTGGTGTGCAGGTACAGTGTAAACATGCCCCTTCTCTCAGAGTCTGCTGCCCAGTGCCCACATGTCTAAAGATAGATGAACAGATACTGTAG
This sequence comes from Gymnoscopelus microlampas, assembly GCF_963454915.1. NCBI lineage: Eukaryota > Metazoa > Chordata > Actinopteri > Myctophiformes > Myctophidae > Gymnoscopelus > Gymnoscopelus microlampas. Next base: position 15,891,968 of record NC_139954.1, on the reverse strand, counting down.
CATACTTGTCTGGAGTGGTGATGTGTGGCTTGAAGTGAGGGGACGAGTGTTCTCCAGGCAACTCAGCTAAAATTGACATCCCTGCAGGAGGCCTCTCTCTCTGTTGTCTGGTCTGGTCCCCACTAGAATACTAACTGTTATTCCAGATGACAAGAATGTCCGGTAACGATTACGTTTGGGGCCTTTGGGCACTGTTTGCCTACAAAGCGGTGACCTTTCTGGCAGTGCACTTAAAATTGAAATGCACACATTTTCAGGAAAAAGTCGAGGTTAGGTTTTGGTACTCCGCTATACGTTTGGATGTGGGAGACAGTTGTCAATATTTATTTGATACAGACATTCATATTCTTTATTTGAGATAGGTCGGTGTAGCGAGACTGGAAACCAAGGGCAGGGCAAGGTCGACACTAGACGGGGTCGGATTCAACCTGTATCCCAGTGCTCACAAGGAGCACGTGGTCTGTGTGCACTAATTGGGTCAGCCAAAGGTCACCCCGATACATAGTACTACATACGTCCTTGGGTGAATAAATACTTAACATTTCAAAACTGCAAACGAAGGCTTGCGGATAGTTTTCATACTATCGGCTTACAATCCTCCAGTTGGCCACGTTTTGCTTGTTGTAGGCACATGCACAACGCACAGCCAAACATCAACAACTATCAATGTCTGACTCACTTATGTATGTCAGTGCCTTCCAGAGCTCTCTCGTTACCCAGCTGGTATGAGGTGGGGTGTACTGTGGGTCATTCGATATGCAGAAGGGTTAGTGTTGGGTTTGGAAGTGAAGCTCCTGTCCTTCTGGAGGTCAGCCACGGTGGTAGCCCAGGTGGCTAGCACTTAACGGTCGGGTGACCAACCAGAGAGACATCCTCCTGGCCCGTTAGAAACAAAGCAAGGTAGGGTGTGGGGGCATGCGGTTTACAGTGAATGGAAAACTAATACTAAATCTAGGAACAGATGAATGCTGTTTGGACTCATGCTCTCTGGCTCCGTTCTGTGTTATCCTTATTGTTGTTTGCTCGTTGTGATGTAGCTTATCAAGGAATTGAGTCTTTTTAGTTCTACTAGTGGTCTTGTGACTGTGAGTCACTTTGATTCAGTGTGAGCTTAATCAATATGGAATAAAATGTAGTGGAATTAAATAAACAACTACATTGCCCACGTTGCATTTCTTAAGAAGTGTTGTTATGGTGGGAGTTGTAGTACTGTGGGCGGTAGCATGGACTTAGCAGGATTGGCTGTGTGAGGGCTTTTTTCTGATGCAGTCAACTACTGAGCGTCCATATGTTTCAATAATTAGCACTGTCTCGGTGTTGTGGCTTGCGTTCAGCACAAGCGGCACACGTGTGGGGCACATTTCTGATACACAAGGACATCTGGGGGTTTGGACAGAGCTTGCACACTTGTGAAGCTGCTGATGAAATGTGCGTTGATAACTGATACAGGGAACAGAAACTTAGACCGTCTTATGTGTGATTGAGAGGGGTAGGTTTCCTCGATAGAAAGCAATGTTGAGGAATTTGAAGATTCAAGGCAAAATAAACGTATAATGTTCTTAGATTCACCAATTATATTTTCACATACAAGGTGGTGAGGTTGATGCATACTGTAGAAGTAAAGGTGTGCCACAATGGAGATGAATGCATCCATCATAAAACACATTTTACAAGGGCAAGGGTGAAGGGTAGCCCTAGAATGGCTGATACTGACACAGCCATAGAACATCCAGTGCATTTTGTGTATCTCGGCAGCATTATAATTTGTATCACTCACCCATGAATTAATTGCTGCGATTTAGGGTCAGCTCTTGTCATCTGGTTTGATTTTCTAAGTTCTGGCAGAAAATGTGTATTTAATGAAATATCTCCACTTTTCACGAGATTCACACAGACCATCTCTGTGCGTGAAGGGATGGCATTCACAGCAGCAGCAACACTAAACATTATGTACAGTATGGGGCACACACATTGACAAGTCTGATTACAATTATCTACAGTACACCAACCACAACGCAATGTATATCAATGGAATAGCAGATATTCTATGACTAGGGTGAAGGGCTGTTTTTTTTTGTGGTTTTCATGAACTCTCAACGAAAAGCAAACACCGCTTTGAACTGAAAAGGGCTGTCGCATAATTTAAGACTTGGGTGGCCAGAGCAAACACAGAGGCTCCAACTGGTTCAAGCCCCAGTAACAAACGAATCACACATTGTACTGTAACTACCATAGTACTGTACTTGAAAGGGAAACAAAGGATACACATCATGCACGTAGTGCATACTGTTAATAACATTTAGGTCAGGCAACAAAAACACCTTTCCCAATGTTGTATAGCACTATACACATCGATAAAATTTAGAAAGTTCTAGAGGTTTCAAATTATGTGTGTTTTTGGAAATTCCCTTCAAATGAAACATTTCCAGATATTCTTTGCACTACGAGAGCTTTACCAGAGCCAAGCAAGATTGCTCCTGAGAAATATGACATGGCATAAAAAGGCTGCTTTTCACAGGATGATGGCCTGCTTACTTGACAGATTACTCCTAACTACAGTTAACAGCCATGTGAACAGCATCGTTTCAGACGCTCAAACACTGCCTTGCACATTCAGCTGCTATCTCCCTCTGATTGTCTCAAAGAGGTTCAAGTGTGTCACATTAAGTTAAATATACCTGAGAGACGTGTGTGTGTGTGTGTGTGTGTGTGTGTGTGTGTGTGTGTGTGTGTGTGTGTGTGTGTGTGTGTGTGTGTGTGTGTGTGTGTGTGTGTGTGTGTGTGTGTGTGTGTGTGTGTGTGTGTGTGTGTGTGTGTGTGTGTGTGTGTGTGTGTGTGTGCGTGCGTGCGTGTACTTTTATTATATTTGTGAGAGGGCCAAATACCCCCTCATGCAAAGCAGCATTTGAGAAATAGGCAGTGAGGACCATTTTCGTAGTTCTCCCTGGACAAAATGGTTGTTTTATGGTTAAAAAAATATATTATTTGTTAGATTTACAATTAGGAAAAGATTACGATGGGGGTAATAGTTAGGATTAGACAATAAGAGGTTAGGTTTAGGGGTTAAGGTTGGAGGTATGCCTGATTTATACTTTAGTTGCGCACGTGTTGTGCACTGAAAATAGTTGATCTACAAGCTTTTATGTTTAGGGTTAATTATGACAACAATGATGAAACCGCTGTCCTAAAATGCTGATGTCCTCACAAATATATATGTGTGTGTGTGTGTGTGTGTGTGTGTGTGTGTGTGTGTGTGTGTGTGTGTGTGTGTGTGTGTGTGTGTGTGTGTGTGTGTGTGTGTGTGTCAGACTCACAGTCAGAGACTGGATGTACCAGATGGCATAATGAGCAGGTTCCATGATTATGCACTGCTCCAAGAAGACCATGATATTCATTCCTAATGATACTGAAAACACCCACCTGAGAAACAAAGATCTCACTAAATAAAAGAACCAGAATGTATAGCAACCCTAAACTGCCATTTCTACTCAACAGATACATTACCTTTTTGTTTGGAACTCACAATAGACCTGCGTAGACCTCAGCAAGCCAAACGGGAAGTGAACGAGAGGGGTATAATTTCTGTGAACATTTTGATGTATAATCTGTGTTGGAGTGGTGGCATAGATTTGTCTGTGTGAAGTGAACTGAAAACTAACCTTTCATTTAATAGGCCCTATGCACAGCAGCCATATTGGAAAGAAATTGGGCCTCTTCCTTACTTCCTTCACAGGTGCAACCAATTATTCTAATGAAGGCTCTGTTCCATTTAGTGTAGCACTGTGGTTCTCAAACCTTTTAATTTGAAGGACGCCCACAACTCTGAGAGAGTACAAATGGAACCAAATGGACCCGTAAGGGTCCATTTGGTTCCATTTGTACGCTCTCAGAGTTACAGACCCTTAAGGGGCCATTTGAAACCCCTTCAAGGAACCATAAGGGTCCCTGGACCACACTTTGAGACCCACTGGTGTAGCAGAGTGTTTCCAGTGAGCCAACATGCACAATATCAGCACCCTGACTCTGTTTGAGCAGAATGGAACAGAGCCTTCATTAGTATCATTGGTAACACTTGTGAAGGAAGTAAGAAGAGGTCCAATTTCTTTCCAATATGGCTGCTGTGCATAGAGCCTATCAAGCTTGACTAGAAGAACCAGGAGATATGACCACATTACCCCTGTTCTTCTTGCCTCACTGCACTGGCTACCATTGGCGTTCAGAATTGAACGCCAATTGAACGGACTTGCACCTGTTTATATTTTTTGACCTCCTGTCTCCTCACATACCCGCCCGTAATCTTAGATCAGCAGACAAACTTTTACTTGACCCTCCCAACACAAGGCTCGTGACGGAAGGTGACAGGGCAATGAGGGCATGCTGCTAGGGTTCCATTTCTGTGGAAGCGACTACCGCTGGAAATTAGACAGTCCACCTTTAAAAGTCTTTTAAAAACTCATTATTATGTAATGGCTTTTAGCTAGAAGGAATTTACAGCTAGTTTCTGCTTTCACTCTTATTTTTGTATTGTTCCTTTTTTTTTTACTGTACGTATGTGAAGCACCTTGTAAACCTGTTTTTGAAAAGTGCTATACTGTATAAATTAAGTTTATTATTATTTTATTACACACCAACCCTCACAAAGGATCAGGCTAAACATTGAAGCACCCAAGCGTCTTCATTGCACACTTATCCTGAAACCTACGCCACTCACTTAAAGGGGAATACCACTAATTTTCAACATTGAACTATGTCTTTAATACCCCTTAGAGCTGTTGTGTGGAAATAAGAAACCCCCCCCCCCCCTTATATGTTGCCTAGAACTAGATAATTCATTGAGGTCATGTGATCAGTGCCATACGCAAGGTGTACTTTTGGCTGAGGGGGCGGAGCACAACAGCTCTAAGGTGTATTAAAGACACAGTTCAATGTTGAAAATGAGTGGTATTCCCCTTTAAGCTGCCCTTCATTCTGTTTTTAAAGGGGACATTTTACAATGGGATGTGAAGTGAAATTCCTCCTGTCACTAAAACTGGAAGTTGCTACTGCTCATTGTTACGCTTATGCTTAAGAATTGGAGCATAATGTTAACGAATGCAGAGGAAAAATCTGAAACCCAAGGAGGCTTACATTTTAATCACTTGCCACCCCTATTTTGGGTATGTCATTATAGGCTTTTTTGCTTTGTTTGTTTTGTTTGACAAAGTATACAATGGGCTCAAGCGGCTAAAACATAGAAGATAATGAATTGGAAATTGCACTTAACAGAATTGTCAGGTACATAAAAGAATCTTTTGAGATGATTTTCTGGTGGGAAGCAGCAAAGTGGAACTGTGTGTGCAGTTTAGTTTTGCAACAGTTAATCAAACTAATTGATTTAATTGGTTATAAAAACAAATTGATCAATTTTAATAAAAGTTAGCAATTAATGAAACATTAATGGAGCTCTCATTCAAATTGTTTTGAAAGTAGCGAAAATAGTTGACTATTGCTAGTGTCATGCAACACTGTTGTACAACAAAGTATTAAATAGGGCTAGTCAATTAGTCAATTATAGAAAAATGTATTAGAATATCGTCTCTGTCGGGTGGAAACCTCATACTGTATGTCCAAAACTGTTAATTTTCAGGATTCAAATAAAAAAATAGCAAAAGCTGCAGATCTAGAAGCTCAAAACGTGGCGAAACTGGCGATTCGCGCTCCGTTTCGAGCTTGTGGATTTGATGCTTTTGTGTGATGCTGTAGTATGATCAAGTAGGGCATTAATTTATGAAGAAAACGTTAAATGGAGATAAGAGGCTCGGCAGCAACGCTGTTTAGGTCTATTAAAAAATAAAACGCATACAAAAAACTGCATCTTTTGATTATTTGTTTAATCAAAGAAGTATTCGATAGAATAATCGCTAGGAAAATAATCGATAGTTGCAGCCCTAAAGTGTGCAGTTTGAAGATGGAGGGATGGTATAATCCCGCTGTCTCATACAGGCTTTCTGGCAGGGTGGTGACTGATGAATGGAGATAGTTTTCTTGGTGCCTTGCTCCCCCGCCCCCTCCTGCTGGTATGTTTACATGGATAAGTAGCACCTGTTACCTTCGCACCCCCCCTCCCCAGCTGAAATCATCACCTCATCTAGCCTATGGGTCTATTTTGGCATCGTCAGGATTATTAAGCAATCCCAAGGTGCTGTTGTTTTGTGTGTGTGTGTGTGTGTGTGTGTGTGTGTGTGTGTGTGTGTGTGTGTGTGTGTGTGTGTGTGTGTGTGTGTGTGTGTGTGTGTGTGTGTGTGTGTGTGTGTGTGTGTGTGTGTGTGTGTGTGTGTGTGTGTGTGTGTGTGTCACAGTCACTTTACATTTTACTTTTTCATGTCAAGGACCCCCAAAATGATATGTATTTGGCCGCGGACCACCATCTCCAAATATTTTGTTCCAGGGACCCCTCCAGAAGCAAAGTTTTAAGTTACAAATATTTGCTTTAAAGAATAAATATTCAAAGATTTGCACACTTGTAGAGCGGCACTCTGTGCCGTGCTATAAGCTTGTATATCTGTAATGTTTGAATAGCCAAAGTGTAAAATAATGCTTTTTAACACAAATCTAAAAAATGACACAGATGCGTTCCAGGTCTTAATTGGTTAAACTCAGCCATATCTTGGGGAAACGGGTTAATCGGCGTGAAGTGCAGTCAATGGTGTCGCAAGTGTAGAGTAGTCTCGCATGGCCAGTTGATCTCTGGCACAGATCTCCGCCTAATGATACGTCGGGTGACATTCAATCTTTGACCAGTCAAATTGTCCCTTTTCATGACCTTTAAGAGTAGTACACTGTGCTCAAGAGAGTAGTACACTGTGCTCAGTGATGAAAAGCCTCAGAAATGTTATTTATCCCACGATCAAACTGATGTCCTTGTGCTGGAAGTGGAGAGTTGAATCTGCAGTGCAAACTTACAGTAACCCATTACGTTTCTACAAATGTCTTCTAAATCCCAACAGTATTCTGAACAACATATGTTTCTATATCAGTGATGCCCAAACCGTTTCATGTTAAGGACCCCCAAAATGATATGTACTGTATTTGACCGCCAACCCCATCTCAAAATATTTTGTTCCAGGGACCCCCAGAAGCAAAGATTTGAGTTCAAAATGTTCGCTTTAAAATAATATATATATTCAAAGATTTGCACACATTTTCATGATTTTTGAATATCCAAAGTGTAAAATAATGCTTTTTAGCTCAAACCAAAATATGACACAGATGTGTTCCAAGTCTCAATGGGTTAAACAGACCGCCAAAAGTAGTTGTAGGAGCCAAAATGGATATTTTGCTTGTTCTCTTATTATTTTTATTTTTTTCCCCACACTTTGGTTTGATGTCCCACTTCCCACAGTAATTGACTGATTAGCTCCTGCTGTGTGTCTGTTCATTACCTTTAGTTTACTTCAGGTGTTCAGTCTCAGGCTGCTGGGCATTCAGTGAAAGCATGGGGGTGAGCTAGGCTCAATATTTTCTGTTGACAATATCATAGCACTATACTTCTGAATGTTTTTTTTAATATTGGGAAGAAGAAGTAGTCGCTACAATAGTAGTTGTAGATGTAAAATTGTCTTTGGAGAAATAACAAATGCACTGATCCTATGAGAAGCATTTCTTAATGTGAAGCCCAGTTCATAATTGCAAAATCACCTATGCGGGACACGTGTGGATGTCTATAAAAATGACTGTTGCCCGGACCAAACATCGGCTCATCAAGGTCCACTCTGTGCAGTGGCTGGATGCAAAGCAGACCATGTGCAGACGTTAACCTTGGAGGTCATTTTTACGGCATTGGCTCTGTAGGAGAGCTCTTTACAAGATGGTTTTGAGGTATTTATTACGTCAATGTGCGACAAATATAACCCTTATAGTGTGTGTGATTTTTTTTGTGTGCCAAAAATAGCAATGGACGACTCGCTACACAAGCCAGTAGATATGGTACAAATTGTGGGTGTTGTTGACACCTCAATGCTGCAATATGACACACCCCCTATTGCACCTCTTCTCCCACGCCAGTGCATGGCAAGTCGCCAAAAATACCCAACACGTTCAGGTGGGGAAAAATACAGCGCTTCACTTTCAGAATTTGCCCATTCGCTCGTCCACTGCACGCCTCACCCCAATCCACCTGCCCCAAAAATAGTTCCCAGAGTCTAGTTAACTTAACGCCATATTTTAATTTTTAACCCATTAAGACCGGGAACGCATCTGTGTGTCATTTTTAGATTTCTTTGGCTATTGAAAAAATAGCAGATCTACAAGCTCATAGCACGGCACCGAGTGCCGCGCTATGAGCTTGTAGATCTGCTATATATATTTTTTTTATCGTGAAAATTTGTGCAAATATTTGAAGGGAACATTTTTGACTCAAATCTTTGCTTCTGGGGGTCCCTATTACAATATATTTTGAGATGGGGGTCTGCGGCCAAATGCATATCATTTTGGGGGCCGACTGACATGAAAAAGTTCAAGAACCACTGATTATAGAAACACGTTTTTCAAAAAAATGTTAGGATTTTGAAGACATTTGTAGAATCCCCAGAGGCAAAGATTTGAGTTACAAATGTTCACTTTAAAAATACATATTCAAAGATTTGCAAAAATGTTCAAGATATTTCAAAAGAAAATAGGGTTAAACTGGAATTACATCCCTATTTTGGGCATGTCATTATGGGTGAATGTTTTTCTTTTTTTAATTGTCAATGAATTGCCTAATTTACAAAAACAGCAACAAGATACCAAGATTTACAACCTCACAACGCGTCACAATGTGCTGTGAGCTTTTAGATTGGCTATTTTCGATATTTGTCATACGATGAAGTACACAGGGCTTAAGTGATCAAGAAGAGCTCAGGCTCACGGCATTGTCCTGAAACAACTTCTACAGCTGAGCAACCGCGGCAACTGTTTGGAGTTGGTGACATGTAGTGGATCTTGGCGTGTGATTCACTGTACAGGCCTTGAGACTCAAAGGTATTTATTATGTCTTATAAATCACTATGATTGCTTTTCGGCTTTCCTAGAATGGGGAGTTGTAAAGAAGATGGTGGTGGAAGGTCAGGAGGGCTGCCGCTTGCCCAGTGAGGCTTAAAGGGATAGTTCACCCCCAAAATGACTTTTTTTTCCTATCGATTCGTCACCCCATGGAGACTTGAATTCATGGATATTTTTTTTTCTTTGTCGCATTCCTAAGCCAATAATTTGATGACCGGTACCGTTTCCAGTAGGAGACTTAAAGAGTCTCCTTTGTGTCCCCTACCGGAACCGCTGGTCATCAAATTATTGGCTTAGGAATGCGACAAAAACAAAAAAATATCCACAAATTCAAGTCTCCATGGGGTGACTAATCGATAGAAAAAAAGTGTTTTTTTTGGGTGAACTATCCCTTTAAAGAGGGGGTACCTCCCTGACTGGAGAAGGTATTGCAGAGCAGCGTGCTTCTCAAAGTGGGGTCTGGGGACCCCTGTGGTTCTTTGAGGGGTTCCAGGGGGTCCCCATCAAAAAGAGTTCTCTTACAGCTTCAAAATCTAACCACTTTAACCTTAAACTTTTATTTTATTATTATTGAAAAATAGCAAGCTGAGCTTGTAGATTTGCTATTTTTGAAGAGTTTTGTTTATCATTTTGAAAGGTTTTAACAACACAAATCTTATATTATGGGCCGTCTCCAGCACGACATCTTTTCAGATGGCCAAACCTATATACACTTTTGGGGGGCCTTGGCATGAAGATGTTTTAGAACCACTACTGAGCTGGAAATGTGATACTGTTTCTAAGTTGAGTGCAGTTGTATTCAGGAGTGGGGGTGGGGGCTGTATTGTACCTTGCCATTGGGCGGTATGGTTCCTAGCAACACCACAGGAGATGGATTTGAACGTGTGTCATATTGTGTGAGTACGCAGTATTCCTTAGCCCCTTGATCCAACGCCATTTAAGGCTTCTCTGTCGGATATTTATAGGCATCTTGTCTGCGTATAAAAGCTGTGGCACTTTGCGACGAGCATAAATTAGGCATAAACGACGGGCGATATGGCTCCACCTGCGACACGACTGACTGATATACCACTCTTTCCCTGCAGGTTATGCCACCCCGAAGGCTTCCTGGATCCCCCGCCGTGAAAGAGAAGGGCTGATCCCCCCCTCGCCTGCCAGTTCCCGCTGCTTCGCACCCCCCATCTCGTCTCGCCACCCCTCGGCCCTCCCCCCCCCCCCCCCTACCCCCCACTCCATACCTTACCTCATACCTCAGCCCCTGCTCCACCTAGTTCTACCCTAGTTCTCCTGTTCACCAGTTACACCAGGACCCGTTTCCCTTAGCCACACAAACACACAAACACCTCTATCAACACTCCCTCAGAATCTCACCTACTAGTACTAGTACTATCCTCTACTGCTGCTAGGCCACGCCCCTGTCACGCCTATCTGTAGCCCCCTCTCAAATACCCCGCCCCACCCCGACCAAGCGGAGGTCCCTCCCCAACCACCCCACCACACACACTGATATACTGTATCATTTCCACAGATCCATCCTTAGTCTAGCCCCTGTGGTCTAGACCAAAGCCATCTTCCCTCTAGCCACGTCCAGCTCTCTAGCCTTCTCTCCCCGAGCCCCTCTTCCAGTGTCGACCCGATCCCCAACCCCCCCTGGCTGTACCCCAGCCCCCATGGCTACAGGAGGCCATGTCCCTGACATAGATGTTTTCATCAGCCTGCACCAGGTAAGAATTTGTCCTAACTGATGTGGTTCCTTTTGATGAGGTTTGGTGTCTATTGGAATTATTGGCTGGTGAATGCCATTAGTATTGGGGAGGAGGAGGGGGGTGGCGTTTGGCCTTTTTTTCTTTCTCCGCAACCGTAACAGGATGCCATACAGTATCTATAGAAATGTGACTGACGACCACGCATATCTTAAGCGTATAGGAGAGCTTAAAATGGTATACATGTAATCAGATTTTGGTCAGAAATGAGTTAGACACTGATTCAGAATCTCCAAATGCGTCTATCGTTCACCTCAACATTACAACTGAATCTGCATGTAAATAGAGCTGTCACGATCATGCAATCTTAGTTAATGATTCATTATCATACGATTAATGATTTCATTGTGTTTTTGGCATTGAACATTGGAGCATACAAATAAGAATTACTTTTCTGTTTGACTTTTTGTAAACCAATAAATGCACTGTCCGATTTCTCACATCCTTATTGGCTAAGATTGGCCAAGAAGTTTGCAGGAGTGGCTCATTTTGAACAAAATGCCTCAAATCATGAACGCAGTGTCCAATTTCCGTGGAACATTCCCACTAGGCCGAGGAAGAAATGCCACCCTTTTCACATTGTCCTATTTTAGCGCTACGAGGAAGCAGAGTTTTGCAAAATATTATTTTTTTATATTACTCCTACATTTTTTGTCCAAACATCACAGTACACATTGTCTCTGTAGTCTTGTGATCAAGATGTATCTGTCCAATTTTTCATATTCCATCCTGATTGGCCAAGATTGGCATCTAAAGTTTGCTGGAGTGTCTCGTTTTTAACTAAATGCCCCAAATCATGAATGTAGCGGCCAAGAAAGAAATGCCACCCTTTTTCATATTGACCTATTATAGCGCAGGCCTGGTAGGTTATGGTAGGCCAGCATTGTATGCATTTATTGCACAGACACAACGATTTGCGGGAGTGTTGAAAATCTGTACGAGTAGTAGCAAAAGGTTTGTTTACTTTGGTTGAAAATTATATATGAAGGACATTGTAGTCTATACCAAATCTGCCAAAAATAGACGATCTACAAGTGCACAACAAGTCGTGCTGCAACGTGTGGTTCATGTGGTAAAAGGGAAAGCTTCATGATTCTTATTTAGACCTGTGAAAAGTCAAACTAAGATTTCTAGTAAGCATTGCAATGGAGATTTTGGGATACATGTTTTTGACTAAATCTAAAAGTTTTGTTGTGCCTAGTGGATATAGCATGTGCCAGCGTTGGTGAAAGTAGACAATTATTGTATGTACTGTATGGTTGGGTGTATTACATTCAACATAGTTCATTTAGTTGTATATCTCTCTGAGTTATGTACAGTATTATAATGGAGCATCAGCACCACTTTCCCTCCCTCCCTCATTTCCAGCATCGACCAGCCACTGAGAAAGTGTGACAATCCTTTGAACGTTGCAGCTGGATTTCTCAGACCATTAATTCTGAGAAAAACATACTTCCTATAAACTGTCATTGCAAAACTGTTTGGTTAGTCCAATCAAGTGATATGTCTGATCCTCTGCTTTCATATGATTTGGAAGGGAGAAAAAACAAAGAAAAAAAAACACACCACCTGCATCATTGAGTTGTACTAACTAGAAAAGTGGGCTCAGTTGAGCACCTCTCCATCTTTCTCTATTGACTCTTTTGGACTACAAGAACTAAGCGAACCATACCATGCCGTTTTTCTGGTTTTGTTTCCATACTTTCGGTTTCAGATAATGTTGTCAATTTGGCCCTGAGTTCTGTAGATTAGCTATTTTCACTATTTAAAAACAAATGGTGTTATTTATAAAGTACTACCTCCCTGGTTCTGATTATAATGGAAACATTAAAAAAATACAAATAAAATGCACCACCAACAGCATGTTACCATTACTCAGTGACGGCCCAACAGCCTATTCTGAACGACTTGCACCTCAGAAGGAGGCAGGAGCCTTCAGTTTGACTCGAGCGCTAATTAGACGTTGGTTGTTACGGTGGGGACAAGTCAAATGATGGATAATTTGCTGAGCTGTGTTATATCATGCACATGAGTGTGCATGTGTTTGTGTGCCTGCATGTACAGTACAGTATGTTTCACGGTTATGATTCCCATATCTATTCCCATCAAGGGTTGATGAGAAGAGTGATATGCTGAATATATATATATATATATATCCAGGGAGAAGGCTTATGAATAGACTGTTTAAATGCCATCACGCCCAAGGGCTTGAGCGGAGATTTTTTTTTGACATGGAACAATAATGGCTTCTGTCACTGCATATTAAAGTGTAGTCAGAAATGTTTTTTTGTGCAATGCATGCATATTAGTCAATCATAGTTCTAGCCCTATACTGTACATTGGACTCACATTGTTTCCTACTGTTTAGAACAATAGAATATTTCCCTGTCCGCTGTCTTGTTCATAATGGTAAACAGAACATGCAAGGCATGTCCTTGAAAGCAATGGAACCACAGTCTCGATTATAGGGCAATAAAAAGGATATTCTAGACCTACTAGAAATCTCTGTGGTTAAATGAAGATTATAGAAAGCGATGGGAATACTGAAACAGCAGTAGAGAGAGCCTGTTGGATATACTTAGTCGCACGACAAATACCAAAAATAGCTGAACTACAAGCTTACAACGCATCACGCTGTGATGCGTTGTGAGCTTGTAGATCTGCTTATTGGAGCCATTTTTTTTTCATTTTGAAACTACAAAATACTATAATGGCATGCCCAAAATAAGGACGTCATTGAAACTGGCTTATGCAAGATTAGTAGTACAGATTGCTACCTGTCGGGGAAAGATCTACTCCGAAGCGAAAGAGAGGAAGAGAGAACTGAGAAACGTGTATGATTTTAAGCAGATGTTGCATGACAACAGTATGTTGATGTTTCATCACCTGGAGTTGTGTGGCATAAATGCTATATAGCTGCTTAACTGAAGGCTGCTCTTGAAATTCAGAACGTGACCCTTTAAATGCCATCTTTGTCAGCGATGACTCATTTCTGCATGGTGACATGTGTCAGATGAATCGACACAGTCACAGGGTCTTACATACGTACATTATGTCATTTACTGTATATTAGTCTCAAACTTTTCAATTCCATCCAAGGACCTCCATAACTCTTAGAGTTAACAGGCTTGTAAGGGTCCATTTGGAACCCCTTCAAACCCTACTTTGAGAACCACTACTGTATGTACAGTATGTACCAATTTGGCTACGTTGTATGATATTGCATTCAAATCAGAGGGTTACTCATGAAGGGGAACATTGCTTAGGGCATTAAGTCATATTTCATTCATGTCATCTTGGAGGGTCGATCCGATCGTTGCCTGTGAACAGAGAACTGAGATTTGATGTCAAGAGCCTCTGATGAACTGAACTTTTGAAGATATAAACCTGGAGTTGCACAAGTCACAGCGGGATACATAGAAATCGTGAAAAAATCGTATTGTGAACCTAGTATTGTTACATGCCAAATTTTGCTCGCACGTGTTTGCTCACCAGTGTGTCAGCTTACCGCTTCAGGCACAGCCATGAGCTTTTTGAAAACGCTCCCACTGAAGTCTCACTCAGAGAGCCATTCAAAGGAGCTGTGTGGGATTGTTAGTAGTGAGAATGCTGCCAGCTTAGCTGAACGCTGAGCTTGAAAAGCATAGAAAGCGTCTGTAAATAGCTAGATAAAGCATTTGATGTCTCTTACAGTACACACACACACACACACACACACACACACACACACACACACACACACACACACACACACACACACACACACACACACACACACACATACATACATTTGCATATTTACTAGGTGAGATGACATTCCAATCCAATTGTCCAATTTCTCTGAACATTGAAAATTCCTAATCAATCAATCATGCTCAATCAAGAATTTGACCAAAATATTGGCTTGACAATTCTGAAAATAAAAGCAATTTAAGACCTGGAATGTGTGGGCGTACTGTATTGAAGATACAAGGTGTACCACAATCAATGAGGTATTCTGCAGGCAGCACTAGGACTTCTATCCCCTCTACGCTCTATGTATACTCCATCACACAACAGAGTATAAATGAAGCATTAGCCAGACTGCTAACAGCTGGCAGATTAGCCTCCAGACAGCTTCCACCCCACTGGGAAGAAGTGCGTGGGTGGGATAATAGTTGTAAGTGCTCTATCTTGGATAGAATATTCACTAGGAAAGCAGTATTACTACCACTTGTCTTAAACCCTCTAGACTTGGTAAACTGGACCTGAGTTGGCTCTGTACTTGGACCACTTTTTTCGGTCGACACGAAACATAGCCGATCTACAAGCTCATTGCTCATTTTGACTAATGTTCCCCACAGAATATAGATGCTGGGTTACAAGTGGTTACAGTAGAGGAAAGGTGAGAGAGAGAGGGGCTGGCATGCAGCAAGGAGCCTCGGTTGGAATCGAACCCGGGGCCACAGAAAGCTCCAGAGCTTGATTTCCTTTGTACTCCTAGTATGTAGCAGAGCAGAGACATACAGAAACAATGTTATCAATAATAAATACATGCTTCTAATGCTACCCATTACTACTGTACATGTATGTCATACTATTACTACTTCTGAGCATCATTCCAGTCAAAGCCTATTGCTCTAATCCCCAGGCTGCTGCTGACCTTTAAAACGGTTTCTGTACTATAACTCAAAGAAGGAAAAAAAGAGAATAGGAAAAAGGCTTGCTCTGCTTTCCTGTCGTGACTTTGGGTTGGGTTTTTGCTGCTGTAATACTGGTGTTCTGCTTTGGAGGCTACAGGCTCTGTCCATCCTGTAACTGTAGTCCCGGGTTTCCAGAAGGTGGCATACCTGTTTCATGTTGCTGTTCAGTTTCCCATAGCTTTGTTTGATTGGCTCGGCAGCACATTTGAACCGGAAACCCATTATTAAGGTGTCTTGTGTTTCGCTTCAAATCAAATGAAATGGGTATGACACTCTCTGGAAACCCGGAACTACAGTTATACACACAGCCCATTCCTCCCCAGTAACATCATTGGCTTGATGTTGACATTTAGTGCAAAGTTAAAGATACACAACATTAAGTATCATTGTAATGTATTTTCTAAAATGAACTGGGGAAATAATAATAAATGTTATTTGTATTGCACTTTACATTTGAAACAACCCTCAAAGTGCTAAGGGAATGCAAAGAACATGATTAAAATGAGATTGGACTATTAATCCTTGCGTTCCTCAAAGGATAATTAATTATTTCTCGCAGCAGCAGCAGCAGCAGGGTGATTGTACTGCATGCATGTTGAAATACCTACACGACTATGCTCTGTAGTGGCACACAACAAACGCTCGCTCCCTTAAATGGTTTAGCACAGGGTGAGTCATACACAGGGCTGTGTGGAACATTCTCATATCCTGCAATGCTTTATTACGATCTGCTGCAGCGAAAGCCATCAAGCCTATACGCAAGCAGGTGTCAAGAAGGGGACATTAATTTTTGGTTGTCTGGGAGAGTGAGCGCTCATGATGTGAAGTGAGTGAGTCATCACGTGCATGTGACAGGGGGACATTGTCGCCCGCGGCATGCAAGCCGGAAAGGATCATAGCACTGAAAGCGGTCTGCTGCGTTAGTGGGCTTGGATTTGCTTGCCACATGAATCTTCCACTCTCCTTTTTACTGCACTAGATCACTACTGTAGTTCTCGAATTGGGATGCGGGAACAGACCTGCTATCGATAGAGCACAGCTGATGGTGTGTGTGTGTGTGTGTGTGTGTGTGCGTGTGCGTGTGCGTGCGTGCGTGTGCAGACATTTGGCTCCCGTATGGTCTCGCATGCGGCTTCTGTGATTCACACAGTGACCGTTCCTTCTCTAACGTAGCCTCGGGTGGGATGTCAGTCTGATTAACTTGCGGTAGACGTTTGACCTTTTTCTCAGAAGCACAGGTCGGAACTTGATTGTCCACACAAGTTTTGCTTTTGGCTGCATTGTGGTAGAATGAAAAACCAACAAGATGATGTAAACACACAATTTAAGTCATATGGGTAACACAGTAGCGCTTCCAGCTCGTGTAAGTGTAGTTGGTAAGTAGTAAGTAATAATAGCAGTAAGTGGAGTCAGAAATGTAATCAGAGTAATCAACTATTATCACACGACAACAGGTGTAAAAGAGTGCGAGCTCTCAAAATTGCAGTTACAGGATGAGTTGGAGTGGGGAGGAGAGAATAGATAGGAAAGGTGAAACACATAACACATAATAGGTCAAATAACAGGGAGGCACAGTCAAATCACAGTATACTATACAAAGTGCGGTATAAAATTACAGTTTCATGTGCATGGTTTACGTGAGGATTTTACCATGTAGATTGTAGATGCATTAGTCCATGGACTAATGCATATCAAACTGGTGGAAATAAATACAAAAATATTGAGTATCACTCCTTACTTTGCTAGGTTTTGTTCAGGGGCCCTCCTCTCTGGACGGATCTGGAATAAGTGAGTATCCAATCAGATGATATGCATCTATTTGACAAGCGTAGTAACTTAATGTGAAACGACGCCTGGCACATTTCCAAGCCATCGTTTTGCTGTTGCTGCTGTAAAATGAAATCATAACCGTTACTGTGCATCCACATTCTAGCCAAATGGAAAGTAAGGACAATTTATTCAGCAAGCAGACTCGATGGACGACCTACAGAGAAGGTGTTAATAGGGTTTTATTGCCATTGATTTTGATTTTGTTTACTCATATATAATTCCAACATGCTGTAGTACAGTGGTTCTCTAGCTGGCTCAGTTCCCACCTTTACCATAGCTAGCATACAGTTACAGTATGATGCTATGAATGAAAGATATCCCATCTTTTTTAATAGTATAGCATTACAAATGAGAAATGGAGTGAAATATTTGCAATTAATGCCTCTGATTTATTTTAAACCGTATGTGGCCATAACATTTCAGTAAGTCTAGTTCAATATATTCAAAAATAAAATGGCATAATGGAAAATAAGAATTTGCTTTCCATTCAATAACGGTACTCAAGTTCTACATTTTTAACACTTTACATGCCAGCAAAGTATATATGTTTTTATTATTATATTGTATCATTAAACATAACAATAAAACAATGTCTTCCCTTTTCCACTTTTTCCTCATGTACCCCTTGTAGTATCCCTAGGGGTACATGTTCCCCCATGTTGTACCCCATCCCAAGTCAATTAATCCAACTATAACTTAAATGTTATAGCTGTAACTTTGAGAAAATAGAACACATTATTAGGCATTATTAGGTCACATTATTAGGCAGCCTTTTATTAACGTACATCGCAATTGCTCAATCATCTGTCAACAGTTGAAAATCAATACAGTCACACCTCTGGCACTTGGTGTTTGTTGTGATCTTGTTTGTCTGGGGCGGGTGCCAGTTCCTTAAAATAAGGAGGGAGGGAGGGAAGGGGGGGATTGGCTGAACACAGTTTGGCACTGTTTGCAAAGCAGGAAGTTGACCTCACTCACTCACTCACAGTCTCTCACTCACAGTCTCTCACTCACAGTCTCTCACTCACAGACTCATTCACTCACTCACACACACACACACACACACACACACACACACACACACACACACACACACACACACACACACACACACACACACAGTATCTCTCTCTGTGTGTCACTGCATGGCCCTTTTAAAAGTGCTTTTTCAACAAGAGCGTAACAAGGATCAGTGACATAAAAAAAAAAATGTGTTCCACATTTGGAATCTACTCTCCCCATAGGCCATGAAGACAGCACGCAGGCCAGATCTCCTTTCGCTGGCAATGGATCATAAAATGTACAGTAGCTGGCTGCCTCGCCGATAAACATACTGTAGCCTAAGGGCATGAGTACTAGTGTTGCCATGTCCGCTTATTATAAGCCAACTTTGAGCTTGTTTTTCTGTAAAGTCGCTTGTAAATATTTGTAGTTGCGGGTTGCTTTTTTGGGGGTGCTTGCAGTGTAGTTACTTATCTGGGCTTGCTTCCTAAATGTTGTTTAAAATCAGTGGTTCTCAAACATTTTCTTAAGGATTCATAATTATGTGTTTGTCCGCACACCCCCATCTGAAACTATTTTGTGCCAGGGACCACCATACAAGTTGTGTGTTTATAGCCTGGGACCAGACGAATCTGCGAGTGCAAAAAAAAATTGCACTCTGCGATTTGGGTCTGGCACCGCTCCATAGAGAATCCATTTCCTGCTCCAGAAGACGTGGGTGACCAATCAGGGCCCAGGATTCAAATATGGGAGACTGTAATTGGTAGTTGGTTGTAGGTCTAACCAATTGCGTCGAGGGCCATTGTTTTGATCCCGCCCCTTGGGAAAAAAAAGGTCCTCATGGAAGCACCAGACTCATGTCCACGCAGTGATATAGTCTGGCTACGCGAGGCTAGTGTGTTTATACGTTGTAAAAAAAAATACAACGTACATACGTCATGAGCTTGTAGATCTGCTGTTTTCAAATTGCCAATGTATATAGGGGTTAAAGTTGTTAAAGTGATTTTGATGCTATAGTTACTTATTTACCTGTGTGTGTGCTCCTTAGTCGCTTCTTTTGGGCTTGTTTTCGTAGACCTGGTTGCGTGTTTCTCTCGCAGAATCTGGCAACACTGATCAGTACACTGTAAAGTTCTGAGTGTTAAAGTAATTCTGAGAGTGTACAAATGGAACCAAATGGACTCGTGGAGTGTACAAATGTTCTATTTGTACACTCTTGTACAAATAGACACGTTATTTTATATTGTAAATGAATGTTTTTTCTTTTTTTGATGTGGATCGGACCCCTTGAAGAATGATGTAAAATGAGGAGAGAGGCAGAGCAGGAATGATCATGTGACCTCTAGAGAACTGTTTAAATATTTTTAATGGCAATCGTGTTGCAGCAACAGTGGCTGCATTGGTTGGAAGGCTGAGATGGGAAAAGGTCAGTAAAGACGGAGTATGGCAAATACAAATGGCAGGGCAGCGTTCATCTCTTGTGCACACGCACGGCACCCACAGCCAGCCGTATTATTTTTTCTGCACAAAAAAAACTAAGGTCAGAGGGATTACAAGAATGTAACTTAACTACTGTTTGTATATGAAGTGTAGACAATGATAAGGCAAGTTGATGGGTTCATTTTTGACAGTTTGTCAATTGTCATGCCTCACATTACTGTTTAGGATGTGTGTGCTAGTTGTCTGAACTAGGGGTGCAACAGTAAATCTAAATAATCAGTTTAATTGTTTATGAAAATTAGCAATAATCAATGTTAATTAAATAAATCGATTTGGGGGATAAATGTTGGTTATTTTCTTAAATGTTTTTTAAAGAGCAAAATAGATCTACACGCTCACGTGTAGATCTGCTATTTTCGTGCGATACTCTTGTACAATGAGGTACGATTAAATAGGGCTTAAGTGGTTCAGACTATAAAAAACGTTCTGATTTCTTTTGCATCGATTTGTTGACAAAACAAACAAAAGTGCCTCTTGATTATTTGATTAATCAAAAAAGTTATCAATCGAATAAGCCATAGTCTGAACGCTACACTGGGACGGGCAGTGGATCCATACACACAAACAGGAACCCTCTGAAATGCTGTGTCATTTATATCATGAAGCATACATTACAATTTTCTACCTAGCCACAAGGAAACACACACACACACACACACACACACACACACACACACACACACACACACACACACACACACACACACACACACACACACACACACACACACCTTACTCCATAATCGTCAGCAGCTGCTAAATATTTCATTGCCTCTCCCTGGCTCAGCATTCCATTAAAAATGAAATATTCATGTGGCAGTGAAAGTTGCACAGGCAACCATATCCATATAGTCCATATGCAAGAGTGCTTTAGTTGGTGGTTTAGAGATGAGAAAAGTCCTGGGAACGAGGCTAGATCTGATCAGACAGACTGATCTGGTCCCTGGAGGGACCGGTGGGTCAGGCCAGGTTAACTGTGGAAAGATCTGCTTCACCTCAGAGGAATACTTTAATCGTTTTATTATAATGGTAATGACTAATCATTTTGCTTGCAAGACGTTGGCAAGTTCCAGTGATGCTGCTCTAGGGTCGGACTGGGAGAAACATCCCCCTGAAGAGAATGTTGTTGTTGTTTGTTTTAGGGAAATGGAACTGTATGAGTTATGAGGAGGATTTAGCCAGGTCCTCCGCCATGGGAAACACCACTTTTACATCAAATCATTGTAAAACTCCTGCCTTTTTATATTCCATCTGGCCGCATCTTCTGCCCAGTCCTTTGTACACACAGGTATCTCAGGCCATTAATCGCATCCTGTCCCTCCGTCCCACTGGTAATTACGAAGTAATGGAGGCCTGAAGAAGAAGAAGAAAAAAGAAAAAAGGGTAATTTAAAACCACAGAGTAGTAAGCCAGAGCGCTGCTTTACTGTCTCAGCACCAATCACAGGCAAGGAGAGGGGTTTGTCCTGGTGCTCTGACCTATCGGATACAGGCAGTGGTGTAAAGTAACTACTAAGTACATTTAGTACACTCAAGTACTGTACTTAAGTATAATTTTGAGGTACCTTTACTTTACTTGAGTATTTCCAACTGTCTATACTTTTACTTCTACTCCACTGCATCTCAGAGGCAAATATTGTACTTTTACTCCACTACAATTATTTGAAAACTTTAGTTACTAGTTACTTTGCAGATTAGGGATGGCCCAATCTCGGAACCCAGAGACACACTGAAAAGGAAAAACAGCGACCTCTGCTGTTCGTTGCTCCTCAGTGTGACTCTGGGACAAAGCCGACGCAGCACATGTGCGCAAGGAAACGGGGTTTAAGTCTGCCTTCACCGCTCCACTTCCGGTGGTGAGCTTGCGTTTTCATTCCGACTAGATAACATTTCTACACGGAACACTAACACCACTTCTACCAGAGAACATGGATCGTGTTGGTTATAAGCCCACTTGTTTCTATGATGAAAGAGTAAGTTAAAATGTGAATATCTTTCCGTGGTTTTGTCTGCTCCGCGGACGCTATTGTTAAATTAGTTTCGGCTATTTTCGAGTAGGGAAGGACGACGGACACGTGAATCCCGCCCACTACATTTGATTGGGTAAAGCGTGGCCTGCTTCCTGATCTGAAGGCACGCCCACTCCCACACAGTGTGCACACGTTATGACGAACCTTCAGGACAGATTCCAACGCAGTGCAGAATCTGTTCTTGAGAGATTAGGGATGGCCAAATGGAGACATTAATAACCGATTACCGTTAGGCCTTAACGATTAATTAATTGATAACCGTTAAGAAAACAATTGTGTAAATGGCCAATTTTAATGGCCAAAATACATTTTATTTCAAAGGGCCAAGTCTACACAGTTTGTTTTGTGTCTCCAGCAGAGTGTCTAGTGTCTCTATCTCTCTCTGGAAGAGGTTGCACATGAACTCTGCAGCCGCACTGAGGCACTCCAACACAAACAATACCAATACAAAGACAAGGAAGAAGAAGAATAAAGTGGAAGTTACGTGTGGTTGCAGGTGTAAACTTCGCCAAAAAACAATTAAAAACATTTTTGGCCCTTTTTTCGTTAGTATTCGGTTGGCGATTTAACGGCGGGTAACGGTTATCGGTTGGCCATCCCCATTGCAGATATAAATTATTACATTATAAAACATACATTAACCACTTTAGCCCTATTTTATACATAGGCTATTTGAAAATAGCAGATCTACAAGCTCACAACGCGTCGCGATGCAACGCGTTGTGAGCTTGTAGATCTGCTATTTTCAAACATTTTAGTACTTTTACTTGTGGTACTTTAAGTACATTTTGATACCAATACTTTTGTACTTTTACTCAAGTAAATTTTGAATTCCGGACTTTTACTTGTAACAGAGTACTTCTACATTGCAGTATTGATACTTTTACTTAAGTAAAACATTTGAGTACTTTTTCCACCACTGGGTACAGGGAATGCATTAGTCAGGGTCCCCCCCCCCCCCCCCCCCCCACACACACCCCCTTGTCTCTAGAGGCTGTCTAGTAGTGTGAGAGAGTGTCATGCTTTACCCTCTGCTTAGCACTTTGTAGTATTGATTTGATTTGCTGCTGTAGGCTCGCCTGCTAAATGACAGCCACGCCTCCTCCCCCCTGCTTAGAGTACAGGATAGGGATGCTCTCTGTTGATATACTGGGTCCATGTACAGGTAGAATATATTCGCTGTCGTGTGGAAACCTTGTATGTCCACCAGAACCGTTATTCTTCAGGAAATGGAAAAAAAGAACCTGTGTAGTTCTCATTTATTCACAAGCTCTTGTTAACGCTTATCACTGGCTGTATATTTATAAAACCCACAGATACACTTCTTCTTCACCTCTTTTCATGTTCACTTTAAAAGTTCTTCCGAAATAGCGGAAATAGCCACTGTACAAGCTCATAGAGATCTTGTAGATCGGCTATTTTTGCAACTTTTGAGCAAAGCTTTTGTTTACTAAGGAGCATTAGCTCTGAAATGTGCCAGTTTCATGCCAATAAATATATCCATTAGTGGAGTTTTTCATCCAGAATGTGCGTTTAGCCCTGTGTTTTGTGGCAGCCTCTCATTGCTTTATTATATCGTCGCTGTCAGGCAGAAAACTTATATCTCCATATTTCAAGTTTTAATGTTTTTTCATAAATGAATAGCCTAATTCGTCATACAAGATTGTCGCACAAAATTAGTGAAAATAGCAGATTGGATATTTTCACTACTTTCAAATGTTTTGTTTTTTTTCAAATAATGAAAAATAAACCTTTTGGACATACAAGGTTTCCACCGGCAATGACGATATTTAATTATGTGTTATGTCAAATATCAATGACCTACTGTATTATAGCACGGTTGAAAGGAAGATTTCAGCTACACACTGATTTCTCTATGGGAAATAAATGCATTGTTCAGTCAGTGAAAACATAATCTATCTTTGTTGCAGTGCATGAAAACAAACATATTTCCGTGCACTGCAACAAAGCAGATAATGATACAGAAGCTTTCTGGTGATTTATGTTTGAACTCATAAAAGACTGCCAGGAATTCCTGATTGAGCTGAGTTAGGGGCTGGGCGATATGGACATTTTTTTTTTTTTTTTACCAAATACCTCTATCGATATTGTGACGATAATATCTTATTCTGACGATGTCCCATTTTTCTAAAGTAGCAGATCTACAAGCTCACAGCGTGCTGCTGCACGGCAGCTTGTGTGTAGGTTGTGGATACGTTTTTCTTTGCTATTTTTGCTTTTTTAATTTGTATTCTGAATGTATAAAAACTGTTTTTAACCAGGAAAAGGCAACACTAATGCCATTTCACAATATTATATCCCAAATCCTGATATCTACGTAGTCTCATGATATCACAAGAAATAATGCCAAGGCCTCCGCTGAATCGTTCCCTGCCGACGCCGCCTCTTTTATAATAACATGTTTTTAAAGGATTCTTCTCTCTCCCGTCTCTTTAAAGCAGGTGAAGGTGGAGGAAGACCACCAAGAGGCGGCGTCGGTGGGAGGAGAGCCAGAAGAAGACGATGAAGAGGAGGAAGACGAGAGCTGGGAGAAAGCTCTGTCCGTGGAGCGCTTCGCGGACATCATCAGCGAGTCGGCCTCCCCCAGCGCGGACAGGATGGGCCGTCACTACAGCGAGAGGGACTTTGAGTGTAAGCCCCGCCTCTGTTTTCATGATGATGACTCATGGGCTGTGTCACCTTTCTAAACACAAGGCAACCTAGAGCAGTGCTTCTCAAACTTTTTCATGTCAAGGACCCCCAAAATTATATGTATTTGGCTGCAGACCCCCCCCCCCCCCCCCTCCCCATCTCAAAAATATTTTTGTGCCAGGGATTTTTCAAAAATAGCAGATCTACAAGCTCATAGAGCTTGTAGATCTGCTATTATAAATATGGTTAAAGTCATCATCAGCTGCCATTTGGGGCGTGTGACTGATGATGTGTTTCAGTATGTTTTGATAATTTTGCACCCACTGGTGGACAGCCTCATTATTAGATAATGTTTTCAGTCACTTCAACCATTTAACCTCAAACTTCTTTCTAAGGCGGCGTGTCCACTGAAGTTTTTTTTCCCCCGGCTGAAAACGCCAAAGCACTCGCCTAAAGTGGCAGAGGTGAAAATATTTCAGCTCAAACTTCAAGCATCTTAGTTCAAGCAGAGAAATACGGCACGCGTGAATGTGCAGCGCAAAATAAATGCCCAGCGCCACGCCATGCTGCTGGCGTTTCCAAAAATGCGCTCCCGTTGTAAACAATTAAAAACATAATTCTGCGCTCAGGGGGAAAAAAGTGGACAAGGGGCCTAAATCATTCGAAAGAATAGTCTTGTCTACAATATCACAGTTATGAATTGTGAGAGTGTACAGTAGAGCTGTTTTTTGTTTTTTTTGTTTTTCTGTTTTTTGACATTACTGTTTTCAATTATTTTTATTTCTAAAATGTGATAATAACATGCCTATATTTGGGATACCAGGGCTAAAGTGGTAAACGCAGCTCAAACTATAAACAAGTGCAGCTCAAAATTATTATTAGTTATGTTTAGTTATGTTTGAGAGTTGTGAAATGCTACTACTGATGGTTTAACATTACCACAGCTCAGCAGGGATCCATTTCCACCAGACCAGTTTAGCCTCTGTCTGCACACCGTCTAGGCTCAATTGGTCAGCGCTGAGGCTAAACGTCAGAATAGGCTTCCACAATGCCATAATGTAGTTTTATTATCCATCACGTACTACGTGACACCAACCCATCAGATGCCTTATACCCTCACAGGAGCACAGGGGCTTATTATCATATCTATAGGCTATCTAGTCCTCCCTACCTACCAGCTCACCTCTCATTGCAAATGTATTACTAAATGACGTGTGAAAATACCTGAATGCAGGCAAGCAGCTTATAAAGCCTATCGTACGGTATGAAAAGCTTTTATGGTTACAGTACGTTAGTTCCTTATGTCTAATTCAAAACAGCAGTAGTGACGTTTGTTTATTGAATGATAAGCGATTTCCGTGACCTTTGCAAAGCTTAGCACGGAAATAATATTAGAAATATAGCAATATACATGTATAGCTCCCTGCTATGGAAACAGATTTAGCAACTCAATTCAGTTGAACTGTATTACAAATAATATTTTCACCAATGCACAGTAACCTTTAATTCTTGTAATACCATCTTGTGTACTGAATTGTGTCAATTATGCAATTAATTAGCAATTAATTTATACATGACATATTCATTTACATTTAGCTCTGAATACATTCACATTATACATTCATACTATAAATACTATGTTAATAATAATATTAAAAGGGGGATGCACGCGATGTGGGAGGGAAGGGTGCCTGGGGTCTTCTGATACTTATTAAACACTGCCTTTCCCTATAATTATAGCATGTTAATTGAAATCTAAAGCTGTTGTTTATTTAGTCCTTAAGTGCTTAATAGGAGATTATCACAGCTCCCAACATTAACACATTCCCTGCCAGAGTTTATTCATAAGGTACTCACCCACTGCCAGCGTTTTTGAGTTTTATAGCCTTTTGAACCGTTCACAAAAAATATATATCCATTAAAATCCGCGATCGGATGGTGTTTATAAACAGCAACGACGGACGTACGAGCCCTCATAATGTTTACACTTTTTTTACTTTTTCTTCTTCTGTGATATCAGCCGCTGAAAGAGGCTGCAAACGTCATATCCGTTTGGCTGTGACGTGGCTGTGATCCCCACCGGCCATCTTAGATTAGCTTAGCCTCCGATCGGCTATCAGATCGTTTTTAAACACAAAGAGGATAACCGTTCGTCGATCAAAGAAAAGAAAATACAACCGGAGCTTACCATTCGTTTTTTAAACCGTGTGAAAACCATGATCTTTAGCCAAAACCAGGGAAAAACTGTTTTTTCAAGATAAAAAACGAACCGGAAACGGTTGTCGGAAATTTTCTCATAGGATGGGTCGGAAGCGTCATGGGGAAAAAAAAATAATCAAGGATGGTACCAAAACATTTTTTTTTCGTTATTAAACCACATAAAAAGATGATCCCGACATATCTCGGGATATGCAGGTAACGGGTGGATTTAATGTCCCGAGATATCTCGGGATTGGCAGTATATGTGTTAAAGACCAAATGGGAATGCTTTGAACAGAAGTCACATTTTGTACAAATCAAAGAAAAGAAAAAAAAACTGCTGTGCGAAATATCTGACATTTATGTAAAAGTAACAACAAACAAAAACTAACAAAAATGTAAAATCCAGAATTGCGAGGTGCACTGTTCCGATCTGCACCAAACGTGGCGCAAACACTGTTCAGGGGTCTGCCATGACAATAGTCACCCCAGGGCCCCTGTCATTGGCCCCTGGGTGCCACAGGCGCACTGTTGCTCTAATCTGCACGGCACAAACACTGTTCAGGGGTCTGCCATGAGACTAGTCAGACCAGGGGCCACATGCACACTGTTGGGCCAATCCGCACCAAATCAAGTTTGAAGTTACAGTGGGTTTATATACAGTAGGAGGGGGGGCGTGTCTGATCAAATGAATATCAAATATCTAAATCTGTGTGCAGATATCAAATATCTAAGTCTGTGGTGCACACAAAAGTCAGAGTAGATGTTAAAATGACCTCAGAAGTGTTTTAAAGTGAAATACCCCTAAAGTGGTGAATGCATCACTAATTACAATCCAATATATGATTGTTTGAGTACTTTTACGTTTGGTATTGTAACTACATTTAATTCATCCACCACTGCGTACATTCAGCATTCACTGGCATGAACTCTCTGCCCCTCCCCCCCACAGATCACAGACACACATCTCATCACACACACCACCCCCTGTCCACCCACCTGCCCGCGCCGCAGCGTCTGCGCAAGAGGGTGCACGGCTTGGACCGGCGGCGCAAGAAGAAACGCAAGAAAAAGAAGACCTCGGTGCCTCCCTCCGAGGTCACGCCCACCATCCACGAGGTAGACGAGGAGGAGGAGGCGGAGTCGGAGACGGACGGGCGGGGCGCGGCGGCCACACCCACGGAGCCACCTGACCACTTGCCACAGGTAACATGAGACTGAGATGTTTATTATTTTTTTCAATACTGTTAATTTATCCATTTGTAACTCTGAGAGTGAAAAATGTAAACAACTGGACTCTAAGGAACTAAACTAAGCTACGAAACGACCAAGCATGGTCAACTACACTGTCGTTGTGTCACTTTTGAAGTGTTGCTCATGCCCGACTGCACAAATGAAAACCGCACAGGCAACTGGTTAACTCTTTGAGTGCCAGAGTGATAGTGTTATAGTGTGCCAGTGCTGCCAGCGAAAGAGAGCGATTTTACTGTACCTTAGAAAAATCACCTCCGTGACCTCCGTCCTCCTCACGGACATAGCCTCATTACACGCACAGGGTTGTCGTAGTAGAGGGATTGTTTTTTTATCCGCACGGGGCAATCCATTGCACAGCTGCGGCCGTTTGAATGCAGCTTGTTTTTGCCATAAAGGAAGAGAAACAGAGATATAGCGATTAACCCTTTAAGACCTGGAACGCATCTATATCATTTTTTGATTTGAGCTAAAAAAGCATTATTTTACACTTTGGCTATTCAAAAATAGCAGATCTACAAGCTCATAGCGTGGCACCGAGTGCCGCGCTATGAGCTTGTAGATCTGCTATTTTTGAATGTATATGTATTTGGTCCTTGGCCAAATACATATACATTGTGGGGTCCTTGACATGAAACATTTTGAGAACCACTGACATAGCTACATCAAAAAAAAAACATCTTTTTAGAAGACATTCTAAAAACAGACATTTTGTAGAATCGGCCTCAGGTCTTAATGGGTTAAGTAAACAGGAAGTAAATGAGCTTTTATTTTTTAAATGACGTCAATTCCGGGTCTGTCGTCATCAGGCAGTGAAAGCATCATTCATACGGTTGATAACGACGCCAACTGGTGGAATACCACTGAAAACACAAAAACTTGGCTTTCTCGTCAACGGCAGAATGAGCCTTAGCAGAATCCGGCAGGCAAAGAGTTAACAGCATTAATGAGTGTTTCTTGCCTTTACGGAACGGAGCAGGAATTGTGTGCAGAGAGAAGGGGAGTGGAAACGGTGAAACAAAAAACATGATTGATTGACGCCTCACTGCATCAGTGGAGCGCTGAAAAACCTTGAAGCCTTTGTGTTGTAGCAGCGCATCACAGCGTTGGGTGCCGGTTTGTACCTTCATATCACCGGCTTCCTTTGAAAATGACTTGTCGCCGGCCTGCCGCTTTGTTGAGGCTGGTGTGAACGCAGCATTACGGGTCCATTTGGTTCTATTTGTGCACTCAGAGATAAAGTAACAGTTTGCTTTTGTTTATCTTTCCGTTTCCCTTGTTTGTTGCCTTAACTCATTTACCCACTTACTCCCAGACTTGCTTATTTTTGCCTACACAGACTTTCTCCATTCAGTTCTAGCGCATAATTATAGTACATGAGTAATGCGAGGAGGTTTTTTTTTTTGCAGACTCTGCAGGTGATTGGGTTGCACTGCTCAGTGCTGCGAACGAAGGTGCTGTCAGCACTCCATGCAGAAAATACCGGTCTCTGGTGTTTACTGTGTGTGTGTGTGTGTGTGTGTGTGTGTGTGTGTGTGTGTGGCGGGGAGGCTGTGGGTGGGCTGTGTGCTTGGAACTGCTTCGGATGACCTATACTGTATGAAAGGTGACACTATTGATAAAAAAAAAGTAGAAGAAGAAAAAAAGCTGACAGTGATGAAGATCTGCTTAGCACTAGGTTTAACGTGTGTGCACGTGTGCACTTCTGTTTCTGTGCATGTCATGAGAGAGAACGGGAGGCAGAGAAAGCTAAAATGGAATAAAGGGAAACCAAGCTACATGTTGATCTGTTCCCTGTGGAATCAAACCGTTTAGAAATTCAACTTACTTTTAATAATGTATGATATACATAATATGACTTGTGTGTCTTGTATGAAGAGGCTGTAGTTGACTAGATCTATGTGAGAGCAGTAACGTTGACTCTAGATTCATGGAACCAAAACTTCAATGTTAAGGTCTGTACCTTAAGAAAATATTCACAATGTTTTCTGAGTGAGTGATTGATTGATAATTCTGTTTTTATCAGCACTACTGTATGTTTTTGGAGTATAAATAATATAAATATGCATAGTCATTTATTTATTCTGTTGTTACGCCGTGACGTTGCGCCCCGTCAGAACAACTTCCGGGTCCAAGC
Source organism: Gymnoscopelus microlampas (assembly GCF_963454915.1). Lineage (NCBI taxonomy): Eukaryota > Metazoa > Chordata > Actinopteri > Myctophiformes > Myctophidae > Gymnoscopelus > Gymnoscopelus microlampas. The sequence continues at coordinate 15,861,902 of NC_139954.1, read as the reverse complement.
GTGTATTTTGAACAATATGCGCAGTGCTGTGTCCCTCGCTGCTTTAACAGATCTGAGACTAAAATAACGACTAAATTGTCATTCTACCGCTTTCCTGGCAACGACAAAGAGAAGAGGAAATCGTTATTTTATATATATCTATATATAAATACATATAAAAAAGAAATATTATAATGTTAATAATAATAATAAATACATATGTATATACATACATATATTATCCTACTTTTGACTGTCTATGATATTAGCATTAAGACCCTTTTTAATCCTCAATGGTTCATTTCTGAAAAAGGAGGTTATTGTAAAAAATGTTTGTTTACAATGAAGAGTGGACGGCGCTGGTGACCCGGAAGTGACGTCGGACTACAAAATAACGTCAAACTTAACCCATTAAGACCTGAGGTTCCGGTTCTACAAATGTTTTCTAAATCCTAACAGTTTTTTGATAAAACCTATGTTGCTGTCAGTGGTTCTCAAACTTTTTCACGTCAAGGACCCCCAAAATGATATGTATTTGGCTGCGGACCCCCTTCTCAAAATATTTTGTTCCAGGGACCCCCCCAGAAGCACAGATTTGAGTTACAAATGTTCGCTTTAAAATATATATATATTCAAAGGTGTGCACAAGTTTTCACAAATTTTCGAAAATAGCAGATCTACAAGCTCGTAGCGCGGCACTCGGTGCCGCGCTATGAGCTTGTAGATCTGCTATTTTTGAATAGCCAAAGTGTAAAATAATGCTCTTTAGCTCAAATCTAAAAATGACACAGATGCGTTCCAGGTCTTGGTGGGTTAATCAAAAACGTATCTGGTATTTAATGTATGGGATGAGGCTTTTGACAGTGTACTGGACTGTAGGTGTAACCAATGTTACCAACTTCTTCTCCTCGTCCTGGATTCCCTCTTCCTCTCAGTTTAGTTTGGGGTGCCAAGAGGGTTTGAGGGACCCCCTTCCTCCTCTCTCCACTGTCCACATGGAGAACGAGGAGCACAAAGCCGCAGTCCCAGTGAGGAGGGGAGAGGTGCGCGGGATTGTGGGAAATGCAGTCCATTTGCTGCCAAACGTAGAGGCGGAGGGAACGGCAGAGCCATGCAACAGGTGGGTTCTCAAGGTATTTTGGGACTTTAATTCTAAAAGAGCAGAACGTTTTGCACGCATATAGATCGACAGGTTGTGCAAGACAATGGACTGACTATTGCAGAAAAAAGGACTCCCTTCATGTCGTTATTGTTTCCAATAATCTTTTATTAAACATTTTTGTATTGCAATTGATGAAGACACTTATACAATACAATAATAAGTATAGTGTACTGTGTGGATTTATTTATCATTTTCAAACGCAGTTGACCCATCCGATTGACTGTTTAACATCCATTGGAACTGGAAACTTGAAAACAAATGATTTTCCATTACTGAAGTCCGGAGGCAGGCCACTCATTTCTAAATCTAAATCTAGAGCACTTAGTTAATTGAACTAATTTGATTATACGACAATAAGCAAAAATGTTTTGGATCTGTCTATATAGATGAAAAAATATATCTACTAGCTCACATTGTGTTGCATCGTGACACATTGTGAGCTGGTAGATCTGCTATTTTCAAACATTTTGGCACAAAATCGTTGTGCGACAAAAGTGTAAAATAAGCGGTTAATCGATTCGTCAATATATAAAAAATATAGATTATGAAAGAAATTCACTTCTCGATTATTCCATTAATCAAAGTAATCGATATAATAATCGTTAAGAAAATAATCGACACTTGCAGCCCTAATAATATATAAATAAAATACATGCGCGCATGCACGCGCAGTCGCACACACACACACACACACACACACACACACACACACACACACACACACACACACACACACGGACCACAATGGAAATAATCTCAAGAGTTTTTTTTTGTGTTTTATCTTTTTGACACACATGTACAATATGTTCATAATTATGCTTTTTTTTCAATAAAACGATCTAGCAATCAAACTTCAATCAAAAAACAACAAACAGAAAAGAGGGTTGTTGGTACATCTGATGGTTTCATTTATACACTCTGAGTTAAGGATTTTATTGTTTGTAACATGGAAAATGGAGTGCTTCTGTATGCTAACTGATTGCATACGTATGTCTGGATCTCAGTTTGTTGTGTGTTTGTTTTCCTTTGGAACGTTAACATGCGGTGCAACTGGGCAGGAAAAATCACAGTAAAATAAGAAAAAAGACCTAATTTAATATACCTTTCATTTATTAGTGTGTTTAATGGAGCTTGACATGTGCAGGCTTCATTTATTTCCTTTAATATGAACATAAAATAAAAATAACAAACATAAGCCACACATACATGTGTATGTATGTCTTAACATGCTCTCTATGAAAGAATGGCTTTGGCTGATCTGTCTAGATATGACATGACTCATCTGTCTCGTAAACCGTCAGAATATGAATAATTTGGTGATGCTTTGAATAATAAATGGTGCTTGTCGCCTGGAGGGCAGGGGCTGTGTGGTGGTCCAGGTACCCATCTCCCTTCAGTGCCTGACAGGGGATAAAAGGCGGTCAGCGATTCAGTCTTATAACAGCTTTGACACCGTTGGCAGGGTTGAAACAACATTACGCCGCAGTGTCATGTAAGGTTTCACTGGTCTGTGTGATGGAACCCAGCCAAAGGCTGACTCTGGGACATCAAAAGAACCAAGTACAGTATATATACTCACGTAAATACTCAAGTATTCAAAAGTACAAATTACCCCTGTGAGGTGACAAGAAGGTCAGTTGGCTCTCATGCATTGAAGGAGGTATGAGCTCGGCCCTGCCCTACCTAGGCTGGTGAGGGGAGTGTAGCGCCCAGGATCACTTCGAAAATTGGCACCGGATGAAAAATAAGGCTTACAAAATCGTGGAATAAAAATAAATGCAAATTACAAAGTACATTTTCTTTTAAAAATCAATGCATTGCTGTATTTGGAAATTTGGAACATCGAAAACCCCCCGGAAAAAAACAAAAATTGTGAAAATACAGTTGCAGATAGATCAGTTATTTATTATGATTTTTTTATAGGGCTTAAGTGGCTAATTTATAAATACTTTTTGATAAGTTTGTATCCCAAGAGTCCCTCCCTAGAAATGTGGCAGCGTCAAAAGTACAATATTTCTATGTCAAATATAGCTGAGTGAAAGTCATGAGCTTCCAAAAAAAAAAAAAACCTCCAACTCCAAAATGTTTTATAAGTACAGTACTCAAGTAAATGTACTTATTTACTGTCCACCACTGCTCAGGGGAGGCTTGGTGAAAAGGCCTAGTTTGAGCCTGTTGCTGTAGCCTGGCTCCAGCCTCTGAATTGCCAGCTGTGCTGCGCAGCCCTCTGTAGGTGAACAGATAATAATGCAACCAGCAGCCTGTCAAAATAACAGCATTCCCATAGCAACGTTGCTCTTTCTGTTGTAGTTGGAGATGTAACGTTGTGAAATGTCACAGTACGGTATGGTCTCAAACTACCACCAATACCATTATTGGTATTGGTGGTATTTCATGGTATTCATTTTGTTCCCCCTTTTAATTCAATTAAACATACTTTTAAAGTGTTTTGCATTGAAGAAATAGAATGCTTTATTGAACTGAAAGATAGGTCTGTCTGTCTGTATGTATTAATTGAAACTCTCATGCATTAGCATTGTGATATTTACACACAAATATTTAACGTAAAGGATCATTTATACCGCAGGGACAGGATTGTAGGGAAAGGCTTACATTCCAGAATTGTGGTTGCTTGATACCGCGGTATACCTTAAATGGGAATTTATTTTTATTTACTTTAGGAATTGGTCCATTTGTTTGCTTCAAAAGTGTCAAAAGTGTTGAGTTTTGTCTTTTGAGGGGGCAAGCGAGTAATTCAGACGAATTCAGCCGAATGGCCCCCGTGTTACGTTGTTAGCCGGGTGGGCCGCAGACTGATCTGATCCGTCCCATCTCGTCAGTGCTCTGCAGGGAGCGTCGGACCCCTCCAACGTGACCACCACCACCACCACTGCCACCACCGCCGCCGCTGCCCGCGGCTGGTTCCGGAGGAAGCCCGTCCACCATCGCCTGGCGGGGGCTCAGCGGAACAGCTACGACCTGCGAGAGAGGATCTGCATCGGCAGCATGACGGCCCTGGAGACCGCCGTCTACCAGCAAGTGCCCACCGACGAGGCCGAGGCCCAGATGCTGGCCAGTGCAGACCTGGACGACATGAAAAGTAAGACCTGACACACTCACAAACGCTAAGACGAGTTCACATGAAGAGCATGGTTCCATTTCCTTTGCGCTTTCCCTTTGTCCCTCGGTCGGTGAAATCAGTTCAGTGGCCTTGTGGTTCGAGTGTCCGCCACGAGATTGGGAGGTCAGGATCTTGCATGTAAAAACATCAGCTGTTGTTGACCAAAGACAGTGCTGTACCACCAAAAAATAATAACAATATGGGGTCTAATAATGCAAATGCTCCCATGTGGATCTCGGACATCATGTGACCATTTCTGTGACGTCAGTCATTTATGACGTATCTATGGCGTAAGATTCCATATTTGGGCAGCGTTTCAGCCTGTTCCCCACACACACACACACACACACACACACACACACACACACACACACACACACACACACACACGCACACACAAAAGGCGCGGCTTGCGACTTGTGAGCTTGTTGAATAGCAATTTTTCAATAGCGTTTGAGTGCTTAAATAAAAATTCAGTTTGTGCTTATCTAAATCTACCCTTTTCAAATTGATTAGAAAATATTGCACATTTTGACAAAATATCAGTTAAAAAACACTGGTAATTGGTGTGATCGCCAAAATCTGGATCGGTATCACAACTGAAAATCTGGCATCGGTCAGGCTCTAGAATTGAGGTACGTAGCTTGGAAGGGTGAGCAGATATACTGTAAGTGGACGAGTACCGTATATTATGGGGAAAGTAGAGTGCTTACCGTGGGCGTTTTTGAAACATGCTTTGAAAGAGCCTATAGGGCAGGCCTTCACAATAAGCCTGCCACAGTACATCTGCTGTGAGGGGAATATAAATAAATATATGTGACTCCAGGCTCTTGGCGCTGCGTTGCTCACCACTTAACCCTTTAAGGCCGGGAACGCATCTGTGTGTAACCACTTTAAACATTATACTTTGGCTATTCAAAAATAGCAGATATACAAGCTCATAGCGCGGCACTGAGTGCCACGCTATGAGCTTGTAGATCTGCTATTTTCCTTTTTTAAATCGTGATCATTTGTGCAAATCTTTGAATGTATATATACTTTTCAAGCGAACATTTTTAACTCAAATCTTTGCTTCTTGGTGGTCCTTGACATGAAAAAAGTTTGAGAACCACTGATATTATAGCAACATAATGAACAAAAAGGATTTAGAAGACATTTGTAGAATCCCCCAGAAGCAAAGATTTGATTTAAAATGTTCGCTTTAAAAAATTATATATTCAAAGATTTGCACACATTTTTCACGATTTTTCAAAAATAGGAGATCTACAAACTCCGCGCTACAAGCTTGTAGATCTGCTATTTTTGAATAGCCCAAAGAGATCTTAAAATGACACACAGATACGTCCCCGGTCTGAATGGGTTAATAGACAGTAAAGACAGAACGCAGAAGGCCTTGTCAGCATTCTTTCTGCCTGACTGGGGGAATCTGCCAACATCGGATGCCATGCTCCAGATGTCGTAGCAGCACTTTGTACCCTGGGAAACACAACGTACCCACTGATCTCTCAGTTCGCTGCATGAATATTCACCGCATACAGTACGTCTCCCATCAAATGTTTAGTCCCTTGTGCTTATTGAAAATGAGTAATTGGTATCGGCAGTGGTGGAAAAGGTACTCAAATGTTTTACTTAAGTAAAAGTATCAATACTGCAATGTAGAAATACTCAGTTCCAAGTAAAAGGCTGAAATTGCAAAATGCACTTGAGTAAAAGTACAAAAGTATTGGCATCAAAATGTACTTAAAGTACCGAAAGTAAAAGTAGTCATTAGACAGAATGTCCTATTTCAAGTTTTCAAATGTATAAATATCTTTTGAAAATAGCAGATCTACAAGCTTACGATGCGTTGCATCGTGACACATTGTGAGCTTGTAGATCGGCTATTTTCAAATGGCCAAAAATGTTTATAGGGCTGAAGTGCGTAATGTATGTTTTAGTAATAATAATCTAAATCTACAAAGTAACTAGTAACTACATTTTTCAAATAATTCTAGTGGAGTAAAAGTACAATATTTACCTCTTGAGATGTAGTGGAGTAGAAGTAAAAGTATTGAAAATTGGAAATACTCAAGTAAAGTACAAATACCTCAAAATTGTACTTAAGTAAATGTACTTACCACCATGTTACTTTCCACCACTTGAACAATTCTATTTTGTAACCTTTAATTGTCCGGAGAAAGTAGATTGAGCTCTTACTACATCAGTGGTTCTCAAAGTGGGGGTCCGGGGATGTTCTTGAAGGGGTTCCCATGGTCCACATGCAAAATGGTTGATTGATAGTAATTAAGAACCAAATGGACACTTACATAATGTGTAACTCTGACAGTGTACAGATGGAACCAAATGGGCCCTTGCTGTCCATTTTGTTTCCATCTGTACACTGTCAGAGTTATGGGGGTCCGTTGACATACCAAACTGGGGGTCCTTGAAATAAATAAAAACGTCTTAGAACTACTATTCTACATAACATGATGCACAACGGTCACTGTAGAAATCTCCCATTGAATTTACAATTGTTGTGAGTTGTTCATTCAGCACCCTCTAGTAGCGGTAAAATATAACATACATTTAACTGTTATGTGTCTCCCTCTGCTGGTTACCTCTGTGTATTGCCTGTAGTAATCAATTTCAACGATAGTGGTGGCCACAGTAATATAAGGGGTCAATGATACAGTACTGTACTACTCTAGAGGCTCTGTCAGGCATATTATTGGTATTGGAATGACGTCACTGTGTTTGTGGCCCCAATGTGTTGGTCTTCAATCCATTTAGACTGGGAATGCATCTGTGTCATTTTAAGATCTCTTTGGCTAATCAAAAATAGCAGGCTGCTATTTTTTTAAATGGTGAAAATGTGTGCAAATCTTTGAATATACATATTTTTCTTTGCTTATGGGGATTCGACAAATCTCTTCTAAATCCTAAAGTTTTTATTTTTTTTTAGAAAAAAACGTATGTTGCTATAATCAGTGGTTCTTCATGTCAAGGACCCCCAAAATTGTCTTAATGTGTTAATGTACTGCTGCTATACAACTGAAGCCTGGCTTAAAAAAAAGGGGCATTGCAGTCTTTTGTTGTGCACAGCTGAGCTGCACCCGCCAGAAAACAGTGCCAATGACAGTTCAGAAACCTGCCTACCAGTGAAATCATTTCAAACTAGATAATCATTGTTATTTTCTTTATTAATATAAGAACAATGGCTTCTATTTCAGCATGCTAACTACCCAGAAAGGGGAAAGACTCTATGAGCTTGGAAAACCCATCAATGATAGGCAGCTTTCTGAACTGTTCATAACTGCCCAATGAGACGCAGAGTGGTCAGATGGAAATAGTGCCATCTTACAATGAGTGAGGACCAATTATATGAAGAAAATGGGTGATGTGCTCCTTTAAGTGAGGAGGTAGGGAAACGTGAAGAAAGTGTAGTATATGTTTATAATGACAAATGAACTGAAAATACCTAGAAATGTACAGTATATGGTATACAGATATGACATTGTTTCAGTGACCCTGCCATTGGCACTTCAGTGAAACATCAGTGGATTGTTCAAGCATTGTCACGGACAAAAGTATTTTCTACTTTACTGGAGTATTTTCAATTTTCAGTACTTTAACTTCTACTCCACTACATCTCAGAGGCAAATATTGTACTTTTACTCCACTGCAATTATTTGAAAACTTTAGTTACTAGTTACTTTGCAGATATAAATTATTATATTATAAAACATTACATTAACCACTTCAGCCCTATTTTATACATACATAAGCTATTTGAAAATAGCCGATCTACAAGCTCTCAACGAGTCGCATCGTGACGCGTTGAGAGCTTGTAGATCGTCTATTTTCAAACATTTTAGTACTTTTACTTTTGGTATTTTAAGTATATTTTGATGCCAATACTTTCGTACTTTTACTAAAGTAACATTTTGAACACAGGCCTTTTAGTTTGTAACGGAGTATTTTTATATTGTGGTATTGATACTTTTACTTGAGTAAAATATCTGAGTACTTCTTCCACTGCACTGTATGTACAGCGCGTGCGTGTGTGTGTGTGTGTGTGGTGTGTGGTGTGTGTGTGTGTGTGTGTGTGTGTGTGTGTGTGTGTGTGTGTGTGTGTGTGTGTGTGTGTGTGTGTGTGTGTGTGTGTGTGTGTGTGTGTGTGTGTGTGTGTGTGTGTGTTGTGCGTGTGATTTTGCTGTGCATAGACATTGCACTTGGTGATTGCATGAGTGCACATAGCAATAAGGAGTGACGTGTGCAAAAAGCTGGACTCCAGCCATCGGCCGACAGATGCCAGGGTCCTGCTATGTGTTACTTCTGGAGAGTTTAGTAACCTGGGGTGCAGCTGCTCCTCCCGTTTTCTGTCTGTACTTTCCACGAATCCCTAACCGTTGCTTTGCATGACAATGTTCTGAGAGACGTGCGAGCGAGAGAGAGCGAGAACCTGAGCTTAGCGCTGCCTGGCTGGAGACACGTAGGCTCAGCTGCAGAAGTTTACATCTTCATATAAAACTTAAGTACACATTTTAAGAGTCTTTTTCCCTGCCCGCTGCCGATAGTAATGTTAGGTTGTTAACCCATTTAGACCTGAGGCCGATTCTACAAATGTCTTCTAAATCCTAACGGTTTTCCGAAAAACGTATGTTTCTATATCAGTGGTGCTCAAACTTTTTCATGTCAAGGACCCCCAAAATTATATGTATTTGGCCGTCGACCCCCATCTCAACATATGTTGTTCCAGGGACCCCCAGATGCAAAGATTTGAGTTAAAATGTTTGCTTTAAAACAATATATATTCAAAGATTTGCACATATTTTCACGATTTTTCAAAAATAGCAGATCTACAAGCTCGTAGCACCGAGTGCCGCGCTACGAGCTTGTATATCTGCTATTTTTGAATAGCCAAAGTGTAAAATAATGCTTTTTAGCTCAAATCAAAAAGTGACACAGATGCGTTCCGGGTCTTAAAGGGTTAAACGTGTCCTCAATTTCCCTTTGCTATAGGGTGTTTACATGACGGATATATGCGAGTAACTGCTCGTTACTTTTCAGAGTCGTTTGCCTTTTCATTAAATGTTTAGTTAGGCTAGCTATTACACACTTAATGTTATAGTTAACAATTGCGGATTGATTACTGCAATTTACAATTTAGGCATTTAGAAGACTTGTCTTATGTGGAGAAACTTACAAAGTGCAAGATCAGAGTAAATGGCATGAACCCTGTAGTCAACAAGAGACAGGGTAAATGGTCACATAGGTGGAGTGCAAATAAATCAATTAAGTGCTGCAAACCTCTTGCTAACTTTTATGGTTGCATCACCAAATTGGTTTAACACATTATTTGCCTTTTGTATTTAAAATACAAGGCTAAATACAACATCAATGAATGGATGAAACAATTCTCTGTTTCATGCAACAGTCTTGTCAAATGTTAGTCTTTAGGCTATTGCTTTGTAACGTTGCTTAGTTTCTGTTTATAGTAGCCCCCACCACCACCATATGTACGCACGCACACACACGCGCGTGCGTTAGCACACACACACACACACACACACACACACACACACACACACACACACACACACAGTGCTTGTGTAAATGCACTTATCCGTGCGTTCCAAATGTTGGTGGGGGTTGGGTCGGTGGAGCTTATGGGAGTCATGATCTCAGTATTTCTAAAGTCCTGGCTACATGCAGGGCCCTGACACCAGCACTCAGAGAGAGAGAGAGAGAGAGACAGAGAGAGAGAGGTGGCATGGGGGGAGGGGTCATGTATGTATGGCAAAGGGAAACAGTCCACTCCAGCATCCGGGGGCATTAATTAACATGGAGTCCACAGTCGATTGTCCTTCATCAGCGACCCTGCCTCCGGCCTTTCCTGCTTTTACTGAGCAGCAGGGCAATCATCGACTGTTCACAAACCATCTGGAAAGCAGAAACAGAACCGCGGCGCTCACGCACAACAATCAGATTTGTTGGAACTGACAGCCTCTCCTTTCCCCCCCCCCAATGAGTCACTCAAACAAAACTTTATTTTTTAATGTTTTTATTTGTTTGCGTAATGGACGATCGCTCGCTTTTATGTCGTTATCCAAAACACACAAATTGAATATGAATTTGTCACGTGACTCATGTTTTGTCTCTAAGCAGTTTCATAGAATGATTGGTCCCTGTTGGTGTGGGTTCACCCGGCTAATAGTGAAGCTGTTTTACTTTCATCCAATTAGAGGCCAGTATGTTATACGAATACCGTTCTGTTCTGGTATGCGAATCTTAACAGATTTGTGAATTGTTGAGATACAATTGAGCCACTGACCTAGTCTGAGGAGAAGTCTTTTCTTTTAATCACACACATTGCATCAACATTTTTCAATCCCCCAAAAAAAAACACAATTTAATGAAAAACTGAAAAAACAAACTCTCATGCACACACACAAAAACAGACACAACTACGCACGTAGAAAACGTCCCCGGCGGGTTTTCAGGGAGGGTCCCTGTTTAGCTCTCCGACTCGAGAGCACCTGCTGTGGGCAAGTAAGGCCACTATGCCAACAGGGGAAACATAGTTTCCATGGAGACCCTGAGTGCGAACGGTGGGACTCCCTCGGTAATTCAGCATCATCACATCTGACTGAGCAGAGCGCCGCAGACCGATGCCGGAATAATGTGCTGCTTCATTACGTTCACATTGCTTCAGTTTTAAGCTTCTGTGTGTGTGTGTGTCTGTGTGTCTGTGTGTCTGTGTGTGTGTGTGTGTGTGTGTGTGTGTGTGTATCTGTCTGTCTGCCTGTAAAAAGCAACGTGTGGCATCAGTGAAGATGAAGAAGTAACTCAAATGCTGTCATCTTTTAGAGGCTTTGTGACTTTGACCTTTACCCTGATGCAGTGCCGCTCATCGTTCGGATGGAGAATGATGACTAAAGGGCGCCAGCTCTTCCGACTTCTCCCCTCGGACCCGCCCTTTATGCCGTAGGATCAATGAGCTGGTGGACATCATGGAAAAGGGTGGAGCCCTCGTTTCGGCTGATGGGCAGTCTGCTCGTTGAGCATCAATATTTTACTTTGGCAGTGACGGATTATGTTGCTGCCATTTTTTCAGTTTCTCTGGCTGTGGATCCTTCTTTCGCCGTTCAGCTTGTCTGCACCCCAGATCTTACGTCATTATTTGTGACTTTTACTGGACGTAAAAGGATCATTTCTGGACCTATAATTACCTTGAAAGTCCTTTGTCTTTATGGGGCTCGCTTTCGTGGCTGCAAATCATCTCTTATCGTCACATTGTAACTATTCCCCGTAGCGTTTGGCTTGACAGAGGGTCTCGTTTTGAGGGAGGGACCCCAAGAGTCATCATATCTGGGGCCTCGTGTCTGGAGCGTTGGTGTCCAGTGAGGGACGTCCAATCGAGTTATAGGCCCGACATCTCCACAGAAACCCCGGCTCGGCAGAGCGGAGACCCAGGAGGGAAGTGACGGCGTCTAGAAGTCGGGAGCCCTGGATGACCAGCGTGCGCACTCGGAGGAGAAGGGCGAGGAGGAGGAGGCGGTGCCGGCTGCAGAGATGACGGACTCGGGGGGACGGGAAGAGAGCCTGGAACCCGCGGCCGCTGACAACGCGCATGGCACCGACCACGGAGCGGACTCGGGGGGACGAGAGGAGAGCCCGGGACCCGCAGCCGCTGACGACGCGCACGGCACCGATCGCGGAGCGGAACGTCAGGCCAGCAAGGTGCAGAAAGGCCCGGGTCTACCGAGGCAGCGTACCCTCACACAGCGGGGCTCGGCGGTGGATGGCTTCGAGGACTTTACGGAGTTCGTCTTGGATTTTGACGACTACGACCTGCTGGAGTCGATCCACACACAGATGGTACCGGAGCCGGAGCCGGAGCCGGAACCGGAACCGGAGCCCGAATGTAAGTAGCCACGCAGTTTGTCTTAACGATAAAACATTCGGCTGCACGCACTAGCGACTCCTACTGGTGGGACTCGGTGCAGGGAGGCGATCTGGGGGAAGATACGTTACGCTCTTCTGCCGAAACTCCTAACTGTCGAGGGTGAAAAGAAGCAGCTGGTGCCTCCATGTGTACCAGAGGACACATGTGGTTGTCTACACCCTCCCCAGGCCAACAGAGAGAGGGGTTTACAGGGACCACCGAACGCAGGGGGAATTGACAAAGGCTTAATTGGGAGAAAAGGTGGTGGCAATGGTGGGTGGGGGGGTATTCGTTTGAAACGGTGGGAATTCCTGTTGTTTTCAATTTTCCCGTCTTGTGTTTCCGATTAGATCCCCAACATTGTATCTGTTGTTTCAGTTTAGCTCAGCTTTGTTGTTACCACGGGTAAAGTCCTCCAGCAGAAGAAACAAAAAAGCACAAAAGCTGAAACAAAACATATCATGTCAGGCCAATTCATAAACACGGCAAACACGAGTGTGGACACTGCACAAATATGAATAACATGCCAATTTGGAAGATGCTTTTATCAGAGTGTGCTTTCTACCAAGCTCAGCGTGCTTGAGCTGCTTGTAAACAGTCCTCGAACTCTTAACACTAGCAATGTTGGTGTCACGCAGCATCCAGTGATACACCACAGTGGGTGGATGGCTTTCATCAAAGTAAGTGTCAGACAACTGAAGAACATTTAGTGTACAAACAAGAAGTACTGTGTGTGTGTGTGTGTGTGTGTGTGTGTGTGTGTGTGTGTGTGTGTGTGTGTGTGTGTGTGTGTGTGTGTGTGTGTGTGTGTGTGTGTGTGTGTGTGTGTGTGTGTGTGTGTGTGTGTGGATAGATAGATAATTCCTTTCAGGCTGGAACCATGTGTCTCCGTATGTCTTCTTTTCAAGTGAAAAGTAAATAATAACTACATTGGATCCATTGGAACACAGTTTTCAGTGTTGTTCCATCTCCTGAAAAGTAAGCATTTTGGACAAGGTTTCCGACTGACAGGGACAGTGCATGACATGCCAAAGGAAAAAGGGGATATCCCGCACACTGTTTTCACTTACAGAAAAAAACGAAGTTTTTAATGCAAATACAACGTTTTGGTCGCACTAACCATCATCAGGCATGACATGCCAAAAAGCACATTCATTGAACATTATCATGTTTTTGGTGAACGGTTAACTGAACGTGTCCATTTGCAACTAATGAACGTGAACGCGATGGTTGTTAACTCCCGCGAGAGATAACCACCTGAAACCTAGCATCCTTACTCAGGGGGCGAACATTCTGCAAAAATAGTCGATCTGCAAGCTCACAACACAATGTGTCACGAGCTTGAGTCAATTGTCTCATGTAAATGTTGTGTAAATGTTTGTGTATTATATTCAATATTATGGTCAAACCTGTGACTAGACAGTGGCCTGTATTAATAGTCTGGCCCTTAACCTTACAACTCCTAATGAGAGACATCCATATTCTAAAGCTAGGGGTGATATCAAATTGACATTCAATTGAAAAATAAATACAAATCGCTGTTTAGCTTAACTCAGAAGTGAACTACAACTACAACTGTATGTGTATATCCTTGTCGATCGATCATTGGGAGTTTACTCATTGCCATTGATTCTGTAGCACACCAATCGCTTAATTAACGACAATCGGAGCCTCAGTCATGGCCACGTGAAGCTCCGAGCTGTGTTCAGGGTATTGAGTTAATTGACTGAATGGTGTGTGCCCCTGCTGTTGCCTGTGTTCCCATTGATCCGGTGGCCTCCACGGGGGCAACGGCCGCAGCTAGAGCGGAAAGACATCTCATTGACATGCCGATGCTATTTTGGCTGTTTTGCTCTGTACTTGGCTTTGGAGCTGTGTTGATAATGAGAGCACTGGGAAAGTGGCACCGGCAATTAGTTGTAGGTATGTAAAGATATACAGCTTCTCTACCTCTAATACTGAATACCATTCATTTATGTTCAAAGAGGAGAGGGACAACATCAGCGCAAGGTTGCTGGGAGTCATGAACTTGAGCGGTGCCTTCCAGGAGCCTGGATGGCTTAATTCTATAGGCTTAAAATAATTGATATAAATATTTTTGGAAATCTCTATGGGTAGAATGAATGGGCTCTCGATCGGTGGAACCACAAAATGGCCGCCACTGTTATGCCCTATATTGACCGGTAACTCTAGGGAATGGGATGTGGGCAAGGGTGTGTGCATTGGTTCATCATGACTCTTGTGGTGTTGGTGGGGGTTCTGAACCACTAAACTATGTCTGAACATCCAAGATAGGAACGAGGGGTAAGCACGCACATCCCAAAACAATTTATCGGGTGCTGGACAACAATACCGTACATCAGGGAAAGAGGGGAAGTCCACACACCGTTTTAGCTCCCAGTGGAAATGTTTTCTATTCAATATTTATATATACAAATTGATTTAATAAAAAACCTCTCTACTGAGAGCTAAAACGGGGTGCAGACTTCCCCTCTTTCCCTGATGAACATCCAAGATCTCATGGTGGTGTGGTGTAATGCTTCATTAGGCTCAGCTGCAGAGCATTTTGGTGAAACCCAGAGAGAACACCTCGCTGTCTGCCGTGGGAAAACACGTGGGATTAAAAATTCACCTTATTCTCTGGTGTTCAGTATGTGACTTATGGGTTATTAAGGCATCTTAGGTAGGTTTGTCATTTATCTGGTTTTGGGGACCTGGGTAGTTGCACCAGCTGTTTTTAAGTTCTTATGTTGTAAGGAACATTACTCACACTAGGGGTTTAGTAGTTAGAAGTTTGTTTAGCTAGTTTCTCAGTTATTAACCACTTGAACCCTAGCATGTACCTATTCTGGGGGGAACGTTCGTCTAAAATACAGTACAGTAGCAAAAAGGATTTGGGGGAAAAAGAGCGGACCAAGTGTAGAGCCGATCCCGCCTGTGTCAAATCATTGCCCTGTGTGTCGCGTAGAAAATGGTTGACCACGACCCAGGTCTTGAAACGAGCGCAGTTTCACAGGAGTGCACGCGCCCGCTTGTCGCTCCGGCTGTCAGGTTGCCCGTGCCTCTGTACCTGAACACTTGCCTCCCATTGAAAATTAGTAACTCGTGCTCATAGAGTTATATAATAACTAGACAACGGACAGCCCTGCCCCCACCTATTAATTTCAATGAAGTTGCTCACCCAGCGCGAGAAGCAGCGGAAGTACACTATCCTTCCGCATTTTTAGTGCCCAAATGCGGAATATTAGAGCACAGAGCAGGCACAGTAGCGTTTTAAATAGGAAGTAGTGCAATATCAGATTTGACCACCAGGACACGGCAGCTTCAATAATCCTCTGCGGTCCTGGGAGCTTGTTACTGAGCACTGAGCAGGCTTACTTTTCAATTTTCAGTTTTCATGACAAGCTGATATTTAAGAAGCCGTTCAAACTTCCTCTTTGAATCATTCTTCACGTACACTGGCATATCAGTTATTATCATGTCTTATGAATAAAGATTAAAGCAAGCTCATTGATTGATTGATTGACATTTTTATTAGGTAAAAGAATGTAAAACAACACAGTTACATTTATAATACTTTTGTCTAAAAGGTCCGACCAAAAAAGTCCTTGCGGACTATCTTTATTAATACGTTATCAATGTAATCAAATGGGTATGTCACTCCATTTTAACCGCTGTTCCTGGTCAAGAACTTGCTTAAATATGTAGTGTACCCATGGGCTACATTTGAACTGTAATACTGTATTTTTGTAGTGCATTAGTTATAACTTAGAAGCTGTTTACTGCAGTGGTTCTCAAAGTGGGCTCCGGGCACACCCCCAGGGGTCCTTGTGGGGGATCCAGGGGGTCCCCCGGCAAAGTATTGGACCTGTACAGATCTGGAACCCTGAGAGTGTACAAATGGAACCAAATGGACACGTAAGAGTCCATTTGGTTCCATTCGTACACTTTCAGGGTTATGGGGGGGGGGGTGTCCGTGGTCATAATGTCATAATGTTAAACTGGGGGTCCTTGAAATGAAAAAGTATTTACAGTACACTTCATCTTCGCTACTTACATCTTAGGCTTAGTTCTAACTTACGCACAGCTGGTGTAACCGGCCCCAGGCCAACAAATATCAATATTCCCAGAAATCTTTATCATGTCAAGCCCAAAAAAAAACGTAACACAGATATGTTTTGACTGGCTGTTGTGTTATGACTTGTTGGAGAGTTGTGCGCCTCTGGCAAAACATTTGGATAGTGTTAACTGGTGGGTTTTTTTTTCTCACATATGCAGAAGTGATTTATGCTCGATTCATACATGGTTGCGCATCGTGTCGTGCAATCGAAAATAGCCGATCCTCAAGCTCACAGCGCTTCGCATCGCAACTCGTGCGTGAGCTTGTAGATCGGCTGTTTTCGATGGCGTGACACCATTACACAACTAAGTATAAATCATGCTTTAGTGTCATGTTCATGTGGGGATACAGCCTATGATTTCTACGGATACAGCAATATTGCATCATAGGTGCCAAAAGAGGTTTGGTAGGCTTCATAGAAAGCACATGTATTGGACTGGGAGGCACATATGTATTATTACGTTATTATTAGGACAGGGATTTTTCAGCTTTGTGTTACAGAAGTGAAATGAATCATATGCTTTGCATCTGACCGAGGCCACTGGAACACGCACACCTAGCCTGTTCAGAAACAATTTGACATGCAAGCATTTCACCATATTACACTGGAAACAGATGGAGGTAATTCAGAAGCTGTCATTGCATTTATGTATTTGATATTTTTTCCCCCAAAATGTACATTAGCCAATTACTTTACCCCTTTTTTCTCCCAATTCAGTCGTTATGCCAATTCATTATTCCCACTTTGGGGAGGGGGGGGGGGTGGATCACAAATCGGTGGCCATGACCAGTGTTGCCAAATTCTGGGAGAGAAACAAGCAACCAGGTCTAGTAAAACAAGCCCAAAATAAGCGACTATGGGCCAAATGAGCACGTTAAACATATACATCAGCTATTTTCAAATAGCAGATCTACAAGCTCACAACGCGTCGCGATGCGACGCGTTGTGAGCTTGTAGATCGGCTATTGAAAATGAAATCTTGGGGGAAAATTATAATAAGCATACCTGGCAACACTGGCCATGACCCCAGCCACAGGAGTACGTGCAGTATGCAGTGACAAAGTTCACCCTCCCAGCCTGGCTTCCCTCCTGGAGTCCCCCGAACACAACCAATAGGCTCTATGCACAGCAGCCATAGTATCACTTCCTTCACAGGTGTTACCAATGACACTAATGAAGGCTCTGTTCCATTTAGAGTAGCACAGTGGTTGTCAGACTTTTTTAATTCCCACGACCGCCATAACTCTGAGAGATCCACTGGTGTAGCAGAGTGTTTCCAGTGAGCCAACATGCACAATATCAGCACCCTGACTCTTGTTTGACCAGAATGGAACAGAGCCTGCATTTAGTATCATTGGCAACACCTGTGAATTTCTTCACAATATGGCTGCTGTGCATAGAGCCTATTGTGTTCATATTGAGTCTATATTGCCGAGCGTCTGTATCACAGACGGCTCTGCGAGCTGAATTCACTGTGGTGGAATCAAACACCTATACACTCTGCGGTGGTGGGCAGATACTTTTCCCCTGCGCTACCCGGAGCGCCCTCATTACAGTTATTTAACAACTTTCCACCTATGGTGTCCATATTTGGCCATAATTATAGGCGGGGGAAAACAATCTAATACAATCTCATGGTTCCATAATGGAAATGGTGTGGGTTCATGTGAATCTCAGACTTCACGCGACCAGCCTGTGATGTCAGTCATTCATACCTTTTATTTATTCTCGAAAAAGACATTGAGGTTGCGCTCGTTTGCAGTGTCGTCGAGATACATCACAGTGCAATTTTATTTTCATGTTCACATCAATTATTCATATCAAAAACAAGACAAAACAGAACCAAATGAAACAACCTTTCCCTATCGTGTGATCATACAACACAAATTTAAAAGCAATTTAAAAGCAATTGCAGACCCTTGTGGGTAGGCCTGCAATCAAGGATTTGATTTGGCCGTATGTTATGGGAGAACAGATTTTAAACTTAAGCTGTAGGTCATTCCAGGTGGTTGGGGCACTAAAACAAAAAGCTGTTTTCCCCAGTTCAGTCCTTACTTGTGAGCTTAAGCGTGAGCCAATCACTGGAGCGTGTCCTATGTGTTACAGGATTCCAATCCAGCAGGGATTTGATATATAATGGTAAAGTCCCATCAATTGCCTTAAAAATGAACAGGTACCAGTGTTTGTTTCGCCTGTCGGCCAAGGAAGGCCAACCACTCTATCATACAGGATGCAGTGATGAGTCCTATAATGTTCACCAGATATAAAACGCAAAGCAGAATGATAAACTCTATCCAAGGGCTTGAGGACAGAAGGAGCAGCATTTCCATAAATGACATCTCCATAGTCCAACACGGAAAGGAAGACTGCTTCAATAACCCTTTTCCTACATGCCATTGTGAAACTAGCTCTGCTGTTTCTGTAAAAGAAACCCATCTTTTGCCTTAGTTTACAGGCCAGATTGTCTATGTGGCATTTAAAAGTGAATTTGTCATCAACCCATATTCCAAGGTACTTGTATTCAGCAACCCTTTCTATAATGGATCCATTTGAGGTAGTAATGTATAAGTTATTACAATCTATTTCCCTGGCCCTAGAAAATAGCATGAATTTAGTTTTGCCTGCATTTAGTACAAGCCTCAGCTCTCTGAGTGAATCTTGGAGTGCATTAAATGAGAGCTGCAGGTTCTCAGTTGCAAGCTGGACAGAATCAGCAATGCAGTAAATTAATTATGAAATGAAAGGTAAATGTTTCAAAAAAGTATAAAACATTATGTGAATAAACAATTGCGGAGGTGCTTCTGTGGCATATTGGCAGTGTGCATAAGAAGTTTGGCGCTGATCGGTGCGAGATTAGCTCCAGACACAGACAAACACACACACACCCTCTTAAAGACTTCATGCAGAGCCACGCCGTTAAAAAAAATATTTGAAAAAGCCAATTTACTGTACAAGCTCACAACGCGTTGCCATCTGTCGTGAACTTGGCGATCGTCTATTTCTCCCCCACCGCGGCACCGCCGTACGATGAAGTATAAATTAGGGCTTAAATGGATAATTCCACTGTACACGTGGATCAGCAATAACGGGATGTCAGCTCACGCTGTAATAGCCCTTTGCATGTTGGTTCTTTCTGTAATAGATCTAATCTAAAGCACATGTGCGTTATCACTGACCCAGGAGGACAATCAGGAGTGTTGGCTCGGGCGGCGAGTTGCTCTAGCTAAAGTCTCAGAGCAGAGTACAGCCAAAGGCTTCCCTTTTCCAGTTCAATACAAATGCATCCCCGAGAGAAATCCCAGACCTGTGAAAGTGCAGAGATGGAAAGCTACTGCTTTTACTCTTATTATTGCTACTCTGTAGCCTGGTAAACCCTCCCTCCGGAAATCTCATTTCAATTCGATTTCAGAAAGGAGTCTGGTCTGAAACGCCTTTCTCCAATAATCGCTCTGCTCGCCGAGCCGACGAGCCTATCAGCGTCGTCGCTCATTGTTCTGTGATTGACAGCGACAGTTGGCCAATCAGGTGGCGAGTTCGAGTGAGCCCGAATGAACCCGAGTGCAGCCTGAGAGCCGCCGAAAAAAGACGAACGGCAGCCATTGTTGTTTGTGCGAGTGCCTTCACTTCTTACTTTCAGTTTTATAACGCTTTCAAACTTCTTTTTTGAGGCACGGAATTTACTTATAAGATATCGTTTGGATAGAATTTAGTTGTTTAACTTCATATATGTGGTCAATTAATCATGACAGAGCCTATTTAAAAATATAAATTTAGAGAACCGGCAGGGGCGGGGAGTGACACGCATGTATCCCAATAAGGCAACCTATTTTCGGCATGGCCGTCCCAAAAGTCCCGTTGCGTCACATAGTCTGGAGCTCGTCAAATTGAACTGCTCATTGGCTGAAGGGGAAAAACGATCATTGGTTGAAGGGGTTGTCAGTCAACGGTATTACTCCCACCCAACTCCAGCCCACAGCGATTATTGCAGAAAGGCGTTTCAGACCAGACTCCTTTCTGAAATCGAATTGAAATGAGATTTCCGGAGGGAGGGTTTACCAGGCTAGCTACTCTGTGCTTTTTGACAGAATCTGTATGAGTAATTTAATTTGTATTATTTGAATGAATTGTATTAATTTAAACCGTGATTAGAACTGGAGAAGTGGCTTATGCATTGCATTAAGATGGAATGCACTTTAATGTGAATATTAAACATGAACTTTTGTTAATGGACCTGTATCAAATACTTAAGACAACAAATTAAGAGGAATGTTCCTGAATTATAGCTTCATAATTATGTTGTCAATATGTTTTCACAACCAGGAATTTGCCTTGTTGAGGTTGGTGGATTACACATTTGATTTGTCTCCTGATATCAGACACGTAATTCTCTTGTTTGTAGCTTTGGGATAGGGCACTACTTAATCTTCAGGAATTTCAACTCAAATGTCCAAGGACATGGGGAGCAACAGGGGTGAATCCTTGTTTTGGATATCATGTCCTTCCCTTCACACTAAGACGTTTTGAAACGGACCCTTTCTCATGGGCACCAGAGCACAGCCAGGTCAGAGACAGGTTCAAGCTCGAGTGCACAAGGATCGGAGGAACAAAATTAAGTCTGACCTCACATGCAGACAGAGCGAACTCTGTATGCCCCGTGGTATGAGAGATTGGCTCACCAAAGTCAGCTGGAGCCAAGCAGAAGAGGATGGACGACTTCATTCTAATTTGTGAACAACAGCCTCCTATGTAACTTTGTCAGCCTTCACTTTGCTCCTTTGTCGTCGTCTACCCCACCCCCCCCTCCGAACCACCCCTGATTCATGAAGGCATGATGCCACCAATGACTTTTTTTTCTTTTCTGTGTTTTACTTTTTTCAGTTTTTCCCCAATTGAATTGTTGTGGTAATACTTAAACATGATGCCCATGCATGTTAAAGCATTCAAGATTACTTATACTGCATAAATTACAACCCCCAATAAAGAGAAACATGCACTGAGTCAACAAGAGACTATGCATACTAGCAGCAAACTTTTATCTCCATGTTTCAACTTTTTATGTTTTTTTTTTTTGTAAATTAATGCCCTACTTTGTTGTACAAGAGTGTCACACAAACGCGTCAAGATGTGACATGATGTGAGGTTGTAAATCTACTATTTTGAGATTTTTTTTTAAGTCAAACTGATTAAGTGTGTCTGTGGCTTTTATAAATATTAACAGCTATGGACATGCAAGGTTTCTGACGATATGCATGCATGTGTGTGCACAGAGTTGATTCTGATTCTGATTCTGATTCTGAGTTGTTTTTTGGCAGAATATCCAAAGGTTCTGAGGAAAAACCGCCACCACCACCTTCATGTCATTTAACTCACTCTGCTTGTGGAAAAAGGTTCTTGGAAGTCAAATGTAATGTTGGAAATGTGGCTTTTTTTCCTCCTATAGTGTGACAATATCTATGAGTATAACCATATTTTGTAGTCATATTTGTTTATTTAACTTAAAGGACATAGGTTTTCTATGGCTTATGGTATCCATTTAATTTCTTTGACACAATAGCATACCTCACAAGCCTTACAAGCCCCATAAAACCAACGATGCATGATGTAAAATATCCATATAATGAATTGCAAGATTCCCCCTGGCATTCTTGCAAAACTCTTCCACATGGGTGGACCTCCCAGGTCTCCCAATGCGTTGTCCTTATAAAACTGTGCCCATGCACCCTGCTCGCTCTCTGTCTGTCTCTCTCTCTCTCAATTCACACAGAAAATCATAGCCAGGTCCTTCCTTTTACGGCAATACCTCGTCATTATCTTAAATTCAATAAGATATGGTTTGCGGGCTGCAGAGCTTGCAAATTGAATTACGCCTTTTGAACTCGCAAAACGTCTGGCGGCGAAAAACCGACTCCCCCTCTAAATAATGACCCATGTCTGTATCCCATGGCGGACACACATTCTCGCTCACCCATGTAGCTCTGGGCCTGCCATTATCGGATGTTCATCTTATGTCAAGTGGAAACTTAACCCTTTAAGACCGGGAACGCATCTCTGTGTCATTCTAATATTTCTTTGGCTATTCAAAAATAGCAGATCTACCGGCTCATAGCACGGCACTAATGAGCTTGTAGATCTGCTATTTTTGAAAAATCGTGAAAATTTGTGCAAATCATTGAATATATATATATATTTTTAAAGCAAACCTTTTTTAATAATTATCTTTTGCTTCCGGGGGGTCCCTGGAACGACATATTTTGAGATGGGGGTCCACGGCCAAATACATATCATTTTGGGGGTCCTTTGACATGAAAAAAGTTTGAGAACCACTGCAACCTCATATGTGTTTTCCAAAAACTGTTAGGATTTAGAAGACATTTGTAGAATCCCCCAGAAGCAAAGATTTCAGTTAAAAATGTTTAACATGTTTAAAGATATATTTAGATATATATATTTAGATTTGGACACATTTTCATGATTTTTCAAAAAATAGCAGATCTACAAGCTCATAGCACGGCACTCGGTGCTGCGCTATGAGCTTGTATATCTGCTATTTTTGAATAGCCAAAGCAATCTAAAAATGACAGAGATGCCTTCCCGGATTGAATGTGTTAAACAGACATCTAAATCAGATTTTATGATATTTTTTCCCTCCCAAAGTAGCCTCAGAAATGATCTGTGAAAAAATGTACGCTTCCCAAATCTTCAAAGTGCAATCTTATGTCAGGCTGTTATTTTCAAAATAGCACCTGGAAACGCTAGCAAAAGCCTCATGAATTTTTGTGGTCATGCTGCAGAATTTCAGCCCAGTGGCGAGTCCAAATAATCAGAGAGAACCGTGTCTCAAACCTCACTTCATTTGGTCCGTTCGTAATGAGCGCGTTTGTACCAGAACGGCACGAGACCTGTGAGCATCTGACGTTTTCGCTTTCTGATGTGTTTTAATAGCTGGGTGGTGGTTCTGTTTTAGGTCACAGGTTCGAGGACAACCCCGGGGTGAGGCGCCACCTGGTGAAGAAGTCGTCGCGATGCCAACTGTCCCGCAAGAACTCCACGCCTCTGTCGAGCCTGAAGAAGAAGAAGAGGGCCGCGGATAAGAAGACTCACGAGGTTAGCAGTAACAACAGGAAGTCCTATAGTGACTGACACGGCCCCAATTATGCCTTATTTATACGTGGTTGCATGCCGTGTCGCACACCATAAGTAGCTGATCTATTTATCACTCAGAATCCAGACTGAATCGTGTTTGTTTTGAAACATGATGGAATGTTTATCCCAACCACTGATTTATCCTATTTATACGTTGACCTTGATATATGTCCCTGGTTTGTTGATAAGATGTCATGTTTTGGGGGGAAAACCCACATCCAACTAAACAACCCAGCCCCACACACACACACACACACACACACACACACACACACACACACACACACACACACACACACACACACATTGTGCTTCAGCCAAACTGATGAAATCTAGCTTGAGGAGGGATGAAATAGGGTGATGTATTAAACTCCCAACCCGCCCATATCTACATGTCAAAGTGTCCCTGAGCAAGACACTGAACTCCTTAACATCTCCCCTCTGAGCGATCACCATGGCCATCTCAGCAGCCATCTGCTGGGTGAAGCACTGAATTCCCCCCACACGATTAATAAAGGCCTACAAAAAAGCAACATAAAAGAGATGGCTTTAAAGGGATATTTCAATTTAATATTAAGTGATATTTAATTTATCAGACACCCCCCCCCCCCCCCGTCCGTCCGTCCTATACAAACCCATTGTAACTTCAAACTCCGTGCCCTCCTAATACGTGAGGGGGCCGTGTTTTTATTTTTTATTTAATTATTTTTTTGAAATTATTAAAAGTAAATGAAAAAAAGTAATTGAAAAACCACTGTCTCCTCACGTATAAGAAGGACAATATCAGTCACCAGAACCAAGGACGGGTGTTTCTGACGAATCTCTCAGGGTTAAAATGGAGTTTGAAGTTACAATGGGTTTGTATAGGAAGGGGGCGTGTCTGATAAAATGAATATCAAATAACTAAATACTGAATCAAGCAACTTAAAAACTGTCCAGGGGGCTCACAAAAGCCTGGGTAGATGATAAAATGACCTAACATTTTTTTTTAAAGTGAAATATGCCTTTAACTTGACTCAAAGCATACTGGGTATCTATTGTAATGCCTATCCCACAATAAAGTAAAGTGTCTCCTTCTCCTCCCTAGGTGTTTGTGGAGCTGAATGAGCTGATCGTGGAGAAGGACCATGAGATGCGTTGGAAGGAGAGGGCTCGCTGGATCAAGTTTGAGGAGGACGTGGACGAGGAGACGGAGCGCTGGGGGAAGCCTCACGTGGCCTCGCTGTCTTTCCGCAGCTTGCTGGAGCTCCGTCGCACCATCACGCACGGTAACCAAACCTCAGTAGTGGAAACAGTACTCGGTCACATGTTTTACTTAAGTAAAAGTATCAATACTGCAATGTAGAAATACTTCTGTTACAAGTATAGAAGTCCCGTATTCAAAATTTACTTGAGTAAAAGTACAAAAGTGTTGGAAGTCATTGTGAAGAATGTCCCATTTCACAAATTAAAAATGTATGAAAAATCTTTAGAAAATAGACGATCTACAAGCTCACAATGCGTCGCATCGCATTGTGAGCTTGTAGATCGGCTATTTTCAAATGGTCGAAATATATATATAGGGCTAAAGTGGTTAATGTGTGTTTTGTAATAATAATCTAAATCTACAAAATAAGTAGTAACTAAAGTTTTAATGTAATTGTAGTGGAGTAAAAGTACAATATTTGCCTCTTGAGATGTAGTGGAGTAGAAATAAAAGTACTTAAAATTGGAAATCCTTGAGTAAAGTAAAAAATACCTCAAAATTGTACTTCAGTACAGTACTTGAGTACATGTACTTAGTTACTTTACACCACTGGTAACCCTGCACACAGTATAATAAACTTTATTTATATAGCACCTTTCATGACATAAATGCAGCTCAAAGTGCTTCACAGAGCAAAAAAACACAAAACAAAAAATGTCTTAGGTGTAATGGGAGTTTATTCCAAGCCGTCGGACCGTAGAAGCACAATGCTGCTTCGCCGTGTTTTTTATATGACATTTCAGGCACTTCGAGTAGGCCAGCACTAGAAGACCTGTATAGCGTGTCATGCTGTATAGCGTGTCATGCTATATAGTCCTAGTTTGAACATTGGAAAACAAACAACATTGGAAAACAAACAACAAGAAAACATTGGAAACATTGGACAAAAAAACATTGGAAAACAAAAACATTGGAAACAAACAACAAGAAAATGCAGGAAGAAGAAAGGAAGAACAAATAGAGATTGTGCAAGTGAGATGGGAAAAAAAGTTTTAAAAATAGAACACGTGGGATTTATAGTGTCACCTCAGAAGAAACCATGAAACAGACGAAAACACCCATCTCAAAAACCACTTCAAATGCCATTCATCGGCTGTTGGAAAATTCATCTCGACAAAGATGCGCCAAAACCTTGTTTTATGCGGTTCTGGGACAATAAACAATGAGAAGGCAACCCAAAAAAATTGCATCTCTTAACCCATTAAGACCGGGAATGCATCTGTGTCATTTTAGATTTCTTTGGGCTATTCAAAAATAGCAGATATACAAGCTCATAGCGCGGTACCGAGTGCCGCGCTACGAGCTTGTAGATCTGCTATTTTTGAAATGTTTTGAAAATGTATTTATAAATTTAAATATATTTAAAGCAATATAAAGTGAACATTTGTACCGGTAACTCAAATCTTTGCTTCTGGGGGTCCCTGGAACAACATATTTTGAGATGGGCGGTCCGCGGCACAAATACATATCATTTTGGGGGTCCTTGACATGAAAAAGTTTGAGAACCACTGATGTAGCAACGTAGGTTTTTTTTTTTTTTAAACTGTTAGGATTTAGAAGACATTTTTGTAGAATCGGTCTCAGGTCTTAATGGGTTAACGGATCTCGGCACACTATAGGTCTCAGCTCTTCTTTGGACAATGTAATCCTATCTTCAACGTTCTGTTCTCTTCCTCTAACCCCCCTTCCCCCTATAGGTGCCATACTGCTGGACCTGGAGCAGAACACGCTGCCTGGCATTGCTCACCTGGTGGTGGAGACCATGATCATTTCGGACCAGATCCGAGCCGAGGATCGGCCCAGCGTTCTGAGGGCTTTGCTGCTCAAACACAGGTCAGCGGAACAAATAGCAGATAAACAAGCTCATGAGCTTGTAGATCTGCTATAACTTTGACTCATCATCACATTTGGTTTGCAGGCGTAAGAAAGTGGGGGAAACTCTTTGTCGTACAAGCTCCCATCATTTACAGTTTTCAGATGGAAAGAGGACAAACAAGGAGAACAGATATGTCAAATTCTAGTAGAGTGAAAATACGTATACACAAAGTGGATGGTTAAAATAAATGAAATAAATGGAATGGGGCAGTTAAAATAGCAGCAGATATCGTAACAGATACTGTTTATTTATATACATAAAAAAGAATGAAACTAATAAAAATCAACAGATATAGAAACATAGTCTGTTGTGCGTATAGTCTAACGTACAGGTGAGACATCATTTATCAGCAGATATCAGACGTGTCAGTGTAAACTTAATACAATAGCCCAACAAATAAATGGTATACTGGTGGTAAATACATACAGTGTGTAGAGTCGAGTGATGTATCGGTGTAATATTGATATTGTGAAATGAGACTGGACACCATCTGGGATTTTGGTTATCGTGATGTTGTGATTTAGCTTAATATTGTCTTTTTCGAGGTCTGGGTTGGTTTTATTACAGCAAAGTGATACATTTCTTTAAAATTCATTGATCTAACCGTTCTAGCTGACTGAAATGAACAACCAAAGCCTGCCTGTTCATCATACTGTATTCACATCTCTCAAGATCGTTTCACATAATGTTTGTGTGTGTAAATTCTTCTGAAGGCACTAAAAGTCACCCCCAAAATATTGTCCCATTATCTTGATTTTTGTCAATATGGACCCAGCCCTGACAGTACTGTACTGTACTGTGTCTGCAGATGTGTGCCCCGAAAATCCCACAAGTAACTTAATAAGTGGCCTCACAGCGTTCGTACAGCCTGAAAGAAAATAAACGAACGAAGGATGAGGGGGGTTTGTCCAATTTCCCTGAAAAACGAACAATGAAACATATCTACATCTTCATCTTTTGTGCATTTTGATCGGCAGTCAGTGATTGGCCATCATGTGACAAGAGGAGAGAAGAGTAACGGTTCGTTTATACTTTGCTATTCGTGTTCGTCGTGCGGATGAAGTATATAAATTAGCCCGGAGGGAGAAAAACCGGGGGAAGGGAATATGCGTACATTAGGGCTGTGTTTTGTTGATTGTATTCCTCCAGATGTGGATGATTACACCCGCCCCAAAAGGCAAGAGGAAAGCACGCTAAGAGCCCTGTGTGCCGTGTTATGGCTTTGCAATAGGATTTATGAAAGCGTTCAGACATCTGTCATCTGTTGTGCGTGAAGGCTCAGTACTAGAAGGCAGTGACACAGTTTGGATTTCTCTTTTCTGAAATCTGTGTTAATCAAGGTAATCCATCAAGACTTGCGTCGAGGAGATGTCGGTTGGCAAGGCCATTTTCTCCACACATGCAGAAAACGTTGTGATCAAAACAGAAGCGCGTTTTGACAGATTACGTGACATCTTGTCCCCTGCACTGGCGATCGACTCCAAAAGTCCCCCACCTCTTATTGAGTGGCATCGCCTTTGCCATGCCAGCTAAACAGAAACACGCCGGCCAAGTGCACAGGGAGCAGCACGAGGCACTTGATAGATTTTGGAGGGTTGCGTAACGAAACAGCGAGTTAACTGAATGTCTGCTGTCAGCCCGAGTTAGACAACGAGAGCTGCAGGGCATGCCTGGTGCTGTAATTCTCTCCCATTAGCTCTTTATTGGGATGTGTGTTAATTATGCCGAGACGTCACGTCTCTCGCACCTAAGCTAGTGATTTATGTGAGATATTATTGGCCCTGGCCAAAAATCATTATCAGGGTTTTGCAGGATTATGACTGGTTATGATTTTATTTTGGTGCCACGTGTACTCTACTCAAGTGGGTGTATGTGCGCGTGCACACACACACACACACACACACACACACACACACACACACACACACGTATCGTCGCTATTGGGTGGAAACCATGTCCAACCATTTCCAATACCGTTGCTTTTCAGGAAAATGGAGGGAAAAAAACTGTGTTCCAGTGGATCCAATGTAGTTACTATTTACGTCACAAACTTGTTAATACTTTTCCTTGATAAAATATGTATAAAACCCATAGACATAATTAATCACTTTCGAAGATTTACAAAAATGATCTACAAGCTCACAACGTGTTGCGATGCAGCATGTTGTGAGGTTGTAGATCACCTACTTTCACTACTTTTGTACAACGCGCTTGTACGATGAAGTAGGGCATTAATTTACAAAAAGAAAAAAGAAAAGTTTAAACAATTTTCTGCCTCACAGCAACAGTGTTGATTTCGTCAACTAAAACTATGATGATAAAATGTTCGTCGACTACCTTTTTTCACTGACGAAAACTAAATAAAAACTAAGCTGCGATGACTAAAACTAAGAATAAATACAGTGACAATTTCGTCAACAAATAAAAACTAGACTAAAATGTTAGGGGAGGGACTAGTGGAGAAGAGATCCAGTAGAACTAAGACAAGTCATTTTATGTTTGGTTGTGCTCGGGTGCTCTGAAAATAGCAGATCTACAAGCTCACAACGCGTCGCAGCGCGACACGTTGTGAGCTTGTAGATCTGCTATTTTCAGCATGCAACCAAGTGTAATATCAGCCATTATGACGCCATCAAGGCACCGCCAAAATACATTTTAGTCGACTAAATCAACTGTAGATTTAGTTGACTAAAATCTTATGATATTAAGTCGACTGAAACTAGACAAAAACTATAAGGTTTCACATGACTAAAATATGACTAAAACCAAACTGGAATTTTATTCAAAAGACTATGACTAAAACTAAATCAAAATTTGCTGTCAAAATCAACACTTCACAGCAATGATATGCAACCAGATTTTTGATGGTTGCACAAATCTCACTTGTTCTCAATTCCTTTCACACAGCACTGCTAAACCACCGGCCTGTCCCTCTCTCTTTCTCTCTCTCTCTCTCTCTGGCTGTTGCTTAGTAAAAACATAATGGTACCATCAGGTTTTGACATCTAAACAGCGTTTAGTGCATGGAAAGTGCTGCTACTTGGCAGCACTTGAATGAATTGCATTGAATCGATAGGTTATGATGCCACTTAATAGCACATTACTAACGTTGTGGTGTGTTTATACGTTTTCGTTGCGTGATATTTGCCCTTTTGGATGTTCCCATAATGTGTTTTAATGACACCCTTGAAAAGTACCGGCCTCGTGGCCAGTGAGGCCCTTTTGCCATTATGTGTCAACACTGGCACACTGCAAAAACCTGAGTGTTAATATGAGTATACAAATCCAAAAATGCACTTTGCTGCCTTTCTGGTCGGTCTATTTATCTCTGTCCGTGCTACTAGCTTGCAAACATACATATACAATACAGATGTGGCATTAATGCCGCTTTCGATGCCAATGTATTGTACTAAAATGTCCTTTCATTTTTGTTCGATCAGTAATTGGATGGCATGTGTACCCGTTTCATCTTGTATCGAGTACTAGTGTCTGTGGTGTTTTGTAGTTGTTTGTTATTTGTTTGTATGTGTGTATAACTTTTTGAAAAATTCAATACAAATGTTTGAATAACAATACAGATGTGTGCCATTGGCACTTTGGTGGAACATCAGTGGATTGTCCAAGCATTGTCACGGACAAAGGGGGGGATTTGCCAAGTGTGAAATGGTGTCAGGTGCGAATTGGCCTCTTTTCACACCAGGCAAATCAGGCACGACAATGGGAGGGGGGAATACTTTACAGGGAAAAATCTGGAAAAAGTAAGAGAAGTGTGAAGAGGTCTGTCTGTCTGTCTGTCTGTCTGACTGTTTGTTTGTCTGTCTGACTGTTTGCCTGCCTTGCCAGCCATGCCATCTGGCTGGCTTTTCTTTTGTGTCTGTCCTATCTCTCTCCCTCTTGTTCCCTCTCTCTCTCTCTCTCTCTCTGTCTCTCTGGCATCCCGTCATACACCGAACATAGCCGATCGACAAGCTCATACCGTGTCGCGATTAGCAGATCTGCTATTTTTGGTGCGCAATACCGGCGCTCCCAACTAAGCATACATGAGGTTTGATGATCTCACGCACACAAACAACGAGCCTGTCGGCCAGCACTGTCAGCACTGACTGAGCCCTCGTGCGCAGTGCAGTGCACGCCCCGTCCTCAGCAGCCTTTCCGCTTCACATCGTGCCGTGTCACCAGCTGCTTCCATGGGGGAAGAAAAAAACACTCCCCCCTAATTAGCCTGGGCCGCTCCAAGATGTGAAATTTATGATGTGGAAAGAAATACATTGAGGCGCTGTTAGAATTTAGCTCATCGGTTACTCAGGGCTCTTTAACGCTTTAAGACCGGGAACGCATCTGTGTTGTTTTATAGATTTCTTTGGGCTATTCAAAAAATAGCAGATATACAAGCTCATAGCTATGAGCTTGTATATCTGCAATTTTTTTGAAAAATCGTGAAGATTGGTGCAAATCTTAGTAGTATATATATTTTTTATTTTAATTTTTTGAGTATATATATTTTTTTGAAACTTTTTTTTAACTCAAATCTTTGCATTTGTGGGGGGCACTGGAACGAAATATTTTGAGATGGAGGGGTCCGCGGTCAAATACATATCATTTGGGGGGGTCCTTGACATGAAAAAGTTTGTGAATCACTGATTATAGCAACATACGTTTTTTTTCAGAGGATTTAGAAGACATTTGTAGAATCCCCCAGAAGCAAAGATTTGAGTCACAAATGTTTGCTTAAAAAAAATTATATTCAAAGATTTGCACACATTTTCACGATTTAAAAAAAATAGCAGATCTACAAGCTCGTAGCGGGGCACTCGGTGCCGCGCTATGAGCTTGTAGATCTGCTATTTTTGAATAGCCCAAAGACATCTTAAAATGACACACCGATGCTTTCCCTGTCCGGTCTTAATGGGTTAAAGATCCTCTGGACACTCCTGGAGCACAATTCAGTCCAGTGTCACACCTCGTTCCTTTGTTTTCGGGCTAGCCGTCGCGTTCCAACTCGGACGGAGCGTTATAGGGCCGCGCGGACCTAATGAGCGAGGTGATGATGTCACCGTTGGACCGCGAGGTGCTGTGATGAAGCCGCATTTAGGGGCTTGGTTGGTGACGCACAGAATATCTCTGTTTCCCCTTAACTCATTAAGACCGGGAACGCATCTCTGTCATTGGATATTCAAAAATAGCAGATCTACAAGCTCATAGCACGGCACTCGGTGCCGCGCCATGAGCTTGTAGATCTGCTATTTTTGAAAAATCGTGAAAATGTGTGCAAATATTTGAATATATTTTTTACTCAAATCTTTGCTTCTGGGAGTCCCTATTACAAAATATTTTTATATGGGGGTCCGCGGCCAAATACATATACTTTTGGGGGTCCTTGACATGAAAAAGTTTGATATAGAAACATACGTTTTTTTTAAAACTGCTAGGATTTAGAAGACATTTGTAGAATCCCCAGAAGCAAAGATTTGAGTTACAAAATGTTTGCTTTATAAAAATTGCATATCTACAAGCTCATGAGCTTGTATATCTGCTATTTTTGAATAGCCAAAGAAATCTTAAAATGACATAGAAGCGTTCCCGGTCTTAATGGATTAAGGGGAAGGGGGACAACAACTAAAATCATTAAACATGCACACTGCGTCTTAAGATTTATACTTTGTTTTGTGCCGGTGTCCGTCACCGAATATAGCCGATCCCACAAGCTCAACGTGTTGCATCACCGAGTATTGGGAGCTTGAAAACTGCACAGTAAAGGCCAGCAAGTTATTTCTGTGATGTTTGAAGCTGGGAGAGGTACTGTGCAGATTTTGTGTTGCGCTCCGAGGAGAAAGATGGATTTCATGCATAGACTAACAGGGATGCAACACTACATTACAGAAAATATTAAGATAATATACTATAATATAATATAATAACTCATAGAAAAAATCTCCCCATTCATTAGAAGGACAATATCAGTTACCAGACCCTGGGACGGGTGTTTTCAATGAGTCTAACACGGAGTTTGAAGTTGAATGAGCTTACATAGGAGGTGGTGTGTGTCTGATAACATTAATAATATTCAAAATATCTAAATATTCAGTCAGGCAACTTAAGAACTAGGGTGCACACAAAAATAAAATTCCCCTTTTAACATGTAGAAAAAAGAGAGGAAGGAACGCATCTGTATGGTTAAAAATCCCCAACAAGCTGCTCTTTGGTACAACTGGGTGACAAAATTGATGCAAACAAAGGGGGACTAAAAAGTCACCCTGATGAAGGCATTTTATTCTTGTTATGCATTAGCCAGAGTAATAAGAGTGACTTGGTCTCATGATCCCTTTTTTTATGTTGAATCAGACCTCCAGACATCAGACCCTATATAAACCCATGTTCTTCCCATCCTGAATCCTTTCTCTGTGCAGCCACCTGAGCGACCAGAAACACCTCTTCCACCGCCACCACTCGTCCGCCAGTCTCCAAGGCAGCTTCAACCACCACCACAACCACGTCCAGGACACTGTGCTGCCCGTGGCGGGCGAGGACCACGAGGAGCACCACGACAAGGGCCCGTCAGTATACGACCCCAAGCAGGACGTGTTCACCAGCTTGTTTGTGAGTTCACATTTTATTTTCTTCATTATTATAGTTTAACCCATTCAATCCGGGAACGCATCTGTGTCATTTTAAGATTCCTTTGGCTATTAAAAAATAGTAGATATGCAAGCTCATAGCGCGGCACCGAGTAGCGCAGTATCTTGAAAATGTGTGCAAATCTTTAAATATATATTTATTTTTTTAAAGCGAACATTTGTAACTCAAATCTTTGCATCTGGGGGTCCCTGAAACAAAACGTTTTGAGATGGGAGTCCGCGGGCCAAACACATATAAAAATATGTTCTAAATCCTAACGGTATGTTGCTATAATATCAGTAGTGCTCCAACTTTTCCGTGTCAAGGACCACCCAAAATGATAATCATTTGGCCGCGGATCCCATCTCAAAATACCTTGTTCCAGGGACCCCCAGAAGCACAGATCGGAGTTACAAATGTTTGCTTTAAAAATATGTATATGCAAAGACGGATACAGACAGATACGGAAATCTCCAAATACTACAATATGGACATAAAAGTGACACTTTACAGACACAGGTGGATGGGTACAATGGGCATTGCATAACTGGGCGGGGCAGATAGCGTGAACCTCCGAGCACTATACGCTCACCTGGTGACACTCCTCACTGTCAGGTGAAAAGAAAGTGGAAAGAGCAGATCAAGTACAAGGTTTCTAAACATTGAGGGTTTAACTGTCTGACAATACACATTAACATCAGTAACATGAATCCAACGCTGATGATAGTGCTGTCAGTGTCAAAGGTTTAATCTGCAACAACACTGTTATACAATATGTATTGGGCGGTCCCTGCTTCATCTCTCTCTCTCAGCCAAGGGGTCCTTGGCCTAAAACACTTTGAAGACCCCTGGCGTACATCGTACCTCCCCAGGCCAACATTGGGGCTTGGCATCGACAGGGACCACAGTGCCTGTGAATTGGAAAAAATATTCCGATTTTCTCCTGTACTCCTAATACTCCTATGCAATTCTGTAGCCTCTTTTTTTTTTAACTCAGTGTTGAAGGCTTGATGATAGAGATGATGACATGAGATGTTTGTCCACGGACCACAGCCCGACGATGTAGCTTCAGCAGCCTATCACACTGAAATAAGATCGAACAAGATCTAAGAGTGAACGACAGAAACGCTTTTGACAAAGAGGCCATTTGGATAATCACACCCATCTCGTTCAATGGACTCGGATAAAAGCAATAACAGAGCTGCCTCTTATACCAGTTTGTGGTTTGCTTTATACTCAGAGAATCACCAGCGAGGATCGATTTGAGCCTGATTAGAGTAAACGCCTGATTTGGGCCCTGTGGCTCAAAGCATTGTACTTTTGAATCACTCCTCCATGAGGTCACAGCGTTACAGCGAGCGTAGGTAGCGCTTGAAGTCCGAGAAAGCAGAGCCTCGTTCTACCCACATGCGCTGGATTATGTTCCTAGTCAGCTTTACAGGTGCTCCTAGTTAAAACTTCTTGATGCATTAACTGTGAAAGGTTAATGTTCTCCATGGCTTGAGATGTTGGCAAATTAACCCATTAAGACCTGGAACACATCTGTGTCACTTTTTGATTTGAGCTAAAAAGCATTATTTTACACCTTGGCTATTCAAAAATAGCAGATCTACAAGCTCATAGCGCGGCACCGAGTGCCGCGCTACGAGCTTGTAGATCTGCTATTTTTGAAAAATTGTGAAAATATGTGCAAATCTTTGAATATATACTGTTTTAAAGCAAACGATTTTAACTTTGCTTATGGGTGTCCCTGGAACAAACTATTTTGAGATGGGGGTCGGCCGCGGCCAAATACATATCATTTTGGCGGTCCTTGACATGAAAAAGTTCGAGCACCACTGATATAGAAACATATATTTTTTCAAAAAAACTGCTAGGATTTAGAAGACATTTTGTAGAATCGGCCTTAATAGGGTCTTAATGGGTTAAAAGCAGCCCATGGAAACAAAATCCCCCTGTTCAATTCTAGCGTTGAGAAAGGATCATCCACCTTCGCAAATTGTCGACCGGACCACGCCGGACCGTGAGAGTAACAGCACTGCTAAGGAGGAATTCTTGAATTGTTATGATTGCTATTTCCACATTAAAGTAGATGTCCCGTTTCAGGCTCCCACGCCTTATTGTGGTGGGTGTGAAACTCTGTGCGCAAAAGAGCAACGCTGCGGCTAATCTGTGTGCTCTGTCTCCTCCCAAGAAATCTCTCCACCCGCTGCCCGCTGACAGCCATCCAGCCGCGGTCCGATCCCTGAAACTGCTCGCCAAAATTCCAAAGGATGCCGAAGCCGCCATCGTGTTAGTCGGTAAGATCTGATGCTGTTGGGAGTCGAGTTCCATCCATTACATGGAAGGCTTGAAAGTCATATTCATTGCCCTTTTCCAAGATTTATATCGAAAGACGCAGCTTTGTTATTAGTCTTGACTTTGCATACTTGACTTTGTATGCTTTTGTATACTACTATTTATATGCAGTGGTTGGAAAAGTACTCACATCATTTACTTAAAGGGTTAGTTCAGATTTTTTGAGTATTTTCTGTAGGAAATACTTACCATTAATGTAGTGGTTGCAAAGGTATTAATTGATTGCCCGAGTCCCGTGGTCAGAGTTATGGTCCGTTTCTGATAAATATGAAGTAGTTCCGGTAGATTAGTAGATTTGGTGGGGGCCGCTCATTAAAAATAAATAAATAAAAAAAACTAACGTAATTTGTATTGTTGACCCATTTCTACCATATAGAGCAGGTTTCGTTCAATTTCGACCCCTCTGTCACATGGTACTAATGTTTGTGTCCAGAATCACTGCGCCGCGGCAGCCTACTCACGCACAAAATATATGACACAAAAAATAGTACCATGTGACAGAGGGGTCGAAATTGAACGAAACCTGCCCTATATGGTACAAATAGGTCAACAATACAAATGACGCTAGTTTTTTAAATGTATTTATTTTTAATGAGCGGCCCCCACCAAATCTACTAATCTACCGGAACTACATTCATATTTATCAGAAACGGACCATAACTCTGACCACGGGACTCGGGCAATCAATTAATACCTTTGCAACCACTACATTAATGGTAAGTATTTCCTACAGAAAATACTCAAAAAATCTGAACTAACCCTTTAAGTAAAAGTATCAATAATGCAATATAGAAATACTCTTTTTTTTACAAGTAGAAGTCCGGAATTCAAAATTGATTTGAGTAAAAGTACAAAAGTATTGGCATCAAAATGTACTTAAAGTACCAAAAGTAAAAGTATGCAGAATGTCCCATTTCACGTTTTCAAATGTAAAAAAATCTTTTGAAAATAGCAGATCTACAAGCTCACAATGAGTGGCTTTGCGACGCATTGTGAGCTTGTAGATCGGCCGAAATGTATATATTGCTGAAGCGGTTAATGTATGTTTTGTACTAATAATCAAAATCTTCTAATCAAAATCTTGTAAGAAACTAGTAACTAAAGTTTTCAAATAATTGTAGTGGAGTAAAAGTACAATATTTGCCTCTGAGATGTAGTGGAGTAGAAGTAAAAGTACTGGAAATTGGAAATACTCAAGTACAATTTTGAGGTATTTTTTACTTTACTTAAGTACAGAACTTAGTTACTTTCCACCACTGCTTATATCCATCTCTTATGAGATCAAATAAACTAAAAAAAATACTAAATGTAATTGTAAAATGTCTCCAGGCTGTGTGGAGTTCCTGGAACAGCCGGCCATGGCCTTCGTGCGGTTGAACGAGGCGGTGCTCCTGGAGTCGGTGCTGGAGGTTCCTGTACCGGTCCGCTTCATCTTCGTCCTGCTGGGACCCAGCCAGGCCAACGTGGACTACCACGAGATCGGACGCTCCTTCTCCACACTCATGTCAGACAAGGTAATAATCTAGCCTGGTAAAGCCCCTCCCTCCGGAAAATCTCATTTCCATTTGATTTCCGGAAGGAGTCTGACCTGAAGGCTTGTCTGGGCGTTTCTAGCCCGTTCACCAAATGGACGAGCCTATTAGCGTCGTCGCTCATCGTTCTGTGATAGACAGTGCAAGTTGGCCAATCAGGTGGCGAGTTCGAGTGAGTCCGAATGGAGCCGAGTGCAGCCGACACAAATGGAACGTGCCGCCATTGTTTTCTGTGGGCAGTTAAACTTTTTACTTTCGGTTTTAAAACGCTCTCAAACTTATTTTTTGAGGCACGGAATTTACTTTGTTTTAAGATATCGCTTGGATAGAATTTAGTTGTTTAACTTCATATATGTGGTCAATTAATCATGACAGAGCCTATTTAAAAATAAAAATTCAGAGAACCGGCAGGGGCGGCCAATGACACGCATGTATCCGAATAAGGCAACCTATTTTGGGCATGGTCGTCTCAAAAGTCCCGTTGCGTCACATTAGTCTGGAGGTGTTAAAAATGCACTGCTGATTGGCTGAAGGGGAACAACGATCATTGGCTGAAGGGGTTGTCAGTCAACAGTATTACTCCCGCCCAACTCCAGCCTACAGCCAATATTGCAGAATGGGCGATCATGCCAGACTCACTCCTGAAATAAATTACAAATGAGTTTTCCGGAGGGAGGGTTTACCAGGCTAGTAATAATCACCCTCCGGCTCGGATGCAGCGTTCTTTGATCGTTTGGAGATAAGTCCATTTATTGTGTCATATTTTTACTGTGAGTTGGAAATGAATTACAGTTAGATAGTGCATTGTATTTGCTAGAAAATATTTTCTTAAAAGTCTATATTCTATATTGACTCAAAATGTCAGACACAATTCATGTTTTACCAATGTCACGTACTGTTAATCCACTGTTTTGGGGAAATATCCCTTTGACTTGCGAGACCATCCATTGGATTTGCAGTTGCTCACCTCCCACCTATACTTTCTCCTCTAGAACTTCCATGAGGTGGCCTATTTTGCTGACGACAGACAGGACCTCCTGAACGGCATCAACGAGTTCCTGGACTTCAGCATTGTCATCCCGCCCTCTGACATCGAGGGTAAAGACCTGCTGAAGACCGTGGCCGACTTCCAGAAGCAGATGATGATGAAGAGGAAGGATAGGGAAAAGGATAGGGAATTCAAGAGACAACAGTCCATCTTACCTGGAGTAGATCTGGAGAGCAAAGGTACTTTGGTGCTGTAGTGCCGGGCGATTAACCGAAAATATATCGAAACGAATATTTAGAACCAATGACCAACTTTATCTTGTTCATGTAGGTTAATCAAATAATCGTGAAGACGTTAATTGCTTCATGATTGTTTTCAATTTCTTATATATCAATAAATCAACACAAAAACATTCTAATTGATTTTTAATAATGTCGTTGCGACTTGCCAATTGAACTTGCAGATCACCTATTCTCTCTATTTTTGCATAACACCGTTGTGCGACCAAGTATGAAAAAATCCTAAGTGTTTCATCGATTTGTTGGTATTAAATAATGGATAGTTTCAGCCCTAATCTAATTATCACTCTACAACCAATTGGGCAGAGATGACACCTGAGGACCAGGAAGAGGCCGACCAGGAGGTGGACCCGTTGAAGCGCTCCGGCATCCCCTTCGGAGGCCTGATCCACGACATCCGCCGGCGGTACCCGCACTACGTCAGCGACCTCAAGGACGCCGTGGACATGCAGTGCATCGCCGCCGTCATCTTCATCTATTTCGCCGCGCTGTCGCCCACCATCACCTTCGGAGGGCTGCTGGGTACGTTTGGGGGGTTTGGTTCAGTGGTGGAAGAAGTTACTTCTGTGAAATACGTTTGGGGTTCAAGTAAAAGTAACAATACCAGGGTGCAAAAATACTTAGTAAAAGTAAGTAAAAGTCCTGTATTCGCAGTACAGTAGTACAGTACAGTATTAGCATCAACATACACTTAAAACAGTAAAGGTACTCATAATGCAGAATGTCCCATTTCATGTTTTTTCTTTTAATGTAAAAAGAATTGTCAACATATTTCAAAAATAGCATATATACAAGCTCACAAGGCGTCGCAATGGGACACGTTGTGAGCTTGTAAATCGTCTACTTATGAATAGCCAAAGTATAAAATAGGGCTTGATTGGTTATGTTTTGTTCTAATAATTCATCAGCTATTGTATGAACAAGCTTGGTCAGTGTTTAGCTTTTCTTTTTTTATAATTATAACCCCCTGGTTCCCCCACAAGGACCCCTGGGGGTCCCCGGACCCCACTTGGAGAACCAATGATATACAGTATGCATGAATGTATATGTCACAGGGAAATTGGTGGAGGAGCGCTCGCTTTTAGGCGCGGGGCTTCGGCGCGAGGCGGGGCTTTTCGAGACAGTTTTTTTTTTTAAAGGTTTCAAAGTGTTACAAAATCATGTTATCACTCCCCTCTCTTCTGTACAGGGGAGAAAACAGAAGGCATGATGGGAGTATCTGAGCTGATCATTTCCACGGCAACTCTGGGGGTTATATTCTCTCTGCTGGCCGGACAACCCCTCCTGATCATCGGCTTCTCAGGACCCTTGTTGGTGTTTGAAGAGGCGTTTTACAAGGTGCCCGAACAGAATACAGGAAACGATTCTCTTCTTTTTTTTTGATTCAAAATCGATTTTTGGAAAATGAGAATCGATTCTGAATCCTACAACAACAGCTATTGTTAAATGAGTTTCGGTTTGTTTTCAGTGGGAAGGGAGCGCACAGACAGTAAATCCCGCCCACTACATTTGATTGGGTAAAGCGCGGCCTGCTTCCTGATCTGAAGGCACGCCCACTCTGAATCTGTTCTTTGTCCATTCTGTGTATCAATTCTTGTTAACCACTTTCAACTTGCCGACCCTATTTTGGGCATTCAAATTATTCCAAATTATTGTGAATAACTTGTAGCTATTTTCAGACGATTTGTGATTGAACAACTCCCCCCCCCCCCCCCCCATGTAACGTAATGTTACAAATGAAATCTCTGTCCCTTTTTCATTTGCTCCCTTTAGTTCTGTCAGGCGCAGGGTTTCGAGTACCTCACCGGCCGGGTGTGGATCGGTTTCTGGCTCATCTTCATCGTCCTGGTGATGGTGGCGGCGGAGGGCAGCTTCCTGGTCCGCTACATCTCGCCGTTCACGCAGGAGATCTTCGCCTTCCTCATCTCCCTCATCTTCATCTACGAGACGTTCTCCAAACTCATCAAGGTAGCTGAGCAGCACGTCGTAGCTGTCGGGTGGAAACCGAGTATGTCCAAAAGTGTTACTCTTCAGGAAATGGGGTGAAAAAATAAATAATGGATCGTTATTATTTTGTCACAAGCTCTTGTTAACACATTGGGTGCCAAAACCGGGAATTCCCGGTTTTTAATTTTTAGTGCTTAGGTGCCAAAGCCGGGAATCCCTGTGAAATCAATCTTTTTGTTGTTTTTTTCCACAAGGGGGGGGGGGGGGGGGGCTAGTGCAGCTCTGGAATCACCCACGGTGACTCTGAGAAGGAAGGGACCGATGGATCACCGTGCCAAAAAACCTGGCTCCCGTCCGCTCCCATTCTATCTCCTTGCAAAAAAACTCCATATTTCCTTAACTTTTTACAGTGGCGAAAACGAGTCATTTTCGATCCGAGATCACTCCGCCATGGTGACTCGCGTGAGAGATACTGTTCCAGGCGTTAGCCAGGACCATCCACCATCGTGCATGCATATATTGTTTATATCGTTTATATTTACAGCTGCAGATCGTGGAGTCTGCAGCTGTAAACAGTGTAGCGTTACAAACGGTGAGATCTCTGGCACTCAACGTCACTTTTTTAATAAAACTTAATGGCACCGAATGTGTTAAGTCATTAAGCGCCAGAATAAAACATTGTGTACAGCTGCCCTTGCCAGCGACTAACGTTTGAAAAATCATAGAATATTATTCTTCACAACGATCCATCCACCGATCGCATGGCCGAGTCTCGTAGAATTGGGGGGGGGGGGGGGGGATGCCGTCGCGATAGTCTGTTCCATAGTTATTGGCAGTTGAATGTATTTTAGGTTGTTTTCGTCCAAAATAACAGAAAACAGAGAAAATCCATTAGATTGGAAGTGAATGTGGCTGTTTTTTTTGCAATCATGTGATTCCCTGCACTGGAAGTCAAATGGTGACTCATAGGTTAGCGAAGAGAACCATCTAGCGTAAAAACTGAAAACACACAATGCATCAAAACAAGTCATTGGCGGTGTGGGCTTTGGATTGACATACGTCAAAACACGTCATTGGCAGTCAATGAGTCAATACTTTTCAGAATCAAAAAGGTTTTATTGTCACACCTTAAAATGACTTTACTTTAAAAAGAAGGGCGAAACGGTTAACCAACAATATTGTATTTGTTTCCCAGGTCTTTCAAGAGCATCCACTACTGGCAAGCTACCCTACCACCACATATTCTCCATTCGGCCCAAACACAGGGGCCCCTGTGGCCCCTGGAGGGGGACTAGTCCCGGCTGAAGTGCTCAACCAGCCCAACACTGCTCTCCTGTCTCTGGTGCTCATGCTGGGAACCTTCTTTGTTGCCTTCTTCCTCCGAAAGTTCAGAAACAGTAGATTCCTGGGCGGGAAGGTAATTTGCGTATAATGCGTCTCCCAAATAAACTAAACTTTATTTCACGATTGATGTCAGGCAATGTCAGACAGGCGTACCCATGGGAATAATTAAGGTGAATTACTGTAGATGCAGTAATATGCCTTACAGTGCAGAACTTCTAGTTATGTTAGCAAACATTATTTTACTGCGTGGCTCTGCAGGGGGCTAGCCGTCTATACGTTCGTCTATGTCTATGTGTCCGTAGCTAACCTCGCAAGCTGCTTGACCGAACAGCACTGACTTTCTTGTGCACACTGCCACTAGGCTAACTTAGTACCTCAACATGTTTCCCACGTTTTACATTGTTTTGAAATTTTGATCTTTAATTTGATAAAGTCAAAGGGTCTCGGATCGGAAATGTTGCCCAAATTTTGAGTCATAGAGTATATCATAGACAGGCTGGCAACATGAACTCTGAGATACAAATTGGATCAAGCCATTCCCACAAATTTATTTTCAAAATTATTATTTGATTTTTTAAGACTATGTTGAAAGTAATGAGTCATTGTCATTAAAATTGTCTTTGACTTTCCTATAGTGGGAATCAAACCCAGACAAAAGTGATGAGAGAGCGCCAAATTCTGGCCATTTATTCCAGCAGAGGAATAACTGATTTTCTTTCTTTTTGGAAGAAGTGCATTATTATATTATTGGGATGACGTCTGTGGCTCTCTATCCAACTGTCAATAAAACGTGTGCTTTTGTCTTTAAAGATCAAGTAAACGCCCTGTTTTACTTAAGGTGAAGTCGCCCCCACAGTTTCCCATGCCTACTTGGTGCGTACAGTACGTTTAAGGTCATGTAACAAGTGGGGAATGGCAAAGGCAACGTGGGTTGAGGTTGTGTTGTTTTTGAAGCAGCAAAACAAACCCGCCTGTGTTTAACAGTCTGCCACGTGACCATTGTTTTTTTGATTGAGAAGGTAACATCTCACCGCCGATTCCAACACATTCTCCCAACAGTCCCAACACGTCACATTTACAATGCTTGTTCAGGTACCTTTCATGCACGATGCAAGGACGCCCTTTTCACGTACCATTTTGACGACAATGGCTCATAACAGATTCCCGCCTTATCAGTATGCAAATTGGACGGGAATGAGTCAGCCGAAGCGGGCTGGAGTCCTGTGAGGCGAGCCCGAGCAATGTGTAAGCTGAGCATGTGTCAATGTTTTTAACTTATATTATTATTAAACACCCACAATGTATTTGGGGGGGGAGCCCAATACATTTTGTTCGGTTAACATCCTTTTCCCCACGAAAGTGCTGGTTGTTTCTTGTGCTCTGCATATCTCCAAAGCATTATAATAATGTGTTTCACAACTAAATCTGGTCTTTAGACATACCGTAGCATTCACTCAATCCAGATTTGATGCAGGCCACACAACTTGGTCGGTATGGGATGTCACAGGCCGAACGCCGATCAGAGCCTCACTACATTTTCATGCATTGGCGAGTGACTGTTGAGCGATATACAAAACGAGCACTCCTCCCGTCCCCGTCATGACACATGGGGTCCCGTCAATGAGGAAGTGGGTGGCTTTTTAGGATTTCACCGCATTTGTTGTTGTTGTGGATACTTCTGTTCTGTGGATGCCCCAAATTCTGTGGGATTTGCCACACGTAAAGTTTCTGTATTCCGTTGTCTGTCACGTGACACAGTCAGACTAACTCTGAGCGTTGAAAAATGCATTGACCCAGTGACGCCAAGGGTCCTGACCAAACGTCTGTATGTGACGAGTAGGGCGTGAGAATGTGTTGCTGATTCTCAGAGTGGATTATACCCATGAGGCATAGAGCACTGGCTCAATTTCAAGGACCCCCATAACTCGGAGAGTGTACCAATGGACCATTATGGGTCCATTACAGACCCACAAGGGTCCATTTGGTTGCTAACTATCAATAATTTACCGACTTTGAGAACCACTGACATAGTGTACAGTTGAGTTCAATGTCATAGAATGTTCCCAACGTTTTCAACCCATTGAACTTGACCTAGAGACCTGCGCTTTTGCACTGAAGACTCATGATTGGAATCAGAATCGGTTGCCATCATTATGGAGTGATGCACATGGGCATACATAACATACAAATTTAGTGTTAAATTGTTCTTTTGCTCTCCTCCCTGCAGGCCAGACGAATCATTGGTGATTTTGGCATTCCCATCTCAATATTATTCTCAGTACTAGTGGACTGGTCCCTTCCAGAGACCTACACACAGGTACTGTGACTACAATACTTTGTCCTTTGAATGATGACATGAACGTAACGTACGTTACACATACACATCAATTTAAAATTGTCCTTGCATTATAAGTGACTTTTCTACATGTATTTCTTTGTGTTGTCTTAATGTTATTTTGTATTATTATTTTCAGAAACTCAACGTGCCATCAGGTTTTTCTGTCACATCTCCTGACAAGAGAGGCTGGTTCATCAGTCCGTTTGGTGACAAGCAGCCTTTTCCCGCCTGGATGATGGGGGCGTCCATCGTGCCCGCCCTCCTCGTGTTCATCCTCATCTTCATGGAAACCCAGATCACCTCGTACGTATACCATCTTTTGGACAGTATGTTGTGGGGTTTTTTTTTTGGCCCCGCGAGCGAGCGGTGAGGCTTTATTAACCCATTAAGACCAGGAACGCATCTGTGTCATTTTCAGATTTCTTTGGCTTTAAAAAAAATAGCAGATATACAAGCTCATAGCACGGCACTCTGCTAATTTTTTTTTCTTAATCTTGAAAATGTTTGCAAATCTTTAGTACAAATAGATATTTAAAGCGAACATTTGTAACTCAAATATTTGCTTCTGGGGGATTCTACAAATGTTTTCTAAATCCTAACAGTTTTCTGAAAAAACGTATGTTTCTATATCAGTGGTGCTCAAAATGATATGTACTTGTCCACGGACCCCCACCCCATGTCAAAAATATTTTGTAATGGGGACCCCCAGAAGCAAAGATTTGAGTCAAAAATGTTCCCTTTAAAAAAAAAATATATATATATATATATATATATATATATTCAAATATTTGCACAAAATGTTTGAGATTTTTGAATAGCCAAAGTATACAACATGGATAAAGTGGTT
Source organism: Gymnoscopelus microlampas (assembly GCF_963454915.1). NCBI lineage: Eukaryota > Metazoa > Chordata > Actinopteri > Myctophiformes > Myctophidae > Gymnoscopelus > Gymnoscopelus microlampas. The sequence continues at coordinate 15,817,056 of NC_139954.1, read as the reverse complement.
ACACAGATGCTTTCCCCGTTAAAATGGGTTAATGTTGTCTTATGTCAGTCCGTCTAAGGCTTTGGCCCCAAACAAAATATGTCAAAAACCTATTGACTGTGTCGACATGGAATATGTTGTGCACAGAGTGTAAGTGCTATAGATCATCCTCCTGGGTTGCATTTAGTCTGTTTATTATTTAGTCATGGGTGGGTTTTGGGCATAACATTAATTAAACCAATCTGACTGTCTCTCGTTCCCTTTTACCCATTAAGACTGGGAAAGCAACTGTCATTTTAGATTTTAACCACTTTAATCAGTATTTTATTGAAAAGGTTTTGAGAACCACTGATATTATAGCAACATACAGTAAGTGTTTCAGAAAACTGTACAGACATTTGTAGAATCGGCCTCAGGTCTGTGTTAAGAGCCAGGTGTGCCTGCACCTTGTGTATTGTTGTTGAAATAGTGGTTTCTTTCCACAAGTTGGAGGAAAAGCAAAAAGTTTTCTGCTAAGGAAACGGGACCCTCTACTCTGGGACCCTCTGCTCTCCAGGCGGCCTCTCTACCCATTCAGCTACGGCTGTCCCGTCACTTGAATAGATCTAATCCACAACCAAGACGACGTATCGATTCTTACATTTTTTTTCTAAATCCTAACAGTTTTTTTGCACTCGGTGCAGCGCTATGAGCTTGTATATCTGCTATTTTTGAATAGCCAAAGAAATCTAAAGTGACACAGATGCGTTCCAGGTCTTATGGGTTACTTTTTGTACGTTGCCCCTCATCTGCCGGGCAACGTACAATACCATGGACCGTTTTGAAGAAATCTGAGGAGGTTAGGAGGTACAAAGCTCTGTTATCGCTCTCTTGAGGGACTACAAACCCAACCAGATGGCAATACATTCCTGGAGAAAGAGATAGCACAGATGGTGTCAACTCTTGTCTGTCATCAGAAATGGCGAAATCCCCGAGGCAAATTACAGTATGTCAAAGCACATCAAGAGGTCGATGTAAACAAACAACAGTGATCTGTGGTAAAAATCACTGTTCCAGCACTGTGTGCAGTGGATGGGTCTAGTGTAAAACTGTTCTCAGAGAACTTAGTTTGGTTGTTTGTGACTTTGGGAAATACAGTATGTATTTTTATCGTCATTGATCTGTCATCATAGTCATAATGGATGTTCAGCTATTAGAATCTCTTAAGATGTACTTCAACTGTTTGTAAAAGGTATTTTACCTGTGATCCACATAATATTTAGATTAGAGCAAGACCAATACCATTGGAGAGTCCTAAACTGATTACCAATGTTTCGACCGATATTTTGTTAAGAAGTGTTTCTAATCAATTTGAAACTTGGATAAACTTAGATTTGATTAAAGTTTCTATTCGAGAACATTTAACAAAAAATAAATCAAATCAAATAATGTCCGGTATTGGTCTGGGTGAAGTTTAGATTTATTCGAGCCAGGGGGCCGCCATAGCTGAATCGGTAGAGAGAGCCCGCTGGGAAGCAGAAGGTCCCACGTTCGATTCCCGACCCCTGCAATGTGCCGAGGCATCCATGAGCAAGGCACTTAACCCCTAACTGCCCCCTGCGCTCCCAGAGAGAGTTCCTGTGGGATAAAATGGGTCTAATTATCATTAAAGACATTCACGTCATACCCTTTCCTGCCAGGTTGATCGTCAGTAAGAAGGAGCGGCGTCTGGTCAAAGGCTCGGGCTTCCACCTGGACCTGCTGCTGATCGTCACGCTGGGCGCCATCTGCCCGCTGCTGGGCCTGCCGTGGCTCACCGCCGCCACGGTGCGCTCCGTCACGCACGTCAACGCCCTCACCGTCATGAGCAAAGCCACGGCGCCCGGCGAGAAGCCCATGATCCAGGAGGTCAAGGAGCAGAGGGTGACCGGCCTGGTCGTCGCCGTGCTCGTGGGTAAGAGGAGAGAGAGTATAAGGAAAGGAGGAGGAGGTGTCACTATTCAGGCCGTAGTAGTTTATAATGACACTATATGGTTTAGGGATGGGACGATAATCATTATTATAATTTATCGTGATAAAAAAACGATAATCACAATCACAATAATCGTATCGCAGAGATTTTAAGTTATTGTGAAATTGTCCTCCATTATACATTAGGATGAGTTAGCTTTTGTTGAGCTGCAAATTCAGTACAACTTCCAAAGATAGCAGATCTACAAGCTCACAACGCGTTGTGAGCTTGTAGATCTGCTATTTTTGGCGAACGTTCCCCCCAGAATAGGGATGCTGGGGGTTCCAGTGGTTAACAAAAGTGGCATTTTAAGTTTTAAGCATTATTTTGATTATCGTGATAATATTGTTAATCGCAATTATTTTTGGCACAATAATCGTGACATGTCATTGTCATATCGTCCCATCTCTAATATGGTTATATAGTATGTTTCATAAGACATAGCATGTGTACACACAATGGCCGAATTGCCTGAAAAGGTCTAGCAAGTCTAATGTTGAAAATGAATGGCGTTCCAATTTAATCACTTTTCACTGCTTTTAAAGTAGCAAAAATGGCCAATCTACAAGCTCACAATGCGTCGCGATGCGTTGTGAGCTTGTAGATCAGCCGATTTTTGCTACTTTTGCAGGACACTCGTTTACGACGAAATATGGCATTCATTTACCAAATAACTTTTAAACATTGAGACGACGATATGTTTATTGAAACTGGGACGTCTACATGACTGTGAGTCAATTGCCTTCTCAAAGTATTGTTTAGTATTACACAATACCTGAGCTTGTTAAATCTTGCCGCTGACAAATTTCCCTGGATTATATTAAAAACATACTGAAACTAATACCGTAACATTAAAAACAAAACTAAACATTTTCAAACAATAAAAATGAAACTGCCAAACCCACTCATGAATCTAATTGAAACTAAACTGAGTTGAAAATAAAGCAAACAAATTAAGAAAATAACAAGTAAAGAAAGTAAAGTGTATACCAACCTTGGTTTGCAAGGCACTTGCTGAAATACTACCCACTGCGTGTGGTCAAAAGAATAATGCACTCCAAATGCACTCCAAATGCACTCCGTAAGCTAAGTTTACGGAGTCCATCAAAAGTCTTACAACATACAATGTAAAAAAACACACACAGTATTTGTGTCAAATACAATATTCGACATAATACAATACAAGTACAAAGTAGATCAATACTCTAAATACTAAAATTGTGACAATTAATATAATGATTTCAGTCATATGGTCAGCAGCATAAAGTGTGTTTTTAATGTTTTCATTTGTTTGTTTGCTTTAAGGAGAATTTGTTATGTGTAAGAGTTATGTGAGATGGCAATGACTTATAGAATGGTATTGATCGATAGATAACGTTGAAGGAGGTTAGCTCTTGGAAATGGTATTATTTGTAATGGTATATAAGTGACCTCAGCTGGCATTCCTGGTGTGATAATTATGTATTTTACTTGTTTTTAGCATCTGATTAATCCGTGCACACGTCTGTGCCTTTGACCTTTGAAGCGTCATTTACAGTTGTTGTATGACGGTGTTAAGCGCTGAAAATGGCCAATCTACTTGTATGAGTTGTGAGCTTTGTGTGACCAACTCTAAATGAAGCGTGACTCCTCATTGCCCCACAACACCAGGCATGTCCATCGTGATGACGGACATGCTGCGTCTCATCCCGCTGGCCGTGCTCTTCGGCATCTTCCTCTACATGGGCGTCACGTCGCTGACGGGGATCCAGCTGTACGAGCGCATCACGCTCATGTGCACGCCCGCCAAGCACCATCCGGACCACATCTACGTCACCAAGGTAATTATGTAGCGAGACTGAGAGATCTGGCTATACCTTCCACTAGGGCTTCAACTATCGATAGTTTTCTTAGTGATCGAAAGTAGTACCGCCTGAAACTTGCAGCATGAACATAAAAAAAGTTTAGGCTTGCAGCATTAACTCTGAGACTGCACAGTCTTGGAGTTACAAATGGATAAATGAACACTGACAATTTGGCTGTGTTCTAACGGTGCGTTTTAACAGCGGGCGACTCTCGGGCGATGCCGGGCGACATCGTCCAAAAAGATAAAGAAAATCCATCTTTCATCGCCCCCCCCGCCCACTTCGCCCGATCGCCAGTAGTTGCCGGCTCTCATAGACTTTCTTTATCTTTTGGGCGATGTTGCCCGGCATCGCCCGAGAGTCGCCCGCTGTTAAAACGCACCGTTAGTCAGGGGTCTTCAACGTTTTTCAGGCCAAGCACCCCCTATAGCTGAGCTAGAGAGATGAAGCAGGGACCCCCTCTATATTGTATAAACTTGTGTTTCTTTCTTTTTTTTACTTGGTCTGCTCTTTTCTCCCTCTACACCTATACCTCTTACCTATAAATAGCCGATCTACAAGGCGTTGTGAGCTTGTAGATCTGCTATTTTTGGCTAAAGTTCTCCTCAGAAAAGGGATGCTAGGGTTCAAGTGGTTCATGTAAATAAAAACAAAGATTTGGCGGCCCCCCCTGTAGTAACTCTGAGTTCCCCCTAGGGGTCCCGGACCGCCTGTTTAAGACCCCTGTTCTAAGTAATTTCTCCAGCACAAAACATGAATCAGAGAGAGCATTAGATACATTAGTTACATGGGATACAGTTTATTGACCGTTACAATTAAACACTGTAAATAAATGATCAGGCATGTTCTTTTTTAAAGTCTTCATAAGGGTTTCGATACACGCTTCCTCCACTAGATGGAGCTTCAAACATGCAAAAGTTTATATAGGGAGAAGAACTCTAGTGTCTAATGTGTTTTACATGTGCGATGGGTTTGTGTGTCCTAAATGTGCATGTGTGTGTGTGTATGCGCGCGTGTATGTGTGTACATTCACGCGCGTGCGTGTGTGTGTGTGTGTAATCCAGTGGTTCTCAATCTTTTCTGGATCAGGGCCCACTTGAAAAACTTGAAAGTGTTCGCGGCCCGCCCATGTGACCACTTAAATGGTCAGATGGGTGGGCCATGTGCATTCTCAGTGCATGCTTATTTCAATAATCAATCAGCCGATCAATCGATTTATCGGTATCACAATGAAAACAAATGTTTCAACCTTTTTAAAGAAAAATACGATGACAGTTTTCTTCACATTCTTATTATTTTAAAACATTAATGTTGTGCTATCATTAAAGTCCTTTGTGTTTTGTCAAATATTTGGGGGCCCACTTTGCCATCTCCTCACGGCCCACCAGTCGGGTCCCGGCCCACAGGTTGAGAACCACTGTTTTTTTTTCAGGTCAAGGACCCCCAAAATGATATGAATTTGGCCCGCGGACCCCCATCTCAAAACGTTGTGTTCCAGGGACCCCCAGAAGCAAAGATTTGAGTTAAAATGTTTGCTTTAAAAAATATATGTATTCAAAGATTTGCACAAATTCTCTCGATTTTTCAAAAAATAGCCAACGTGTAAAATAATGCTTTTTAGCTCAAATCAAAAAGTGACACAGATGCGTTCCAGGTCTTAATTGGTTAATCCAGGATCGTGGCATGCCTCTCTCTCTCTCTCTCTCTCGTGCAGGTGAAGACGTGGCGCATGAACATGTTCACCATCATCCAGCTGCTGTGCATCGTGGCGCTGTGGGTGGTGAAGTCCACGGTGGCGTCGCTGGCGTTCCCCTTCATCCTCATCATGACCGTGCCGCTGCGCCGCCTGGTCCTCGCCAGGATCTTCGAGGAGCGCGAGCTGCAGGCGGTAGGTTTTTGGTTTGGGCCGGGTTGGAGGTTGGCTCGGCTCGCAGGCCAGCATTCCAGGCACGCCACACGTTCTTGGGAACGTTGCCCACACAATCATCTGATACAGCAAACAGCCGCGGGATACACGGTTTTTATACGCTGAATTAACCACTTAAACCCTATTAGAAACTCTCTTTTTTTTCTCCAAAAATGGCAGATCTACTGAGCTTGTAGATCAGCTGTTTTTGAAAAATGTCAAACCTTTTTTTTTTAACATTCTCAATCATTTTATAAATGTTCTAACATGAATATGTGGGCCTGTAATAACATGGCCAACATAGGGACGCCACGGTTTAATGTTGTTAAATCCTTATCCTTATTCTGGGGGGAGGGGGGGACATTCGCCAAAAATATCAGCACAACTACGCAGGACCACTGCCAAGCGGTGTGAGCTTGTAGATCCACTATTTTTGGTGAAGAGATTTGGTGTAAAGGGGAAAAAAAGGATAAGATGGTTTAAGGGGTTAATCCATTCATTCCGGGAACGCATCTCTGTCATTTTAGATTTCTTTGGCTATTCAAAAATAGCAGATCTACAAGCTCATAGCGCGGCACTCGGTGCCGCGCTATGAGCTTGTATATCTGCTATTTTTTAATAGCCAGAGTATAACATAATGGGTATAGCTCAAATCTGAAATGACACAGATGCGTTCCCATATTGAATGTGTTAAAGCACAGGCTGACGTGTCTTCATAGCGCCATAACATCTGTCGACGAGTGTGATGCGCGTGAACGCCACCTCTGGGAACTCAACCATGACCTCTGACATGACCGTGACGATTTATCCACTTAAATGTTGTGAAACAGGACACAAGTGTTAGTGACCATGTGACCTCCCTAGGAAGGAAAAAAAAGAACACACAGCTGGACTCTTCAGCTGCGACTTAAAGCTGGGCCTTATGTTCATCATACGACCTCCTTCTGTCCTCCCCCCCCCTAAACCACATCCTCTCCATGGTAACACAAACAAAGCGCACCCCGCACACACACATTTTCTTAAGTCCAGTGCACACTCCTTCCGACGTCGGAAAGGGAGATGATGTAACTCTAAATTTACGTCATTCCGAACTTTTTTCTCAGAACCCCCGACCCTCCGGAGCCTGTCCGAACCGGACGTTTTTTTTTCTGATGTTGGAAGGAGCATCTATACAGTAGCACTCCACTTTCTCTCTCTCACACACACACACACACACACACACACACACACACACACACACACACACACACACACACACACACACATATATGTTTTGTAACATGAATAGAAAAGGAAAATCTAGATCAGTGTTTCTCAAACATTTGAATTGGAACCATTTGGTTCCATTGGGTCAAGGAACCCTGAGTGTCCCTGGACCCCACTTTGAGACCCACTGATCTAGATACAAAAAAAAAGAATGACGATGATGATGTTGTCTGTATCCACAGTTGGATTGTGACGAGGACTCTCCCAACTTCGATGAAGACGGACGGGACGAGTACAACGAGATCCACATGCTCGTCTAGAAGTCGGACAATAAGACTTTTTTTCCTCCTTCCTCCGTTCTGCGACGTTGGCCAATCAGAGCGAGCCTCTTTGGAAGAACCCTCTGTGTCAGTGGGTAGTGGCGGTGAGGAAACACAGAGGAGCGTAACGGATTGGTCTTTGTCAAATATAACGAAACCTATAGCTGGATGATAAGATTTTTTACCTTGCTGTATCTTATATCCCCCCCCAAACCTATAGCTGGATGATAAGATCTTATCTTAAATGTTCCCCCAAATTGTTACAGGAGCAAATCTAATGATGTTACACCTTTGTGATGGCATCATTGTGTTAACCGCCCTGAAGATCTGATTCCTTTTTCAGGCCAGTGAATGGCTCCACTTTCGGCTTGCCGACTGTGCGTGTGTATGTGCGTGCGTGTGTGTGTGTGCGCGCGTGTGTGTGAATGTCGTGAACACTGTATCCACCACTTTAGTCCTCTTTCCCTTTAAACCTGCGACAGGTTCTGGGCTTGTGTGCAATCACGTTTGTTGATGTCCAGTATGTAACTCGTAACCACGGGTCGGTCCTTCGTTAACGTGTGAGACGCTTTGGGGTTCATGTCAGAGTGGGGATGGGGATGTTGGCGTCGAATTAAAACAAACTCACAAACTGGGAAGTCCATAATGTGAACAGGCTTTCTCACACAGGTATGCAAACCTATAGAGCTCGAAAGGTTCTCTTATTTTGTTAACTGCACTTTTTGAGTACACGGCCCTGAACTTGCGGCGTGAGATTTGTAAGTGTATCGACGCGTAACCCCCGGTACAGTAGAAACACTTGTTGCCAGGGTATAAGCCAACCCAAAATGAAGTCCACTGCCTGTGTAATTAAGCTGCCTTGTTCTCCTTTTTACTACTGCCATTGCCTATAATGTCTCAATGGTGTGCGAGCAAGGAGTTAAAAATGTAGTCCTCTTTCCCTCCTGTATGGACTCCTTTAGTAATGAGCACTTTGACTGGGCAAAAGTTCACAATGGCCGCTGCCAACCTAGCTCCCTGGCCGAGAGCCTCCAGCTCTAAATGTAGTCTCCCACACTGCAGCCAAAATTCAACAGAGACTGCAGGAGTTTCTTTCGAGGGGTGCTACTTTATGTCACGTTTCCTCTGCCCGACATGCTAGGCCACTGACCCTACACTGAAAAGTCACGAGTGTTCATTGAACCCATTAAGACCTGAGGCCGATTCTACAAATGCCTAGCAGTTCAGCTCACACTTTCAAGATTTTTCAAAAATGTTCAGAAATAGCAGATGTATGAGCTTGTATATCTACTGTTATTGAATAGCCAACGCAAAAATCTAAAATGACACGGATTCTTTGCCGGTTTTAATGGGTTAAAGGTGTTTAATTAGAATACATGGCATAAATAGCTCTATTTTCTCATATAAATCATTGCATAGTGTATTTGTTCAATAACAGGGGTCTCCCCATCCCATGACCTTAAACAGAACGTACATTTTCAGGTTGGGATAACAATTCCATCCAATCAGGAGAGAGGACTCATGCAGAATAGAGGATACAACAAGTGAAATTGGAAGTGATGAAACATATAAACGAGCAGACACAATTGGAACTGGAACATTCTAAAAATGTAAGCTGATAAATGATCTCTCTCTCTGATATGTCCCACATAAACATGTGTTTTCTGTTTAATGAAGAGCTGGAGAGGCAGGGCGACCCGTGTTACTGAACAAACGATCCATAGCAATCATTGCTATTGGAATATAGAGCTTTAACTTTTTAGCAATTTTATTTTTTATTTTAAACAAAAATATAGCTTACAGCACCTTCTAATTCAGTTAGTGTACACATGGAAGCAAATGGACACTTATAGGTCCATTTGCTTCCATTTGTATTCTCTGTGGGTTACAAATGGACAAATGAACACTGAGGTTTTCATTGTGCGTTGTTGTGACCGTGGGTGCACAAGTAAACTAGCTGAAATGTTCTCTAGCTTATTTTTCTACTTTGTGTTTGTGTAACTTATGTATTTATTTTTGGGAACCTCGAGTGGGAATGCTTGTTGATGCAAAGTCATATTCTCAAAGGGGTTCAGTAAACCGAGCGGGCGTATGTGGAAGAAAAGCGCTATGATGTATTATAAAGAGAAGAATGTCAAAAGCACAGGTTAAACTGGAAGTCCGTCACTTTTCATGCGTTTCTTTAATTTGCGCCGCGAGGGCTCCCCGGTGTTGTGCATTTTTTATTTTATTTTTTCGCGAAAAGGTCATGAATTATATTTGTGACACGCTTCACTGGAAAAAACATAGCAACTAAAGCAAACACATAAGCAGTGAAAGCGTTCCCATAGAAGCGTGGGGAAAGGTTGAGTGTTGGCGAGATTTATGAATGATTCATTGTACAGTAAGGTTTGTGAGCTTGGAATTTTAACGTTCCATCTGTGTTTACAGTGGCTTTGAGATATGGAGTGTTTTATGTCCTCACATCCAAAATGCTGAATTAATGTAGCTGTTGGAACCGCTGTTGTGACACACCGATACATTTTGTTTCCCCCCCCCAAAACTAACTGCGATCAAAAGCAATGATCTTCGTTCATGGTGCTCAGGTCGTATTAAGTGAATATTATACCAGTGGGGTTGTATTAAGTGAATATTGGTATCTTATACCAGTGGTTCTCAATGTGGGGTCCGGGGACCTCCAGGGGTGTCCCCAGATTAATTAGTGATAGTTAAGAGCCAAATGGACCCCTTACATGCATGGTCTAAAATGCATACCAAACTGGGGGTCTGAATACCAGTGTATTCACCTCATTTTGTTTGAATACAAATAACTCATTTTGACCCAGATTTCTTAGATGGAATCTTCATAATTCCAAGATCTGATGCAACCTTTTCCAAGGTTTGTGTGAGGAGTTCCGGGAGGCGCCTTTCATAACAACGTTTTAATCTTCATTATGGAGTGAGGTGCACAACGAGCCAATGAGATTTCACCTTAGCCTGTACGCTGGACCGGGCTTCGGTAAACATTCCCCGGTCCACTCCCTGATACTATATTGTCGCTGACGGGCAAACCTGGTATCTCCATAGTATCTCACTTTTTTACATTGTTTTGTAAATTAATATCACACAAAAGTAACCAATCTACAAGCTACAAGTAGCCATACTAGCCAATCTACAGTACAAGCTCATAATGCGTTGCATATGAGCTTGTAGATCTTCTCTTTTTTGCTATTTTAAAAATATTTTGTGGACACAGACGGACGTATCTGTGTGTTTTATAAATGAAAAGTATTACCAAGAGCTCTTGCTGTGTGACTAAATAATAACTACATCAGATCCATTGGAGGAAAGGTTCTTGTTTCCATTTCCTAGAAAACAATAACGGTGTTGGACACATACAAGGTTTCTGCCCGAAAGCGACGATATATTTGAATAAGAAAAACTCCGCTGACAGTTTCTGCAGGGTTTAAAACATCCTCTGGCTGACACCAAGGATATTTCGTTGCTGTCGGGGCAAAACCTCTTATCTCCATATTCTAACTATTTGTGTTTTTTTCGTAAATTAACGCCCTACTTGATCATACTACAGCGTCACTCAAAAGTAGCAGATCTACAAGCTCGAAACGCGTCGCTTCGCGCCGCGTTTCGAGCTTGTAGATCTGCTACTTTTGATGTTTTTGAATATGAATCCTGACAAGTAACAGTTTTTGGACATATGAGGTTTCCTCCCGACACACGACGATTTGCAGCAAAATGGTACCTAGCACATGCTGTAACGTTCGACCCATGAAATCATTTTTTTTTCTTCTCTAAAACACATCTCTAGAACTAACACAGCGGAGTATAGGGTTTCATTACAGAGCATTTCCATGCCAGACCACTGTGCCTAATGCAATGCATTAGCTGTTCTCTAGATAGAACATCAGAATCACTTTTATTTGGCCAGATACGATACGCGCGTAAATCTAATTTGATTCAGTGGTTGCTTACAAAAAAAAACAAAGGATAGATGCATGCATACCCAATGATAGCACATAACAAAGAATTATTACAAAAAAAAAAGAAACATATTTTTTTATGAAAAGAACTGCAGCAAATACAATATATTTACAGAGATGCTATGAAGAGATTATGTTTAAAATGGTGAAGGAACTGATTATGAAAACAGTGAAGACACATTGCACTTGGCAAGAAGAGAGCGTACAGCATAAAATACAACATAAAATACAGTCACAAATCATTAGTCCTCTGTTGGAACTGCATTCACCAGATTGCTCTCTATTGCTGCAGCATCTAAAACATTGAAAACAATCCACCGAACACATTTAACCACTTATAGGCCCCATTTCTTTAGAATAAATAATTTCCAACGTTTTCAAATAGACGATTACCACGTGTCTCATGGCATTGTATGGACCTGCGACTTACCAAATTAGTTTGAAAATATTCGAATACTGTATGTTCGCCTCTAATGACAGGCCCAAAATAGGGACGCCATGCAGGGTTGCCAGATCTGCTTATTATAATTTCCCCGCAAGATTTTGTTTGAAAATAGCCGATCTACAAGCTCACAACGCGTCGCACCGCGACGCGTTGTGAGCTTGTAGATCTGCTATTTTCAAATAGCTGATGTATATGTTAAAGTGCTCATGTGGCCCATAGTCGCGTCTTTTGGCCTGTTTTTCCTAGACCTGGTTGCTTGTTTCTCTCACAGAATCTGGCAACACTGACACCATGGTGAATAAAACATAAATCTACATTTACACTCCATACTCCCCTTATGTGTGGGTGGGCCTGTACCGTTACTGTGTGTACCATATAGACCAGTATTTCCCCAACTTTTCAGCTTGAGTACCAAAAGATAAATGTGGTGTGTATACCCGGGACCCCAAAATTAGAAAGACACATTATGAATTAACCACTTAAAGCAGCACTACGTAATACAATGTAACTTACACAATTGGGGGTGGTTGTATTGTCTCTCCCTGCTCTTCTATTGAAACATTTAAACACAGGATCCGACACCGAATTTTGACCCGATGGTCAAGATTCAATTTATCCCCTGAGCAAGCATGGCAGGCTATTAGCTCAATGGCAAAATGTGCACAGGAAGCCTTTGTTCAAATCCGGGGTAGAAGAGGAAAGTTATATAGTGCCACTTTAAGCCCTTTTTAATAGTGAAAAATAGCCAAAATCTACAAGCTCACAACGCGTTGTGATGCGCTATTGTCACTATTCTTAAAAAGTTGTTTTAAGTGTAGGGTCGGTGACCCAAAAATGGGATCCTGACCCATTGTTTGGGAAACACTGGTGTGTAGAGCAGGAAGTACAGTTACAGTATTATATCTCTTTTCAGATGTCCTTTATTATGAGACAAGCAAGGGTTCTGTCTCTGGGGAGATCTTTGACCTTTGATCTGTAAATATTGCTGCCCAACCTTTAGCTTGTTGTCCCTTTTGTGTACATAACGCGGTCATGGGAATTTAACACTTGCGTTCACGGGAAGCTATGTAAAAAAAGACAGCCTTGTATCCCTATAATGGAGAAAAGAAAACAAAGTCAAGAGATACAGTAGAACTAAATTTGCTTCCTTGCAAGAATATATATATATATTGTGTTATATCTCCCTGAAAGAGATCCATGCGATGCAAGTGACAAGTATATGAAAGCTTTTAACTACAAATGTGTCCTTTTTTTATATACTGTTGGTTTCATTTCCAGGCGTATTCAATCTTATGGCATACACCTGCTGTAAATTTAAATCTGCAAGTATTGTACTAGAAAGATAGTGAAACATGATATGTGTTTTTTTTTTGTACTGTATATTTGCAGTTTCCATTGGAGCCAAAACCTCACTTCTTAATGGAAACTGTAACTTTAGCCAGTGCTGTAGAACTACTACTGTAGCTGTGGTGTTTCTGGATCTATTAGGACTAGAATGGCAATCTGTGAATAAGGTCCTAAGCTCGCCTCGTCCTTCATGACCCCACCGCACGCGCGTGACGTTATTGAATGTAGCAAACGGTTGGCAGGGACGTCATTTTTCCCATTATATTGTCTTTGGATACTTGTTCTGCTGCTGCTGCTGCAGTTCTCTGAGATAGAAGCATGGGTTCCAACTCATGATGAAAACAGACACATTCTTTTCCACTTTAGCTCAATTATGCTTAGTTGAACAGTATGACAAATAGTGAAAATACATCTACAAGCATTGTGATACAATGTGATTTTTGAAACATTTTGATTATTTAAAAATATATATATTTAGGAATATTTAAAAAATAAATAAAATAAAAGTTATAAGGATGTCCACAATAGGGACGCCAGGGTTAAAGCGATGTTGAACTTTGGTTGGAGAACCTTGGGCCGTGCAGCTCCCTTATGATCTAAGTCCAATATTGACCATGTCTGTCTGTTGCTTTTGTTCTCTGAAGAAAAGGATCTCAAGATCACACTTTTAGCACATAAACAAACCCAAAAACATCGGGTGGGCCCAGGGCGAGGCCCCTGGATGTCAGAGGCCCCTGTGCACCCGGGATTGACCACACAAGAATCTGAGTTTTGGGATAGCTATTGTGGTACGTTTTAGATACAGTATGGCAAACATGCAAAATGACCTTCGGGTGTGTTTAACTTGCAATTTCTTTAAGAAATTATACAAAAAAAAAACAAAAAAACCTTTTGAAGTCATGTCAGAACTGTTATGGGCGCCAGTCCATTCCCACAAACTATTGAAACTAGTGTTCTAATGGCCAAGTGGAGAATGTTTTCATTCTCCACTTTTCAGTCAAAATCTCGGCAGCTACAGTGAAATCCCTGAAGGTTTGGTTATAGTTTGAGGCATTTCTCAGAAATGTTTGTTGGGATTTTTGGATTGGCATTTGGCAGTGAAAAGCTGTTACAGCAGCTCTGTCTTTAGATGTGGAATGACAAAAGTACCTACTATAATGGGCTTTGCATTGACGTAGCATTTTGCTAACCTACCTTTTTTTACTGACGAAAACTAAATACTAAATAAAAACTAAGCTATGATGACTAAAACTAAGACTAATATATTGACAATTTTGTCAACAAATAAAAACTACACTAAAATGTTAGTGAGGGGTGAGTGGAGAAGAGATCCAGTAGAACTACAAGACAAGTCATTTTATGTTTGGTTGCACTCGGGTGTTGCTCTCTGAAAATAGCAGATCCACAAGCTCACAACGCGTCGCAGCGCGACGCGTTGTGAGCTTGTAGATCGGCTATTTTCAGCTTGCAACCAAGTGTAAAATCAGCCATTATGACGCCATGAAGGCACCACCAAAATACATTTTAGTCGACTAAATCAACTGTAGATTTAGTCGACTAAAATCTTATGATATTTAGTCGACTAAAACTAGACAAAAACTAAAACATTTCAGATGACTAAAATATGACTAAAACTAAATGGAACTTTATTCAAAAGAATATGACTAAAACTAAATCAAAATTTGCTGTCAAAATCAACACTGCTTGGTCCCCTACTCCCCCCCCCCCCCCCCCCCCCCCCCCCTTCTACACAAAATCTCTTCGGTCTGCGAGCTCACAACGCCTATAGTTCCGGTTCCTCGCTCACAGAGCACGGAAGCAACAGATAAAGATGACGGACAGTATTTGGACTAGTGCCATTCCCAGGTAGTTAAATCAACACAACGTTCCACCAAAGTTCAACAACATGGCTTTAAAATTACGACCTGGTCCCTGTGGAGCCAGGGTCGCCATTTGGCCACGGCGGTCGTGTTCATGACGGGTGGAAATGTATTTGCTTTAAGTGTGAAGTAGGAGGTGACAGGCACTCGGCGCTGACCCACTGTGGTGGGAGGAATACATTACAAAGGGTCGAAAGGTCTTTGTTGTCTAAGAATACAAACGTGGAAGTGCGCCGAGGCCAGACACGTGCAGTGGTGGAAAGTACATTTACTCAAGTACTGTACTTAAGTACAATTTTGAGGTACTTTTTACTTTATTTTAGTATTTTACATTTTTTGATACTTTATACTTCTACTCCACTACACCTCGGAGGCAAATATTGTACTTTTTACTCGAATACATTTATTTGACATATTTAGTTACTAGTTACAAGCAGATTTAGATAATTGATGTAACACTTACATTAACCACTTAAGCCCTATTTTATACTTTGGCTATTTGAAAATAGCCGATCTACGAGTTCACAATAGCAGAGCTTGTAGATACGGTGTTTTTGATTGGACAATAATGAGAACTTTTACTATGGTACTTGTAAAATTTTGATGCCAGTAGTTTTGTACTTTTACTCAAGTAACATTTGGAATACAGGGCTTTTACTTGTACCAGAGTATCTTTGACTCGAGTATATTTAAAAAAAGTACCTCTTCCACCACTGCCCACGTGTCCCTGTTATGACAGGAATCAGCGCGGCGGTACGTGTGGAGGCCATAGGGCACACAGGCCAGCGAGAACCAGGAGGCGTGCACTCAGAAAAAACATCCTTTCAGTATTTAAAAGGGTCCAGGGACGGGGGTACGGGGGTGGGGGGAGTGGAAGTGTGGTTATTATTTAAGATAATAAAAGGTATAGTGCACCCACTTTCTCCTGTCTGGGTGCTAGACGGTGGAACATGAGAGATGAAAAGAAAAATACTTCTTTTTTTTCCTCTTTTTGTCAGAGCCTTGAAATGTCCTGGCACGTCGGCGCGGTCTGGGGTTCACGGCGTTTCGTCGCCTAATACCACCATGCTAGCGGGTCAGACCACCCACCCAAAGTCTTAGGACCTGGCTCTGTTATTCTTGAACCTCTCTTACCTCAACATTATTGGTATGAGCGGAGGCGTCTTTGGGCTCTTTTGGACGTCTTAAGGACACGAAATATGTGTAATTATGTTTGATTGTAGCGCCCCCCTCCCTCCCGTATTAAAACGAGAAAAAAAAGGTAGACAATCAAGATATGTATGCAACTAGATCTCGTATTTAAGCTATGTTACGTTTATTTATTCGCAGTAGGACGTTTGCTATAGCACTGATATTCTTGACAGACCGTAGAGAATCGTGTATGGTTCGTGGACACCGCGGGAAGAATGCCAGTCCTTAACTAGGTTAGCGAGAGGGTCGGTTCCTTTTGTTCTTCTCTCTTCAAAGTCACAGGTTTGCCAGGTCACGTTCTGCTACGTGAAAAACTGTCCTGTGCGATGTTCGTGACAGAGTTCTGAACCCGTCTGTACAGCCAGCTTGTCAGTACAACCGCACCATCTCTCTCAACAAAGGGTGTCACTCCACTGCCACTGTCAACTGGGCTGATGTTACCCCAAGGGGAGCACCCAGTATTTCCGCTTAGCTGGCGCTCTGAGAGTGTACACTCTCAGAGTTTAATTAACACTGAGGATTTTGTTTTTTTTACCGTGTATACACAGTCTACAACCCCACTTCTTGTCAAACTTCATCAAATGATTTTGAGCGGTCTGTCAGAGGTCCTTTTCTGTACATTCATTTGACGAGAAATGATGAGATGATTTTAGTGTTGGCAATACTGAATGACTTATGTTATGTGGATGCATACTTGAATAGCCGGGCCCACGGTCCCGCTATTGCTGTAAAGGAGTTTTCAGAGAACTGTAAAACGAAATTATTTTTTTTGTCCGAAATAAATATTTATTATGTGTTTCAAATACATTCTGGTGGCTTTCTTTTCTTTCAGATTGCAATGTGAACTGCAAGCATGCTATGCTGTGAACTGTGAAAGGTATATATCTTTGTTTTTAGTCTGCTTAAAGGCATATAAAGTGTGGCAAAGGTTTAGACAAACAGGAAAATATTTGAAATGAAATATAATATATATTTAGTATAGCTTTCCTTGACACTGTCCTGATATAAAATCATTTTGTAATGTAAGAATCTTGCATTGATTGTTTGCTTTACCTCGATTTTACAAAAGCGTGTGTGTGTGTGTGTGTGTGCGAGTCCTGAGTGTTGATTATAGTTTATAGATAGTTATCTATTATCGATTATAGTTTTTTTATGAAAACGAATAATAAAAAGAAAATAATATATCCACAGAGCTATTAACACATTACCCGCCAAAGACGCAGATCTGCGTTCTATTAAATGCATCACTTGTCCGCCAAGAACGTAGATCTGCGTTCTATTTTCTTTTTTTGTTGTTTTTAATAGGAATTGCTCTAACACAGCTTTGGAATGATCCCTCGTCACTCAGAAAGCAGTAGACGGATGTGACGTCATTACAAAAAACAAGACATAGGTCTGACCCAACTATAGGACTTTTAGAAAAACTAACTCAGTTTCTTTCAACGGCCCCAAAATGGCGGATCGCGGTTGGAACGTTATCATTCCAGACAGTGGATACACGGATCCCTCCGCCAACCCACGGGGACTTAAAACATTTTTTTTTACACAACTTCATTGATCGTCTATTTAAGGTAATTACGCTGGCAAGGGGATACAAAACGATGTTTAATATCAAGGCGGGTAATGTGTTAAAAAGGTGCAAAACAAAAGTATAATTTCTCCCAAAAGAAATGATTATTATTTTTGGATAAGTTACTTTTTTCCCTTGAAAGAATTATTGAAGGCAACCATCACGTTCAATGTTGCAGACTACGTGATTGCTGCCTTATAGACGCAAATTAGGGAAATACCGAACCTTATGCAACAAAAGTGTTGTAAGTGCGACATCTAGTGGCTTAATGTTCTCTATTGCACCTTTCACTCCCAAGAGTGTACAAACAAATGGACTTGTAAGGGTCCATTTGGTTCCATTTGTACACTTACTGAGTGTGTGCGGTGCATACAGTATGTGTCCCAACCGTTTCTGGATCAGGGCCCACTTGAAAATGTGGAAAGCATTCGCGGCCCACCCATCTGAACGATTGACACGGCAGTCAGTCAACCATAGTGGTCGGGCCGCATGCGTTTACAGAGCATGTTTATTTTAACCCATTAAGACCTGAGGCGATTCTTTAAAAAAATCTAAATCCTAACAGTTTTTGGAAAAAGAAAAAAAAAATGTTTTTCAAGATTTTTCAAAAATAGCAGATCTACAAGCTGGAAGAGCGGGAAAGTATCGGTGTCATTTTTAGATTTCTGTGGGCTATTCAAAAATAGCAGAAATACAAGCTCATAGCGCATAACAGGGTGTTTTTTGAAAAATCGTAAACATTTTGTGCAAATCTTTTGAATATTCGGGGGCAAAGATTTGAGTTAAAAATGTCGTTTAAAAAAATATATATATTCAAAGATTAGCTCAAATGTTCAAGATTTTTCAAAACATTGCAGATCTACAAGCTCATAGCGCGGCACTCGCTATGAGCTTGTATATCTGCAATTTTTTAATAGACAAAGTATAAAATAATGGTTATATATAGCTAAAATCTAAAATGACACAGATGCGTTCCCGGATTGAATGGGTAAATTAAAGTCACATTATCCTTAAAATTGCAGTGTTTTGCCAGAAAGCTGCCTTTTCGGTTTGGCCAATGACACAGGTGTGGGGAAGAATGGCTGTTAGTTAGTGTGGGAAATTGCCAGGCATCTCTGTGTTCCAGGTGGTGAGGTGGTGGACGCACAGCGGCAGGAACAGCGTGACGATGATCCCCGGCGCTATGAGCAGGATGGCGGTGGTCAGCGGGGGGTCCTGGACCCTCTGGCTGCCGCAGTGGGAGAAGTAGGTCTGGTGGACCTCCAGGAAGAAGCCGTCCACCAGCGAGCCCTGCTTCCAGCCCCGGCACGCCGTGGCCGTCAGGTTGGTGTAGAGGTCCACGCAGTTCTTCAGCGCGTGGTAGTGGCTACAGAGAGAGGGAGAACACACAGCGAAACCGGTGTGAGAGACAGTGGTGGTAAAAGTACTCAGATTTGTTTTTACTAAGACCTGAGGCGATTCTTAGAAATGTTTTATAAATCCTAACCGTTTTTTGAAAAAAATCTCAAGATTTTTCAAAAATAGCAGATCTACAAGTGCCGCACTATGAGCTTGTATATGTGCTATTTTTGAATAGCCAAAGAAATCTAAAGTGACACAGATGCGTTCCAGGTCTTAATGGGTTAAGTAAAAGTGACAATACTGCAATGTAGAAATACTCTGTTGCAAGTAAAGTAAAGTAAGTAGAAACGTATTGGTATCAAAATGTACTAAAAGTACCAATAAGAAGAAAGTACTGCAGTAATTATGCAGAATGTCCCATTTCACAAGTTTTCAAATGTATAACACATATCATTTTTTAAAGCAGATCTACAGGCTCACAATGAGTCATTGTGAGCTTGTAGATCGGCTATTTTCAAATGGCCAAAATGTATATAGGGCTGTAGTGGTTAATGTATGTTGTGTAATAGTAATCGAAATCAGTAATTAAAGTTTTCAAAAAATTGTAGTGGAGTAAAAGTATAATATTTGATGTCTGTAGCATTGTACAGTAGCCTATAGAAATGCGTCCGGGGCAGACATCTCCACCTCATTAGTTAACTTAAATCATTCTGTTCTCACCGTTAACATTCAGAAAGAATGCGTTTCTTCAAACATGACTAATTGAAAAAGCAGGCACCACTTTGGGTTCACATTCATGTTTGCGTACTTAAAAAGGAAAATTACATATTAGGTTTCTCAAAACAAGTGAGTGCTGTGTGAGTACAAATAGCCCATTGAGAAGAACCTTGTGTTGTGGTTTGATCAGTCATGAACACCTGGTGAGGTGTCTGGCTTACTGCCCCCGCAAGGAGGTTGACTCAGGAACAGTGGTGAAAAAATTAACTAACTACATTTACTCAAGTACTGTACTTACAGTAAGTTCCATTTTGAGGTATTTTTTTTACTTTACTGGAGTTCTTCCGATGTTCTATTTGAATTGTACTCCACTACACCTTAGAGGCAAATATTGTACTTTTCCTCCACTATAAATATTTGAAAACTTTAGTTACTAGTTGCTTTGTAGATTTTGATTATAATTACAAAACCAATTCAGAGCTATATTCATTGGCAATTTGAATTTAGCAGATCTACAAGCTCATAGCGCGTTGCAAAGCGATGCGTTGTAAGCTTGTAGATCTGCTATTTTCAAAGGATTTGTATACATTTGAAAACTTGTTAAATGGGACCGTCTGCATAATGAGTACTTTTACTTGTGGTACTTTAAGTATGTTCATGCCAATACTTACGTACTTTTACTCAAGTATACCGAACTTGTACAGACTATCTTTCTAGGGTATTGATACTTTTACTGAAAGCAGAAGTTCACCCAGAAAATGACTTATTTTCTATCAATTACACACGCCAAGAAGCCTTGAATTCAAGGAGATTTCTTTGTTTCACATTCCTTTCACATTCCTAAGCCAATAATTTGATGACCGGCAATTGAGTCTCCTACTGAGCAGCCACCCAGTCATCAAATGATTGGCTTAGGAATGCAACAAAGAATTCAAGGCTTCATGGCGTGTGTAATTGACAGAAAATAAGTAATGGTTTGGGTGAACTACTCCTTTAACTAAAAAATGTGAGTACTTCTTCCATCACTGCTCAGGAAGGAATATTCACAGCAGTGGTTCCCAAACCGTTTCATGTCAAGGACATGCTATGTAAACTCATTTAGCTGGGGACTCCTTGGAATCCTCTCAAGGACCCCCGGGGGTCCCTGGACACCACTGATTTACAGCAGCGGCGTGAGTAGTCGGTGGGCTGTTAATACTGTATTATCATGAGTCCTCAACAGGGGGTCCGGGACCCCTAGGGGGTCCTCAGAGTTACTACAGGGGGCGGACAAATCTTTGTGTGATTCAAACCTTGTTTTACACTAACCACTTGAACCCTTGCATCCCTATTCTGAGGGAAGACTTAGCCGAAAAAAGATCTATTCCATAAATAGTCTGTCTAGATCGGCTGTTTTCTGCAAAGAGTTTTGGTGTAGAGGGAAACAAGAGCAGACCAAGTAGAGCCAAAGGTCAAGTTTACCAAGTATTGAGGGTTTAAGTGGTTTATTATTAACATGAATCTAACATACAGTAATAGAAAAGAAAAAAAAAACTACAACAAAAACTAAAAAAAATTTTTTTTAACACTGATGATTGAGCTGTCTATGAAATCAAAAGTTTGTATCTGCAACATCTCATACAATATATAGTAGGGGGTCCTTGCTTCATCTCTCTCTCACCTAAGGGGTCCTTTAATTAAGTACGGTACTTGAGTAAATGTACTTAGTTTACGTTCCACCACTGTTGTCAGACCCTTTTCTCAACATTGCTAGCAATGTTAGGAAGCCAACTATCTGTCGCCTGCAGTTCTGTGTGTGTGTGTGATTCAATACAGTGTATAACATGACACAGGTGTTGCCATTGACATATTCTTCTGTTACTGTTGTCAGACGAGTGGAGCACGACTATAAAAAAAAAGTGATTTGTTTGAGGGTTGCATAAGGCTTTACAGCCCAGAGGAACGACTGTTAGCGTGGGATAGCTCCGGGGGCGGCACCAGCTTTCAGAAGGTAGAGACTCGTCGTGGCTGTCTGGGAAACCAGAAGGTTCCCGGTTCGATCCCGCGGGTATGGCTCCGCCTATGGCTTCACGGTGACGTGTCCTTGAGCAAGACACTGACTGAACCCCTTACTGCTCCCGATGAGCAGGTTGGTGCCTTGCCTTGTATGGCTGCCTGCAAGCAAGCACCTTTATTTGGATAAAGGCACAATATAGGCTCAATGCACAGCAGCAGCAGCCATATTGGAAAGAAATTGGGCCTTTGTCTTACTTCCTTCCACAGGTGTTACCAATGATACTGATTAAGGCTCTGGTCCATTCTGGTCAAACAGAGCCAGGGTGCTGATGTTGTGCATGTTGGCTCACTGGAAACTTCAAATGGTGGTCCAGGGACCCTCATGGTTCCTTGAGGGGGTTCCAAATGGCCCCTAACGTGCGTGTAACTCTTGAGAGTGTACAAACGGAACCAAATGGACCCTTACGGGTCCATTTGGTTCCGTTTGTACACTCTCAGAGTTATGAGGGCCCTTGAAATTAAGAGGTTTTGAGAACCACTGTGCTACACTAAATGGAACGGAGCCTTAATCAGAATCATTGGTAACACCTGCTTAGAGCCTATAGCATTGTAGACCATAAAAAAAAAACTAAAATGCCATTTATACTGTTTAGAACGCAAGTGGCTTTGCACACATACTTCGCTCAAATGGAGGTTCAACCATTACATCCACTAGAGGGTAGGATAGTGCAACGTTGTCTACTGACCTATACAATAGTGTTGCCAAGTCCGCTTATATTATAAGCGATATTGGGGCTTGTTTTTCTGAAGACGCTTGTAAATATTGGTAGTTGCAGGTTGCGTTTTTTTGGGGGCTTGATGGGGGGCAACGGGTTGTGAGCTTGTAGATATGTTATTTTCAAATAGCCAACGTATTCAGTCCTAGTCACTTCTTTTGGGCTTGTTTTTGTAGACCCATGGCTGCTTGTTTCTCTTGCGAAATCTGGCAACACTGCCCACAATATATGTCGCTATTGACACAAGGAGGTGATGTGGATGTGTCTTCTGAGAAAAGGAGACAAAAAGTGTAATCGCGGCATCAACACAAATGGCTTGTTAGACCATCAACCACTTGAACTCCAGCGTGTGTCCATATTCTGGGGGGGGGGGGGGATATCAGATCTACAAGCTCACAATGCGTCACAATCGGCTATTCTTTGCGAATGAGATTTTGTGTAGACGAAAAAAAGACTACAGGGGTTTAAGTGGTTAAATATAATGCTTCGTCTCTCTTCTACCTTTCCTTTACCTTGGCTGCGTACCGTATGATTTGTCCGTCTGGCAGGGGATCACTTCTGCCTCCATGCTTTTCTGCCGTATTTTAAAACCCTACAGATTTTTGCATCCGTAAGCTTTCAGATAATGTGCATGAAAATGGATGAAATGAATGCAGTATGAATGCAGAGGCTCTCTGTCGGTATCCATACTTAACGTTGAGTAGAAATGGGCCTTAAGACCAAGTGGAAGTAGGCCTGTGTCTGCCGTGTTTCTGAAAAAACGTCTATTAGACTTCACACTTATAGTGCTGCATGGGCGATATGACTTCAAATCAATATCACCATCATTTCAAACTTTTGTCTCGATTACGATTAATGAACACTATTATTATTATTATTATTATTCATTTATTTTTAGTGCGAAAATAGCAGATCTACAAGCTGGTAAACTGGTAATAATTGCTGGTGTAATACGGTGTTAAGTGGTGAATCAGACAAAAAAATCTGCTGGACTTTTTTCGTGTCGATTTGTTGATGTATAAGAAAAACAATTATCAAAAAAAAAATTCGACCTGCTTCTCAATTATTCCATTAACATGAGCAACATTAAGTTGGTTCTTGGTTCTAAATATTGGTTTTGATGACGTTTTTTGGTGAATTGCCCCGTCCCCACTACTTCTGTTACACTGGGACGATGAACTGCCCAGGCTCCCTCATAATAAAAAAAGCCACTAATAAATGTCACGTGCACCACATGCACCGCAGTGCACTGCAGCAGAGCGGAGTGATTCCTCACATGTCAAAGTGTAACTCGCACTTAAGTGTGTTGATAGACGCCTCCACCCTCGCAAACCATTCGCTACTCCGTAGGACCCCGGGCCCACACAGTGTCAACAGTAATATATGGATTATTACAGCCATAATTAAAGAGGTACTCCACTGTAGGTAGCTCAGTGAGCGGTAAAGTCTGAGCAAACAAGCCATGTCTGGAAGCCGCCCGGAGCCCAGAAGCAAACGCTGTTGAACTTTTTCATTAAAAGATGACTAATTAACCCGGAGGTTTTGACTAACGCCAAGCTTTAGCCGCGAGACAGGAAAAACGTCTGACTTTCCCCCATGACTAAAGGGTGTATATCTTCACTGAAAATGCTATAAAAAAAAATAAAAAAAGAAGAAATACGGAGTACACCATGACACACAGCTCTCCCCCTGTGTTCTCATTCACTAGCTGAGCTCAGGGATGGCTGTTGACTTGAGATGTGAGGGGAGGGTGTGGACAGAAACGACACACACACACACACACACACACACACACACACACACACACACACGGTTGAATGCAGCAGCGCAGGTCAGCCAGGCAACACCCATGTGTTTTGTTGACCTAAAGTTTAATATGAATTCAGTGCTGGATTGAGACACAATCTGATTTACAGTTAACCACTTTAGTCCTATACACTTTGTCATCGCCAAAGCTGCCTTTCTACAAGCTTGCACATCTGCTATTTTATTTTTTATTTTTTTTACATTTTGAACAATTTCCCTAAATAGTGACACCAGGGTAAATGTGGTTAATATTCGGACAAATTTGTGCTGGTGTATGATGTATGCTTTATCAATTTCTGCACGTGTGACCACACACCTCAACCCTAGCTTTTATCTTAGTAGGGGCAGGGGGGTGATGTTAATTGCTTAACTCTTTTACTGCCAGAGTATATACATGAATAAACTCACCTAGCCTGGGATCCAGCCTGATTCGCTACGTTCGGCGGACTTTTTTCTCTCTCTCCGCTTATCAGTCTGGAATGCACCCCATTGACTCGTTTTGCAGAACTACACTGGAACTACATATGTTACGTTAGGCAACGTCGTTGCTGATTGGATGTTGTTCAAACGAATGACGAATCACAACGATCACACTGTTTTTTTTGTCCCACCCCGCACCACAGACCAATCAGAAGCCACGGCACGACTCGAAACGTTTGTCATGTCCCGCCTCCCTTGGAGATAGGAGGCATTCCAGACTGAGAAGCGAAGAGAGAAAAAAAAGTCCGCCGAATGTAGCGAAGCAGGCTGGATACCAGGCTAAAACTCACCCACTGCCAGCGATTTTTGTGTTTCATAACCTTTTCAAGTAGTCACAGAATATTTATCTCCAGTATGATCGATCCCCTGATGGTTGCTAATCAGGGAGGGTTTCACTGTGTGGTTTCACAAACTGTCAACGAGGTCATCGCGACCTCGTTGACATTTGTTGTCCGCCTTTGAAAATAATGTCTCGGCCAAAAGTACGTAGTAAAAAAGAAAGTACACAGGAGTCGAGATACAGGATTTGTAAGTAATAAGTTAACCAGGAAGTGAATGGAGCAGTAAATCTTCGGATCGCGTTATCTCTGGTTCTGTGTGAAAAAACAAAACAAAAAATAATCCGTCATTGGCAGTGTGGGCCTTTGCAGAGGAATTTGCGGGAATTCCCATCCATGGCAAAATAAAATGCCTTGCTGTGTTTTTTTTTGGCTATTCTATTCTTTGTTGATAATATACTGTAGCCCTATTAGAGAATGACAGGAAACTGTCAAAATCATCGGGATCGGGATTCGAACCTGCGACACGCTGTCAGGCATTAGAGCCTATGTGGTATGCACCAGCGGGCGCCCTGAGTCCTGTTGTGTCTTGTAACAAAGCTTCTAAAATGTAACCATTTCAAAAGATGACTAATAACTTCCCTAATGTATAACTTGTAGCCTAAAACATAATCCCAGACTTTGTCAAGTGTAAGCTCTTCACATGCTGATTTGATGAGTCACCATAGTAAGTAACCTGTCCTAGTAGGACGGTATCGTGCGGCAAAAATAGCCGATCCGCAAACAAGACGTACAACAGTGTAGCTTTGACGATCGGCTTTTATTTCCCTCTTCCAATTTAGCCCCGCCAATTAACCCGGTTAGTGGTTGGCGAGATTGAGATTTTTGGTTTGAGCTAAAAAGCATTATTTTACACTTTGGCTATTCAAAAATATCAGATCTACAAGCTCGTAGCGCGGCACCGAGTGCTGCGCTACGAGCTTGTAGATCTGCTATTTTTGAAAAAATGTGAAAATGTGTGCAAATCTTTGAATATATATATTTTTTAAAGCAAACATTTGTAACTCAAATCTTTACTTTTGGGGGTCCCTGGAACAAAATATTTTGAGATGGGGTCTGCGGCCAAATACATATACATTTTGGGGGCCCTTGACATGAAAAAGTTTCAGAACCACTGACATAGCAACATACGATTTTTCAAAAACCTGTTAGGATTTAGAAGACATTTTGTAGAATCTGAACCTCAGGCCTTAATGGGTTAAGTCCTCCCCTCGCATTTCTGCGTTGCCACTGCTGTTGTTCCCTACAGGCTCACCTGCCCAGTGAGGAGCCCCCACTGGGAGGACATACAGTAGTGCCTCCGTCCTACTCTTCCCTCTCAACATTCCCCGCTGACAGGTTTCCTCGAAAAATGCCAAATTGTGCTTGTATATAGACCAGTGGTTCTCAACCTTTTTCCATGTCAAGGACCCCCAAATTGGTATGTATTTGGCCGAGGACCACCATCTGAAAAGGTTTTGACAGGGACCCCCAGAAGAGATTCCATTCCATTCTATCTTTAAAAAAAAAAAAAAATCTTTGAAAAAATGTTTAAAAAAAATAGCAGATGTACAGCGCTGAGCTTGTATATCTGCTATTTTTTGAATAGCCAACGTATAAATGGATAAAGTGGTCAAAATGCTGTATTAACACATTTTCCCGGGGACCCCCTGGAACCCCCCCAAGGACCCCTTTGAGAACCACTGGTACAGACACTTTGGGGATGCACCACAGTGGATTCGAACCCTGCCTCGACCTATACTAGATTTATGAAAATGTATGAAGAAAATAATAATATACGGACGCCAGTAGGTTGAAAGTGGTTAAGTTCCATTCACCTTTTGACCTCTGGCCAGGTGCAGCTGTCCTGGTAACCACTGCTCTCCATGCTCTTATTGAACACTGGTAAACAGACGCCATGGACAAAGCTCTCAAACGAGTCCTGGTCACATGTGGGGACAAGGCCCTCGGCCAGCCCTGCAGGGGAGAACAAAACAAAACGGGATTTGCATAACGAAGGAAGTCGTTGCTGTCGGGCAGAAACCTAAATGTACTTAAAGTACCAAAAGTAAAAGTACTAAAATGTTTGAAAATAGCAGATCTACAAGCTCACAACGCGTCGCGATGCGACGCGTTGTGAGCTTGTAGATCGGCTATTTTCAAATAGCCTGGGTATAAAAGAGGGCTGAAGTGGTTAATGTATATGTTTTATAATGTAATAATTGATAATTGCTTTGCTTTGCAATTAACTAGTAACTTGATCACACTACAGTGTCACACAAAAGCATCAAAAGTAGCTGCAAGCTCGAAACGCGGCGCAAATCGACGCGTTTCGAGCTTGTATATCTGCTGCTTTTGCTATTATTGAATTTGTCCAGTTTTGGACATGATCGAGAGGTTTCCACCCGACTGAGACGAAATACAAACTGGAGAGAGAAGCAACCGTGATCAATGATGATTATGAGCTTATTATGGACATGTATGAAGAGTTACTACTGTAGGATACACACCATTACTAGACTAGACTAATCTGGCATGTCTAGGAGTCTGTGTTCATATTTATGGTTCACATTGTGTGTATTATTATCACATTATTGATCATACAGCTTACTGTATACTGACTAGAAGTGTACTGCCATACTCTCAATGCTTCAAGTAAAGCGTTACCAATCCTTGTATTATACCGGGGTCCACTTAAAAGTTATTTTTGTCCCATGCAATTATCCCGGTACAGCTTGCAGTGAAATGCTTGATGAACTGAGATTAAAAGAAAAATGCCATTTTAACTATCTAAACACAATAGACATGCATCAATTATGCCTGTTGGTTGCTTTACCCACAAGCTGATTACTGCTTGAACAAATCACAAAGCATTATGGTAAAGAGGAAGTGGAGGCATCTATTACCAGCCTCTTCCATTAGACGCCATTAGAGAGCATTTCCTGTTTTTATTACATCACAGAAGAAGACAGGATGTTGTGCCACAGAGAGCTATCATTTATAAGAGAATTGCCCTTTGCCAGTGGTGGCATTTACTCAAGTACTTTACTTAAGTACAATGTTGAGGTATTTTTTACTTTACTGTAGTACTTCCAATTTTCAATAATTTTACTTCTACTCCACTACATCTCAAAGGCAAATATTGTACTTTTACTCCACTATAATCATTTGAAAACGTAACTTAACTAGTTACTTGGTGGATTTGGATTATTATTACAAAATCACGTCAGACCTATTTACTTATGGCAATTTGAAAATAGCCGATCTACAAGATCTCAACGTTGTGAGCTTGTAGATCTGCTATTTTCAATGGATTTTTTAATACATTTTATGTATTTGAAAACTTTAAAATGGGACCTTCTGCATACTGACTATTTTTTACGTTTGGTAGTACGTTAAGTAATTTCTGAGTATTTCTACAATAGGGTATTGATACTTTACTTTTACTTAAGTACTGTAAAACACGTGAGTACTAATTCCATCACTGCCCTCCTCGTCCAGGTTGTTTTGTATGTGGGGAATGTTTGATACAGTTTGGACTGGAGTTTTAACAGCAGCCATATTGGCATAAATAGTTGTCTAATGATCCTTCTGTGTTACCAATTATACAAATTAACCAATTAAGCCCTATGAATTTAAAGAGGTGGTGCCATGGTTTTGCACTTTTTCTGTTTTTCATGTGTCTATGAGGTTGATAGAACTTCATTAAGCCCCCTGGTGGTGTTTTTATGGTGTTTTGCGTCTTCTCTGACTATTTGGAGTTTCTACCTGTAGGCTGAAACCTTGTGGGTCAAACGTGCCAATAGAAAAACAGCACTTTAATAACACAGTAAAAATATACCCTCCCCCTCATTATCATAACACAACAGGTGTGGGCATGAGGAGGGACTAGGACATATGAGTGGTATACTTAATGAACTGGAGGCGTGTCCACATAAAAACATAATTTTAACACTTTCTGTACACTTTTTTGAAAAAAAAAAAAATCCTCCTAGTATAACCATAATACCTGATGATTATGTTTTAGGGGGGGATCACTGAAAATCACGGCACCCCGTCTTTAAAATAATAATCATTTTGCCTACCTGCCCAGATCAAGATGAATGACACCATATTGGGAGCCATGATAACTTGTTTTACCACCTGAAAAGAAAAAGAAGAATATAAACGTGTATTAAAAATAATGACAACTTCAGTTACTTTTCAGATATAAATTATGATATTATGAAACATATGTTAACCACTTTAGCCCTATTTTATACATAGGCTATTTGAAAATACCCGATCTCCAAGCTCACAACGCGGTGTGAGCTTGTAGATCTGCTATTTTCAAACATGTTAGTACTTTTACTTTTGGTACTTAAAGTATATTTTGATGCCAATACTTTTGTACTTTTACTCAAGTAACGTTTTGAACACAGGCGAGTACTTTTTCCACCACTGGTAGGATTCAGAGTGTGGTGGCACACAGAGGCTGAGTCTCACTGCACACAGTTGAACAGGCACTACACCATGGGAATGTGGCCTGCTAGTGAAGCCCGAGGGGATACTTATTTTTTTGTTTCGTTTTCTTTTTTGAGGCTTTTCTGTCTTTATTTGGATAGAATAGTGAAGACTGACAGGAAACAGGGAGAGAGAGAGACGCGGAGTGACACGCAGCCAAGGGGTGTCGGGCTCGGGAATCGAACCCACGACTGTCAGGCTGCATTGGAGCTCATTATGTATGCGCCTTAACCACTATAGGCCACCCCAGCCCGAGGGGACACTTTATGGGGATACTTGCTTTGCACACGGACAATAATAACCACAAGGCCACCCGAGCCCAAGGTAATTTATGGGGATATTTGCTGTGCACACAGACAATAATAAGGACCCTGGTCAGAGGTCAGTGTCCAGGCCGATGGAGCCCTGAGCCGGGAGGACACTGCTGTGCGACCGGAAATGAGTGTTAGCAAGCAAAGCCATATAAAGCGGGTAGGAGCTCATCCTCGCTTTATACCTGCATTTTAAAATGCCAAAGAAAATAATGCATTTATTTACAACCTGGTGTGCTATTTTGCATGTGTGTAAACCATAAACAAAAGAAGCGAGCGATACCTTTGTATCGCCAGGCGTAAGCACAACGCCTCGCCTCTTCACTGTTCACTGATTGGCGTTCCCTAGGGAAGACCATACGCGGTATAAACAACTAAACAGTGCACATAAAGCTAGCGACGTGATAATACAAGCAAGGTCCGCTTTATACTACAGTTAAGTTACTCACCGGGACACTTTGTCACTCGAGTATCTACACGCCACACACTCTCTCTCTCGTCGTGTAACAGGGGAACCATGCGTGGGGAAATGTTTGCTGCTGCCGTCCCCCGACTCCCTACCAGGAAGTGTTTGTTGCAGCTGCCATCCGGCCAGGCTGAAATACACGCTGATGCCAGAGCCACACCCACAATACCCCCACCCGGCCACATAAGAATGATACAACAAGTTAGCTGTTTAGTTATATTGTGTCAACACTATTGGACGCATTGATTCCGCAATGGCCCAGTAGGAGCTGTCCCTTGGGAAACGGAAGGTTCCAGGTTCGATCCTCGGCTCCCACTGAGGTGTCGAAGTGTCCTTGCGCAAGACACCAAACCCCTAACTGCTCTCGATGAGCAGGTTGGGAGCCTTGCATGGCTGCCTCCACCGGCGGTGTGTGAATGTATCAAAATTCACATTGTAAAGCGATTTGGAGAGAGGCGCTATATAAATGCACCAATTATTTTCAATTTTACGCATTGGGATGACTCGGCTTGTAGCGTAAAAGTGTAGAA